>NC_084762.1:92924052-93645719 GCF_028858725.1 Colius striatus | reverse complement strand
GAGAATGCAGCTGTACCCCTGCAAGCCATGCAGGGCCATGGCAGGACTGAGAGCAACCAGCAGCTCTGTGTGAGTGCACCCAGACAGGTGAGGGACTGTGTGAGGAGGCGGCCATGGCCCAGGCCGTGCTGGAGCCTGCAGGCCCAGAGCAGCCCCACACGAGAGGCAGAGAGGAGCTGCAGCCTTTGGGAAAATGCGCGTGGGAGCAGCCCGGGCAGGGCTGTGTGTGTGTGAGGGATCCCACGGACTTGCAGGGAGGATGAGTGTGGAGCCCACCTGCCCTGAGGAGGGACAAACAGAAGCTGCAGAAGCTATCAGGCATAGACTGCCTGAAACCCCCACTCCCTGTCCTCCTGAGCCGTTCGTGGGGGGACAGGGTAAAAACCCCGGGATCAGGGCTCTGAGCCCGGGAAGAGGGGAGGTGTGGCAAGAAGGTGTTCTTAAAGCGCTGGTCAGACTCTTCATTGTTGTACCACTCTGTGTTGTTTTATTTTGGTTATGTTTGGGGTTTTAAGGTTATGTTTTAGTTGATGTTGCATTACATTATTCTCTGTTTTCTTCCCCAAGCCAGTAGCCTGCTCTGTTTTGTCCTGAACCTTCAGCGGCAACTAAACTCTCCCTGCCCTTTGGCAATTCTCAGCCTCTTCGGTACTTGAGGCTAATCATGGTCTTTTGTTCCCTGATGGGCCTAAACCACAGCAATGTGTCAAACACAGAAACACATGCTAAGGCACAAAAAGTCCCACGGAGGTACAGCCCATGCTCATCTCTCAGTGTGCAATTTTCATACCCTTACAGATGAGCCTGCAACACAGTGTGTATGTATAAGCAAACATTACATCTTTAAAATAGTATCCCAAGGACTCATTTCTGATAATTTCTGATCATCTTACAGCTAATTAAAATAAACAGTTATCTACTGCATTTTGAGTTCATTCTTTGTTGATTTTGGACTTGCCTAAACGGACCTTTGGCCTACAATCAGATGGATTCATCTACTACAAATGTATACAGTTTGTCTGGGTTTGAGTTTGAACACACACACAGAAACCCCATGTGACAGCCTCCCAAAAGTGTATTCACATTAGCTCTCCACTGAGTTTTAGTTCATTTTTTGGAGGTAACCAAGATTCGTGTTACCCACTGAAAGAGGCTTAGTTAAGATTTTGAAAGAAGGCAACAAAAAAACTCTTATTAAAATGGTGAGACTGTATTCTTTACATTGCTTTTCCTTTCTTATTAAACACTTAACCCCACTATGGGGAACAGCAGCATCATTATTTTCAAGTGCATGCTCAGTTCTTAACCCACATCCCTGGAAAAGGCACCTAATTCATCCCACACAACTCTGAGCAAAAAATAACCTCAATGATCTGAAGGGAAACTATTTCCACTATCCAAACAACACAGAAGTAGAATTTTTTCCCCAAATGAAACTTGAACTCACAAAAATCATGACAGCATCCTGGAAAGAAAAAAAAGGTAAGGGGTACAAGAAGCTTTTTCCAATAAGTGAGGGGCCACTGACTTCCAGTTTCTTCACTTCTCACAAACCTAAATAACAAAAGCAAGTTTCTGGATGCACCTTAAAAGTGTTAAGGGGACAAATGCACTGCAAGCAAAGAGTAAGAGTGGTAATAATGAAACCATACCATGCTAACTTCTTCAAAATGATCAGTATGACATCCCATAAGAAAAGATGTTGGGGCCATTACAAAATCCAGCATGTGACGAGACAGAATAGGCACAAAAGTGTGCTGCCATTGAAGAGGATGAAGGTACAACATAAAGCATTCAGCAATGAGGGTCAGCAGAGCCCAGTCAGAAGAGAAGAAAACGATTCTCTGCTCAGTCAAAATACAGGTCAGGATCTGGAAAAAATCCAAAATGCTGCATGTTTACAAAGGGTTAAATCAAGAACACACTGGACAGGCACAAATGTTTCCTTTGCTTGTGAAACTCAGCCTCCCAGATTCTGGTTTTCAACAGCTACCTCACATATCTATACATTGAAATAATGTCCACCAAAGGATTCTTATAAAACTAAAAGAAATGAAAGGAAAAGGAGACAAAAATTAAGTGACAATGGAAGCCAGTGACAGTTTTGCCACCAATGTCAACAAAGCTAGGACTTAGCTGGAGTTACTGACATGATCTGTTGCCTTTCTTTCCCACTATTAGGCCATTAAATGACTGTAAAAAGTACCCAGATAGAGCATATAACCAAACCTGTCTGTGCTGGTGAATGCAGAGACTATCTAGGTTGTAGACATCTCAGCCAAACATCTATTCCAGATGACAGCCAGTCAGGTTCTTTACAGAAGCTATATGGAGATGTCTGCTTTCTTCCAGTGATAGAAAAGGACCTGATGGCATTTAAACACCAAACTCAGATGCCTCAAGTTAGGTGGGCTGAAATCAAGGCAAGAAGACTAATGGCACACATGGGACATCTCACAGAGGTGCTACTAAATAAAACTCCATGTTTAAGTTGCACTAGTTGCAGAGAACCATTTGGGGTTCATAACATGTACATATGGGGAGAATCCAAAAAAAACCAGCCAGCAGTTCCTGCTCTGAGGACTGAGCTTTACAGTCATCCTTGGAAAAAAGTAATCACAGAATCATGGAATGATTTGGGTTGGAAGGGACTTTAAATGTCATCTTGTTCCAACTCTCCTGCTATGGGCAGGAACATCTTCCGCTAGACCAAGTTGCTCATTTTGTACACTGCCAGGGATGGAGCAGCCACAGCCTCTGTGGGGAACCTGTTCCAGTGCCTCACCACCCTTCACAGGGAAGAGCTTCCTTACATCTCATTGAAATCTTCCTTCTTTCAGTTTGAAGCCATTTCCCCTCGTCCTATCACTCCATGCCCTTGTAAAAAGCTCCTCTACCGCTTTCTTGTAGGTCCTCAATCTGCTCTTTTTAGATAAACTGGCACCAATAAACAGTGATGACCTTGAGCAACCTGATTTAACTTCACAAGTGGCCTTTGAGCATGGGACTGGATCAGAAAACCTACAAAGGACACTCCAAGACAAAACAATTCTAAGATTCCACGAAGCACTGAAAAAAATTCTTTGCAAATAGTTTTTTGTGTTTTCTTGTGTTTCTACACCACTTATACTTTATTTATATGAGTGTCAACTCTTATCAGCCCATCCTAGAGGTCTCTTTCTTACATATGAAAAAAGCTCTTCTGAATCTGGTAGAAATGCATGGAAATGAGAATTCAAAATAGAGTCTGTCCATCAGCTTGGGCACTTAAATATGCTCTTAAGAAACTTAGCACCTATTGCTAAACTACAGAAGAAGAAATCCAATATACCTTAACCTAAACTGGTCTATAAATAACAAAATACCTTAATAGGAAGTTTATTTTATTATGTCTTATCTCTAATACTCAGAACTAACAGTATCTTGAATTTCTGGCTTTATAATGATTCTTAGGTAACTAAATATCTTGATTTTATCTAAACATTAGATTAGCAGTACTGTCAACCTCTAAAACATTTTCAGCTATCAGTTAGTTTTACCTGCAGCACCTGCTTTGGCTTGAAACACAGCAATGGAAGATGAAGATCCAAGTCAATAATTGGACTGTCCGGATCCTCTCGTGAAGGAATTATTATTTGAAGTGGTTTCATATTAAATACCTGTAATAACAGATGTTTGCATTTACTTCTTAATGGAAAACATTCCCACAACACTTTTAATTTGGGATTTTAGTTCAAAATTATTTCCATTGATATTTCCTATTGGGTGAATATTTTTAGTACAAAATAGTAACATTGATTGAGAGCAAAAGACAGATATTTGCATCCTGAAATAGAGAGGGAAAGATTAAAAGACATAGTTAGAAAGATGATCATGGACTTTGTCTCCTTTCATTCTCATACCTGTAAAACTTTAAACATATCTATTCTTTTAACAGAATCAAACTTGTTTTATTCTAGGCATAATAAGCTTATGCTGTAGCATTTCTATTTGTAGATACAATTGGGAAAGCAAAAGTATTGATAAAATTCATTTAAGAAAAACAGAAAATATGAAAAAGATCACTGAGTGTAGGTGCTCATGTTAAAAAGACAGAACAAACCAAACCGAAAGATTTCTTTCAGTGTTTGAAATACTCCAACTCTAATGTCTGTGGGACACTTCTTGCACATGTTGCATATTTTCAACACTTAGCAGCTGGTTTAGCCAGTCATTCAGACAATTTTACAGTTGGATCTTTTCCTCTGCCCCCAACCCCTTATCCCAGGGTTCAAAGAAAGCAGCTAAGAAGTCCATGGCTGAAGCACTGCTTCCACAGAAGCCATTTTGGTAGACAACAGAAGGAATGGGATGAAATCCTTGATTAAGTAAATATGGGAAGGGTTTTAAAGAAGAAAATACAGCTCACACATAGAATCACAAAATTGTTCAGGTTGAAAAAGACCTTTAAGATGATCAAGTCCAACTGTTAACGCAGCACTGCCATTTCTACCACTAAACCACCTCCCTCAGCGCCAACAGCTACATGGCTTTTACCTCCAGGGATGGGGACTTCACCACTTCCCTGGGCAGCCTGTGCCAATGCTTGACAACCTCTTCAGTGAAGCAATTTTTTCCTGATATCCAATGTAAACCTCCCCTGGCACAACTTGAGGCCTTTTCCTCTTTTCCTGTTGCTTGTTACTTGGGAGAAGAGACTGACTTTCGCCCAACCTTCTGTAAGGTAGTTGTACAGAGTATGAAGGTCTCCCCTCAGCCTCTTCTTCTCCAGCCTAAACAGCCCCAGTTCCCTCAGCCACTCTTCATCAGACTTATGCTCCAGACCCTTTACCAGTTTCATTGCTCTTTGGATATTCTCCAGCAAAATAACAAGTTCAGAGTCATACATGTTGTTCCAATAACTGATTTCCTCAGCCTCTTCTCTCTACAGGGATGACATTAGTGCTCAGTCATTGCATGTCCATCTATCCCACAACTGGGATGACAGTCACGAGCAGCATTTCTTGGTATTAGACACAAGATAGGGAACTCTCACCCTTTGTGTGACGGATAGTTACATGATTTACTAGAGTTTATACATGTGTATTCAGTGTGATGGCAATGCCATGCTGTTCAGGTGGAAGATAAGCCTCCATTCTCACAGAGTTGTTTTGCACTGGAGCTTCCAACTGCTTGCAGAGACTGTGTGGGCTGCCCCTCTAGAAAACAAAAGTTAGACTATGCTGCCCAGAACTACTCAGGCATCATCTAAGACAGTAAAGATTTGGCATGAGCTAAATCCTTCCTAGAAGAGCATTAAGAAACCAAGCAGCATGACCAACTGGTATGCCAGTGCTCAAGCCTGCACCCTGACCACACTGTTTTTTTTATGTACTAATAATACATAACCCTATTTTCCAGGCACAGGTATTGACCTAAGTTTTAGATCAGCAAGTACAATCTCTGACTTAACAGTGAAGAATGTCCCCCAGTTTACAGAAAATGAGACCTTAGTGCTTTATAAGACATAATGTTAAAGTAATGATGATATTCAGCAGCAGTAATTACCAAGTGGAGTGGTCCTGGTGGTGGGCTGGGTATTAAAAACAACTTTGCTGCAAATTCTTTGATGTGCTCCTCAACATCTAAATCCTTGAAAGGTCGCAGCTGCACTAGAAAGCTGGAATTAAAAGACAGAAAATTACTTATAAATAGTAACATGCAAACAGGGGAAAAAAAGCCTTTTTGCTGATAACCTAGAACTAAAAAAGTTATTAGAAGCAATGAAGCTATTACTGCAGCTAATTAATTTCTAATTTAGTAGTGACTTTAGCAGCTTCTGTGAATTTTAATAATGCTGTGACAGAAGCAACTTGTGGGGTTTTTTCACTTTGATACACAAAATACTGTTGCATTATATGGACCAGAGGATGCAAAAAGCACCCTGGGTCTCATAATGGCAAAGCATATTTAGAGGTGAGAGGCAGCTAAAGGAAAGGTCTTGTAGAGATTGCTTGAGGAAAAACTTACCCAAAGCTGCAAAATAGTGCCATGGATCAGACATCAGCTATGAGACAGAAAATAGCATCACAGGAAAAAAAGAGGTTGTAGACATAGGCTTAACTACAGGAAAGCAAAGCAAGAGGCATATTTAGGGTACTTCAGGCCTGCTTTAACACTGCTATTTGCTGTGCCCATACAAAGAACAAACATAGCTGTGCAAATCTGCCAAATGTTTCTGCTTTAGAACTGTATTACCTCACGTGTGTCAAAGCCACAAAGGTCATGTGGTTTCTATCCCACACCAGATTAATTCCTGAACATTTAAACACATACACTATTAAGACTCGAAACTGTTCATTCAAACCACATTTCTGAAATGTAACAATTAAGAAGGTAGACAGACATAGTCAGAAAGGGCATTTTGTTCAAGATAAGATTTGTGAGCGTGTTTACAGCAAAAAAACACAGCCAAAACCTTTACAAAATCAAAAACTTAGGCCTGCAAATCTACATATGCAGAAACTAGGAACTTAATATGGTTATACCCTCCCTTGAGGTTTTATTTCAGTTTGCAGTTTTACTGGTTTCCTGCAGAACACTTGCTCCTCAGGAAGAAAGTGGCCTAGAGAGCAATTGAATAGGTCAAGAGACATTATTAGAATCCATCAGAATAAAAGCATTCTGTCAGATATTACCGAGCTTTTAATTGGGTTAATGGGGCACTTAAGTTCACTAAACTCACATTTGGAAAGTGCCCTGCTAGGCTGCTCCACATATCCTGCAAAAGCCTATCAGCTATTTAGGGATGTGGAGGAGGCATAGGGAGGGCAATTTATAAACCCAGACAGTGGAGTCATCAATTTAAACAAATATGCTGCCACATACAGTAATGCTTTAGATGTGGCCTAACAGCATAGGTAGGTCTGGGGTGTGTTTTTTGGGGAGTTGAGACAAAAAAGTGCATTTCGACACATCCAGTAAATGTTACAACAGAAATAACCTGACTCTGATGCTGCAAAAGCAGCAGATGTACAGAAAAAAAATGTTAAGAGCTCTCTAATCAGTACCCTGGGCCCATTAATGCAAGGTAATAGCACCTGACAGCTCTGCACTGCAAACATCTGCTGAAATAAATGAAGTAATCTCTGAGACATTAAAGCAGAGAGCTAAGGAGTTTATGAACCTTCTATTACCTCTATTAACTGTCTGCAGATAGATTTTTCAGGAAGCAAGAATATCTAAGAATAGGTTCTTTGTACTGTTTCAATGCTGTGAGCTATTTGCACACTTCCACCTTTTCTCAAGGCAGCTCAAAAGACTAATACCACAGGTTGGAAGATTTACTGTCTGAATGGAGTCTATTCATCCATCCAAGATGGGAGTTCATCCAGAAGGAGATTACTGCCAGGAATATTTCACTTTTCATGTAGTGCAACAGATTGAGGTAAAACTACCTGTGCAAAATGCCAAAACCTTTCAATTTGAAACACAAATACCGTAGAATAACCCAACAGTGACAGTGTTGTGACATGATCTAGAGGCACATCTGCCAGCTTTGGCGAGAGGCAGACGTACTCCATTCCAATTGCTCCACATTTGGAAGCACTGTAAGCTGGGAATAAGTGAATTAGTCATAAAAATCATTTCAGAGGAATAACTTCATTACTATGATGAAAGTTTACAAGCTCCCCTTGGAGTTCAAAGCACCTGCATGGGTTTATAGTTTGAAGTTGTCTTTGTATTTCAGTTTGGTCTCAGTTTTCAGTTGTGATTTCTTCTGTACGTTGCCATGAGAGGCTGGGTTTTATCTGAGAATGCTTAAGAGGCTAAAATACCTTTGAGGACTGGTCTGAATGAAAACAAGTACCACCCTATCTATAAGCAGTCCTGTGCACTGCAGGGCCTGGAGAAAACAAGCCATGCAGAGCAGAATTCTGGAGGAAAATGCAACCTTTTGCTACCAAAGGGTCCTGAATAGAAGCAGAATCCCTTTAGATGCTACTTCAATATCAGGCTTTCATTAGCAAGGACAAATAGCTTTTTCTTCTGCCAGTTCTCATGAGGAAAGGACAACACTCTAGAAATAGGTGGTCTGAGGTCCAATAATAAGGGCTTTCAAATCCTCAGACTTGTAGTTGAAGCATCCTGCAAAACAGCACTGAAGCACAGCAAAGATACAAGCAGCATACCAAGGATACCAGTGCCTTTGCTGTTGAAGGTGTTATTATGTGTTAAGTACAGGAGGCACTACTACTCCAGTACACTCAGTCAACAAAAGCATTTCATTAGATTTTTAACCCACTGGTCACCTGAGTACAGCTAAAGCATCTAAAATGACAACAATTCCTTTGTTGGCTGAGAGAAAACAATGCCAATATTTTATCATGTTACAAAAAGCTGAAACATCCCCAGCTGTAGAGGGCACAAAAGCTCAAAATGGATCACAGAGGTCTTTAGTTGCTTATATTCCATTAACAGCCACACATCCCAGCAGCTGTTTCATGGCATATGGAAAAATGTCAGCAACACAACCAAAATAAGGAGAAACAGTACCTCTCCACCCCTTCCTTTCCACCCACCTCAGGGTACTCTGGCACAGTAAAATACTTTGTTCAAAAAAAACACCCCACCAAATGGAAAAGCAGACATTCTGAAATGATCCATCAAATGGTATCAAGGCAAACGTGCTGGTTATGAGATTGCAAAAGGAGAAAAATATCCCTTACAATTACTCACATATTTCAAAATCCCTTAAAGCTCAGATGGCAGCTTACTGACAAATCTGAACTCCCCTTAGAAATCAGTACAGACTCAGCTTAAAGGCAAAAGCCACCCATACTAGTCAGCTGTAATGTTAATGCTTTAAATAGGTGCAAAAACCTACCATATATGATGGAGGCAGAAATGTTTCATTAACATGTTTAAAATACCCACCCAGAGGCAGAAGCTTGCACCTCTAGAGAGTTAACTGCACCTAGTTCCTGTCTGGTCTAAATAAATACCAAGACTTAGAAACACTTTGGTAACATCTGGAATTTTCCATTGTTTTCCTGAACATTTTCCCACTTCTCCCTCAGTGGGCTATTTAAAAATCCATTTGCAAATTGCCTGCTTCTCCCAACTCAGACATGTCTGACTTCAAAGAAGAAAGTACTCATTTCTGACTATACTATTTAAACCACTGATGAACACCATAACTGTCAAGCTGAATCTGTACAACTTCCCACAAGGTGGAAAGTTAGGTGATGTCAGCTCCCATATAGGTTGAGTTTAGAGTGTAAAAGAAGTACAAATCCTTATATAAGGACTGAATATCAACAGTAAAGCACCACAGCTCAGTATATGGCTGTTACATATGGAAGATTAGCATTTACTTGAGATTTGAGACTATAAAAAGGCAGCAATGAATCAGCTCCTGCAGTACCCACAGCTGATGTAATTGACTTAAAGAGAAAGAGTGGAAAAAAATATCTGGGTAGGAAAGGAGAAAGGAAAACAAACATTTCCTTTTATGTTACTGTTCATCTCAATTTTGCATTAACCTGTGAATACCTAGTTTCCATCACACTGAATTTCCTTGTCCACATTAAATCCCTTTACTAGTCCTTTGAAAATGACAGGGCAGAGGTGGCATGAACAGCATCAGTGGTGTGTTCACTCATACTTAAGGACTGCCAGAGTGACTCATTTTTGCTATCACAGTTTTTTTGGAGGCAACATCTGAACTGGCCATGAGGAAAGCACTGCTTTGTTCTTCCAGTGCTCTCTTAATCAGGGAGGATGTGGAGTCTCCTTCCTTGGAGGTCTTCCAGACCCACCTGGACACATTCCTGTGTGACCTGATCTAGGTGGACCTGCTTCTGCAGGGGAGTGGGACCAGGAAGCCCACGCTTGCTTGCTCATCTGCTCTACTAGAACAAATTGGAAGACTCAAACTTTGACCTACACCCCTGACATCTTTCAAGTTACCTGTAAGAAGTAAATACCTGCAAAGTACTTGCCTTCAAATTTGACCTTAGAAAGCTTAACTGAAATTTAGTGACAGAAACTTTTCTACCTTTGGACTACAGGTCTGCAAGTGAAGCTCATCCAGTAATGTCCAGTGTGCCAATGACAGGTTCCCTGATGCAAGGAGTTTTTAATCCACTTCAGAATCCACACAGATTTTAATAATTTAACAATAAAGTAAGACACAATCTCAAAATAAGTTATATTACTAAATAACAAGATAGGCTCATGTTCACCTGTCTTTTAAACCATCTGTTGAGTGTTTCTAACCAGTGAAGTCCTCTGTGTGCTAAGATTTCCTCTCCTAGTTCTATGACAGCCAAGTAACTGCTGTACTCCCTCAAGTACCTTGGGTTATTTAAACAATCATGTGTCATTCACTGCTCATTAATACATACATTGATGCTCTTAGGACATTTATTTGCTGCATTACAAAGAGGTTTGTGTGCTTTCAAAGTGATTTTCACCAGCATAGCAAAATTATAGTTAGCCTTCTTCCATAAAACCAAAAATCTTTGAGAAATCTGTTCCTTGCAAGTTGCATCAAAGAAAATTACAACAGCATAGCTAATTTCCTTACAATGTGCTCGCACTGTCTGGGTAACATTCACATTACATTTCTTCTTTTCCTCTCCCACACGTCACACTCTTATAACTTAAAATTGTTTTAGAATTATGCAGCTATCCCGACCACATCATGCAAATCCCTGTATTAAAACCTGCACAGTTATTTCCAGGAGAAACAGACAGGATAGCAAGTCTTACCAAGAGAGACAATCCTTGAGGGCATTAAAATACGGATATCTGGATATAACACAAACAGCGAAAGGTACGAAGCAGACAGGTGTCTTCCCAGTCTGCCCAGACTCCCAACGGGTCTGTCCATTTGAGGAAATGCAGCCATCCTGCAAGAAAACTACAGATTAATGTGTTTATGTTAATCATGAATACATGGCTGATATTTTCTTGAGAACCCTAGAGATGTGATACCCAACTCCCTCTAAATTTCAAGGGGATTTGGATGTCTGTCTATCTCTTAAGCTCATCAGGAAAATGTCAGCCCTGTAAGACTTTGACGTAGGTATTTAAAAGAACTTGAGAAAGAACACAGGATGCAGTCTTCACCCAAAAAAAATTGTCCAAGACATAAAATCTGCTCCTAAATATTACAAACTCCTAATTGAAATCCACAAGATTTTTTCCCTAATGCGATGCTGTTCCAATGTATTTAATTTGCAACAGCAATATACAGGATGATTTGTTCTGTATTCCTACTGACAGGAAAACATCTCTGTTAACTAATTTCATAGATTAAACCTGACATTATACTCAAAGTGGTTTATTTGATATATTTTAATGTGTTTTAATAAAAGGTTGTGTTCAATAACATACTTGCATAGGCTGGTAGTACTGTGCAACAACCCCGTATGTTCTGTTACCACAGACATCTGTGAAGACCAGGAAATGAATGTGGTCTTCTTTTGGTTCAGAAGTTACACAAAGTCCTCCTGCAATGAAAGCAGAAACCTTTTTTTTTAATACACGTTTCAGTACAGCTGCTGGAAAAGCAATTCATGACAAATATTGCTCATTCCCACTTAATTTCAAGAGCAATGTCTCATTTTAAGGGATTAAAATGCACGTTCATCATTCATTTGATCTGAGGGTTGTTACCAAGGCACATTAGTTAAGAAGCAAAATTACTATCTAATTATTCTACATTTTAAGTGGCAAAAATAACAGGTGTGTTTTGTTCACTTTATTTTTTTTTTTCTTTTCAAGATATTTATAAGGTCTGCAATAGTGATATATTGAGCCATTAAAATCTCTGCCATTAAACCTGGAGGAAACAGTCACTACTTCAGGTGTACCTTAACCCCAAATGAATAGTGAAAGGGTACTCAGCCATTATGGGTGGAAAAAAACCTTTCTAAATGTGTGTGCACTTCATTCAAACCCAGATTTACCAATAAGGGCTTAAAGTGACTTTCAGCTTCTCTCTCTTGCAGATGTTGCAGATACTATAGCTAAGAGATCTGTTTGACACAACCTAGCCATGAGGTCTAAGGGCAGCCCATTCTGCTGCTGCTTTCCTACCAAGATGACACATTTTTTTATCCTTTGAAATACAAAAAGACAGAGAAGATGATCATTCAAATAAAAGACAAATAACTGGCTGTATTATGGGTCAACAAATATTAGATCTATGGTATATATGGTACAAATGTACTTGGAATGCAAGTATAGTTAAAAAGGTATTTTTTATACCTATGTTTTGACAAAAGGCCAGTTCTTAGTAAGTAGTGTGAGCCTCTGCCATACCTGGGAAGCACAGCTGTGGCAAACCAATAAGATCAATGTCCTTTGGAACTGCAATATCTTCAGTGTCAGGTTCTTTCTGCTCCCCGTTGAGACTTTTGACATTTTCAAGCTTTGGCCTCTCTTTTTTCTTTCGGAAAGACCGGCGTTTACTTTTATTGAGGTTATTACCAGCATTAATCACTTGAATGTCATCTCTGCTGATAAATGGAGGCACAAATACAGAAAGAACTTCTGGATCAAGAGGAGGAAGACTTTTGGGTTTTCTTTGAGTACTCTATTAAAACAAACCAACAAACAACCGGTAAGTTAACACTCATCCTGAAGTATTTTTAAAAGTATTTTTAGGCCCATTCTTTACCCATAAAATTGTTGGTTTAGAAGACATTTTCTCCTCTTCATAAATAATTAACTTTTCCTTCTAATTTCTTGATTTACGTATGTTAATGAAAAGGGGAATACTCTGGGCGTTTTCAGTAAGCAAAAAATCATGGTCCATCATTCAAAATGTACCATACCCATATTATGCCTTTGGCATAAAAAAACCCTAAAAAATATATGAGAGTAAGAAAAACCAGGCAACAAATCAATGAAAACAAAGAAAAAAACAGCTGAGCTCCCTAGATAAGACTTTGTTCAGCTTTAGGAAAAGCTCCATTTTAACTCAGAACAACCTCTGTAGGGAAATGAAAAGCACCACCACACAAGCTTTCACAAGCTTCTAACTTTGTAAGGCAATTGAGAAAGTATAATTAAAACAATTACCATCACTGTTACAATAAACACTATTTTAAGAGAATGCCCAGTGTGAAGCCATGACAATTTCTCCACACACTGATGACCAAGTGGAATAGGCATCCTGAGAGCAGGTATGAAATGACAACATTTTTTTAGTAGGCACTTTTGTAAAGTGTTACTGCACTGAAAGCCCTCACTGCTTTGCTATAAATAAAACCTGTGGAGGAAGTGATCAGGAGATTTCCTTGTTCTTGAGAGCACTTTTTGTACTCTTGACCATATAATAGAGACCGTAGCAGCATCTTCAATTACTTCACTGCAATTGAAACTCTTTTGCAAAACAAGGTCAAAACAGCAAGTAAAAGCTTTGTTTAGTCAACGGATATTTGGAAACAGGAAAGGCGAGCTTCCCTGTGGCTGAAAAGCTGTCTCATTTTCAACTTTTTGCAAACTGACTCAGGGACAGATCTAGCACACAGGCTGCTTTTACCTTCAGGCACAATGCATCTGTACTACTTCTACTTAAGATTTTCCAATGCTGATCTCTCACTGTTCTCCTAGTTTTTAAAATAACAACAAGATACAAAGCTTTTGCTTCACTGAAAACAAACAGTCTTCCACCATCGAAGCTTTGGAAGAGAAAGTCTCAGCTTATTTGTCCTAGTAGATGAGCCCACCAGGAGTCTTCTTCACATTTGAGTATTGTCAGAAAAATGAGACAGAATACTTATCTTTATGATATATCAGTTGCTGTATCTTAAGCTCTACAGTATTCTATAAGAGGATGCTTGAAAGGAAGTACTTCAATAAAAATAGTAAGTGAAAAAAGACTATTCCAATGAATACACAGAGCCTGAACTAGAAAGAAATTAAGGATGGGGAAAACAAAAGTTCAGATAAGTATCTACTGGGATATTCAAAAGATAGCAATGACTTAAAAAATGGCTTTAAACTGAAAGAGGGTAGATTTAGATCAGATATTAGGAAAAGTTCTTCACTGTGAGGTGGTGAAGCACTGGCAGAGGTTGCCCAAAGATACTGTAGATGCCTCATCCTTGGAGGTGTTCAAGGTCAGGTTGGATGGGGCTTGGAGTAACCTGGTCTAGTGGAAGGTGTCATTGCCCATGAAGGTGGGGGTTGGACTAGATGATCTTTAAGGTCCCTTCCAACCCGAAGCATTCTGTGATTCTAAGAAGTGTTCAAAAGCATGTTACAAATTGGGCTACTAAGTGCCACATCCTGTCAAACCGAAAACTTCAAATGTCATTTTCTTTAAGTGGCAGCTGACATTCATTTCAAGTGAAGAAACTGGAAATGCAGATAAATCCAACATTATCACTCTCAAAATAACATAGAGCTAGACATTTCAGAAGGAAATTAGGAATTAAGGATCAACCCTGAGGCTCTGTTCTGCAAGAAAAACACAGATCCACTCAAATAGTAGCAATCTTAACTTGGCAGATTTGCCCCTGCAGAGGTTTTCATACAAAGTTGCTTTGACAGGGCAATCCCTGACTTACATTGAAGGCATCTCTGTGCTACAAAGTGCTGGACAACAGCCAGTGATTTCATAGCCTCAGAGTGTAACAGCTTCTCAAATGGCAGGTCCTTGATGTCTTGAACTACAACAGAGGCATTAAACACTTTTTTCCCCACAGAACAGCACTGTCACCGACCCAGTGACTCAGTCATCAGCATTCAAGTCATCTCCCATTAATGTCTACTGCCAAAGACATCTTCTCTTCCTCTTTCAGTTCAGGGGTAGTGAACAGGCAGTAAGAGAACAATATTCACTTGTTTCTACTATTCTTTGAACATTTTATATTCTCTGGTTCTATTGTTACTTCTTTGTTTTGAAATGCTGCTGTTGCTTTTTATTATCAAATGTCCTCGCATCACACATTGCTTCCAACAACACTAATGTCTCTTCCTTCCTGTAATTCTGCAAGATTCCAGAAGTCAGGGACTTTATTCCATCCCTACTTACTGATTGTGTTCCTGTAACAACGTTGCCATACAGGACACGGATAAGATACAGACTTTTTACAATGGCTGCACTATTTTAGACATAAACAAGAAGTAGTGTTGAAACTACAGATCAGAGGATGATTTCAGCTATTTGGTGTTTCGTTGATCTCATTTTCCTCTTCCCATCATTGAAGATGTTAATTTAATATTGTAAAAGAACTGTTTTCTTTAAGGAAACACTTTTCCTTTTCCTTAAGGGCAGGGAAAAGTAAGAAGCCTTAGAAAAATGAAGTTTGAAGGGAGCTCTGACGGCTCCAGTGCAACCCTTTAAAGAAGCAATGATAATTTTGAAGTGAGAACTGGTTGCTCTGGGTCTCATCCAGTCAACTTTTAGAAATCCCTAGGAAGGACATTCTTTCCCCCTCGTCCTCCAGCCTTCAGCTTCTTCTGGTCTCGCTTCTGTCTCACTGCTGCTTCTCAGCAGCTCGCTGGTATCAAGGTACCCAAATATGAGACAGCATCCCAGATGTGACTTCAAGAGTGTTGAGCAATAACAATAGAAATAATCCCTTTCCTTCACCTGTGAGCTACAGTCTGATGATGCAGGCCGTTACACAGTTAATTTTGACTGTCACAAGTGCACATTGCTGACTAATTCCCAACTTGAGCACACCTAATTTCTCACACACCACTTGACACTCAGGGGGGGGCATTACCAGACTGAAAAAAAATGGTTTGACAGTTATGCTTGCATTAGCAGGGCCAGAAAGAGTAATGCAGGCTCTGTAAGAGACTAGATCTGCACCACTGCCTGCAGTAGGGAGATACAGAACTCAATAATGGAACTGGTGGGGAGACTGCAGACATCTCACAGACAGCTTGCACATCACACTTGCCATATCAAAACCCATCTTTATAGAAGATAACGTAGTGGAAGGAGTCTTATCAAAGCTGGCTGTAGGATCTTCACTATTGTACATCTCATTTTTACAAAATACACACTTCCAACACTAAAAAGTTAATCTCTAGCTGAAAATAGGGGCCTCTGATCTCTTCAAATTGAAATCTTAGTATGACAATTACCTTGGAAATGAGGACAACTGACAA
This sequence comes from Colius striatus, assembly GCF_028858725.1. NCBI lineage: Eukaryota > Metazoa > Chordata > Aves > Coliiformes > Coliidae > Colius > Colius striatus. Next base: position 93,629,597 of record NC_084762.1, on the reverse strand, counting down.
TGACAGCCCAGAAACTTCAGCTTCATGAGCTTCAAAACAAAACTATATCTTTTTTTTCATGGAATCTTCAATAACAGGTCAGTCATATAAGATTTATCTTACTTTGGAAGTGGGTTATATCATGTTTCTGCTGACATCATGGGCTTAATCACTCCATATTGCAATAAAGTTAAGAACACTCAAACACACTTTCAAGGCCAAAAGCACTATCAACATAACCACCCTGCTATTTCATTTGTAAATATCATCAGAGGTCCACTACTTTCCATTCAAACGTTCTTTTCTTTGTCTATATAGCCTCTTCTTTCTGCATTCTTTGAAATTAAACACAAAACATATCCCACTCTATCCTCATGTAGATGGTGCTGCAGAAAGAAAAGGGAGTAAATCTATAAACTTGCCCTAAGGCAGTGACGTGCCCTGTGGTCTAACAGCTTGCAATAATGTTACTGTAGTTAATACTGACAAGCATAGAGACAACTTTCCTTTCTGACACTCCATTTTACATCTGGAGCAAAGAAACAATTCACATCCTGTACTACAATTGGAATGACTTCTACTTTTTCTAATACAGTTCTTGTTTGTTTTTCTACAGTTGTTTTTGGAAGCAATGAGCTCAAACTGAGCAAACTGAGATGGAAAACAAAATCCCCTTTGGGTTTATTTCTCACACAGATGCCGGAAAAAAATATCCACTCCAATTTCAAAAGTCTTGTGGTAACATTTATGGCACAACTGTTTCCTCAATTTCAGTGTATACATGAATGAGATTCTGGAATTTGAACCTCTACTTAAGTGATATCACTTGATAAACTGACATCAGCAAAAGCTGTCTCCTGAGCAAGTGAGCAGCAATGAGTTTAACAAAGACTTCTTTATCTAATACTATTAGAGCATGCGATCAAAATCAAGTTCCAGCAAGACAACAGAGATCCCTGGGAGCAGCTTTGGCTTCTCAGCACGTGCTGGCACCACAGCTACTCCCACAGCCCTGCGGCTCATAGGTATCTAACAAAACCATCAGCACAGTTTAAAAAAGCAAAATCGGGAAGAGGACTTGAATTGTTAACTCACTCTGAAGTGGCTCTAGTCATAAACAAATTCTAAACCACATATTCAAAGCAGAAACCAACCCTGCGACTTCTGCCGCAGCTGAATTGCTCAGGCTGTGAGCACTAAGCTGGCAGGGATTTAGACCTCGCGTTGTCCTAAGGATATAAGTTACACTATCTTTTGCTTTTGATATAAGTTACACTGTCTTTTGCTTTTATCTAGAGATAAAAGAAGATGGGAAATAAGATATCATTCAGTAAAGGATGTGCACCGTTAAAGCATTTTGCTGTTCCTGCTTATTTAAAGCTACATTGCATTTTTCATCTAAGCTCAGACCCTTAGAGAAACGTAATTAGTTAACATTACTACCAAACTATCCTTACCTTGATGATGACCCCCTGTCAAAACAAGTTTTCTTTTAAGTATTTCAGCTCTATCCAATGATAACAGCTACGAGGCAATCCAACAGTTTTACTCAAGTCCGTACGGGGGAGAGAGGCCCGGCCAGGGAGGAGCTGAGCCGGCTCGCACTCCGGTTAGATCTCCGAGCAGAGCCCCGCTGACAGCAGCTGCCCCACAGAGCAGCCCGGGCGCTTGGCCGCCGGGCATCGGCGGGCATCGGCCAGCCCGTCCGCCCGCCCTCTCCGCGCTCCCCCATTGCGCCGGACCCCGCTTACCTGGAGGAGGGACCTCACTCTCTCGCTGGGCACACCGACCAGCAGGCAGATCTCCAGCAGGCCCGAGGGCAGCACGTCCTCCATGGCACGGCCGGTCCAGCGGGCTGAGGTTTCTCCTCCCCTCAGGGCCGCTCGGCCCCTCCCCGCGGGCCGGACCGGGCCTGGGCGGGGGAGCGCGCCCAGTCCCTCACGCGGGCAGGGGCTCGCATAGCAGCCCCTCTCCGCCCCTCACGGTAACGCGCACTTTGATTGGCTGTCTCTCCCGTCGCTCTCAGCAGCTGTGACCAATCAGAAGGCCGGCACGTGTCTGCGGCGGCCGGGAGGGGGCGGGGCGTCGGGCCTCACCTCCCGTTGGCGGGCGGGGCGCGAGACGCGCGCTGAGGGCTGAGGGCTGAGGGCCGAGGGCCGCGGTCGTCGGCCCGTTTCGCCGCGCCGTCGTGTGGCGGTTGCTATCAGTCCCTCGCTTTATCTCCTCATCTCATTTCTTTGCCCTGTCGGCAGTGCCCCCGGGAAAGGCTTCCCGGTCAAAGAGAGGAGTTCGTTTTTCCCCTAGCCGGCCGCGGGTTGATCTCCGGGTAGGGCTGTTGGCCTGGAGGGGCTGAGGTGCCTCAGGGCTGCCCGGAGTTGGCGCGTCAGAGGTGAGTGAAGTTATGGCGTGGTGCCATTCGCTCCTGTTTGCTCTGGTGACTCAGCAGAGCTACGTGGCTGCCGCTACATAAGAGTGGTGTATTTATCCCGGGTCATAGTTTCAGTGAGCGGCGGGCACAGGGCTGATGGCAGGCTCCCTGGTGCATTCACCTCCAGAGCAGCAAGGTTCTCGGTAGAACTGCCCAAGTACAGCAGAGAGACAACATAGAGGAATCTGGGTTTTCCTCTCGACCTGTTTCATCTTAATAGACAATGAGTCACTCCGTATATATTGGCTTAGTGTAGATGTTCACTGAGAGACGTTTCCCCTGGGACTGGTGCATAACAAACCCAAACTGCAGGTATGAGATGTAATTTCATCACAGCCACAAACTTCTTTTTTTGAGGAGTAGTGCTCATATATTTTAAATGCAGAAAACTCCCAGGCTCCCAGCCATCACGAGTTTGTTATCAGTCCAGAGTTCAGAACAGCCTTCTTCCAAAAGTACAAAGAACGTCAGAAACACAAGTTGTGGTCTTCACGGGGTTTTTATTGTCTGGATTTCTGTGGTTTTAAGTCTTAGGATTGTATGGCCTCCAGTGCTCTCAAATTTAGAGGAAGGCAATGCAGAATATGGGAAGCTATATAGCACTGCCTAAAAAAAAAAGAGAAATTCTTGAAAACCTGTACGTTCAGTGATAACTTCTTCAAAGTAATAGATCATAGGCTCAAAGATTTATGTTAATAAACTTTAAGGGATTGTTAAAATCTTGTTCAGCTTGTGTAGCTCAGGCCACAGGAGCAATGATTCCCATATTAAATTCATAACTTCTGGCTGACACCATGAGTTCCTGCAACACAGGTTACTAACAGTCACTGCTAAAAGCTAGGTATCTCCTTTTTAATTTCACTCTTTAGCTCAGCTTTTTGCCACTGGATCATACTACAGTTTGCCTGCTGTTTGAGTGGATTCTTCACTGTGAAACTTCTCCTTGCAGAGCTGAAGATTATTAATCTATTTTAAAGAGATTATACAACTCACACTTTTTCTTTCCTGATCACTTGTGTGCATCTCTTTTCAGTTTTTTCTGATATTCTTTTTGAATTATGAACACCAAAAATAAGCTTTACTATTGCTGAGTATACAGTGGTAAGTCACACTGCTCTTTTTAACTGATATTTCCACCTAATTAGAAAAGAAAAAGATTGATATGTGGATCATTCTGAAAGGATGTAATGTTTAATTGGTTATCCACTGTAACCATGTATGGTTTTCTTAGGGTTATTACTTCCAACATGACAGTCCTACATCTTACATTCATTAGTCTGTGACTATGACCTAGCATTTAACCACACTGAAAGAAAATTACAAATGAACCGAGGCTATTAGGCAATCCAGGTCACCCTATAGTTAATTAATCTACATCATTAGTTTCAGATTTCTCTGCTATCTGCAGTGATAAATACTGGATGATTGATGTGCATAACTAATGTAGCCCTCAAAGCAAGGGTATGATGAAGTTATCAAAACAGAACTACAAGATGAAAGGTGCTAATGCGAATCTGATAAAAACTCTGGGAGTAGGAAACCTGATAAGAGACAAAATAATTGACTTAGAGAAGAATCTGCCTGTACTACAAAAAGATTCATGTAGTTAAATGGAGCTTTTTTCCCTAAGAAAAATGGTCAACTGAGGAAAAAAAGCCAGTTTTTATGCTGTGTTTTGTTTTTCTAAGGTCACAAGTACTGTATGTTTGTTTGTTGACTCTCTGATGAGGTACTTGGCTGCTCAGAGCTACAATCAGAAAAAAATGCTGATCTTGAGATATCCTTAACATGGGTAAGGCTTTGTCAGACCTGAGGGCCATATCTGAATAATTAACATTTCCCTTGACATGGAAACCTAATTCCACTAAATACAGTGTTTAAGTTTTAGCTAGACTGCCTCTCTGAAGAGGAGAAAGTCATTTTACAAGTCAAGTGTTTCTTTGATGTGATCTTGCTTATAAAATACAACCTCCTGAACCAGATGAGATGCCTTGAGCTGGCTCTAGCTTTAACAAGGCCACTCTCAATAATTACATACTCATAGGTAATACAACACAGCCTTCTCTGTTGAGCCTTAGATTTGAAACACCTTCCAAAGTCATCACCAAACTTCTACCCTCACCTCTTTCAGATTATTGCTGTAAATTAGCAAGTGTGGGTAAGATTTGTTCTTCAGTCATGCTGTAGACTGCACGGCAATGGTTGAGCTGCTGTCTATCAACCCTGAAGGGAGCTCTGAGGGACATGTGTTGTAGACACCTATGTACTGCAAATACCTTAATCTTGAGGGATAGAGGCCCATTGGAGACCTGCCAAAGAGAAGACAGGAAACACAGCATGAAACGTGCTGCTTGTATATGTCTCTAAAATCTGTTCTTATTACCAAGATCATTCATAGGGGGAAGGATTTGTCTTGAACAAAACTCAGGGGATCAACTTGACCTATTCTCTCCAAGTGCAGCATTTCTCATTTTTTATTGCTTCTTCCAGAATATTGAACCAGGAGAATTCCATAGATCTGCAGAGAAAGATCTTTATTGGCAGACATAACATTTATTTCATTGCAGGACCATACACTTTCTAAATTTACATTGCTATTAGCAACCAAGCAACCACTTGGTAACTGACTATGCAAATTCAGTCATTTTCAAACTAGGGCCTTGCACAGTCTTAAAATTCCTCTCTTAGTGTCTCAGATATTTATTCCCATTCTTAATAATGCTACAAAAACCTGCTATGAGGATTCTTTATTGTGTTCAATGACTCTGACCCCAGTAGCGCTCTGTAAAAAGTCACTAGGCTCAGCATAAATGCATCAGGGGGAAAGGAGGACAGTTCAGGGCTCTCTATGTCTATTACAGTTCCATTTGCATCTTCTTTCCTGTTTTTACTTGGCTTGTCTGGTTTGTGCTGACACTGTTCATGGTAGATCAAAATACAAAGGTTTTGCAACATTAACTGTCATGTAGCAGGCATCTCTTTAATAATACATAGATACATTTTCACTGACATTACAGAGAAATGCCAACACAGGACCAGTCCTTAAAATGTCTCACCAGATGGGATTTGTGTTCTCCACAGCTTGTACCTGCCTGTGTGCTCTGAGGTCAGCCACTGTCTATTCTTCTCAAGTGTATGGATTGTTATTCCCAATTGCAACTTTTGTAGAGAAATACACCACTTAAAGCTCAGATCCCTGTGATTTGTCCACATATGCTGAAGGGCTTCATCACGTTTCTCTGCCACCTCTGAGATGCAGGTATTAAAAACAAGGAGCAGTAAAGTCTGTCATTTCACTCTGAAAATGCTCTTCAAGTACCTGAGTTAGTACCTCTACCCTGCCCTACAATGTGCTGTGCAGACATATCCTAGAACTGTCATAAGCAGTCTTTTTAACCTGCAGAAATACCAGATGAATTGAATATGCTGTATACAGAGTACTCTGTGGTTTATATTACGCTGGAATTAATTAGCTTAATATCTGATGTCTCCTTTTAAACATAAAGACAGATCAAGCCATACTGTGAATGAGGGTAGGGTATATGAGGGAGAGGAGGGTGCCATAACCATACACATGCAGCTGTGTTGTGTGACCTGGTGTTTGTGCCCCACTAGGGAGAGTCCTGATGAGAAGAAGAAAGTCTCCTTGGCCCTACTGTCATCCCAAAACCTAATAAAAAGCTTCTGCAAAGGACTGGAGGATAACTGGGGTAAAGACATTGATAAACCAGAACAAAGTCATTGGAGAGCTGCCAAGATGGTCAGGGCTGAAGCACTTGCCCTGTGAAGAGAGTTTGAAGCAACAGGGCTGGAGAAGAGATGGCATCAGAGGAACCAACAGCAGCCCTGGTATCTACAGGGAGATGATCAATAACACAGAGCCAGACTTTTTACCAAGGTGCACAACCAGAGGTGGAGAAATAACAGTCATGAACTGACACAAGGGAAGCACTGACTGCACTAAGGAAAATAGTTTTCATTCTGAGAGTTGTTGAGCACTGGAACAGAGGCCTAGAGATGTGCTGTCTCCATCTTTAGACATTTCCAAGAAGAGACTGAATAAAGCTGTGAGCAAACTGGTCTGACCTGACAGCTGACCCTGCTTTGAGCAGCAGGTTGGACTAGATGTCTCCCAAGGACCTTTCCAACCTGGATGATTCTGTCATTCTCAGGGACTGTGTGTAGAAAAACACCAAGGGGGTTAAACAATTCTGTATGAAGGAAACAAAATGTTTCAATTCCAGTCACCTAAGTAGGGAAAATCCTCAGCCAGTTGTACAGTCAATGAACTTTCAATTTAACACTTTCTTTTTTAGCTGGGGTAACTGAGGCCCAAGGAAATAGCTGTGGGAGTTCATGCAACATTTATTCCTCATCATGTACATATTTCTGATAAGGAGGCTGGTTGTAGTTTTTATCTTTTTGAGTAAAAACTAAATCTGTGGAAAGCCCTGGGAGGGGGGAGGGGAGGGGGTGAAAGCTGAGCTTTATCACAGCCCCTGCATCTAGAGAAATGTAGCAACACTAAGTTGACAGGTCTTGGCAAAGAACCAGACTAATGTGAGTGCTCTGAATATTACAAACACTTTGCATTTGTAGATATTGTGAGCTGTTCCTGAGGCTACAGCAGAGCTTATTCCTGACTCTGTTCACTAGGGTCAGTTTTAGCAGTGTTTTGTTTACGTGAGTTGCATAACGTGTCCTTCATATCTGGATGGTCATGTCCAAAAATTTGTGATCAATGGAGTTAAATCCAGCTGGAGGCTGGTCATGAGTGGTGTTTCCCAGGGCTCAGTGCTGAGGCCACTCCTGCTTAACATCTTCCTTAATCACCCTTAGTAAGTTTGCAGATGACACCAAGCTGGGTGGAAGTTTTGATCTGCTTGAAGGTAGGGAAGCTTTACAGAGAGATCTACACAGGCTGGATAGCTGGGCCAAGGCCAATGCCATGAGTTTCAAGAAGGCCAAGGGCTGGGTCCTGCACTTGGGCCACAACAACCCCCAGCAGTGCTACAGGCTTGGGGAGGAGTGGCTGGAAAGCTGCCAGGCACAGAGGGAGCTGGGAGTGTTGGTTGGCAGCAGCTGAACATGAGCCAGCAGTGTACCTGGCTGGGTAAGAAGGCCAAGGGCATCCTGGCCTGGATCAGGAACAGTGTTGTCAGCAGGAGCAGGGAGACGATCATTCCCGTGGACTTGACTTTGGTGAGGCTGCACCTTGAATGCTGCGTCCAGTTTTGGGCCCCTCTCTGCAAGAAAGACATTGAGGTGCTGGAGAGGATCCAGAGGCTGAGCTACCAAGCTAGGAAAGGATTTGGAGCACATCTATGAGGAACAGCTGAGGGATCTGAGGCTGTTTAGCCTGGAGAAGAGAAGGCTCAGGGGAGACCTTCTCGCTCTCTACAACTACCTGAAAGGAAGTTGTAGCGAGGTGGGGGTCAGTCTGTTCTCCCTAGTGACAAGCAATAGAGCAAGAGGAAATGGCCTCAAGTTGTGCCAGAGGAGGTTCAGGCTGGATCTGAGGAGGAATTTCTTTGCTGCAAGGGTTGTCAGGCATTGGAGTGGGCTGTCCAGGGAGGTGCTGGAGTCACTGTCCCTGGAGGGGTTTCAGAGACAGTTGGACATTGCACTTAGGGAAATGGTCTGGTGGTTAATAGGGCTGGGACAAAGGTCTCTTGCAACCGAATCTATGATTCCAGACCTCATGAAATCATTTCTAAGTGCAGAAAGGACAGAAGGTACCTAGGAGCAGTGAGCATGGATTTACAAAAGGCAATCATGCCTTACCAAACTCTGCTTTTCCTTGATGACCAACTCTTGTGGAGGAGAGGGGAGAAATGTATGTCATTTAACTTCTGACAAAGGCATGACACAGTCTCCCATCCTTGTAGCCAGGATGGAAAGATATAAACTAGATAGTGTATGTATAAACTAAAAGGTGGTTGAAAACTCTCTGAACCATCAGTTAAAGGGTTGGGGTGGACAGTTTGAAATCTAACAGCTGATTGTGAGTGACATTCCTCAATGTTTGACATTGGAGTGAATGATACTTGGCATCTTCCTCATTAATGTGGACCATTTGGGGAAAGGTATCCTCAGGAAGCTTGCAGATACCACTGAGGGCTGAAGGGCAGAGCTGCCAGAAGAGAAGGCTAAGGAGAGATAGAATTGCCATCTACCTGGAGAGAAGTTATAAAGGAGAGCAGCAAAAACTCTCCTCAGAGGCACACAGTGCGAGGACAAGAGGCAACAGCTGCAAGCTGCAACTAGGGATATTCTGATTGAATATAAGGAAAAACATTTTCACCATGAGAGTGATTAAGCACTTGGGCAGCTTCCCCAGGAGGGCAATGTAATCTCCTTTACACATTTTTGAAACATGGCTGGGTGAGGTGCAGGGCAACAGGATCTAAGACTTTGACAAGTGACCTCTAAAAATCAACATTTGTCTTTGATTCTATAATTAATTAAGCCCATATTGTTTTATTTGCATGCCAAGGCCCTCAGAGATTTCAAAGTGCAGCAGACAGAGAGCAAAGTTCAACAATTTGCATAGCTAAACATATCATATACTTCTATATTGCTTTAAAAGAAGTATATTTAAATATTGCCTGACAGGTCAAATATAGCAATTAGGCACATGTCACTGTATCATGTCTGACTGAGACTGAACAGAAAGTAACTTCTCGTAAATAATTAACTCCCATTTACAGCTTGACAATCACTGATTTGCATGAGGACATCATGGGGCAACTTCTGTGAGGATGAGCACGCTGTGCTGCCACGAGGCCAAGGAGGGTTCTGCACAGATGAATATACAAAGAGAAACTGCAGTAGTACAAATACCTCTCAAGAGCCTGTGATTCTTTTCTATGTTGCACTTCTAATACTAAAAAGAAAGACAAATTTAGGGTTGGAAGACTTAATTGGCAGTGTGTCCCACCTGCCTTGTTTTCTGTGGTTCCTGTTTATTCCTTCATAATATCTGTTTCAGTTTTCTGCAAGGTGACCTATTAGTTGAAGAGCAGAGAGACTCTCTCACCTACCAAGGTGAATTTTGCCTTAAAGGTATTTTAAGAAACCTGGTTTTACAGCAATTTAGGTGCTTTTTTTGGCACAGTCAAATCTAATGCTGTCTTGCCTTATTTCAGTTTCACTTTCTTTGGTAGTTGGAGACTTTTTCAGAATTGATTTACTTCAAATCTTCTGGTAGGAGAAAACCACCAAAACACAACATTTCGTCTTGGTGAAGTGACATGACTCAACATAAATGGAAATAACTGGAATTTATAAAAGTAGGTTTGCATTTGACAAAGATTAACATCATGTCCAGTTTTCAAGTGTCAGAAAGAGCAAACCATTTGTGACAACTCTGCCTTTCCTAGCTTAAGGTGGCCCTTTTGAAAGGTGGCTCTTAGTTTCCTGTATTTGTAGAGCACACACATCAGGGGCCCACTTTTTTCAGCTGCCAAGTACTAATAGAATATGTTACAGGAGTGTTAATGGTGATTATGAAAAAGCAGAGCCTTTATTTATATTCTAAAGAGTTGCTGTGAATGCAAAGGCAGTTATTGAACTCTAGAGTGGAAAAAGAGTTTGGGAAAACTTCCACTTCAGAGAAGCAATGACTCAGAAAACACTGCTCATAGCTTCTGTAATATTGTCACCAAAGCTGTCCACCTCCTGAGGGTAAGTTAGGTAATGTAAAAATATAAAGAATTTTCAGAGCTTGTGTTAAATACATTTGTATCAGGCCCTAAAAATAGTTACAGGCCAAGTTAGAGTTGAAACAAATGTATTAGTACTTCCACAGAGGTCAGTACTTATTCTTCAGTCCTGGCTAAAAGGGTCAGACTTCTTTTGAGTCCTCATGTTATGCAGACCAAAGTCAGAAGCAAAAATGTGTTCCTATTTGATCTGTTCTCATCTACATTTTCTGTATTGCCATGTTCCCTTGCTCCATCTTTTACAAAATTAAGCCTCCAGCCTTCAGTTTCTTCTTTGGGATCAAGGCCACACAGCTTGTTATGGCACTGCAACCCTAGACTGTAAATGCCTCAGGGCAGGGGTGTTTCTCTGAGTGTAGTAGAATCATCCTACAAAGCAGGGCACTGATCCAAGGCTTGGGGATAACAGCAGCAACAATAACTAATTGTTTTCTGGTATTTCTTTGTTCAAGTTCTGCCATTGTCTTAAAGGAAAGCTGATTTGCATCTGTCAGTGGATTGCATTTTAGTCCCTCCAGCAAACATGGTTTGAAGTGATCACAGAATCACAGAATCTTAAGGGTTGGAAGGGACCTTGAAAGATCATCTGGTGCAGCCCCCCTGCCAGAGCAGCACCACCTAGAGTAGGTCACACAGGAACTCATCCAGGTGGGTTTGGAATGTCTCCAGAGAAGGATGCTCCACAGCCCATCTGGGCAGCCCCTTCCAGTGCTCCCTCATCCTCACAGTGAAGAATTTCTTCCTTGTATTTCTTTGGAACCTCTTATGTTCCAGCTTGTACCCGTTGCCTTCTGTCCTATCATTGGCCATCACTGAGAACAGCCTGGCTCTATCCTCTTGATAACCTGCTCTTTATGTATTTGTAAACATTAATGAGGTGATCCCTCAAGTCTCCTCCAAGCTAAAAAGCCCCAGCTCCCTCAGCCTTTCATCTGAAGGGAGATGCTCCACTCCATCATCTTTGTGGCCCTGCACTGAACTCTCTCCAGCAGCTCCCTGTCCTTGAACTGAGGGGCCCAGAACTGGACACAACATTCCAGATGTGGTCTCAAAAGGGCAGAGTAGAGAAGGAGGAGAACCTCTCTCAACCTACTGCCCACAGCCCTTCTAATCCAGCCCAGGATGCCATTGGCCTTCTTGGCCACGAGGGCATGTTGCTGGCTCATGCTCATCCTGCTGTGCACCAGGACCTCCAGGTACCTTTCACCTACACTAGTCTCTAACAGTTCATTCCCCAGCCTGTACTGATATATGGGGTTTTCTTTCCCAGATGCAACACTCTACGCTTGCCCTTGTTGAATTTCATTAGATTTCTCTCCACACAATACTACTATAAATTACAAAATACATCATTCTGCCCTGTCCCATACTCCACCAAAGGAGAGGTGATTTTTAAACATTCTAGGAATGTGTAGTTTAGCACAGCCATGTGAGGCATTCCCTTTCAGGCCATTCTTCAGGCAGCACAAGTTTGTTGTAGCTCAGAAAGTTGACTATAAACTGATAGAATCCACATGTCTTTAATGACCTGGGTACATACTTCTGGTTAAAGCTAGTTCACCACAATTTGTTGTATCTTTCCTGTCTTTCCTTGGCTTAGGTTACAAGAAAGCAGCATTGTTAAATTCAGAAAGCACACTAGTGGAGTTCATAAATTAATCTATGAACAGATTTGCCTGCCAAGGCTATTCTTTGATTCATATTTCCCTGGGTTTTTTCCTGGTTTTAACAAGATTTTTCACAGAAGCTTTCTTACAGCAATTTGCTGCCAACATATTGCAGCACCAATAGAGAGCTGACTGACTTGAACAAGGTAAGATCACTTCTTCATAATGACATGCATGATTACCTCTGCAAATCATGTAATTATGATAAAGATTTCAAAGGAAATACAGTAATTTATTTAACATACTGTCCAGAAACATTCAGTCTCTTGATGTGGAGCAAAACCTGAATCTCAGTGTGGAAGTCTTTAGAGCTGCTGCAACAAGATCAATCTGAGTTAACCAAGAAGGAATCAAAGAGGCTATTAATAAAGCATTGCTTAGAAAAGTGCTGCAGGGCACTGTGCTGCAGACTATTTTTGCAATGTTGTAAAGGCTGCATTTATTTAAAAATCAACATTTTTTAAAAGCAAATTTTGTTTGGGAGAAAGCAGCCCTCAAATTGAGTTTCTGGGTGATCTGGACCTATCTAAATCTTGTGGGATAACAACAGCCAAGCCTTCTGTTTTTTAGCTCAACCAAAAAACAAACCTTAAACAGAAACAGCACAAAAGTTTTGGCACTAAACAGAATGTGTAATTCAGCACTGAGCCAGCTGTTGAATCCCCACATACAATATTTTTGTGCTGATTTCTTTTTCCTAACACCAAGGTACCTCATGGGAGCTTGATATACCATTGATGTTCGGTGGCTCACAGACCTATGTCTTTGTCTGCTCTCCAAAGAGCTTAGAGAACCAACAGCCAAGCAACATGGACTTGTTTTGTCTTTATTCTCTGACTACAGATGGTGTTCAGTTCTGCTAAGTTAAAATAAATATCAGAAGTTAAATGTAACAGCTACATCCTCCAGACAAGTAATTGCATAAATATGCAGGATTTGCTGCCTTGCTTTTGTGTTAATTCTGACAGGATCTCACTTGCATCATCAGGCAATATTTTCCCCTTATTATCTTTTGCTACTAGTCTTGTTTCAAAGCAGAGCCAGCTCCAGACACGTGCCAACTCTGTGATAAAACAGACATGGCTACCTCTGTAGTCTTTGACAGCTCTGAAAAGCTGTGCTTGCCCCTCCAGCTGCCAGCAAGGAAAAAGGAGAAGGTGTGTGAGATGACAGTTCAGAGGTTGCCAGTGCATAAAGCCACAGCTGCTGATTTCTACTTTTGCGTTCTGTTCAAAGCAGAAAGAGCAAGCCCAGCTCTTCATGATTTTCCCATGAGTTTTCTAGCTCAGGTCTTCTCTTTCACCTATTCATGCCATTTCCCATGCCAGGATTTGTTTAAGGTATCTTGCCTCACTCCTTAGAAGGACAGTATTCAGATTACCTGAACTATCTGTAACTGAAGAACCAGGAGTTATGGATATCCTGGTTTCAGTGTCTGACATTTCTTAGTGTTGCTTTCACCCTATAACTACAGTGCCACTCAAGAGCATCATGGAAATACCAAATGAATAATTTTCTCCTTTTGTCATGTTACAGGACATTTTCTGTTTCACAACAGAGGAGTGTGCAAGGTTTCTTTGAAAGAAAAGGATCAGGAAGGACAGAGTCTTCTCTACAGACTGCATATCCCTTACCTCAGAATGGTTCCTACAGAAGTCATTAGTACTCTATTCCAGTGGTACCTAAAGCCATCAGGACCCAGACTTTGTTAAATGCAGTAGTCTTTGCCCAAGGGAACATTCACTCTCCATCTTTCCTCACCCTCATTGCATATTCTGCCCCAAGGCAGAGTAGGAGCTGTAATAGCTGTAATGATGACTGCAGTTATGTGAACACTTTCCACTGCAAGCTGTGTGGCCACCAGTACTGATTTCTCTTCAGACACAGTTCTAATTTCATGCCATTTGGCCACCCTGAGTTAATGGCTGTTTGTATTGCAAACTAGGCTCTAGTGTCCACTCTTGCAATCATCTAGCCATTCTGTTTTTCTTCCTTTGAATTGACAAACATAATCTACTTTCCATGTTAGTCCTGCTTCCAGCAGGGGATTAATCTAGAGACCTCCAGAGATCCCTTCCAGTTTGAATCTTTCTTTGATTCCACATTTTATAAGAGCAGGTGTATTGTGTGTCTGTGTCCAGGTGTTGAGAGCAGTGTGGCTGAAGGGGTGGTCTCTGTGAGAAGAGACCAGGGGCTGCACCTGCATCAGACACATCCAAAATGGACCCACCACACACCCTAGCTGAGACAGCTACACTGGTGGCATCTCTGGCAAAACAGCTAAGAAAGGATGAAATCTCTGCAGCTGCTGAGAGGAGTGAGAACCATGTGAGAGAATCAATGCTGTAGATACCAAGGTCAGTGAAGAAGCAGGGGAGGAGGTACTTCACATGCCAGAGCAGAGATTTCCCAGCAGTCCATGAAGAAGACCATGGTGATGCAAGCTGTCCCCCTGCAACCCATGAAGGACCTCATTGGAGCTGGCAGATGTGCCTGGGGGGAAGCTGCAGTCTGCGGAGAGTCCCCACCAGAGCAAGCTCCTGGCAGGAGCTGTGGCCTGTGGATTGAAGCCCTTTCAGGAGCACGTTTTCTGGCAGGACCCATGGGGGACTCATGTTGGAACAGTCTGCTCCTGAAGGATTGTACCCTGTGTAAAGGACTCACACTGGAGCAGTTGAAGAACTACAGCCAATGGGAAAGACCCATTCTGGAGAAGTTACTGAAGGGCTGTGTCCTGTGGGAGGGACACTGTGCAGTAGCAGGGGAAGAGCATGAGAAGCAGCAGAGATGAAGTGTTACAGACTGACCACAACCCCTATTCCCCACCCCCATGCACTGAGAGGGCTAGTAGGAGGTAGAAGAGGAGGAAGGAGTGAACTTGAGCCTGGGAAATAGGGGGAAGTGTGGGAAAGGTGTTCTTAGATTTATCTTTGTTTCTTACCATCCTGGTCTATTTACTGGCAATACATGAAATCAGTTTTCCCCAAGTCAAATCTTTTTTGCCCATGAGGGTATTTAATAAGTAATGTCCCTGTCTTTATCTGTGAGCTTTTTCACCTTATTCCTCACCTGCATCATGTTGAGGAGGGGGAGTGAGAGAGCAGCTGGCTGAGAGTTTGGCAGCCAGCTACAGGTATTGAACTTTGCAAGCAATTGCAGCCATGCCCCTGATCACTTTAAACACACAAACAACACCATAGAATCCATAATGGGATTTATTCAAGTGCATAAAGGCATCAGGATATACCCTTTAATGATTGTACTGCATCTCCGCTGCTACCAAATCACTTGAACCTGTGCACAGCAGAGTTCAAAACCTGTGGCACTGCCTCTTGCAGCAAAATACATGTGTCTCATGCTACAAGTGTAAACCTGTACCTCTTTCTGAAGCCATTGAAATGATGTTAGCTGAATTCAATGGCAGTATTTTTTGTATGCAATGTTGAGGAAAATAGGTGTGAAACAAAATCCTGCAGCAAGGCTTTTCTATTTACAGTTAGTCTACTTAAATCACTTAGTATCACTCAAACCATTTAATCCTTTCCTAATTTAATTGGGAAACAATAAAACTTTCAATCAGCAGTTTAAGTGCTTTGCTGTCATTGCTGGTCTTTCAGATGACTAAACACAAGCATGATACACAAATGTAACACAGACTGTTTCTCAACAGGGTTAAGAAAACACAGAAAATCCAGTAGTAAGGCAAGCCTAACCAATAGCAAACTTACTCCAAACCGAAGGACTCATTGGTTTCACACACAGGTGAGCAGGAGTCATTGTTCTCTCCCTCCACTGCAGTTATTTTGTCAGTTTTAATGCTTTGCTCTCACTTGTGTCCACTTTCTTCCAGGAGTTAAAACAAGAGAGTAGAAGGAATAAGGAAAGTACAAGCTTGGGAAAAGCTGCACACATTTACTAGTGAGTACTGTGTGATGTTTATTCTGCTTATGTTGATAAAACCTGCTTTGAATGTTTCAAAACTGGGCACTTGCAGATCAGACAAAAGGAAAGCTCCAAAAACTTAGCAGCTGCACAACAGTAACAGGCACGGTGATAGCTGAGGAGTTAACAATGCTAAATGAAGTGTGTCACATTAGATTCACAACATCAGTTCTAACCACTCCTGCTTGCAACATATACCAGCACTAGCTGCCTGGAAATGACAGGAAGAAAACAGGAGGTGAGCTGGTGAAAACAAAAAGCCTGGATGGAAACAGCTTTTTCTGGGGAAGAGAGGAGAAAGGCTTCATTGTTACTGATGTATTTAATGTGACCCATATGACAGCTGTTTGTGACACACCATAGGCATGCAGAGTCCTGCTGGAAGGAACCTGCCTTTGAGCGTGCAAACATCCTGGATGCACACCATGAAACTGTGAACAAAGGTAGGAAGGTCTGCTTTGGCCTGGTAGTGGTGTGGGCAAAGAGAAAATACTTGTAGCTCTGTAACCAGAAGTTCCTTGTCTCCCAAGACAAGTCACCAACTTCTGCAAAAGCTGGTGACAGTTAAGAATGTTCCACAAGCATTTGGATTTCTGAGCATCACTGCCACTGATTTAATATATTAGCAGAGCAGAGCAAGTCTTTTCCCTCCAGCCTGTCATGCTCCAGGCTTGTAGATACTGGTTATTCACAGCAGTACACTGCTTGATTTTGAAAGTGTACCTCTTGCTTGTAACAACTGTGGAGCATCAGGATTCAGACTGACAGTGTGATGAAGACACCACTGAGAAGAGGAGCTTAGGGTGGATTTCAGCTGTGATATTTCAGTTGTTACCTAAAGACTGATGTGATAAACCTCAGCTTAATTGTTCTAATAGGAACAGAGAGACACAAGAACATACAGGAAGCTGCAAATTTCTCAAGAAGCATTTGCACATCTACATCTTCCCAGCTACAGCTGAGGAGAAAAAGATTCCACAGCTGTTACCATCTGTGCCTTCAGTGTTGAGACTCTCATTGGACTGATTAAGAAGATGCTAGATTATACAGGGTTTTCCCACCAGCTTTGGCTGCTAACAACAAGTTACTGAGACTAGCAAATAGTTCTGCCTGAACTATTAGTCCAAAGTTTATAGTTCAGAGGAAAAAAAACCCAATAAGCTGGTTCTGTCAGCATTTTCCATACAATGCATAGTGATGCTGTTACTTGGTTCCTCTAGTTCATAAATAAAACACTTGTATCTGCACCTCTCTTTGCCATGACCCACCTCTGGAGGATCACATGGCAAAAATCAATGTGCTGCTTTCTTCTCTGTCAGGCAAACAACGTTGGCTGCCATCATGCCTTGACATTCAGGGCCTGAGCTGTCAGCTTGTTTCACCTTCTGTGTAGAAACAACAAGTACAATAGTTCCATGGGATTTATTTTTAACCAGCTTATTTACCTTGCTCCATCTATTCAAAGCACATTGTGAACAGGACAGCTGAGAGGCTGGGCTACATCTACAAAGGTGATTACCTCACTTCTGTTTTGTGTAACTCCTGATCTTCAAATTTAACAAACAAGGGCTTCTTTCAAGTGTTGTGCAAGCATTAACTCATAAACATACCCATGAAGGAACAGGTAAGACACAACCATTTCATAAACAAGCAACTCAAAATATGTCGATACAAGGGAAAAAAAAGTGTATTCTTAATTTGGGCTGGAACCAGCAATGTGCCCTCGTGGCCAAGAAGGCCAATGGCATCCTGGGGTACATCAAGAAGAGTGTGGCCAGCAGGTCAAGGGAGGTTCTGCTCCCCCTCTCCTCTGCCCTGGTAAGTCCTCATCTGGAGTCCTGTGTCCAGTTCTGGGCTCCCCAGCTCAAGAGGAACGGGAAAGTGCTGGAGAGAGTCCAGCTCAGGGCCACCAAGATGATCAGGGGACTGGAACATCTTTCATATGAGGAAAGGCTGTGGGACCTGGGGCTGTTTAGTCTGGAGAAGAGGAGACTGAGGGGGGATCTTTTTAACAGTTATAAATATCTAAAGGGTGGGTGTCGGGAGGTTGGGACATCCCCTTTTTCTATAGTAGTTAGTAACAGGACAAGGGGTGATGGGATGAAGCTGGAACACAAAAAGTTCCACTTAAATATAAGAAAACCTATTTCATTGTGAGGGTGAGGGAGCCCTGGCACAGGCTGCCCAGAGGGGTTGTGGAGTCTCCTTCCTTGGAGGCCTTCAAGACCCACCTGGACATGTTCCTGTGTGACCTGATCTAGATGACCCTGCTTCTGCAGGCGAGTTGGACTGGATGATCTCTAAAGGTCCCTTCCAACCCCTACCATTCTATGATTCTATGGACAATTTGAGCTAAACCTGCTGTGAGTATGACAACTGAGGTTTTTAACACAGGTTAGTTGTAAATTAATACTTAAAAGGGAAACTTGAGGATGAAGCAAATTGCCTTTCCTCTGTTAAAACCCCGGCTGGTTTGTCTTCATCCTAGCACAAACTAAGAGTGTACTTTCTTCTTTCATTCTTTCTTTGGACTGTGAGTACATGCTAAATGGAGGCAAGCAATTTCAGAAGTGGCTACTGATTTTGATTGGGTTTTTATGTGTTCAGTTTGAAGTAGCTTAAGAGACATTTTTGGAAATGCTGTCTGTCTGACTGTGGTTGTGTTTAGTATAAACTGGAGGTTTACAGCCATCACGGCTTCTTGGCAGCCAAGACGTGCCTGAGGAAGCTTGGGGAGAAATTACCCTTTCACTGAGAAACAGAAGTCAGATAAAATGCTGGTGAACTGTGGACTTCCCTTCCCTAGTACTGCTGATAAGAGAGGAGAAAAAGCTGTAATTATTTGTTCCTTGCCAGCTTGTCTGCAGACTAAAATCAAAGTCCCGTCTTCTCCGAAGGGCTACTTGGAATGATTGTTTCCTACAACTGAGATTGGATTTCCCCCACCACAAAGTTCTCCTTTTATCTTCCTTTTTATGTGCAGCATCTTCCAGATGAGAAAACCCCAACTCCTTCTGTCCTCTGCCACTTAACTCTGCTTCCAGATTCACTGGGAAAACTCTATTTAATTTTCACTGAGACTCCAATGTCCTGTTTCAGGTTTCACAGAGACTTAAAACATTTAGACTTGAGAATATATTCTAACACATGTGCCCACAGCAAGAGTGAGCTCATGTCTGAGCTAGTCTGAAACTAGAGCTTAGGCCTTGTCAAATTAGTTCCCTATGATGTCTAACCCACCACCTCTCTTTGAGAACAAGGAAATACTTCCCATGTCATAAACTTCCTTTTGGTTTAGGGCGATGAGATTTATAACTGCCTGAAAGAGGAAGAATGCTGTTCTTCTAGGGCAATCCAGCTCTGAAGGTCATGGGGAGAAGGCAGGAGTTATTTTAATTGATAATGACAGAAAATATTCATTCAAATACATTCAGCATGTCAAATGTCATTTAAAAAATCCTTTGAGGGCAAGATGGACACAGCTGCAGGCAGCAGCTTTTGTCTGGGCAGGAATAGGGCACAGAGGGGTCACGTGCTCAGGCCTAAATCGTCTCACACAGATCACACTAGAAAGATCTTTCTAAAGGCTTCTTGAAA
The DNA here is from genome assembly GCF_028858725.1 of Colius striatus. Taxonomy (NCBI): domain Eukaryota; kingdom Metazoa; phylum Chordata; class Aves; order Coliiformes; family Coliidae; genus Colius; species Colius striatus. The sequence goes on along the minus strand of NC_084762.1, from coordinate 93,610,260 downwards.
AAAGATCAGATTTGACAACCTCAAATTCAGCTCTTAAAACTAAGACAAAGCCATGTAAGTTTAAATGATCACAAACAAATGTTTGCAGTAATTCAAATGATACAAAACTAGAGGATTTGGTTTTCAGGAAATACATTTTAGCTGCTGTTGCATATCACAAATAACTAACTTCATACAAAGTCTTTTTCATAGTGATTCCCTCAATTGTCTTCCTGGCACAGAGCAGACCAAGAGTGTTTGGGGTCAGTGGGCTGTGTCAGGAATTGATTCTGAGGAGCTTTGTGAGATTAGAATCCTTTAAAAGTTACTTTTTATTCCAAACAATAATTTAAAAATCAGATTTTAAAAGGCACTTAGACATTCTTGAGAGAAATGTTGGGTTTAGATATGATGGTTTCTTCATTATAATCACCTCGTGTGCTGGGACAGGCTACCTGCTTTAACAAGTCTGGCTGTGTGTTTTAGTTCTTTTAGCCAACACACAGGTAAGTAGCTCTCTCACACCCAGTGTAACATCTTTTACTTCCCAAAATCAACACACACACACAAGTACTGAAGTCAGAGCAGCCACAATCAGTATTTTAGCCACTGCAAATGAAAATAAACCCTAATCTGATATGGCTGAGTCTGCAATTGCTTAAAGAGTAGCTTTGGCTCTGCTTATATCAGAAGGTTATGGCCTAGCAGCTTACAATTTCTTTGCTCATCACCTGTCTGAAATGATGGTGCCTTTCTTTAAAAGGATTCTAAGACTTTTCCCTGGAATTATTAATTTAACAATACTCTCTTCAGTGGTCCTGAAACACTTGGACAGGCTCATGAATTAACCTCCAGAACCTCCATTACGAATTCACGGGTGTCTTACTAAACAAATTAGTTACTGTTAAATGTTCAAACAATCCATTTCATGCTTTCTCTCATGCTTTGGGCTTACAAAAATATTTACAGAGCTCTCTCATTAGCTTTTCTCAAATCTGTCATTAACAGGGATTTTTTGCCACAATACAGAAGCCTTGGCAACAGCTCACACCCTGTGCTGGCTGCCTATCACACTGATCAGTTTCGCTTCACTGTTGCCTTAAATTCCTCTCCCCGACTCTATCCATCTGTCGTTTCTTGCCTTACACCTCAAAAGCAATTTGTGTCAGGATTACCTTTCCATTTCAGATTTTTATTGCTTCAGTCACAATGGGATTGTTTCCTGTGACTAAAATCCCAACATGCAACGTGCACAGTAGTGAACAAATGGGGAGAGATAGAGGAAAAGGCTAAATGACTTGCCTAAAATATCCTGTGGTGGCTAGGAGTCAGGGCACTGTCCCATCTTTCTGGCTTGCATCCTTTCTCTCCCAGTTGTCATCCTCATTACAGAGGAAGTCCAAGCACTCTAGCAAGGATGACTAATCCAATTTTAACAAAGAAGGAAAATGACAATAGGTAATTTTAGGAAAAGGGAAGAGTTACTCATCCAATTTTGTAAGAGCTCCAAAACTGTGGCAAAGCTGATCTAAAACATGTCATAGGTGCTTTTAACCACTAGGAGCCGTATTCAGACCATCTCCAGCCTCGAACGGACCTGGCAAATTGTTGCATTAAGGTCAAGGGAATAGTTAAGATCTTCTGTCATCCCAGGCTGACAGATGCTGCAATCACCTACACCTCATCCATCCTTGTCTTTGGGATTGCCAAGCTCCTGAGACACTTGGGAATGTTCAACATGAACCAGCCTGAGCTGTGAGATGAGCTCCATTATAACACCAACTCATAAAGAGTTCACACTCCCAATCACATCCAGCACAGACAACCAGTATTGACAGAGCTGGAGGTTCAGCTCTGCAAACCAGCTCTGCAGTTTGTGTTAAATCTTGCTGCACAGAGAAATCTTTCAAGCAACCTACAAAAGTTGCACAAAGTAATTCTGGAGCACCAGAATCAGTGAATCCTGGTTTCCCAGAGACATGAGCCCTGATTGACTGGCTTCCATATCTAAAGAAATCACCAAGTGAAGCTTTTCCCACAATAGCAGCACATGCAAGATGTTCCTCCCACTTGGAGTCCCTAATGATGCATGAATTTCCAGCCTTCACTTCCATAAATATGCTTAGAGGTGCTTTATTTTCTACCCATCTGCCTATTTTCATCAAGGCAGCATGAACTTCTGTTCAACATTTTGCCTTTCTGTCACTTGCCTGAAAAGAGATCTAAACATTGTTAGTAAGAGAAGGAAGGAAGGGAGGGAATCCATCGGGTGCTGAGGTTCTGCAAGTCTCTATAGGAAACCAATCAGAAAAGAAGCAATTAAACTCCAGCCAGCACTTGAGAAAGACAAGAAAACACAGCTCTCATGAGACAGAATGAAAATGCACTGACAGTTCCAAATAACAACTGCTTTACTCTCTGTGAAGGTCTCTGCCAGGCATCACAGAACCTCCAAACACAACCTTTTCCTCTGGAATCCAGCACTGACTGGATTTTTTGCTCAGCTTGCATATGTTGCTGTACTCAGGAAGCACCCAGGCCTTCATCTGATCTCCAGAACAAAACCCAAGGAGAGGTATTTGCAAAATCTGCTTTTGATTTCCCTGCTTAGAGCAAATAAATTCTGTTGAGGGGACACAGAGAGAAGAGCTAGCAGCTTTCTGGAGACATCAAGAAACCTCCTTTGGCTTCATTCCCAGTAGAAAAACATGCTTTGTTGTGATTCTAGTTCTATCACACACATCTGTACCTTTTTGTGCTTTTCAAGGAGTTAATAGCTACTGCCACAGATCCAGCTCTCCTGGACCTCGCCTCTCTACTCTGCAGGGCTGATGCTTGCAAACAAATGCACAATCATTTGTTTATGCTCAGCTGCACCGACAATACAGACACAGTTATGTGCAAACAACACCTCCTCTTGCAATCAGGCACTCACGTGCCTAACAGTAAATCATGTGCAAACACATCTCTGGCCCTTGTCCAAATCCCTTCTTACCCTCCCATATACAAATACACAACATTAGATGGCACTGGATACTTCAATCTAAATTCTCCATGGTTTTATTGATGTAGCACTGCAGCTTCTTTTGGTATTTGCCAGCAGGCAGGTGGGAACAGCCACCTTGGTCCCAAATGACAGGCAGAAGGCAGCACCACTACATCTTACTACATTGCTACAGCATCTTAAATGACATCTAATAACAGTTCAGAGACCTCCTACCTAGGCTTGGCAGAGTCTGGCCCCCATGGCCTGGTGGTTGTGGGTAGCAGGTGGCCTGAATTGCTCTCCTGAACTCAGTGTGCTGTGTTATTCCATCTGTCACAGGCACCATAAGGTATGTCCACCCGATATACTGAGCCTGCCATGAAGAGTGAGGTGCCCAGCTGAGGCTGATGTCTGCTTCTGAATTCCTCCAGCTCTCTCATTTCTCTGTCTCTTGACTCATTGGGCTCAGCTCAATCAAGTAGCAGCTGAAGAACACTTAGGAGCAGCTCAATGTCACTCCAGCCCACCCCACCAAGTTCTGACCATGGAGTCTCCTAAAGACTTGGACCTTTGGCCTGGGGATAAGAGGTCTAGCAGGGTGCTTAGCAGGCCCAGGTTTAGTCCATGATGTGAACACAGCCATAGTAAGCAGATGTGTGAAGTTTTTCAAGTTACATATGATAATAAAATTAAATAGATGTGATTGTACATCTTTAGAACAAGTTTAGGATGTAGCCTAGAGACAAGGGGGGGGATGATTGTATGTGTTTTCCAAACTGTTCATACAGTTACTCTGGGATTCTGGGAGGGGAAAGCCAAGGCATGCCCCGTGGGTAAAACTGCTTTGAAATGTTTTGTACTTGATAGTCAAAAAAGAAAATGCTTTCTAGCTTGATAGTGATGTTTCTGCACAGCCCAAACAATGCAAGGGGCCAGCAGAGCAAACAGCACTTCACCAAGGAAGGATGACCTCCAGGCTCCCACGGGAGCAGAGCGTGAGGGTATGTGAGCACCATCCCCTCGCTTGACAGGCTTTGAGATGTGCTTTCCATGATGTGCTGGCTTTGGCTGGGATAAAGCTATTTTTTTCCACAGTAGCTGACACACAGCTCTGTTTTGGATTTGTGCTGGGAGCAGTGTTGATAACACAAGGATGTTTTTGCTGTCGCTGAGCGGTGCTGACACAGTCAAGGCCTTTTCTGCCTCTCATCCCAGCCCAGCAGCGAGTGGGCTGGGGGTGCACAGGGAGTTGTGAGGGGACACAGTTGGGACAGTTGATCCCAACTGACCCCAGGGATATCCCAGACTGCAGGATGTCATGTCAGCCAGATGAAGCTGGTGGCAGAAGGGAGGGATGTTTAGAGTGACAGTAGTTTTTTCTTCCCAACTGTTACACAGAATGGAGTCCTGCTCTCCTGGAGATGGCTGAGCACCTGCCTGCCCACAGGAAGTGGGGAATTAATTCCTTGTTTTGCTTTTCTTGTGTATATGGCTTTTGCTTTATATATTAAACCCTCTTTATCTCAGGCCATGAGTTTCTCACTTTTACCACTCTGATTCTGTCCCCCATCCTGCTGGCGGGGAGCGAGTGAGAGGCTGTTTGGGGCTTAGTTGCCAGCTGGGGTTAAACCTACCCACTGATTTAAATATTCTGGCTTGAGGTTGTAGCACTCAGATATGCTTTTTAACTTCAAAAAAGGCACACCTGACAGTGCAAATTAGTCACAGCTAAGGAAAACCTAAGAAAATGTATTAAAATGAGAGCAAAGGCTTGGCTCCCAGGAGAAACTAGTGTTTTCCCTAGCTGCAAAATACAGATAAGATTTTGTGACTGTTTCCTATTTACATTTTGAGAGCCAGAGTTGCTGGATATTCCCTTCAACCAGGAGCTCTTGAATGCTTCGTACCCTAGGGTGGGTTTTTTTGTGATTACTGCAGTAATCACTTCTAGAAGATTCAGTTCAAGCCTGTGTCTACCTCACATGTAGGGAAGCTTCAGAAATCTGAGGTATATACTTTTTGCATCAATCTGATTTTCTGCCACTACAAAGATTTTCCAGCTGTGTGGGTCTGCAGGAAAGTCCTCACTACACAACTCTTAACTTCTGAGAAGGAAACCCCAAGGGAAATGTCCCTTTTGCAGGTTGTGGAGAGGACTCATGAAAGCCAAGCCAAAATGCAGGTGAGGTCGAAAGGACACACACAAGTACCAGACGTGTCCAGCTCTCACTGCTCATGGCTCGTGCTGCAGCTGGAGCAGGATCTTTTGCCAGGAAGGAAGTCACCTCCTCACCCCCACTGGGATTTCCCCTGGTATGCAGATGGCTCTGGTGTGATGCACAAGTGTCACCACTTCCTAAGCAATTCTTCATCCCTCTTCTGTACCATCAGCTACTGAGGCTGCTGTCAGGTTTTACAGGGTGTTAGTCTAAGCAAAGGGTGAAGGGTGCCTTGGCCTGGCAACAGCATCCATGGGATGAGCAAGGACCTGACTACAACAAAGAGATCATAGGGCCTTTGATGTAAACCAAAGCTCTAGTCCAGCTCTAGTACTCTGCCAAGGAGGGATTTCACCAGGTTATGTTCAGGACCAGTAGGCAGACTGTTTCCAGATGTTGCCCAGAGAGGGACTCTGCAGGAGGAAAGGGGATGGTGGATTTGTGGGAGGTTTTTTTCATAAAAGGTAGAAGTTTGTTTTCTAACAGCTGGGCTGCATTTAAACAGCCTGCAAAAACCTTACATCAGTTTTAAAGACATACTACAAAGGGATTTCTGCTACATAACCCACCCCAAAATACAAAGGAAAGAGGCTGGGTTTTATAATGATATTTCAGATGATCCTAGCAGAGGAAATGAGAAAAAGGGCAAGCTCCAAGTTTCACATTGACTCCTCCATGGAGAATAATCCATCATTGCCAACTACACATGGGGTAGGTGGATGGGAAAGAAAAGTGAGCTCCTGATGGTCCAGGACATGGGAGTTCAGCCTTGGAAGGAAGCTGGCACACCCTTTGGTGTTAATGGTGTACAGAGGTGATACGCAGGCAGCAGGAATGTCCCAACAGCATGAAATACCACAGGTTTTCATAATAAAGACAGAGTTGATTAGCCATGAAGAAACAATTAGTTTAAAGGACAGATTAATGAAAGTTTGGCCATTTACCTGAAGGCTGATATCAATGCATTAATCAGGGGGAGAGCAAGGGACAGATCCCAGAGTGAAGGAAACAGGCAGTGCCAAAACCAGTTCTATGAAGATAAATCACCATGGAGGAAGAGCACAAATACTAATTTAGTAATGAGTATTAATTTCTGTGCATGTGCCCTTTAGCGACTTGGGATGAATCTCATTTGGGGTGCATCTACCAGAGTTCTATGCTGTGCTGAGAAACAGTGTGGTCATATGTATGAGAATCTACATCTGTGTCTATGGAAAGCTTTACACTGTGGAGAAGCAGTATCTGGAACACCTTTAAGTTGCTTAAACTTTATAGTGAAGTAGATGAGGGAAATGAGCTGGACAAGGATGAGTGACTCTGGATCTGAGTGGGATGACTAAAAGTAAGGATTTGTGCTAGAGACTCTGAAAATGTACTGGAATGGGAGGAGTCCTGGGAGATTTCCTTCCTCCAGGTACGGCTGAGCTTGGTGACCCTTTCCACAGCAGTCTACTACCTGTAAGCCTGGTGCCTCATTCCTATTTTGTAGATGTTTTCCTTTCTGACAGCCTTGAAGAATTCCCTCCTGGCAGCATCTCTCATGTGGCTTTTGGCCAAGCCCTGGAAGATGCAGCACTCGATGCTTCTGCTTGTGAAGTGACACAACGTGCAGAAGCACCCTGTGTGGGCTGTGCTGAGCTACTGCTGAGCTATCAGCCAAACCACCTGCTCCTTGCCATCCTTCTCCAGGCACCACTGGACCCCTTGCCTCTTGTTTGGTGGCCCCTTGACACACAACCTTTCCCCATTTCCCACAGTGTGTCAGGGTATGTGGGGGATTTTCTCCTCTCCTCAGGTCCCTTCCCTTCCTCCCTCTGCATGGGCGTCACTGCCCATTAGCAGTACTGGATACCAGCACCATGAGTAAAAGCTGGGAGACTACCAGCAGAGGAAATGCTTTGAAAATGAGATCTCTTACTTTTGTACAGAGGAACAGGCTATTTTAGGACCAGATTGTGTTGGAGATACGGGCTGGGACAGGATTACTGCAGCTGCGAAAGGAAATGCTGTTATATCCAAAGCTTCCCAATACGCAAGGCAATAGACATCGTGTAAAGAAAGCCTCCAGGCTCGTTGCTTCCTCTGCTCTGTCTTTGGCATGACCTCTGGACTCAGAAGCAGTAGGCAGGGGTTTCCCTAACCACAGAAACCACTGATGGCTTACAGCAATGTAAGGGAGCAATCCCTCCACTCACACCTTCCTGGAGTAATGATTTCCCCACAGCACAAAGGAAGTGAAAGGAAATCACAGCCCCATGTCTGCCTGAGACTCACTGATTCTCCTTCCTTCTGCAGCTCCCCAGCCACTTCAATGATGGCAGATAATTAAACATACTATGAAACCTCTGCTAGATTTCACCAGAGGTGCTTCAGCTGAAACCTGCAGTTCATAAATGTTCTCATAAGCAGCCTGCTGGGTCTGACAGGCCACATACATTTGTCATCATCTGGATCTTCAGTACATGGGTCCCATCTGCCAAGGCAGTACCCAGAGGCAATCCCAGTAGCCTGACTTGGTGTGGACTTCTGCAAGCTGCATCTCTGTGCTACAAGCAGGAGAAGCTCCAAACTCCCCTGCAGAGCTCTGCAGACCTTTGTCCATCATTGTGCTGAAAGGTCTCTCTGAGAATTACCTGCAGATTTATTGCCCTTCACTGGAAGTTGAGAAGAACGTTGCTGTCTCTATTCTTGCAGAGATTTACAGCTCCTTCTGCCTCAAAGTGGGGCTGTTTGTTCTTTTTTAATGGAGTGATCTGTCTTTTGGGGAAATGTTTTATTTTGTGCTGTATGTTTCAAGGTCTTTGACTGTGTCAGTTCCATTTTATTTAGCTACCCTGACATACCAGCTTCATGTACTCCCTGTCCCACCATCCACGGCAACCTCCAAGGCTCATACATCTATTTTTCCCTTTATGCATCTCCAATGATTCATCCCAAAGTGACTCTCAAGGCTGGAATATGACACAAAATTAGGACTTATTTACATGAGAGACTTTCCCAGAGATATTGGGATAACTCCACTGTGTGGAAAGACTGGCTGCATCATCCATGTGCACAGCTGGGAGTTACACCACTGAGCTGTCAGAGTTCACTGTGCCTTTGTGCCACGATAAATTAGTGCAAGCACTAACTCAGAAAAAGTCCTTGGCTATTGCTGGAGAAAGGTCAGTGAAGAACTGCCTTCACTATATGGCTGCATCCAAAAAGCAAACATATATAAAGGATGGGATGAAGGGTTACATAATTCAGTTACACAATGTATGTGATTGCTGCCATCGGAAGGCTGTCTCCAGTGCTTGTTAGGCTGATTCAAAAATAAATAACAGGGCTGGGGAATTCAGGGACGAGCAGCATTATTAGAGAAATGAACACAAAAACAGCAAAAGAAAGACTGGGGCCATTTATCTGGGAAGGATAGGATGTGATAAATCAAATAATGAGCTGTCTAGGACACGTGGATTAAGAATGCCTGCTTTCCCCTTTCATATCATACAAGAGCAAGGTGTCACTTGAAGAGTGAGGAAATAGCAGATTTTAATGTTAGAGCAGAAGCATTTCCTTGACATAATTACAAACCACAGAGCTCTGGAATTTACTTAAAACCCAAAACGTGAGAGATCTTGGTGTGGCAACAGGAACATGTTCAGTTTCAGCACTGAAAGCAAAAAAAAACCCCAGAAAGGAGATAAATGCTCTGGTATCTGTTTTATATTGAGGATTGATATTTGTGGTGATTTAGCAGTGGCTGAGTGCCAGGTGCCCACCAAGTCATTCTGGCACTCCCCCTCTTAAACTGGACAGGGGAGAAAGCAATGTAACAAGAGGTTTGTGTGGCGAGATAAGGACAGGGAGATCACTGAGCAATTAGAGAGTGAGGGCAAAACAGGCTCAACTTGAGGAGAAATGGTTTGATTATTAATGACCAATCAGAACAGAGCAGGGGAATGAGAAATAAAACTGAGTCTTATAACACCTCCCCCACCCCTCCCTCTGCCCAGGACTCTCCTTCCTTCCCCTCCAGCAGCACAGGGGATGGGGGTTGTGGTCAGTTCATTACAGATGGACTTTGCAGCTACTGCTTCAAAGGGGAGGCCTCCTCACACTTCCCACTGCTACACTGTGGGGTCTCTCCCCACGGGATACAGTCCCTCATGACCTTTTACAACATTGGTCCTTCTCATGGGCTACAATTCTTCACACCCTGCCCCAACATGGGTCATCCATGGGGAGAACAGTCCTTCAGGTACCCACTGCTCCAGCCTGAGTCCCTCACAGGATCACAAGTCCTGACAGCAAACCTGCTCTGGCCTGGGCTCCTCTCTCCCCACAGGCTCCCAGGTCCTGCCAGGAACTTGCTCCAGGGTGATCTTCCCCCAGAGTCACGGCCTCCTTCAGGCATCCACCCGCTCCAGCGTGGGCTCCTCCACGGGCTATGAGTGTGTCTCTGCTCCTTGTGGCTTCCATGGGCAGCAGGGGCACAGCTGCCTCACCATGGGCTGCACCACAGGGCACAGGGGAATGTTTCTTCCAGTGCCTGGGCACCTCCTTGGTATCTGTGGAGATGTTTTCACATTCTCACTCCTTTCTGCTGCTGCAGTTCAGCTTCTGTGCAGCAACTTCTTCCCCTTCTCTGATACGTTAATCACATAGAGGTATTACCTCCATCACTAATTGGCCAGCTGTGGGTCCATCTTAGAACTGACTGGCATTAGCCCTGTCAGCTAGAGGGGAAGCTTTTGACAACTCTTTGTTTAAAGAAACCACCCCTGTAGCCCCTTGCTCCAAACCTTGGCTGCACAAAAGCTCTACAATATTACACCATTAGGGAAAAAGAGGTACCAGAGCTTGTTTCCACCCTCTACTGATGTCTCCATTACTAAATCCTCTCAGAAAGAAGCTGTGCCACCAAACAGCCGTGCATCCAACAGCACAGTGATGTCTGTGTTCCTCAGGAACAATAGCTGCACTGAAGGCAAAGGAGCTGCCTCTTATTTCCAGCAATGTGTAACGTCTGCCTGTTGTGCCCTCGCTGATGCTGGCCACGGCTGCACACACTAGAGCCACTGTTCAGAAACAACTTTCAAAGTTGCCAGTTCACCCAGTGAAAAATATTATGTCTGAAAGAGCTCAGATTTGGTGAACTTTCATCTGATCTGAATTGCAGCTCTGGTTGCCTTGGAAACTCTGGGATGCTGAAGCCACTTCATCTCAGGGCAGCTTTGAGGGGGTTTCCTCAGCACCAGCAGCCTCAGCCACTGAGCACTTGCTGAGATCTCAACGAGAGCATCGGTTTCACTCAGCAACTGCGAGGCAGGTCAAATTGCTCCTTCCTGGAATTAATACTGGTTCCCATCCAGCCCAGACTTTTTGAGCTGAGTTTTCTTAGTTCAAAACATCTGTGCCATATGGCAGCTGCTCCTGGCTTTGAGTTACTCATTCCCCTAAGTGGGTGCAGACACCATGTCTCTCATTTGCCCTTACAAAGCGGCAGAGGGAGCTCGGGCAGTTCCAACATCTCGAAGAAAGTGAACAGTGAACAGACTTCTGGCCACTGTATCATGGTTTGCTACCAAACACACAGCTGGTATCCAGTTGCACTGCAGGATGGAGCCAGACTGACTATTCTTCTGGGCTCCCTTACCCATTTTCCACTGAAGGGCTCAGCTGTCTGGCCTCCATGCCACATGAAGCTGAGAAACTAGAGCGTTTATAGGTTTCATTAGTTAACATGTGCTCAATGCCTCTTGGACCAGGATCCTATTTTATTCTGCTCTAACAGATGGTATTTTGTGGCCAAGTTTCTCCCTCAATCTCAAAGTTTTACAAAACTGTAATAAAACAAAAGTAATGTGGCCAGGATCTAAATCCCCAGATTACAGGGCATTCCAGGAGTTAAGGGTGGAATCATTTAGGTTGGAAAAGACCTTTAAGATCATCAAGTCCAATAGGAGACCTAACACTACCACAGCTACCACCAAAAGATGTCCCTACACACCATCTGTATGGCTTTAAAATCCCTCCAGAGATGATGACTCCTGGGCAGACTGTTCCAGGAGTTGACAACCCTTTCAGGGAAGAATTTTTCCCTGATATCCAATCTAAACCTCCCCTGGCACAAATGGAGGTCATTTCTCTTGTCCTATCACTTGTCATTTAGGAGAAAAGACTGACCCTCACCTCACCACAACCTCCTTTCAGGAGTTGCAGAGAGTGATCCTGTCTCCCCTAAGCCTCCTCCTCTCCGGACTAAACACCCCCAGCTCCCACAGCCACTCCTCATCAGGCTTGTACTCCAGCCCCTTCCCCAGCCTCTTCCCCTTCTCTCTTTGCATGCACTCCAGCACTTCAATGTCCCTCTTGTAGAAAGCATTAAGTACCTCAGCTTTTTCCTCATCCTTTGGCACAATGTTTCCCTTCGCATCCAATAAAGGATGGAGATTCTCCTTAGCCCTCCTTTTGTTGACAATGTATTTATAGAAGCATTTTAGATTGTCTTTTATTGCAGTAGCTAGATTAAGCCCTAGTTGGTCTTTGACCTTTCTAATTTTCTCCTTGCATAGTCTCACATCTTTGTAGTCCTCCTGAGCTTCCTGCCCCTTCTTCCAAAGGTCATAAACTCTCCTTGTTTTCCTGAGTTCCAGCCAAAGCTCTGTGTTCAGCCAGGCCAGTCTTCTTCCTCACCAGCTCATCGTCTTGCACGTGGGGACAGCCTGCTCCTGTGCCTTTAAGATTCCTTCTTGAAGAAAGTTCAGCCTTCCTGAACTCCTTTGCCCTTCAGGACTGCCTGCCAAGGGACTCTGTCAGTCATGGCCCTAAATGGGCCAAAGTTTGCCCTCAGGGAGTCCAAAATAGCAGTTCTGCTGTCCTTCCTCCTTACTTCTCCAATAACTGAAAACTATAATTTCATGATATTTCATAGAATCATAGAATCCCAGAATGGTAGGGGTTGGAAGGGACCTCTAGAGATCATCCAGTCCAACCCCCATGCAGAAACAGGGTCACCTAGATCAGGAGGCACAGGAACGTGTCCAGGTGGGTCTTGAAGACCTCCAAGGAAGGAGCCTCCACATGCCAGAACATCATAACTAGGACCAACCAGAGCAGATATATGCTTGTTTTTTAAAAGAAGCAAGTAGTTAATGACTACCAAAACTAATGAGGATAATTACTGTCCTCTCTGGAGTGCCTTCCACTTAAGAATCTCTACCAGTTTTTTTTCCACTGGTTTAATTGATGTCCCTTCTGTGTGCAGTTCATGATATCTGTGACCATGGGCAAGCCACTTAGCAGCTCTTTAACTTCCACATTAAGTGTAAGCTTAATAAGAACATCTTGTTTCCCCAGCTGGAAGATACTATTCAATGTTATGTGTTGTTCAACTTAGAAGAAGCTGGAGACCATTCTAAGTACTGAAGAGATCCAGAACTAGAAGCTTAACTGTCAGACCACAGTGATGACATACTAGGTTGAGGCAACCCAGAGTCAAAGTGGATTTGGAGACTGGCTGTGGGCATGGTTTCCACAGATATGTTTCTGGTAAATGCCTTCAGGCTAAGTAGCCATTAGGACTAAACACAAGCTTTGCTTTAGATTTTTGTTTTCTCAAGCTATCCAACCCAAAATGGGCTTCCTAGTTGTTTCCTTAGTAACCAGCCCATATGTCAGGAACATATTTAAGATTATTATGTATGAGATAACTTCAGATTAAAACACATTCAAACAGTAACCCATATCTGCCTGATTTAAGGAAGAAAGCCACAGAATTTCCTCCATTTCTGTTAATTCTTTTATATACATGGAAGGAAGTGTCTGTGGACTAGAAATCATGAAACTATCAGCTCTGCTGTGGATTTATTGTCTGGGTAGAGAGAGAAGCAATTACAGTTAGGGGAAACATATGAAAATTATCTGCTGCTGAATATTTCTTTCCAACTTTAATCAATGTTAGTTGTAACAGTGGAAAAGTTAGTGCTTCTATTTAATGTCCAAGTTCATAACTCTGCAAATTATAAAGTTCTTTTCAGGTAAAAGCATTGATAGGGAGCACATTTCACATTCAGAATGAATGGCTAAGAAGAGTTTCATTTGCAGACAAATATTCAGGCCTGATCTTTCATGCCCTTGAATACACAGGGAATGGAAACAGCATCACATTACTTCTCCGGATAGGTGGGAATAACACAGCCCTAATGGTGAATCAATTCACAGAATAAACCCTGTGAATAGCTGCAGAGGAAATCAATATGAGGAAACAGGGAACTGAACATCTAGCCTGCAAATAGTCAGAAGTGAAAAAATAGATTGTGGCAGTTCTGTTTTTAGAACCCCTGAAAAGTCTGGCCCCAAAACCCAGCTGGGTGCCCAGTTCCCAAAACCCAACTGAGTGCCCAGTTCCCTTCTGGTTTACAGAGTCACTGAGAAGCAAGTGAGGAGGTTGTGGGGGAAAACCCAAAGGAAAGAAATGGATATAAAAGAAGGGTGATGGGAGGAGGCCTGGGGGAGTTACAGATAAGCAGTGGCATGGACAAATGAGGGGAGATGAATATCAAATGCAATTGGCCAAGAAAGTAAATAGCATCCTGGTTTATATCAACAGTAGTCTGGCCAGCAGGACCAGGGCAGTGACTGTCCCTGGTGAGGCTGCACCCCACGTGCTCTGTTCAGTTCTGGGCCCCTCACTACAAGAGGGACATTGAAGTGCTGGAGCGTGTCCAGAGACAGACACTGGAGCTGGGGAAGGGTCTAGAGCACAAGTCTGGTGGGGAGTGGCTGAGGGAACTGGGGGTGTTGAGCCTGGAGAAGAGCAGGCTGAGGGGGCACATGATCACCCTCTACAAGTACCTGACAGGAAGCTGTGGCAAGGTGGGGATTAGCATTTTCTCCTAAATAACAGGTGACAGGACAAAAAGAAAAGGCCTCAATTTGTGCCAGGGGAGGTTTAGATTGGAGATTAGGAAAAATATCTTCAGTGAAAGGGTTATTAAGCCCTGGCACAGGCTGCCCAGGGCAGTGGTGGAGCCCCATCCCTGGAGAGGTTAAAAGCTGTGTAGCTGTGGCACTGAGCGACGTGGGTTAGTGGTGGCCATGGCAGTGCTGGGGGAACAGTTGCACTCAATGATTGTAAAGGTCTTTTCCAACCTAAACAATTCTGTGATTCTATTAACTATTCAAAAGAGGAAGAAGTAGAAAGAGAAAGTGGGATGAGGATAAAGCAGCAGGTAGAGAAAAGGTTCAATCTTTTTCTTTCTGATACAAGATGGGAATAGCAGCAGGGACTGCTCTGTAAGTGAGAAACTACCAGATGAAGAGGACAAGAGCTCTGAGAGGGTGGAAGGAGAAAGAGACCAGAAATAGAGCCAGATGTGATTTGATGTCCTGGAGAGCACAGCCCTTAAATTTCACTCAGCTGCCTTCTTCCTTTTTGACAAATGGCAGATTTCCCTGAAGAGATGCAGTGTTAAAGACTCAAATTGTTGGGAAATAGTCTTGGATAACTTGGATAACTTGGGTATCTTGTGTATGATAGAGGAAGGATTCCAGAGACAGCAGAACCAAAAGAGAGGAGAGGAGAGGAGAGGAGAGGAGAGGAGAGGAGAGGAGAGGAGAGGAGAGGAGAGGAGAGGAGAGGAGAGGAGAGGAGAGGAGAGGAGAGGAGAGGAGAGGAGAGGAGAGGAGGGTTGCAAGGAGTGAGAACACACAGAGTATATGGGAAGAGAGAGTCAGAAAAGAGACATGTTAAAGATGAGGAAGAAAAGCAGTGTAAGTAAAGCTTTATGTTGGTGAGAGGAGGGGAGGAATGGAGTGGAGAAGGCAAGAAGGAGGAGATGAGTGTTCTAACGTGGATTAGGATGACATCAGAAAAGTATCTGTGCATTGATGCTGACACAGCAACCAGTTTGCCCAGGCTAGAAATAGGTAATTGATACCATCCTTTGGGAGCTGCTGTTCATCAAAGCCCTTTAGTATAATCCTAGAAACCACCAGCCTCTCCTTACCATTAATTTGTTTTAATGGAACACTTTTCCTGCCTCTTCCTGTATTTTTAAGCAACTCTTTGCAACCTTTCTTTACCCTCAGCACTTTAAGCAAGTGATAAGCTGCTGGTAAGCTTGTTTGCAATTTGCAGTTTATTAGAAGTTCAGTTGGAGGCAAGGGCAGCACTTGTGCAACTTGTGAGTTGTTGAGAAGATGTGTTTGGTCTGAGCCTTGTCTGCCAGACGTTTACTGATGACATCTAATTGGGATCAGTCAGCACCCACTGGGGTTTCGTGCTCTGAGACTCTGGTGTCAGTGATGATAACCATCAATATTGGTAAGACCTCCAAATATTAGCTGCAAAAAAAAGCACAAAGTTAAACACAGTGTCACTGAGGAAAACAAGAGGCAGGGTAAGGTGAGGCATGAACAAGACAAATGAGGGTTGAGGATGTACTTCCTGCGCCCATCAGTTGCCACTGATTTGCAGGTTGCCAGGCTGAGTCCCAGCTCCCTTGTTTCACACTCAACAAAAATGCCACTCAATGAAGGGGATGATTTTTGGTACTCCACTTCTCTCTGACCTGCAAACTGTTCAATGCCAGAGCCAGGACTGTGCCCATCTTCCCTAGAGCATGGACCACATACCCAATCTGACAGCTGGAGGTGGAGGTGGATGGAGGAGTAAGGTTGAGAGGTTTAAATATGAAAACCCAGGGAAACCCATCTCCACTGGGTATGGTGCCTTAATCATACAGACAGTGTAGTATGACTCCAGGCAGAAACCTAACACCCTTCCCAGCCTTTCTGGTTTCCACCATTGTTGCCCAAGCAGCACCTTAAAGCACTGCAAGGGGGCTCAAAAGGGTGCCAGAGATGCATCTGAGAGATGCAGGATTTAGCCTGTCACATGGGAAAAGACCCTCAATGTGGAATTTCTGGAAAAGCTGTGGCTCAGCAATGCAATTCCTGATCTGTAATCTCTGCCCACACCTGGCATAGGAGACAGTTGATTCCCCAGTCAGTATGGTCAAAGCCCTTCTGCTTTTTATTTGCCTGTATCTTCTTCTCCTGTTACAGTATTTCAAGGATCTCCAAAGTTCTTGCCTAGACCTTAGCCAGGATCTTTTCTGATGAAGTTTCACAATGTAATTTCTACTTTACAGTTCTAGACTGGTCCCTTAAGATGGCACTGAGTGTTTGTACTTTTGTTCATCTTGGTGCATATTCAGAGCTTTATGCTGACACAAGAGATCCCTGTGCTCATCCATAGATCAGTGCTGGGGATTGTATGTTGAGAATAACTCTCCCATTGCTGCTCAGTATGTTCATGCAACAGTTGTACCAAACAAACCTAAGCATCTCCTATACTGTCAGGTGTTGTATGCTTTCAGGCCTCGTCTCTCCACACTTTGCTCTTCTATTTTTCCTTTCCTCTGCTGGATAGAGGTAACAAAGATTTAAGCACTAGGTGTAAACCCATCTGTCCTGCCAGAGCGCCCAGAGCTGCTCAGAGCCACAGAGCTGGGGATCATTGTAATCAGCTCCATGGGTGGTTCTGCCTGTGGCCAAATGGATTCCATATGTGAGATCATCTGTCATGCAGAAGGCACTGTCGTTAACTCCCTTTCTGAGAAGTCCTTCTGCTCTCCCAGACGAATCACACTGTCACTTACCCCAGCATGTGGACTTGCCATGATGGTGTCAGGACAGAGCAAACCCTTCTTTGGTAACTTTCCAAATGACAATGCCTCTCTTCATCTTTTTGGACTGCAAACAGATAAAGTTGCTACTTTATTAGTTTTATTTAAGCCTGTGCATGAAGATGATGCCAGTGTCCAGATACTTTTGAGAAACATCATCTTGGGTGAGGAGAGTAGTCTGGATTGAAGACATGCCTTACCTCTGCTTTTGATTTTAGGTTTACACCACCAACCAAAAAGCAACAAGCTGCCACTCTGCATGTCTGTGTAACACACTGGACAATCAATCTATTGCAGCCAGCATCTTCATCCTCATTTCTCTTTTTATAAGGAAGGCAGGTTTTCATGCCCAGAGTTTCCCAGAGCATTTTATATGACAGTGGGCAAGGTTGCTGCAGAAAGGGAGAGTGTGAACTGCTCTCCACGTCCCCTGCTGCAATGAGTTTAAACTGAAACAGAAGAGTTAAGTCAGAGATGACAGAAACCTGTTTGATAGAGGGGAGGACAGTAGATGGGTGCCTAAGAAAGGAGGACAGTAGATGGATGCCTAGGAAAGGAGGATGGTAGATGGGTGCCTAGGAAAGGAGGATGGTAGATGGGTGCCTAGGAAAGGAGGACAGTAGATGGATGCCTAGGAAGGGAGGACAGTAGATGGGTGTCTAGGAAAGGAGGACAGTAGATGGATGCCTAGGAAGGGAGGACAGTAGATGGGTGTCTAGGAAAGGAGGACAGTAGATGGATGCCTAGGAAGGGAGGACAGTAGATGGGTGTCTAGGAAAGGAGGACAGTAGATGGATGCCTAGGAAGACTGTGAAGCCTGTAGCACTGGCAGTTTGTCCAGTCTGTTTCTCATTTCCCAGGACTTAGCTGGGGGCTAGCTCATCTGGAATTTTTACCAGCCAGCTTTTCATCTCTGCTTTCTGCTGTTGTGCAGCAGCAGATGTTCACATTCTGAATATTTTCCAAAGCTACTCAATTATTATTAGGTGTAATTAACACCAGAATCCTAAATCCATAAGCCTGCTTTAGGTTGGATGCAGTCCTGTTCTGTATTTTCCAAATAAATCCACAAAGTGAAGACTGCCTCTTTGAAAAGGAAGGAGCAATCCTAGCTCCCAGCCTCTGTCTGTGAGTTGGAGATATGTTTGTAGGATATAGAAAGAAGAAGGAATATTACTAGGCCATGTAGCTGTTTGCCATAACAACACAACACTTACCATCTCTCTCAATTTCTTAGTGGTGGATTAACTACCTAGGCATATATTTAAACCCAAATGCTCAGCAAAGTGATTAATATTACTCAGAACTACCAGTTTATGGATCATTGTAAAGCAGGTTGTGGTAGTTCAATGAAATACACATTTCCTGGGGCTGACAATGGATTCTTCACGTAGGACGTGCAGCATAATTGAGTTAAGGTTATGGAAGCAAACTCACCTTCTGGAGTTTGCCCAATCTGAATCATTTAGTAAAGACAAAGTTGCATAATTCAGGGGTATTTTTAGTCATTTGCACTAAACAAACAGCATGGTCATACATTCTGAAGAACAACATTGTGATAGGAGCAGTTTCGGTTCATACTCGGATCTGGTTAAATAAATTAGAAGTACAGGGCAGGGTTTGGGAGGTTTCAGTTATGAAGCTATTTCAAGAAACCCATGAGGATTTCACTAAACTCTGCAGCTGCAGTGTGTGCAGGCAAACAGGATGCTGTCCTCTCACCAAAGGAATAACAAACAATTCCAAAAGAGGGGGTAATTTAGTTAAATATAGCACTTGAAATAATATACTAAGAAGTCCCATCTTTTGTGGTCATGCTACCTTTCTTATGCTGTGGCTAGTCACAGAATCCTCAACCTTCTAATGGCTACATTTGGAGATAACAAGCTGAAGGACAGTGAGGTGAGCACAGGCTGTAGGAATCATAGAAGCATAGAATAGTTTCAGCTGGAAGAGACCTTTAAGCTCATGGAGTGCAGCCTTTGTCCCAGCCCTATCAACCACTAGACCATTTCCTTCAGTGCAACATCCACCTGGCTCTGAAACCCCTCCAGGAACCCAGCAGCTCCCTGGGCAGCTGTTCCAATGCCTGACAGCCCTGGCAGCAAAGAAATTCCTCCTCACACCCAGCCTGAACCTCCCCTGGTGCAGGAAATAAGAGAAAAGGAAAAAAGCACCCCAATGCCTGAGATCATTGCTTTACCTGCTCCTAGGCCAGATCCTTGAGGTTTTAAATGCACAGCAATGCTAAGAAAATAGTGCAGTACTCTAACTGCTGTGAAGCTGTTGATGGTCACAAGCTTATTCTCTGACTTGCTGCATCCCACAGACCAACTCTCTTGTCTCTAAGAATCTTTATCTGACATCAGCTAAAGCAGATGCTTTGGGAAAAGGGTAAGAGTTGGACAAAGCAGATTCTCTGTTTGCAGCTCAGGGACTTCCTGAAAAGGTGGGCTCAGTGTATTAATAACCCTCAAGCTCTCTCTCTTCCTTGAGGAGCCTGCTTGAAAGGATGCTTTTGAAGCCACATCAGCTTTTAGTTCCCACAACACGCTGTGGCAGGAAGTTCCAAAGTTTAACTACAGGCATGAAGAGTCACTTCCTTCCCTTTGCTTTGAGCTTGTCCTCTCCTCCTTAAAATTGCTGCTTCCTTATTCTTTTATTGGAAAACACAATGAAAAATCAATCTCTCCCCCTTCTCCGTGACCTTCTGATGTCGTAGATTTACCCTGATCATCCCTTAGATTGAAGATACTTAGTTCTTCTTTGTAATTCTGTGCTCTTACCATCTTTGTTATTCTCATCTGTATCTTTTTAGCTCTAGTGTTTCCTTTTTGAAGTGAGAGGAGCAGAGCTGCACCCAGGATTCCAGCTACAAGAGCCGTAGATTTATACAGTTGTGTAACATGCTGCTTTATTCCCTGTCCCTGCCCTGGCAATTTGATTTGCTTTAGTGACTGTTACTAAATGTTAGCTGATGTTTTAATAGAGCTGTCACAGCCACAAGTTTACGCTCCTGGCCTGTAATGGCCACTTCAGGGAGCTGAGGGCTGCTTTTCCCTTTGTACATCGCTTCACTGTTCAGTCACTGAGCTTCTGCAAGTCCTCATCTTTAATACCTCAGATGGCTTTGTCACTTCACTGTTTACTCCTTTCAGGCTCATGTATGAGTTTGCTGAGCAAACAGCCCATATCTCTGATGGACACCACTGCTGAGCAACCACAGAACCTCACCATGAGCTCCCACTCTCCGTTTCATAGGCTTTTTAATTCATTCCTTTTTTATTCTTCTGGGGTCCTTCCCGTTTACGCCTGAACTTTCCTTAAAAGCCTTTGGTGAGAGACGCCGTCTGCAGCTCTCAGGAAATAAAAGCTGGTTATATCAACAGGATATCCTTTATCCAAAGGCTTGTTGACACCTTTAGAGAACTCCAGTGAGACCAGATGGCAGGACTTCCCTTCATAAAAGCCACACTGGCTCTTCCACGGCACATCACATTTCCCCATGTGTCCACTAATGCAGGTTCTTTCACTGATTCCTACATTAGCTTCTTGTGCTGCTGGCAAAGCTGAGCCCTCATGTTATTCCAAAAGACTGGGACAAAGACTGGGATTTTCAGGTGCCAGAAGAGCAGGACTTGGGATATTTTTTTCTGGGATTAAATGTTTAATGTTGTTTTTGGTCAGAAACACAAGTGAGTGCACAACACTTGGAGAGCAGCTTTGTTTCCCCGTGTGAAGATTCCTATTCTTACCCCAAAATGTTGCCAGCAAAATTCCCTGCTGTGGTCTGTCATCTCCAAGTTGTCAGAAGTGCAAGATCAGCACTCCCCTCCCTTCTGGTACATCTCCAAGGGGCAGGAAATGCCTCTTTCTCACCACGTCCACTAAAAACCTGGGACTGGGAGTCCTGCAAATGAGAGGAGGAAGCACCAGACGAGTCAGATGCTGCCAGCCACCACTTGCAGTGAGTCCCCAGGGGAAAGTGGTTATTCAGCCTGTGCTGAAGTGTTTCTGTGTGGTGAATCAAGACCACACAGCTCCCAGACAGCCAGACCTCCCCCTCCCTGGTGAGAGGGAAGTTCAGGCAGGCAACGATCTGACATCATCCCATAAGCCAACGTGAATGATTTCCTGATCATTTCAATGATGATTTTGGGGGTTGAGGGTGCAGATTCATCAATCAATTTATCTGCACTGATTGCCTGGGAAAGCAGAGGACTAAATCATCCAACCAGTCTCCTGCTACTCTTCTTCTGGGGATGGTGGGGTTATGACTTCTTCTTTCCATTTTGGAAAATATTGAAAGGAAAATAAATGATGGGAAAAGAGCAGCTGCTAAACAGCTCTGAAAGGGCCTCGTGGTCATTTCCTCAAAAACAAACCACCAAAAGGTAAACAAGCACACTCCTCTCTCATGAGGAGTGAGTGCATTTCATCCCTTTCTAGGTTTTAACAACTTTTGGATGAATGAAAACACCAGCTCTTTTAAGACTTGCATTGACTGCAGAGATCTTTCTGGAGCCTTGAGCTACCCTAAGCTTTTACTCTTCTCCCAAAACCCATTCCCATCTATTGGGCTGGGCTCACAGCAGAAGGCTGGGCTCCCTGGGAAGCCTGCAGAGGTGTAAAGGGTTTGCAGACATTGGTAGGAACCAGCTGTCCAGCGCAGAGTGACTCAGGTTACAGAGTGCTGCTGGCAGGAACACAAGAGTGCAGGAAGCAAACCCACCTCAGGCTGAGTCATCCAGGTGAGCACAAGCACCTGAAGGCACTTACATGCTGAGTGTGATGAAGAAGGTTGTGTAACCTCTATGTCCTTATACAGATGACCTCAGGGGTCTGTATTATGCCTTCCCAGTACTTTGAATGTGAACCTCATTGTCCTCTGTCGTGGGGAAGAGCTTCCACTGGCTCACACGACTGGAAGCATGGCATGCTTGCCTGCCCTGCCTCCTGCCTCTCTGAGGTCACCTGCTGTGAGGGAAGATGGCATCTGGCAGACCCCAGGTTCTCTTTACTCTGCTGCTTACCTCATTCCCTTAGGAAAGGCACAGGTAGTCTAAATCCCACCTGATTTACCAGGACTTTGGACACCTCATTCCTGTTAACTTCAGTAAGGAGTATCCATATGCTGCAGGAAGTTTCAAACACAAGACTCTGACGTGTTTGGATTTAACATCTTTCCAATAGATCAAGTAAAGAAGTCGCCATGGAGGGAAAACAAAGGGCTTCAGAAAATTCTAAACAAACCCCCTTATGTATTCAGAAGACCAAGATTCACCCACAACTTTGACTGTAGGTGAATGATGTTGAAAATACATCATTTGCATCCATTTTATTACTAGAAATTGAAAAGTTATTAAAGTAACATGGACCACAATCTAAACCAGCAGTACAGGCACAGAATATCTGCCAAGAACATGCCAAAAATTGCACCTTCTCTCAAAACTATGATACAAAGTCTCCTTCTGCTAATTTCTTTGCACTCTGCTGCCAGAGAAAGGGGAGCAATGCAAAGTCTTTACTCTCTTCTAGGCACTCTTCTCAAGCAACCACCCCAAATTTAGTATAAAGGTACCAGTTGTAATGTGACACCTGAGAGAAATTGGTGCCTAGCCCATTTGTGAGCTAAACAAAGATGCTGGTACAGTACAACTTCCTCTAAATTGTCCTGGAAGAACTTTTCAGGAGGTAAAAACTTAGGTGGTTTTGATAAGGAGCTTGATAAATGAACAGGCTGGAGTGTCCTGCTTAGGAGAACATTGGGTTTGGACTTTTCTGCTGTTGTGGTACTGGGTTTCTGCTGGTCCTGTACAAAGCATGCATTGAATGTGCCAACAGATTGACAGCAAAGGGGAAAGGAGAAGTTGAAATAGAGCTACTACGAGGCTCTTCTGCACCCAGCTTGCTGTGTTTGTCCATATATCTGTTGAGATAAATTCCAGTATGCAGAATGGTCCCTCCTCTTTGCAGTGCAAAGAACTGTCCTTGTTCACTCATACTTGGAAATCCACGCTGAGAGCCAAAGGCAGCAGAGGAAGTTCTTCCCTGGAAAACTCACAGTGTTACCCTAAGACCCCATCTTCTGTCCAGATGCAGGACATCTATGGGTGCAATGCAGAGATGGAAACAAGCAGCCATATGACAACAAGCAGCAATAGCAGGGTTTGGATGGAAGGTCCTAGAGCTGCCACTCACATCCCCGTGTCATCAAGCTGTGATTCATCTCAGTTACATGGGATTTGCTGGAGGAAAACCTGGAATATACTGAGCTCCACTGGCTCTCCTCACAACCCTTGTACAGCTATGGTGGGGAGCACCTGAACTCCAGTCACTCAGCCTCTGCTTGCTTCCAGCTCATGTTGGCTACTTTTTGCCTTTTGCTCAGTTCACAGTGAGGAATGTTCATGTAAACATAAAATTGAAGGAAATGCCTAGAGAGTAGCTGCCTGCTATGGACATGCACGTGGAGGTCACTTGTGCAGATCTGCAAAGGAGAGCTGGTTCTGGGTTGACTTCTCCAGCCAGAGAAGACAAACTTGCCTTGTGATACATGTGTCCTTTCAAAGCTGACAGCACAGTTCAGTGTAACCTCTCTGCTAACCTGCTAATGGAGAACTGATAAACCATGACTTCCTGAAAAAATGGAGTCATAAATAGGAAATAAATGTGATAATAACAACAACAATCTGCTCTGTTAGCTCCTGTGGAAGAAGAGAGATTGCATTGGTTGAAAAATTTCAGTGCATCCCTTCTCACTGAAGGGCAGCCATGACAGGATACACAGCTCTGCAGGGCTCTAGGTGACTGGGACTTTATTATACAGTGCAGCCAAGCTCTCTTTAAGCACTGCCAAGGAGGATGTCCGGCTCCCTGATACTGTCCCTGACCTCAGCATGCATCCTGCAGTTCCTATTTCACCACACCACTATGTCCCTGACCCACACTATCTTAGTCCAGGGAATGAAAGCAGCACAGAGCCCTCCAGTTTTTATGACACAGAGAGGTTTTTGGTGGTGCAGTTCCCAGGGTGCAGAAGAATCAGCACAATGGGCATAGTGGAAATGTGCAGCGTGCTGAGCCTGACCATCCTTCCCAACCAGTGTAGTGGTTTAGCCAGGGCCAGGGTTTGGTAGTGGGGTGCTACAGGGGTGAGTTCTTTAAACAAAGAGCTGCCAGAAGCTTCCCCTGTATCTGACAGGGCTCATGCCAGTCAATTCTAAGATGGACCCACACCTGACCCAGGCCTGGCCAATTAGTGACTGAGGTAACACCTCTGTGATTAACAGATTGGAGAAGGGGAAGAAATTGCTGCACAGATGCTGAACTGCAGCAGCAACAGGGAGGGAGAATGTCAAAACATCTCTGCAGACACCAAGAAGAAGGGGAGGAGGGTGCTTAGGTCCTGGAAGAAAGACTCCCCTGTGCCCTGTGGTGCAGCCCATGGTGAGGCAGCTGTGCCCCTGCAGCCCATGGAGGCCACAGGGGAGCAGAGACACACTCACAGCCCGTGGAGGAGCCCACGCTGGAGCAGGTGGGTGCCTGAAGGAGGCTGTGACTCTGGGGGAAGATCACCCTGGAGCAAGGTCCTGGCAGGATCGTGGGGAGAGAGGTGCCCAGGCCAGAGCAGGTTTGCTGTCAGGACTTGTGACCCTGTGACGAGCTCAGGTTGGAGCAGTGGGTACCTGAAGGACTGTTCTCCCCATGGGTGACCCACATTGGGGCAGGGTGTGAGGAGCTGCCCTGTGGCAGCCCCATGCTGGAGCAATTCATGAGGAGCTGTAGCCCATGGGAAGGACCCACACTGGAGCAGTTTGTGAGGGACTGTGTCCCATGGGAGGGACCCCACAGTGTAGCAGTGGGAAGTGTGAGGAGGCCTCCCCCTGAGAAGAAGCAGCGGCAAAATCCTCCTGTAATGAACTGACCACAACCCACACCCCTGTGCTACTGAGGTGGGGAAGGAAGGGGAGTCCCTGGAAGGAGGGGAGGTGTTTTAAGAGTCAGTTTTATTTCTCATTTCTCTGTTCTGATTGTTCATTAATAATCAAACTATTTCTCCCCAAGTTGAGTCTGGTTTTGCCCGTGACACTAATTACTGAGTGATCTCTCTGTTCTTATCTCAGCTCACAAACTGCTTGTTATAATTCTCTCTCCACTGTCCAGTTTAGGAGGGGGAGTGACAGAAGGACTTGGTGGGTATCTGGCACCCAGCCAGGGCTAAACCACCACACAATCAGCTACCCATTAATTAGAATCAAAAATAGGATAAAATGCTATTCTCAGCCTCCTAATACCACCATGCCATGCAGAGAAGAGTGGATGCCAGGGAAGAAGGAAAGGGCTGTAAGGGGAAGAAACATGCACTCATGAATGACTGTGAGAATTAATTTCTGCCATAATATATGGCTCATAATATGAAATGTCTGAGAACTATCTCAAAACCTTGTCCTCTGGCAGTTAATTTAAATAGTATTAGTTATGGCTTAACCTCACCTGAAGGCACATGAATGCCTCACAGCACAGACTGAGGGAACTTGCAGTCTAATTAATGCTTCCCAGCATGAGGGTCACCATGGATAAAAGAGAAATGGAAGGACACCACGTGAAACTCCTGGTTGCAACAAGTACCAGCATGTGGCTTAGTCACAGGCACAGTGTAGTGGTTTGCCAGACAGGGAGGAGGGAGAACTTCCAATGTCTGGCAGCGTTGGGACCAGGGGAATATCCAGCTGTTGATTCACCCCATGGAGATATGTGGGGAAAGGGCAGTGGTTCTGTGATTCTGTAGTTAGGGAGGGATCCAAAGGAGGAGGGCCTGTAGTGCTCTCCCTGTGCTCAGCGTGGCCTGGTGCTGCTGCAGGCATTGATGCAGAAAGCAAGCGTACCGAATTTGTGAGCAGAAGTAGGGGAGTGGCAGAGACACATCTGCTGCCTGAAAAACTGACCTGGAGGGGCAGAGAGAGATGCAAGCAGCTGGATGTGTGAGCATGTATCATATCCATTAGTGAACAGGCTCCTGTAGCTGTCACAATTACACACGGTGTCAATACAAGTTACAGGGTGGCTCTTCAGTGAAGAAAAAAAACAGTAACAAAAAAGACCTTTCTGTTCTTTAGAAACACTGGCAGAAGAGGGTTCTTTCTAAATGACTGCCCACGCTCAGTCACATTGTTCATATAAGTTAGCTTGGCCTGAAACAGAAAGTTCAGGAGCTGCCAAGGGCAAAGGCAGCCAAGGGTATGAGCTCACAAGAGGTCACCAGTCCTGTGAAGTTAGACTGGTCCCATCATGGACAGGGAAGGTCTATGGAAAAGCCAGAGTCGGGAATCATAGAATGGTAGGGGTTGGAAGGGACCTCTAGAGATCATCCAGTCCAACCCCCTGCAGAAGCAGGGTCACCTAGATCAGGTCACACAGGAATGTGTCCAGGCAGGTTTTGAAGACCTCCAGAGAAGGAGCCTCGACACCCTCCCTGGGCAGCCTGTGCCAGGGCTCCCTCACCTCACAGTGAAATAGTGGTTTTATATGTTTAAATGGAACCTTTTGTGTTCCAGCTTCTTTCCATTATCCCTTGTCCTGTCACTAGATACAATGGAAAAAGTGCTGCCCCAACCCCCTGACACCCACCATTTATATACTAGTAAACTCCTGTTCAGTTTATCCTCACCCAGCACTCCCAGGTGTGTCTGTGCAGAGCTGCTCTCGAGCAGTTCAACCCCCAGCCTATCCTGGTGCATGGGGTTGTTCCTTCCCAGCTGCAGGACTCTGCACTTGTTCTTGTTGAACCTCAGGAGGTTCCTCTCTGCCCAACTCTGCAGCCGGTTGAGTTCCCGCTGACTGGCAGCTCAGCCTCTGGGGAATCAGCCAGTGCTCCCAGTTTGGTGTCATCAGCCAACTTGCTGAGGGTACACTCTGTCCCCTCATCCAGGTAATTGATGAAGATGTTGAACAAGACTGGCCCCAGAACCAATCCCTGGGTTCTCTTCTGGGTGAGAAGAAGGTGACCTGCTTCCATGAGACATGGTGCTGAGCAGGCTTTGAATGAAGGTGAAGTAGAGCTGTGGGGGAGCAATCTGGTATATGTACCAGACCTTGTGCATCCTCTCAATGCTGCATCTCTCTGCAGCACGCTGCATCAATGGTGAGATTCTGCTCTGAGCAGTACAGCAAGAGACCACTCACTGCAGATAGATTTTTACATTCAAGTCATCCCACAAAATAGGAGGCTTGCTGTCATTTCCAGACATGTCACCAAAATTCCATTAAAGCTCTAATCCATGCTGCAAGGGAAACTGTTTGTGTTTCTCCTGTCTACCGTCAGGGATTAGCGTTAGGAATAATTGTTGCCTCACATTTGCATCTCCCCGGTGTTGTTCCTAGTCACCCAGACTATGCTCATCCATTTTGGCTCTTAAGTAAGCTATTATATACTGACATCCTCTAAACTGAACACAGAAGTGTTTACTGGACTGAAAAAGACATCACCAGATGGCTCCAATATCAGCCTAGAAGGATTTCTGTTCTTCAACAGGCGCTAAATGTGGCTGAAAAATCAGCAGGGTGTAGAGCGTCTGCATAGTCAAATCACCTCTAAGAGGCTTTGTAATTGCATTCAGTTCTGCTGTGCTGGAAAATGAGGATAATAAGCTCAATGCATTACACTTAAACTGGAGCTAGACTCGGTGTATAGGGATAATAAGAAACATAGGCTGAGGTTTTAAAGGCAGCTGGTGGGGCTCAGCACTTTGCTCGGTGGAAACAGAGATGCCAAGCTACCTTAGTTCACTTGACAGTCACAGCCATAAGCTCCAAAGTTTCCAGGAGCCCCCACTGATGGGGATCACTTATTTCAGATGGTGTGAAAGGCTTTAGTTCTGAGAAGTCAAGTCTTGTACCCTCTCTAAAGATCAGGCTTAAGTAGTGACCTTAGGATGAGAAGTTAACAAACTACACATAGAAAATGTGTGGGCATTTTTTGGACATTCAGCTCAAAAACTGTCATTTTATTAGTCACTTGCTTTGAGGCTACAATATTCTTTCAAATACTGAAACTTTATTGATCACTGAGGTATTTAGTTTTGCCTCTCTTCCATTTCTAGCTTTATTTTCTGGCTCTGTGCACATGAGTTATGCTGAGGAGTTCCCTAAGAGTTGGCCATACTACCTACCAAAAGGCCTTGAACACATTCCAGTGAACATCTTCCCTGTCTATCAAGTCCTTTTCAACAAAAGCTGAAAAACATCTGGCCTTCTACTATCTTTTGTCTTTTACTGTGTTGGGGATGGTGCACTGGGTGGGTAGGTCAGGAGTGGGTAAGGCAGTGAACAGATCATAGAATGAAAGAATGATAAAAACACAGAGGCACAGAATGGGTTTTGTTGGAAAAGACCTTTGAGATCATCGAGTCCAACCATTAACCTACCACTGCCAAGCCCACCACTAACCCACGTCCCTCAGCACCTCAGCTACATGGTTTTGAAATATCTCCAGGGATGGGGACTCCACCTCTCCTTGGGCAGCCTGGGACAGTGTCTAACAGTCCTCTTAGGGAAAAATTTCTTCCTAATCTCCAGTTCCCCTTGGATTAAGGGGGCCTCATTCTGTCCCCTGCCCCTGTCTTCCAGCTCAGGTGGATGGATGCCCAGAGGGCAATAGTATATTGAAGGCTGTGGCAAAGAAGGCATTAAGCAACTCAGCCTTATCTTTATCCTGGTCACTAAACTTCTCTTGCATCCATTAAAGGATGAAGATTCTCTTCAGCTCTTCTTCTGTTGCTGATACAGAAACTTTTTGCATTGTCTTTTACATCAGTGGCCAGCTTCAGCTTTAATTGTGCCAGGGCCCTTCCCATTTTCTCTCTGCACAACCTCAGAGCCTCCTTGAAGTTCCCCTGAGTTATCCTGCACCAAGACCATTGCTTTATCCAAGACTATGTTGGTCCAATCCTTTGGACCTTTCAGGTCACAGACTATGGCTAGCTGTGAAAGCAACAGAAGTGGATGTTTCTTGTGATGGTCTTCAAATCACTTGATAAAGACCACTAAAAACAAGGCAGTGCCTTGTTCTAAAATAGTTAATTCAACTGGTTTGTGAGTTACTGGGCCCAGTGTAGGACACCCTGATGCCTTTGCTTCTTGGATATCAATAGAGGGAGTCATCTTGGCCTTTTATGACCCAATCCCCATGAAACAACCATGATGTGGGCCACAGAAGGTCAGGGTTTCTGCTCACAACTTTGTCTGGGAGTTGCAACAAAGCCCACAGAGGACAGCCTGTGATGCAGAAGCAATTTCTGACTCATGTCAGTCAAAATTTGGCAGTGGAGCTCTCTGTGGTTTTCACCTTCTCACATCTCATTATATAGTGATATCCTCATCTGCACCACATAAAACACCAACACTCAGATCTTTCCATCACACCAACCTGAAGTCGCACTACAACCACTTCCTCTTAACTGAAAGGTTTCCAGCCACTCAGCTTTCTGTTGCCCAATGCTTTCTTCGAGCTTCTTGGACATACCTGTATAAACCAGACTGTAAGTCCCTGCCCAGAACAAGATGACTGTTTTTACAGAGCATGCATCATTCGTTTGCTTGGCTCATTTGAGACAAATCAAATAACTGGGTACAGCCTCATGCTGCCTGCAACTTAAATTAGAGAGAATAGGCCACAAGAACAACTGCAGAGGTAGGAGAAGTGACTATAAATAAGGAAAGGAAAATGTTTCTCTTAGAAACCTTTGTTCCATGGAGGGAAATGGTAAAAGTAGCCCAGGATATTTTTGTTGCTGCTTTTTCATTTGAAATTTCATCTCTGGAAGCATTTACAGACGTTGAGTGTTGTGCAATGTTTTTGCTGCAGTATGGTTAGTGCTAAGATTAGCACAGTAACAGATCTTTTCAGAGTAAATTGCATATAATTAATAGGAAGCAGGAGGAAAAAGGAATAATGGTACTTTAATCTAAATGCAAGTTCAGCTCTCCCAGAAGGTGGAACCGGCACTAAGGCCGTGCTAAAGAGGGGCCCTTTCCCTTCCTTTCAGCTGGGTAATGACCAACCATTATGTACTCTCATTGCAAATTCCTATTTTCAGTTTGAGATGAGTTTTACCAAAGTCCAGGGATGTTCAGATGTTTCAGGTCCTTCCTAGCAACATTATTGCTTATTGCTTTGTGCTTCTGGCTTGTCTCCCATCCAATGCTGAAACACATTACAGACATTGAAAGGTTTCCTTGTGAAGAAGCTGTGTAAAATCTCTGCAGCACAACTTACATTCTGGCCTCTAAGGCAGAACTTCCTTGGTAATCTAAACACAGCTTTGGTTCACCATTTCTGAAGTGAGGCTTCAGTATCCTGTGGAAGGCAAGAGCAATTCCTCCCAAGGTGGACACAGAGATTAAGCACCAAGAGAAAAGCTCCTACACACCAGACAGGGCTATGAACCCTGTGACACGTCACGAGGGGGCATCTCACACCTCATTCCAACATGAGCAATTACAGCCTTGTTCCCAAAGCCTTTTGGAGCTCACAGTCAATAGGGGACCTGTGCTGAGGCCACATGGCACATTGCATGATGGGCTCACATTTTCCACCCCATTGAAGCAACCAGATTTCCCAGTGGATCATTTCTGTGCAGCAATAAGGAGAGAGAAATCCACACCCCTGCTTCTCTCAAAGTGTTTCACAGCTCTTCACTTCCCCACACAGACATTGCTCCCTGAAGACGTTGAAGCATTGTGATATTGCCAGGTGCACAGCTTAATAGAAGTACTGAAATAAATCATTGCAGCCAAGGTTTCACCTGGCTGCTGTTATTAATCATTAGCAATAGCTAGGGCTAATTAATGTCATTATGCATCACAGCTATTAATCATAATCTGCTGATACAAGGCATATTGTCTCTCGTAGAGAAGAAAGAGGGGAATAAGCAAGCCAGCCCTAACCATGCTTGAAAATGATGATGGGCAGTATCTGCAAATCCACACTGAAAAGTTCATGCTATAAAAAGCCAATGTCCCTGCCTCAGTGGCTGCATCTCAGCTGTGTTTAAGAAATGCCACTTGTGACAGAACCACACACATCCAAACCAGCCATAAAGTATCTGCTGTGTGGTGTCTGTCGATGATACAGCTCTTAACCATGTGAGAATGAGATTTCAATTGCACTAACTGTCTCTTACACAGCACTACATTGCTCACCCCCTCTCCAGGAATGCCCCTGTGCTGTTAGCATAGAATCACAGAATGGTAGGGGTTGGAAGGGACCTGTAGAGATCATCCAGTCCAACCCCCCTGCAGAAGCAGGGTCACCTAGATCAGGAGGCACAGGAACGTGTCCAGGTGGGTCTTGAAGACCTCCAAGGAAGGAGCCTCCACACCCTCCCTGGGCAGCCTGTGCCAGGGCTCCCTCACCTCACACTGAAAGAGTTTTTCCTTATGTTTAAGTGGAACTTTTTGTGTTCCAGCTTCATCCCATCACCCCTTGTCCTGTTGCTAGATACAACAGAAAAAAGGGATGTCCAAACTCCTGACACCCACCATTTAGATATTTATAAATGTTAATAAGATGTCCCCTCAGTCTCCTCTTCTCCAGACTAAACAGCCCCAGGTTCCACAGCCTTTCCTCATAAGGAAGATGTTCCAGTCCCCTGATCATCTTGGTGGCCCTGTGCTGGACTTTCTCCAGCACTTCCCTGTCCCTCTTGAGCTGAGGAGCCCAGAACTGGACACAGGACTCCAGATGAGGCCTCACCAGGGCAGAGGAGAGGGGGAAAAGAACCTCCCTTGACCTGCTGCCCACACTCTTGATGCATCCCAGGATCCCATTGGCCTTCTTGGCCACGAGGGCACATTGCTGGCTCCTGTTCAGTTTATTATCAACCAGCACTCCCAGGTGTGTCTGTGCAGAGCTGCTCTCCAGCAGGTCAATCCCCAGCCTGTCCTGGTGCATGGGGTTGTTCCTTCCCAGATGCAGGACTCTGCACTTGTCCTTGTTGAACCTCATGAGGTTCCTCTCTGCCCAACTCCCAAGTGGGTTGAGATCCTGCTGACTGGCAGCACAGCCTCTGGGGGATCAGCCAGTTATCTTTACATCAAAGTCCTTCACAGAGAACCCGCTGGGTTCAAATACGAGCTGTTGGGCTGTATGCAAGAACCACCAAGCAAACACCCATGACCTTTGTTAGTGGAAGGTGAGATCAGCTGACCCTAAAGATCCTTTGGTCCATGAAGTCTACAAAATGCTATGGTGCAGCAAATTATCTGACATCAGAAGTGCTGGGTCATTCGGATTTAAACCCTGATTAATCACTTCCCCCCCCCCAAGGAAAGGGAGATTTCCATCGTTTCATTTTATCTCCAGTGGAAATTTAAATGCAGGTGTCTGAAGGTGAAATGCAAGAATGGAATCAATTCTGTAACTCACAAAATTGATTTGCCCCAGACCTGAATTTGTAATATATCCCCTTAAGCAGGCAGTGGGGAGCTGCAAGCACTCCAGCACGCCTGCTACCCCCAGCACAGCAGAGAGCTCACACACAGCCTTCAGATGAGAAATCTCTGAGCAGGAAGCTCTTGACAGTGATTTAAACAGAAATTCACGGCAGCAGCAATGTCCCAAAGCCATGGTGCAAAGAGCAGGGTGTAGCCACAGACCCAGAGGTGATGGGGTGCCAAGGACGGTGGTAGGAAGGAGGAGGAGGAGGTGTCAGCCCTCCGAAACAGAAGCGTTTCTGGTGCTGGTTCGGATGGCCACGTCTCTGTCTGCTGTGGGAGAGAGGGCTGTTGGTCACAGTGGTGAGCTCCTTCAAATGTGATCAATAGAGATTTAATCTAATGCTGAGGATTGCTCCGAGTGGAATGCTCAATTAAGTGTGGAGGGGGGAAAAAAAAGAACACATCAAACGAGCTGCCAGCTGATTCCCTTGTTTTGTTTGGAATCTAGCCCAAAATCGAGGAGGGCTGAGAAGCTCAGGCAGGACTGTGAAAAGCAGCTGATACTAGGGGCCAGTGGTCAACAAGCACAAGTTAAATGGGGCACATCCTTCCTCAGAAGTTTTGCAGCAAGCTGGGATTATGTAGCTGCCAAATTGCCACTTCACACCGCTGGCTCTAAGGATATTCACAAGCTGCTAAGGTGAGGATTTGCATAAATGGGATTTACCTGGGAAAAAATCTTGCCTTTTCTTGGCTTTCTTCTGTAATCCTGGACATTTGTCCCTCCCTCCCTCCTCCTCCTCCACCCCCAAGTCGAAACCACTGCTGCCTCCCCACTCCTTCACCTCTCCAAGCAGTGGCCACACACAGGGACAAAGAGGATTCTGTTTGGAACGAAGCGTTTTATTCCTGAGGCATGAAAACGCAGCGCCAGGCAGTGAGCCAAGAGGCAGGGGGGAAAAAAGAAACATATTCATTAATTAAAACAAGCATTGCTTGCTTTGAACTAAGAAAACCATGTTAAAACAGAAGAACTGGAGCGATGGGAAGAACACGGTCCCGCCCAAGCAGAGGCAGTGGGAGAGCAGGGGCAGCGCGAGGTGCCTTCCCCAGAGCACAGGGCCCCGTGACACGGACAGAGAGAGTTCTTCTCAACATGAGCAGCTCTGTGACCTGTTGGCACAATATCACAGCTTTTTGTTTTGTACAGCAAGTGGTATTTCATCCCTGGCTGGACATTTCAAAGCAGAGCTGTTGTTTCTCTCGTTGTGCCAGGACACCTTCCCGTGCCATTGCCTACAGTCAGAATTTTTGGGAGTGCAGCAGCAATCACGACCTCCCTCGTGCATTGTCTCCTTTTCCCCTAAAAGCCTCACCACCCCTAAGGCTCACCATTGCCTCAAACAAGTTCAGCAGTTTGCCATCCTGAGTATTTCATCTGAGCTCCCACACTCTGCCCCCTCTCTGTGACCACGGAGGTTAAAAACATCCCGAGGCTGCACATTGTTCATGGGGTATGACACGAGGCTGCCTCCGAGGCTCTGCACATGGCTCTGCATCCTGGGCTGAGAAAGGCCAAGCACAGAGCATCTCCTGCTGCCTCTTACCCCCTACCCATGGCCCTGTTGCTTTGCTATGTGTCACTGTTGGTATCACTGCTCTAAGGACATGGTTTAGTGATGGGCTCAGCAGGGTGAGGTTAGTGGTGGGGCTCGATGCTCTTAAAGCTCTTTTCCAACCAAACTATTACATGAGATGATCAGGGAACTGGAGCATCTTTCTTGTGAGGAAAGGCTGTGGGAACTGGGGCTGTTTAGTCTGGAGAAGAGGAGACTGAGGGGGATCACATTCATACTCACAAGCATTTAAAAGGTGTATGTCAAGGGGATGGGGCAGCACTTTTTTCTGTAGTGTCCAGTGACAGGGGTAATGAACAACAGCTGAAACACCAAAAAGTTCCAGTTAAACACAAGGGAAAACTTCTTCACTGTTGAGGGGAGGGAGCTGCCCAGGGAGGGTGTGGAGGCTCCTTCTCTGGAGGTTTCTAAATGCACCTGGACACATTCCTGTGCCCCCTGATCAAGGGAAACCTGCTTTAGCAGGGGGTTGGACTGGGTGATCTCTAGAGGTCCCTTCCAAGCCCCACCATTCTGTGATTCTGTGATTTATCACTATTATTACCATCTCTATTTAGCTGTGGTTTGGGGTATGCAGCAGCATTCTTCCTCCTGCTCCATCTGTGCTGTTCAGCACACTAAACAGGGGGTGTGTTTTATACAGTGGTTCAGGATGGGCTGTGGAGGGTGTGAAAACATGAACTGAGGGAGTTAAAAGTCCAACTGTCACCTGTGGCTGTAGATTTCTGAAAACAACTGGCTTTGGTATGTCTTGTTGCAACTACCCACCAAGTGAGAATGTGGGAAGAGTGGTTTTGAAGGGCTCCCACTAGCAATCCCTCTGCTGTCTGTTCTTCTGCATCTGCAAAGTTTTTCCAGGTCTTTTTGCAAAGCTTTTTGAACTCAGAAGGACAAGAGCCACACTGGCACTGGGGGTTGCATTACCCCATCTGGCCCCAAACTGGGGCAAATGCCTGTAGTATTTATGGACTCTCCTGTCACTGCCCTCAGGAGCCTCCCAACTGATCCCACAGCCCACAGACTGGATTTTCCCGTGTTTATAATCATAGAATCACAGAATGGTAGAGGTTGGAAGGGACATTTAGAGATCATCTAGTCCAACCCCCCTGCAGAAGCAGCTCCACCTAGATGCAGAAGGCCACTGTGACAGTCACTCCACATGTGTGCCTCTGTAGCAAACTGGCAGAAGAGCACAAAACAAACCCCTGCACTGCCCCTTAAATGCTGTGTTGGGCCCCTCACTGCCAGAGGGACACTAAGGGGCTGGAACATGTCCTGAGAGATGTGAACTGGAGCTAGGGAAGGGGCTGGAGCACAAGTCTGATGAGGAAAGGCTGGAGGAGCTGGGGGTGTTTAGCCTGGAGAATGGGAGGCTGAGGAGAGACCTTCTTTATGTCTACAACTCCACAACAGGATCTTGTAGCCAGGGGAGGGTCAGTCTCTTCTCCCAAATAACAAGTGACAGGACAAGAGGAAACAGCCTGAAATTGCACCAGGACAGGTTTAGGTTGGAGATCAGGACAAATATCTTCACTGAAAGGGTTGTCATACCATGGCACAGGCTGCCCAGGGCAGTGGTGGAGTTCCCATCCCTGGAGGGGTTTAAAAGCTGTGTAACTGCCACTGAGGGACATGGGTTAGTGGTGTAAAGGTCTTTTCCAACCTAAACAATTCTGTGATTCTATGACATTTCCTCCACAGTCTTCTTATATGTTTATAGGGAGGAAAAGCATCCTGTCAGCCATTTTATGGTATATGGGGTACAGCATGCTGGCTTGTCCCAGAGCTGCTATGTCTGTGGGACCTGCTGAGCCTTGAAGGAAGCCAGAAGGGACTGTGCATCTACCAAAAGAGCCTCCTGGAGACAAAACCTCTCTCCACCAATGCTGCTAGTGTCGGCATCTTGCCCATAGCTTGTGAAGTCTGGGCTAAAAGCTCTGACTGAGAGTGGTATTTGAAGTGCAAAAAAGTCCTGCATCATGGAATCTGAGCTCCTTGACCCCACAACAAACACACTCCAGATCCTGGCAGATGTGATACTTTCTGTGGCACGAACAGATGTGCAAAGGGTTGTTGGGGGTTGTTAAGCATTGGAACGAGCTGCCCAAGGAGGTGGTGGAGTCCCCATCCCTAGAGATATTCAAAAGACACAGAGATGAGGTGCTGAGGGACATGGTTTAGTTTAGTGATGGGTTTAGCAGCGTGAGGTGTGTGGTTGGACTCAATGATCTTAAAGATCCTTTCCAACCATTATGATTGTAAGGGGAGTTTGGCAGGAGCTACCATGGGGTGCAAAGCAGGAACAGTTGAAGGACTTTCTACTTTAGTGATGGGGAGTACAAGATTCACTGTTTTAGATGGTGAGTACAAAACCCTGAGGTGCTTTGACTTGGTACAAATACAGCAGTTAAATACAAAGCAAACAGCACTCACTGGAGAAAAGGGTAAATGATGAGGAAGAGACACGGTGTGATTTCTGTCTAGCAGAGATCTGTGTGCTGGGTGTTTTTACAGTCATAAATTCTACAAGACTTTCTATAATGTTCTGGCAATGTTTTGTCTTGGGGTTATTTTGAGGCCATTAGAAGAGACGGAGTGTGCCCAACAGCAGTGAAATCTGAAGTTGTAGAGCTGCTGGTGCAATTCCATCCTGACCGTGCCAACACTGTTTGGTACCAAAGGGAAATGGCACCAGGGCCAAAGCCTGTGTGCAGTCTGCCCAGTGCCAGGATTGATACTGAAACAACTCTGTGACCAAATATTCCTGTTGATGCAGCTGAAATGCTCTTGCTCACTGTGTCCCTGCTAGAGCCAGCACCAGGAGAATCACAGGATTACAGAATGGTTGGGGTTGGAAGGGACCTCTAGAGATCATCCAGCCCAACTCCCTGCTAAAGCAGGTTCCCCTCGATCAGGGGACACAGGAACATGTCCAGGCTGGTTTGGAAACCTCCAGAGAAGGAGCCTCCACACCCTCTCTGGGCAGCCTGTGCCAGGGCTCCCTCACCTCAACAGTAAGAAAGTTTTTCCTTATGTTTAAATGAAACTTTCTGTGTTCCAGCTTCATCCCATCACCCCTTGTCCTGTCACTGGAGACAACAGAAAAAAGTGCTGCCCCGTCCTCTTGGCAAACACCTTTGAAATACTTCTGTTAATGAGATTCCCCCCCTCAGTCTTCTCTAAAAAGCTTTAGAAGATGCAATCAATGCTCAGGCCAGACATTTTCAAGGATAAGAGTAAAAGCAGGATTCAATCCAGAACTGGTGCAGAATCGGTCATGTCTGTGCAGCCCAAGCACCCTGGGTTGTCTCTACTCATGCAGTTCTTTAAAAAACAAGTAATTTTTGCAGCTATTTGCTGGCAGTCCATGAAAAGCAATGCCCCCTTCAATTCAATTCTTTCTTTCTGGACTTTTTATTGAAACCAGGCAGCCAAAAAAATGCACTTCTATTGGAAACAGGATGCAGGGAGAGCTTTCGGCTGTGTGGCAATTTTCCCCTTGCAACCCGCTCGCAGTGACAGCCTATTCTTCTCCAGGACTTGAACAATAAAGGTCTCAAACAAAGGAGGGTCACACAGCAGGAGAAAGGATGCTGGAGGTCAGTGCTCCTTCCTCAACCAGTAAGGTCAGTAAATGATGCCAGTCTGCTTTCCTGGGTGAGGCTCACCACAGCCTGTGGGAGCTGCTTCAGCAAGCCCTGGAGGTGAAGGAAATACACAGGCTCCTGCAAGACAGAGTTCACAGTGCTTGTAGACTTGTGGGGTTCTGCCTCTTGTGCTGCACAGATACTGTCTCCATCAAGGTCCATGCCAATCACAGAATCACAGAATAAGGGAGTGGTGGGAAGGGAGCTTTAGAGATCATCCAGTCCAACTCCCTGCAGGTTCACCTAGCTCAGGTCACACAGGAACATGTCCAAGTGGGTTTTGAAGACCTCCAGTGAAGGAGCCTCCACACCCTCCCTGGGCAGCCTGTGCCAGGGCTCCCTCACCTCAACAGTAAAGAAGTTTTCCTTATGATTAAGTGGAACTTTTTGTGTTCCAGCTTCTGCCCATTACCCCTTGTCCTGTTACTAGATACAACAGAAAAAAGTGCTGACCCATCTTGACAAACATCTTTTAACTACTTGTAAGTGTTCCTGAGATCCCCCCTCAGTCTCCTCTTCTCCAGGCTGAACAGCCCTAGTTCCCGCAGCCTTTCCTCATAAGGCAGATGCTCCAGTCCCCTGATCATCTTGGTGGCCCTGTGCTGGACTCTCTCCAGCACTTCCCTGTCCCTCTTGAGCTGGGGAGCCCAGA
Source organism: Colius striatus (assembly GCF_028858725.1). Taxonomy (NCBI): domain Eukaryota; kingdom Metazoa; phylum Chordata; class Aves; order Coliiformes; family Coliidae; genus Colius; species Colius striatus. The sequence goes on along the minus strand of NC_084762.1, from coordinate 93,572,024 downwards.
ACTGGACACAGGACTCCAGATGAGGCTCTTTCCATCACTCTAATCTGACCCCTCTACTTAAAAGGGTGATTTTGTCAGCTGCCATCATTTTTAAGCCACAATTTCAGATTTCCTGGCTGGGTTGGTTTTTTTAAACAACATTTTCTAAGCCTACCCCATCCATTTAGGAAAACACACACATAGATGCATGTTGTGTGTGCAGCTCCGTGCCACTTAACAGCACTCTCATGTTTGTCTTGTTTTCCCTTTGGGCTCCATGCCCCTCTGTAACACAGAAAACCCATTGATCTACCTTCTGGATACTGACTGGATAAATACATTAAACACCATGAAGCACATTGGCCTGTTATTTCCTAGTCAGGCCATCAACATATCCTGCACCACATCCTGACTCAGGAAAACCAGTGAACCGCAGCAGGACGGGCAGACTGAGCTGAGCTAATGCCCAGTTCATACTAAACGTGGTTCTTCAAAACACAGGATGGAAAAGGAACTGATGACAGAGCCAGGTAAAACTGGGACAATCCAGTGTATTTGTGTAGTTAAACTCTTATTTTCCCTAGCAAGGCAAGGCAAGGCACAAATGGCAGGGACTACCTTTGCTCTCTCTGGTTTCATTCCCTCGCTGCCCCTCAGTGCCAAAACACTCTTTTTTCATTGGAAATTTTATCTCTTCTGTCCCAGGCAGTAGTTGGTGCTTTCCTGCTGTCTCCTCTAGCTGCTCTGGAGCCTTTCTGCCTCCATTTCACAGCTGCAGACGTTTCCATAAAACCCCCAAAGCAGCCACCACCAGCAGCCACGTCTCTTTCTGCTGGATGAGTTCCTGTGTGCCCTACTCTAGGTGGTCCTGCTCTGGCAGGGGGTTGGGCTGGATGAGCTTTTGAGGTCCCCTCCAACCCTTGAGATTCTGTGTTTCTGTCAGTTTGCACATGTGATGTTTCCCTTCTGCAAACCTGGCACCCAAGGCCCATTCACTCTGACCACAGCTTCCCATCCTCTCAGCTCTGCCTACACTTCCAGCAGTGATAGGGATTTGTGAAGCCAAGAGATGCTTTCCCTGGGATGTAGGTTTGAATTAACTGTAGAGGAGCTTTTCATTTCAGCACAGATCATAGAAGCATAGGATCATAGAATGGTAGGGGTTGGAAGGGACCTTTAGAGATCATCCAGTCCAACCCCCTGCAGAAGCAGGTCTACCTAGATCAGGTCTCATAGGAACATGTCCAGGTGGGTCTTGAAGACCTCCAAGGAAGGAGATTCCACAACCCCTCTGAGCAGCCTGTGCCAGGGCTCCCTCACTGAAACACTGAAATAGTTTTTTCTTATATTTAAGTGGAACTTTTTGTGTTCCAGCTTCATCCCATCACCCCTTGTCCTGTTGCTAGATACTACAGAAAAAAGGGATAAAATCTTACCGTACAATTGACATAGTGGGACTCTGACCTGCAGATCTAATTGCACCCTTAGTAAGAGATCCTGCTTTAGCAGGAGGTTGGGCTGGATGATCTCTAGATGTCCTTTCCAACCTCCACCATTCTGTGATTCTGTGATTCTCTGTGAGTGATGTAAACACAGCCTGAAAACTAAGAGCTCCAGCTGTTCCTTGTGCTTCTCACATCATCACCAGCAGCAAAGCCCCTGCAGAAGATACTCTGCACACAGCCAGCCATGTGGCCCAGCCAGCAGCCAGGAGCGTGCCCGTGCTTGACTGTAGGGTCAAACACACTTTTGCTCAGTAAAGCCACCAGATTTGGCACAGAAGAGACACACCCAGAAAGAAGTTACACTTTCACATAACCACTGCTCTACAACAGCACTCTAAGGCACTGGTGGCAGAAACATGACACAGTAGAAAAGGTGTGAATTTATGAACTTAGACTTTCAGGACTATCATTTCAGTCCCTGGAGTCTTATGTGGTGAGAGTTCTGTGAGAGCCAAAGGCATTTGTCTTTGCAAAGAGCATTGCAAGGCATTTCTTTTTGCCCCCACATTTACAGTAAAGCTCCAACTTTCTTTTTCTCACCATGTTCCTTTTACCCCACCTTTTGCCATATCTCCAGCCCTTACAAGCTGTCCTTGCACCAAGACCATGCAGTGCCTGGCTGTTGACACCCAAATTAGCAGCTGACCCCTGGCCCAGCCTTGGTGAAGGTTTGTCAAGGGCATTTCCAGACCCACCACCTGTCAAATTGTCATTTTTGACTCATATGGGAAAACACATCTTTTCCCATGGCAACTCCTTGGCTCTTTGCATTTGAGCTGTTGGGTTTGTTGAGATAAAATACTTGTTTTCACTTCCCTGTGCATATTCTTGTAGCTTTGAAACTGCAATGTAAGTGTTGGTTTAGGAGCTGAGAAAGGTGGCTGCTTCAGATCTGTTGTTTTGTAAGATCCCATGGCTCAGGTGTGCATTGGACCAGATTGCCATGGATCCCTTTGGCATCAGCTTGCTCTGAAATCTGCGTGTTGATGACCTACAGAGGAGTTTTTGGCTAAAGGAATGACATTAGGCATCACTTTAGGTGTGGGTGGCCATGCCATTATTTGTAGATAAAACCCTGGATGCTTTCAGGTTGCACTCAGAGGGAGTCATGTCAGATAGCAGAAGTTCAAAATGGTGGGAAAATTAAGGATTTTAGCAGTTTGATACAAGAAGACTCTTTAGCCCAGTCTCCACGTGTGCAAGCATTCACAGACGCTTTCATGCCGTTGAAGTCTTGTGGGAAAGCCTCCAGTGATGGCAGGAATAAAGACACCTCATGCTGATACATCAAGAAACCTCAGTGCACTTGTCATCAATAAGAGCATCTCTGGAGCACCATCCTGCAGTTCAGGCTGAGAGGGATACAAAGATGCCAACATCTTTGCTCCTGGCAGGGAGACAGGTTGGGCTCCTCACTTGCAGCACTGTTTGCTATCAATATCCATCTTGTGGCAGCAAAAGTCACACACAAGTGCAGGAATGGCTCCATTGCACCTTAAGACTCCCTCCTTTCCTCTTATAGTTGTACACAGCTGGACACCAAACTGTACTTATCCTGTTCCCAGTGAATTGCTACCACAAAACCATGTTTCTTTTGCTTTCATCATGTTTGCAAGTGGGATGTTTTGGATCTTGGGTTCAGAATATGTAACTCCAATGACAGAACAGAGTAAGCTGCCATCACTAGGTCAAAAAGCACCTGGGGTTGGCCCACATCTGCACACACTGGTAAGCTGTGTGAAGAGTGAGACAGAAATAGCAAGTCATTGGGCAGAAGACGAGTCATGCTTGGCTGCAAGGATGGCTCCCCCCCCACCTCCTGTTTCTCACCACAGCCCCAAAGCTGAGAGCAAGGCAGAGCTTTGTTTCTCTTTACAAACCAGAATGGAATATGTAGCCATGCTGCTGGTTGGGGGCTCTCTGGTACTGTTACATGTTTTAATAAACTTCCCAGCTGGAGCCAGCTTCCCCTTTGATGTGATGCTGCTTTCATTAGGGCTCGTTCAAGGCCAATACCTGATTAGCTACGGGGAGCTGGAGGGTTGTTTCTTCTGACTTTTGTAATACAAGGAGCACCCATGTCCTTCCACAGTAGAAATACAACCAGCAGGGTCAGGCCAGGATAAGTGAGCTTGGGTGTGTTTGGCTGTTGAGATGAATTAACCCACGCAGCCACAGCCGAGCTTTTCGTGTGAGCTGTTTCCATGCCTCAATTCGTGGTGCTTTCAGTCTTCTGGGGCTCTTCTCTCTCTCAACTCCAGCTGCAGAATGGCTTGTCACAAATATTTCACCACCCCTCACCTCTGTGGCTCCTCTGCACATTACCAATGAGGGATTTATGAGCACATAAGGTCTTACTGTGGCTCTGATTCCTACACCTGGAGGAACAGAGCTATGCAGATGGATGAGTTTCAGCAACATTAAGGCTATTTCTTCCAGTTCTCTGCTGAAATAGACATATCAACTCATTTGGAAATGGTCCTTCTGAAATGCTAGATAGATCCTGAATGTCTTTTTATCCCATCTTTCCCCAGGAAAGTGCTGTACTAGAAACAGATTCTCCAGTTTTACATGTGAGATCAAGAAAAGGGCTGCGATTTTGGGGGAAAAAAGGACATTTTTGTTACATGAGAACTCCTAAGAAATGAATTAATCTGGCAACTTGCACAAACTTCACACATTTCTCTCTTTGATCTCCTTCATGATTTCAAAGACAGAGGACACAGGAAAAAGTACTCAGAGGCTTCCCAGAGATGCTGCAAGCTGCTGACTGAATTTCAGGTTAGACCTCACTCCTGCTCCCTTTCCAAAGCACATCAATGTGTCATTCCTGGATGAGTTCAATTATTGGTGCAAAGGGAAAGAAGCTACTTTCTCTCACTTTGGAATGATAATATAATCATAACAGCAAGCACTTAAAGAGCCATTCTCCACAGGAGATGCCAGTGTGCTCTGTAAAGGACTGGCTTGCAGTCAGGAAAAAGGGGACACGGGCAGGTAGTGACTTGCCTATTGCTGCAACAAGGATCCTGCTCCCCTGAGGGGATGCAGTGGCACAGCTAAAGTCAGCCCTGCATAAAACCTCCAGCCTTTCCCACCATTTTGCCATTTCACAGTCTTTCTGATTTTGAACCCCTTTTTCCCATTCTCCTGGCCTTCTCCTCCTGTCTTCTTTCCTTCTCACTTATTCAGCAAGCAGTTTCTTCTTCAACTCATGTCCCCACAGAGAACAAGGCGCTTATTCCCCTTCATGCCACATGTTGGGGTGCTTCTAAAGGTACTTCACTGTGTCCTCAGGGGTCAGAGAATCACAGAATCATTATGATGGGAAAAGACCTTTAAGATCATTGATTCCAATCAGTCACCTCACACTGCCAAGCCCATCACTCAACCAAACCATGTCCCTCAGCAACTCATCTCTGTGTCTCATCTCTGGGGATGGGGATTCCATCACCTCCCTGGGCAGCCTGTTCCAATGCTTCATAACCCTCTTGGTGAAAAACTACTTCCCAATCTCCAATCTAAACCTCCCCTGGCACAACTTGAGTCCATTTCCTCCTGTCCTATCATCTGTTACCAGAAAGAAGAGGTTGCCCCCCACCTCACCACAATCCCCTTTCAGGTAGTTGCAGAGAGGGATCATATCTCCCCTCAGCCTCCTCTTCTCCAGGCTAAACATCCCCAGCTCCCTCAGCAGCTCCTCATCACACTAGTGCTCCAGCCCCTTCCCCAGCTTCACTGCCCCTCTCTGGACATGCCCCAGCAAAAGGAGTCCCCCAGGGTTTGAGGACCTTTGGCAGAATTGGCCATTTTTTTGCTTCCTGCCAGGATGCTTCTGCTCTCCAGCAGATCAGGAATGCACAATACAACACAGCTGCCAGCACCAGTCAACGTGTCACCCCCATCTCTCTAGACAGGAGCAATCAGGAACCAACAGGAACCAAAGCAACGTGCTCTCTGCCCAACATATTCATTACATCTTTCCTCTTTCCCCAGTAGCCTGACAGGACTTCAGGACCCAGAATTCCCATCTGTTGGCTGCCATGTAGGTTCTGATAGCTGATGAGACTCAGTGTAAAAGCAGAGAGCCTTTGAATAACGTTCCCCAAGCGTATCCTGCTGGAGCCAGCACCCTACGGAGTCTGCCGCCTGCACAAGACGATGCTGGGGCATCCCAGAAAGCTGCATGGGCCACTGAATAGACTCCATGTGATAAAATATCACCAGTGTTCTTACCAGCTTCTCAGAGATTCAGAGGGTTTTTTTAAAGGCAAGAAAACCCAGTGGCTCACTTCCTGAGAGCACCCAGCAGGGTCTCCTCCTCTAGCCCAGGAACTGCCTCTTTCATTGACCACACTCTGCAGGGTGGTGCTGCAGGTTAACCCAGAGCTATCAAGAGATGGAGAGGCCATCATTGGCTGCCTGTCATGCTCCCATGATATTTCTCTTATTCCTCATTTCACTCTGGCCAGCTTTAAGCTCCCAGCACTGCCTGCCCTCTTGCCTCTCTGCCCAGGATTAAAGAGCCCTCAGTTACCTGGTGCTTCCCCCACAAAGTACACAAGCACAGATACCAAGCCATCCCTTGGTCTTCTTTTGGATAGAACAGAGCTCCTCAATCTGGCATTTTTATGAGCCTCAGGCTCTCTCTAGCTTCACTGTCCCACCAACACCAGCTCAGCCCAGTCTTGGACACTTTCTAAATCCATGCAAACTGGATGCAACATTTCAGCCACCAAAGGCAAAAGCTCAACCCTGCAGTGCCCTCTGGCATGCCCTGGCAATGTGGCTGCCATCATGTCTAACTTTCCAGCTCTCTGCTTTAAGGTAGGTGTAGTCCCAATCAGCTTATGAAGTCATTTATCTCGTACTGTTGCGATATTCTCCCCTTTTAATGGGTTTTTAGTCAAAATTGCCCTCTCTCATCACTGTGAAATCGAGGTGGTTGGTCAGCTGGTAAAATCCTCTTATAGGAAGTCCAACTTTCATCCTCTCATGTTCTGCTTCAGTACTGGGAAATTACCCCTTTTGAACTACCCAATCTATTCATGACTGTGTTGGTCCATCCTATTGAAACGAAATCCCAGCCGTAAGTTCCTAAGATAGCGTCAGCTTCCAGCACACAGACCAATCTGTCCGAAGGAAATCTGAAATACTCTTATCTCCTGTTGGGTGTAATATCTTCTGGGCTAGAAAATGATCACACATCATTTGAGAAACTTCAAAGAGATTTCTTTCTGGTTATATGAGACTCCCAGCATACATCTTTATGATTGAAATCTCCCATTACCCGGTGTGTCTTTCCATTTATTACAGATAAAAGCTCCGGGAGTAACTCACTTCTTAATATGAACCTGTGGTCTGTAATCCCCTCTACAGGCACACAAGAGCTTACCCCTCAGCACACCCCCTAACTTTGTTAGCTTGAGCCTCAATAACTGTATTTTATAGCTAAATGGGTCACAGTCTCCTTCCCACTCAGCCTTTTCTCTTGGGCACAAGCTACGGCTCATACACAGGTGGCAGTCAGCAGCTTTATTGCTCCAGTCATTCAAGTCAGCCTCCTTTCCCTCTGTTTTTGCCAATTACATCCCATTTCTTTTAATTACCAAGCATCTGCAATTCCTGCCATTGCCCACATTGCTCAGAAGCATGAAGGAGGAAAGTGTTCATACAGATAGCAAATTCTGAGCCCTGCTGACGGAGCTGAGACCACTTGTTTGGACACGTGATCTGCCTCATTGGCTAAAACAAATCTGCCAGTCATGTTGTGGTGACTTGCTTTTGGGCAAAGCACTGCTTTGCCAGGCAGCATGACTGAGGAGCGCTGTTAAACCTTGTCAGCCAGTCACCCAGGGAGTAATAACCACAATTCACAGAAGAAATAGGATAGAGACTGCAGGGGACTCTCTAGTGTCTGCAGGAGATGTTCAAACTCAAGCTTCCAGCATCCTGCATGGAGGAAGGCCCTTTGCCTTTGTTTGGACCTTTACAGGAAAGGATGTTTATAGGTTGTGTCTTTTAAAGTACACCATGAGTGAGTCAGAGGGTGTGTTTACATTTGCTCGTTGAGTGGTTTTGATATCGGCATAAAATCCAAAGAAGAAAATACTCTAACAGGAAAGTAAGGTAGTGTCACTTGTTACTGACAGGGCAAATGTTAGTGTGCAGTGCCAATGGGTAACAGGGCAGGTCTGTCTCTGGGGATACAGAGCATCTGCAGCCCTGTTTGCTCTCAAAGGTGTGTGCTGGCAGGTCCATGGCATGGAGAGACATAAAGACACACGTGGTGGTACAAAACACCACGTTACCAATGGCTGCTTTTTGGTCCAGGCACATGAAAACAGGTCAGGAGGAGATGGAGCAGTAATTGTTCCAGGAGAAGGAGGCAATCATTCCTCAAGGTCTCTGAGAACACTCTGCATACCCAGAGCAGGAAGGAAATGGGATCGATTCAAACCAGCTCTGCACCAGGTACTGGGATTCCTCTCCCTTTGCTCTCCTTGGCACAGCAAAATATCTGAGGAACCCTCAGCCAGCCCAGGAAGGGTTAAAATCTCACTGCAATTATTTAACCCAGACCTAAAGAAAACAAGTTTTTTCATATCAAGCTGTGAAACTCAGCACAATCAGATGCTGACAGGGACTCAGAACTCTCCAACCATCACAACGCCGTGTTATTCTAGAGTAGATGGTTCCAGGCCGTTTTGGCCCGTGGACATTGCCTAACTCCCCAAAACAAACTACAGCCCCAGCAGGAAGAATATCTGTCTCAGTTTTTCCCAACCAGCTGCTAAGAGCACGGGCCCAGCTCAAAAGAAATGGGTCTCAACTCAGCAAAGAGGTTTGTGTGTGTGTGAAAGCCAAATGGACGGGCAGCAGAAATGGGCAAGAGGATTGGAGGTGAGACCTTTAAACAAGCTGCCCCGGTGTTTTCACTGGGAGGGGTTTGTGTTCTGTTCAAACTTGTTTCCTTCTGTTATGTTTGTTTTATTCTGTGTTTTTATACACCGCTGATACAGTGGAGTCCTGCCAAAATTGCACATGGAAGTGCCAAAAGGAGGAGAAACTCTGCTGGGGCCTTTCTGAGTCGGTAGGAGCCAGGAAGCAGGGAAGCCACGGGCTCTTCTGTTTGTGCACAGGTCCCAGCCTCACACTGATGGCTCTGGAAGCTGGGGTTTAGCTAATCATCTGAATTAAACCCATCAGGACGTGTAAGCAGGTGCATTTTTACCCAGAATACTAATTGCCCTGGAAATAACGCTGAGAGTTACAGCCCAGAAGCCCAAGACAGCCCGAGTGCCTATGTGAGCCACTAACATTCAGCATTATTCCACACAGAAGACCTTTTTTGTTTGTTTTTAACATGAATACTGTCCCTGGCATCCTATAAGACAGGCTACATTCCTGTAATAAATGGAGGTTTGTTGCAGCTTTGACTAGTCTCTTGTCAGACACACAGCATCTAATTCACTGCAGTGTTCCTACTTGTCCCACTCTGGTTGGACATACATACTCACACCATCACATTGCTTTTAGTTGGGAGGTTTCACTTCTTCTTGGATTGCTTTATCTCCTGTAAAGCAAAGGGATAAAGGGATGGTCTTGGAGATCTGGGTGTGGCTCAGCCACAAGCTTGAGGCAACGTATCTCAAGGGATCTTTCTATTTCATCAGAATGATGTAGGGAGTCTGCCCATGAGTAGCACCCAGGCTCTTTCCCTGGGCACTTCTTTCATCCCAGCCTGTAACAGCCAAATTCAACTCATCTCTAAGTGCTTACAATCTGGGTTCACTGTATGATTTGTGCTCTTAATCAGTGGAGGAAAGTGGGTTTATCTCACCTCAAACTTGGTGTCTGAACCAGCTCCAGTGAGCTGCCCCCAGCATGACTCTTTACCCTCAGATGCAGCTGTTCTCATTCTAGGGGCCCACTCTTAAGTTAAGTCTGAGGAAAAATATAGAGACCTTCTGCCCTCCAGTCATCCTTGCTGAGCTGGGAAAGAAAGAATCTCAGACACAGTGTATAAAACATTTCCCTTCCCACAGCCTTTTCCTCTCTTGTCATTAAGAAGATGACATTTATATTCTCAGAGCACTTAGCACAAGGGACCCCCACTCTCTTTTCATCCTTGGGCGCCACTGTAGTAAAAACAATAAACAGCTGAATGTGGTGGTGGAGTTTGGGAATGATGCCAGCTACCACTGAAAGGACAGGCCTGGTTATTTCTTGATGAATAACAGCATTTACAGAAGGCCTTTCACCTCGAGGTGCTTCCCAAATTCTAAACAGACATCACCACATCACAGAATGGGCAAAACAGCCAACTTCAGAGATTCGTCTGGGAAAATCCCACACACAGCCCACTGCAGGGAGAGACTCACCTGCCAGATCCCAAAGGGCAAGGCAGTCCTATGCACAAGGGAGGATTTGCTGCTAGACACAAGGCACAACCAAGCTGCAACACCAGCAACAGGATCATCTTTATCCTCCCTGGAAGATAGTTGGATGGACTTTGAGTATCTGCATTTAAACAACTTTACTCCTTCACTGCTGAAGTTGAAGCCATCTGTGTTGTTTCCAAGGTATATGTGATTGTTTTCCTTTATTCCTTACATGCTCGTGTCAGCCACCCCTTCCTCACAACCAGCAGCCCTGTGACACCACACCAGTGCAGAGGCCCAAAGGAGAAACTCCAAAGATGGATGTCTGCATAAAAAGCTAAAGAAACCTTAAAAAAGATGATTTGGGAGTTTTGGCTGAGAATGTGGCAGGAAAATTCAGCTGCTGGGATTTGGTTTTACACCTTCTGGAAACCTCAGAGAATGAAAGAGCCTGAAACACCATGGAGGTGAGGAGCATACCCCGAGGGTGAGTCTGGAAGGACTTCCAGACCCGAGTGTGCAGCCACCTTCCCTCCCTACAGCAAACACGGGACTGAAACAGCGCCGTGCCTTATGCAAGCTGCTTCACTGACCACTCAGGTGTTTTCTAGTCCACCTTCAGAAACCTAGAGGTCAGCAAATCAAACCTCATGCTTTAGTTAAGTGACACTTCAACAGAGGAATCACGGAATAGAAAGTATACCAAAAAAAACCCAACCCCAAACAATGACCCAAAGAGAAACCTCAGCGTCTGTCTGGCATTCTTTAATTTGCATGCACCAGTTTCTGCTGGGACATTCCACTTTCTACAGTGCTCCCTGCTTGTCCTGGTGAAAATCAAGAGGCTTCAGGGTGCTGGTGGTGTGTGTGGAGGCTTTACAGCCAGGATTTTCTCCTGTGATGGTGATGCAATGCAGATTTGTTCTGTTTCAAGGCTCATTCGGCAGGTGGATGGGCCGTAGGAGGACAGACACCGTTCCAGTCAGAAGTGAGCAGGAGTTCATAAACTCAAGTGTTTGGATGCAATTGTCCAAAGGGAAATGCAGATTGTGCAAAAAAGAAAAGCTTCTGAATGGGGTCATTTATGAGATGACAAAATAATCACAGAAGTAAAATATGGGAAACCCCAAATCAGAGACATCTGAGCATCCAGAAACCATTCAAGTCCTCTCTTCCTCTCCCTAATTGCCCCAGTGCTCTGATTGCAGTTACTTCTGCCAGGCCAGGTTTGTTTTCAGTGTGATTAACAATTAGCAGCAGCAACATTTTTTTATTCCAATCCTTTCTGCAAATCAAAGGAGGAAAAAAAGAGCAGCTCAGACAGAATTTCTGCTCCTGCTTCCTCCTCTAGGCAGGGACGATCTCTCCCCAACTGCAAAGGCAGCTGCAGGTGGTTACAGACTATTACCAGGAAGGAATTTGTTCCATCTCATAACTGACCCAGCCTTTCCTCCTTTCAGAGCTCTTCTTTCTATGAATGAACTCCACCCCAGATAGTTCAGTGCATGATAAGGACTTGGATAATCCATTAACCACCTCGCTGCCCCTGCTCAAATGAGGTTTGCGTGTAGTCGGGCACACGTTCCTGCAATTCAGAGCCTCCCCTAATTGCATTCTCCTGCACGTTAGCATGAATTAAAGCCTGGTTGCAGAGACCTTGCCTTCCTATTTTGTTCCTGCAATGGTTTTTGTTCTGGTTGTTGCTGCTGAATAATACCTGCTTTGGCAATCAAACTGAACCTGAAAGTGTTACTGGGCTTCACCGCAAATGAGGCCATTTTAGGCAGCAGATAAAGTTTCCAGTGGAACAGCATTGCCCTTGATGAGTTAACCTCCCTCTCCTCCAATGTTTCCTGTTTTCTCATTGTCCTTTAAGCAATAGATTTAAGTTATTTATAAGCATGACATTGGAATTTCTGTACACTAAGAAACACTGAAATGATAAACAACCTAGTGCTAAACAAATTGGTGTGGAATACTGAAAAGGTATCACTGGGCTTTGTTCTTCTCAGTGGTGTAGCAGACATTATTATGCCAAGAAGACCATATCATGCCTAGATGTTATCTCATTAACATCCTGTTCATTCCCAAATCTAAATTCAGATTACAATTGTTTAGTTTTGTGTGTAGTTTGTGCATTGTCTGTCTTTTGGAGATGAGATCCAAGGCTGCTGCAAGTACGTGAGTGTCCATTCCCAGAGAAGACTCATATTCCAAGGGTCCCTTTGCTGAGTTCAGAAAGGCTGAGAAAGCTGCAGCTCTTTAGCCTGGGGGAGACTGAGGGGTGATCTCATTAATGTTACAAATCCATAAAGGGTGGGTGTCAGGAGGATGCAGCCAGGCTGCTCTCAGGGATGGCCAATGACAGGACAAGGGGCATGGGGTATAAGCTGGAACACAAGAGATTCCAAAGGAATATGAGGAAGAATTTCTTCCCTGTTGAGGTGAGGGAGCACTGGAAGGGGCTGCCCAGATGGGCTGTGGAGTCTCCTTCTCTGGCGACATTCTAAACCCACCTGGACACGTTCCTGTGCGCCCTACTCTAGGTGGTGCTGCTCTGGCAGGGGAGTTGCACTGGATGAGCTTTAAAGGTCCCTTCCAGCCCTTAAGATTCTGTGATTCTGTGACTCTGTGAATTACCCTCTCTGCATCCAAGGAAATGCCTAAATTTGAACTGAACATATCACTTAAAGGTAACTAAAGATCTGTACCATGACCTAAACCCTATTCTGTTCATCTCTAGCAGGGCAAACACATTAAGAGCATGTCATGTAAGATGCTGCTATAGCTGAAAACAAAGAAAGATAGTCTGATTAACCTCATTCCCTGATAAAAATGATACCAAACACTCTGGGAAAAGAGGATAAACAGCCTGCCTCAAAGTTTCACTCTGCCCTCCAAGTGCTTGAGAAGCTGGAGAGGGGCTGTGCTTTGTTGAAAGTCACAAGGAAGGCTGAGGTTACCTCCAACGTGCCAGACATTTTTTACAACACCTTCAGCTTACAAATCCTTTATGGAATGATAAACAATAGAGTCTCTGATTACAAAGGGGTGGCATTAGTCCTAGGAAAACAGACTCTCCTCCAGGACATCGCTCAGTGGATCGTGTAACCAGCTTCTGAAGAGAGAGCCTAAGCCACCAGCACCATCTGTGGCAGCTCTTCACCTTGCCAGAGCAAGGCTGCAGGGGAGAGTAGGGGGCAAAAATCACTGATACAGCACTGTGCTGCTGTGCCCACCTTCCTACTGCTTCCCCAAGGAGGCAGTTCACCACTGTTACAGACCTCCCTGCACCACGCTGCAGTTTTTAATGCAACTCGCAATGACAAGTTTGGCTGCTGAGGGAATTGATCATAGAATCATAGAATGGTAGGTGTTGGAAGTGGACCTTTAAAGATCATCCAGTCCAACCCCCCTGCAGAAGCAGGGTCTAGATAACTGGACACAGGATTCCAGCTGAGGACTCACCAGGGCAGAGTAGAGGGGGAGGAGAACCTCCCTGGACCTGCTGCCCACACTCTTCTTGATGCGTCATCTTGCTGTTAGGCTTCTGTAAGGAATCTGCCTTGTAAGAGGACAGCATGTTGATGACCTAAACCAATGCAAACCCACTGTAAAACACATGAAATGGATTATCTAACTTCAAGTCTTAAATATAATTACAACCAGAGAAGTTTTCTTTGAGAGCTTGGAGACATCCCACAGGCTCTGGTGCTTGACTCTACACCCTTGTATTTTATCAACAACTTAAGGAAAAGAAGGCCTTGAAATTATCATCAACACAGGTTTTCAGGTGAAAAGGGCTGGGAAAATGGAAAAAAAAGGAAGGAATCTAGGTCACTGATATAAATGGTAAGCAAATGCAATGGAGTCACAAGATGGGAGACATTTGCCTGGTGTTCAGTGGTTCTACAGTCAAAAGGTGTGACCAAAATAATGTTGGAAGTCATGGTGAGTGATCAGCTGCCGAAGAAGTGACCCAATCCATGTATGTATAAGCAGAGGAAATCAATGGAGAAGAGGGGGATGGATTATGTTGTCTGAGTATTCCCTGTCTCCCAAAACTGGTGCTGCTGCATTGTGCCCTGCTCTTGCCTTCACAACGCAAGTGGGAGGTTGAAAAGCTGGAGACCGTTCAAGAAAGAGACACAGGAATGCACACAAGTCTGAGAAAGATGACTTGCAGGGAGAGATTTAAGTAGCTTAGTCTATTTAGCTAGTCAAAAGAAAGCTAAGGAGTGGCTGGACACTGATCCAAGAACCTCCAGGGAGAAATCCAATAGCAGGAGTTGTCTCCAGTGTAGCCAACAGGAATGTGCCATGCCACCAGACTGGGTCCAGGCTCCCATGCCAGGTGCACACCTCAGCCATGTCCTGCTGCTGTAGGTGAGGAACACACTGACCTTTCTCTCCAAGAGAAATCCAGGAGCCTGACAGGTACACCCAGCCAATCAAGAGAGCCTGTGGGGCATCACATTTTAAGTATGAATGTGGCCAAAGAATTTGAGCCCAGGATCCTCCAGCTCTGTTTTAATTCTGTGGCTTTTGTTTCTGTTCTGATGCTGGTGCCAAAGAAATGTTGCATTGTTTGAGGGATGCGAATCTGGAGGCATCGCCTGTCTCAGAAGGAGCACTCTCAAAGCTCCCATCTAATCTCTCAAGAGAGAAGTCAAACCAAGAGACAAAGGTAGCAGGCTCAGGGAAAAAAACCTGCTGGGCCTTTTCCCCTTAAATGAAGGATTATGCATTGACCAGTTGGAACAAGAGAAAAACAGAAAGGCTGGGGAGCAGCAACACTCTGGAACTCTGTACATGTGAAAGACATTGAAAATAACAGGTTTTTACTGGGCCCATATCACAGTAGCACTGATTTCCATCGTCCCACCTGCCCCTTCTGGAAACCTCTTCTTATCCCATCCCTTCAAAGGCCAAATGTGACAGTCAAACAAAGGTCAGAGAGAGGTGATTAACATCAGACTGACTGCATCTGGCTGCAGATGCTGCTTGGAGTGCAGTCCCTCCCTTTTCGTGTGTGTGTGTGTGTGTGTGGGTTTTCTTCTGCTGCTCTGCTGAGAGATGGCTGAAATCACAGAGTGGGAAAATAACCGGCGACTACGTAACAGGAACAAATTGTTCTTGGATTTAGAGCTGTCTATGGACAATATGTAAGCCAGTGTTCTGAGTGACATACTCGAGAAATGATCCCTACAAGGAGTATGGAATAATTCATTCCTGGAATCCAGGGATATGAGGAAGTTGGAGGTGTGTGTAAGAGTGGGATCATGGCAGTGTTTATAAAGCCTACACCGTTGGAGGTAGCTTTCAGAGGAGAAGGAAAAATGTGAAGAAAGGAGCTGCTGAAGACCAAGCTGGGTGCTTTAGCACACTTCTCAAGTGTCTTTAACGCTTTGGAAGAAGGTGTTAAAACCAGTGTTCCTGTATTTTGCAAGCAATCACAATGCTAGCTGCATACTTCTAATTGCAGCCAATTATTGCCTTGCCCAAAACCTGCTGGAACTCAGGCCACTATACTTAACAACTGCATGAAGGACTTAGTTATTCAAACACTGGTGAATAGACAGGTATGGTTCTGTATGAAGTTCTCAACAAATTGTGGCTTCTTCTGGGTGCACCTTGTGCTCACAAGATTACTTTCCTGTGGCACTTCCAAAAGCTTATGTGCAAGTGCAACATGTAATCTGAGGTGCTTTCAGTTAAGTGCCCACACAGCTGAATTCTGCATAACTGCTACATTCCAAAAAGGCAAAATGGGAGCTGTTTGTTTATTTTCCCTTCAGTGGGAACTAAGCTTTCTACTAATCAGTGACTGCAGCTGAAATGAATTCACCATCACAATGGTAAAACAAGCAGTGCATTCATTTGACAGCATGTTAAACTGTGCATGCATTTTAGCCCCTTTGCAATGTGGTTGCTATGGCATTTGTGGGTGGTGGTGAGGGTGACAGGAGATTCTCTACATAGATGCTAAACCACGCTCTAATCTATGTCATAGTGACCTGCTATAAATTCAATGGCTGCTCTTTTATCATTAGAGGAAAAAAAAGAGATCAGTTCGACTTCCACTTCAAGAATGGATGTGAAATTCAAACCAGCAGTGGCTCAGAGTAAATGACACGCCAGAAACTTTAAAGGTTGGGGGTTTATTGTGTTGCTGGTGCTTTCTGAAACTGTAGAAGGATTCTAAGGCAATGGGGAAAAGCTGACAGGCACACTACAAGGTTGGGCTGTGCACCTACCCATGGACTTAGCTGTAGCAATTTCATCTTGCCATAAAAGGTGATGATTGCTAGGGACATGCATTAACCTAAACATGAGGTTTCTATTTCCTGCAAGTTTTTCTAGGTGGATGTGAAACTTGTAGCAGAACCAGATATTTCTCTGGCCCCATGCTCCTTATTTACAAAGGATTCAGAAGTTTGTTTTCCTTAACCTCAAGAAGAAGCAAATAATGACAAATCTCTTTCATGGTCCTTTTCCTTGGCGCTGTGTTCATCGTCTTTGTCTGGGATTCCTTTGTCAGCTGCATGACAGTTTCTCTCCATCCATGTGTCCTGCACATGCTTTTGTTTGGTCAGGGACAGATAACTTTTTGTGTAATTGCTGCTGTTGTTTCAATTATCTGCATCTTTAACAAAGATTACTGGCTACTTGGAATTGTAGTAACTCAAACATGGCTCTAAGACAGTCCTGTGAAAGAAATCATAATCATGTAGGAAGCAGAAGGTGTGAATTTGTGTTTTCCAGTCCAGATGAGCAACCTCATGAACATCCTATGTACACTATACCAGTGGCTGGTGGCTTCTTGCTCGTAGGAAGGTGACACCCTTCCTGCAGACACATGTCTCTGAAACTGCTCTGGAGGCTGCTCAAGAGGCATGTGATGTTTGCTGGTCTCTCCCCAGGACAGCAGCCTGCCTTAAACCTGAGCTTGGTTGCAATGGGCTGAGAAAGGTGGCGATGAAGACGCTGCCTGCTGCTCGCCCTGTCAAGCAAAATACTGCCAGAAATAAGTTTGTCAGAGGATGTGAAGCCTGCTTGTAGATGCCACAGCTCATCCTCTCGTCTTTCCCTGCATTGTTTTCTGCCCTGCAGATCCTGAGCAAGGTCACAGCCTGCGATATGCCCGTTTCCGTCAGCCCCTGAGCAGGGAGCACCAGGGCCCTTCAGAGAGAGCAGCCAGAGCTTCTCTCACTTTGTACAACCATTTCAACTCATCTGGCATCTTTCAGGAGCATTAACCTACAGTCCAATATAATTATGTACTATATGCTCTTAAATTTTTAATTAGCTACATGCACTTGAGAGCAAATGGTCTCTTTCTCCCCTTGATGTGCATCTGTAACTCCCCTCAGCAGTACTGGATGTACATGGCTTTATCAAGTGATAATAAAAGCCTAAACATCAGCTTCGGCTAACATGGACTAGCAGAAGACTGTGTAATTTCCTGCTCTCTCAACACACAGGGCATATAACTCTGCACTGCTAAGTGCAATTTAACAAGGAGACAAAACTTGTAAGGTTAATGCTCGGCTCTGCCCATGTCCTTGCTGGAAACCTGTTACAGACGTGCTTCTTCTTGCAGTGTTATGACAAATCACACAGAACGAAGCAAATCAAAGGGAAAAGTGATTTAGAAGGGTCTTCTCACCCCTTCTGTGCTTGGAAACATCTGGGAGAGCAGAAGTCCTTGCAGGGGTCTGTGTGCTGGAGGTTGCAGCAGCAGTGTAACAGAGGAGTCCCTGCAGCACTCTGTTCTTGCTCTGGGGAGAATATATGAAGAAGGTAACACCAGCTGGGCTCATAGAATCATAGAATGGTAGGGTTGGAAGGGACCTTTAGAGATCATCTAGTCCAACCCCCCTGCAGAAGCAGGGTCACCTAGATCAGGTCACATAGGAACGTGTCCAGGTGGGTCTTGAAGACCTCCAAGGAAGGAGCCTCCACAACCCCTCTGGGCAGCCTGTGCCAGGGCTCCCTCACCTCACACTGAAACAGTTTTTTCTTATATTTAAGTGGAACTTTTTGTGTTCCAGCTTCATCCCATCACCCCTTGTCCTGTTACTAGATACAATAAAAAAAAGTGCTGCCCCAAACTCCTGACACCCACCATTGAGATATTTGTAAATATTAATAAGATCTTCCCTCAGTCTCCTCCAGGCTAAACAGTCCCAGTTCCTGCAGCCTTTCCTCGTATGAAAGATGTTCCAGTCCCCTGATCATCTTGGTGGCCCTGTGCTGGACTCTCTGCAGCACTTCCCTGTCCCTCGTGAGCTGAGCAGCCCAGAACTGGACACAGGACTCCAGATGAGGACTCACCAGGGCAGAGTAGAGGGGGAGAAGAACCTCCTTTGACCTGCTGGCCACAATCTTCTTGATGCATCCCAGGATGCCATTGGCCTTCTTGGCCACAAAGGCACATTGCTGGCTCATGGTCAGTTTATTGTCTACCAGCACTCCCAGGTCTGTCTCTGCAGAGCTGCTCTCGAGCAGTTCAACCCCCAGCCTATACTGGTTCATGGGGTTGTTCCTTCCCAGATGCAGGACTCTGCACTTGTCCTTGTTGAACCTCAGGAGGTTCCTCTCTGCCCAACTCTCAAGCCACTTGAGATCTCACTGAATGGCAGCACAGCCTCTGGGGAACCAGCCAGTGCTCCCAGTTTGGTGTCATCAGGGAACTTGCTGAGGGTACACTCTGTCCCCTCATCCAGGTGGTTGATGAAGATGTTGAACAAGACAGGCCCCAGAACCCATCCCTGTGGAACTCCACTGGCCACAGGCCTCCAACTCAACTCTGTGCCATTGATCACCCCCCTCTGGGCTCTGTCATTCAGCAGCTCTCCATCCACCTCACTGGCCACTCATCCAAGCCACACTGCCTGAGCTTTCTGATGAGGATGTTGTGGGAGACAGTGTCAAAAGCCTTACTGATGTCAAAGTAGATGACATCCACTGCTCTCCCCTCATCTAGCCAGCTGGTTCTGCACTCATAGAAGGATATCAGATTGGACAAACAGGATTTCCCCTTGGTGAAGCCATGTTGACTCCCCCTGATAACCATCTTATCCTTCATATGTTCAGTGATACCATTCAGGATGAGTTGTTCCATCACTTTTCCAGGGATGGAGGTGAGGCTGACCGGCCTGGAGTTTCCTGGGTCGTCCTTCTTGCCCTTTTTGCAGACTGGCGTGACATTGGCCTTTCTCCAGTCCTCAGGCACCTCACCTGTCCTTCATGGTTGTTCAAAAATGATGGAGAGAGGCTTAGCAATCACATCAGCCAGCTGTCTCAGCACTCTAGGATGCACCCCATCAGGACCCATTGACTTATGAGCCTTAAGCTTGGCCAACAAGTCTTTAACCTCTTCCTCTTCCACCCAGGGCAAGTCCTCTGCTGTCCTGGCCATCCTGTTATCCTTGCCCAACTGGGCTTCCCGAGGGTCAGCCTTGGCTGTAAAGACTGAAGCAAAGAAGCCATTCAGTGCTTCGGCCGAAACTATGGAAACACGAGTAAGTTTAGGAACCACTAATACAAATTCTAGCCACCTCCCAGCTAAAATCAGATTAACATTAGCAATAACAGCACACAGATCTGTTCACTGGAAAAATGGGAAAGCAAAACCTCTGTATGGGGCAAGTGCTCCGGCCTGAGCTTCTGTGGCACAGATGCTGAGACTGATCTCCCGCAGCACACCACAGCCAGGGGCAACACACGATCAGTTGTGGCTTGATGGAATAGCCCTGTGATCTGCTGCCTTTTATCTAGCCCCTGAAAAAAAAATAGGGGAAAGGTTTGGGTTTGTTTGGCTTATTTTAAAGTTTCCTATTGGAAAACTCGCCTGTTGTAAGGGGAATGTCGTGCAGGCTGAGCCCCCGGCAAATCCAGCCAGAGGCATCCCACACACATACCACAGCGTACATAGGGAGCCATACACAACAGGCAAACACCCTGAAATCCCAAATAAATGTCTTGAAAATCAGTTGTGCTTCAGGGGAAGCAAGGGGCCTGCCCACACACAGAATTGAGAAGTTAATTAGTGTTTAAATATTTCCTTGCAAGCTTTGGAGCTATTACTGCTGCAAAAACTAGCAAGAACAAGTGACTGTACAGGAAAAGAATGACTCTGTTGTGCAGTAAGGATAAACAAAAAGTCATGCAGGTGAACTGTGCTTGTGTTTTATTACAGCTTTAACTTGCCATGATTGGGAACTGAGGGGAACACTGGTTTTTAAAGGCATATTCCCTTTGATATGGCAGTGACCTTTTAATATGGTCAGGTCCCTGCAGGGGAGACAAAGTTACTTGTGGTCTTTTTAAGCAAGGATGAAGAAAAAAGGCACTTGAAGATCACATAAAATTAAGGATGAGCCATGGGGAAATATATATTCTCTCTCTTAAGTGTTTCACCAGACTTGATCTGTTCATTTTGACACATCCCTCAAGATGGGATGGGTTGGGTCTGCCAAGAAGACTCCTGTCACCTATAGTTGGAGAAGAATGGAGTGTCTCTACTACAGCTGGCAGTGGACAGATGAAACGCTGCTTACCCATTCCTGTAGTCACTTTTTATTTACTCACCAGGGACAGAAGTTGTGATTTTGTTTTGCTGTCTCTTTTTGAGTGCCAACAGCAGTAGATGGTGCAGTGCTAGGAGAAGCAAAGTTATCTAAAGCATCTTGCTGAAGTCTTTACTCTCCCCTTACCATTACTGTACAACTCCAATGGGTGCAGATGGATGCTGGAGAAGAGCACAGATTTGTACTTAGCTCTTCACATCAAGGCCTTTTGGATTTTCTCTTTTTTTGAGGAGAGTAGAGAAGAGAATATTTCAGTTGGAAGGGATCATCTAATCCAACTGCCTGACGACTTCAGGGCTGTCTAAAAGTTGAAGCATATATTAAGGGCATTGTCCAAAGGTTTTAACTCACTGTATTTTAATTTACCTACAGGCCAGGTTTGCACACTGCCTCTCCCAGCACAGCAATTCCAGAGCAGGTACTGAAGCTGCACAGTTCTCTTTTCAGGTCTCTAGGGACTTAAGTTATATGCTAGGTGCTTCTGCTTCCAGAAACATGAGTAGTGTGTCAAAAAGGAAAGATCCTTGAACACCACGTTAAAAAACACATGAGTGGAGGAAGGGTTTTCAGGCTGAAGTGCTCTGTGATCAGAATGTGGGCTTATGAGGCAAAGAGTCTAACAAATAGTATTCCAAAGGACCAAAGCTTTCTGGAAACATGCATCAGGGATGGGGAGGAAAACCATCACCACTTTAGTGCTTACAAAGTGCTGTTGCATTACAGTTGTGACAGCCTAACATTTTACAGTTCACTTCTCTTATCACAGCTGAGAAATGTTTTGGGTTTATGTGTTGTCTTTGTCTGGAGAAGTTCACTCATATCAACAAGGCTGAGATCAGTGTTCCCCAAGCACAGCTGCAGCGAGGCAGCTGGCTGCCATCACTACGTCTTAAACTCACCTCTCAAAAGTTCTCTTCCAGCTTTGACATTGACTCATTTTTTCTGACCTTGAGTGGGATGTTTTATCTGTTGAGGTACCACCTGGCACACCTGCAGATGGGAATCCTTCTTACCTTTCAGACACCACTACCAGTTCAGCTAAACTCATACCTAAATGTGCTTTGGGCTCTTCAGATGGAACATCACAGCAGTGATGAAACACAGCAGTGTTGAAATACAGGTAGAAGCTGTGGATAGCTCAGGGCAACCTGCTCCAGTGTCTCACCACACTCATTAAAAAATATCTTCCTTATATCTAGTCTAAATCTCCCCTCTTTCAGTTTTAAACCATTAGCCCTTGGTCCGTCACTACGGGACCTACTAAAATGTCTGTCCCCATATTTCCTACAAGCCCCCTTCAAGTACTGAAAGGATACAACAAGGTTTCCCTGGAGCCTTCTCTTCTCCAGGTGGAACAAGCCCAGCTCTCAGCCTGCTCTCATCAGAGAGGTGTTCCAGCCTTCTGATTGATTCATGTGTCACCCTCTGGACCTCTCCAACAGGTCCATGCCTTTGAGGAGTCCACAGCACTGCAGGTGGGGTCTCACCAGAGCAGAGTAGATGGGGACAATCCCCTCCTTCAATGTGCTGCCCACGCAGCTCTGGATGCAGCCCAGGATACAGTTGGCCTTGTGATGTCCCTGCCCATGGCAAAAGGGTTGGACCAGCTGACCTTTAAAGACAAAATCTTCCAACCCAAACCATTTTATGACTCTATGATGTGTGGGGTTTTCAAGGCTAAACCCTCTCTAGAGCAGACTGATGCATCTACTTCCTACTTCTTCTACTTCTGCTCTTCTCTAGAGTAGACTGAGGCATCTCTTCCCTGATGCCATAAGGCCTAATTGATTTTGTTTTGAGTGGGAGGATTGTATAGGAGAAAGGGAAGTCAACATATAGACTTGCTTGTATGATCCCCTGGGAGTGGTCTCTGAAGTGAACAAACCCAAACACTACAGCTAGGTTTTATTTAGAGGGAAGTATCTGAGTGACTCCCAAAGACAGCTGGGACTGAACTAATGTTTTTGCATTGTGGATGCTCAAGAGAGAGGATCCAAAAGTAAATGGGGAACTAAGTTCTAGGGAACTAAGAGGGTGGAGGTATCTTGAAGGGAGAAAAGGGAACTGGCTGCTACTTGTAGATCAGGAGAAAAGAAGAAAAGGGAGACAAAAGACCTGTTTAACCTAAGGTATGACCTGGGGAAAAAGGCAAACACAACTAAAATCACAGACAAAGCTGGGGTGGAGACTGAAAGGTTTCTCACTCCTGGGTAGTTTACTCCAGATCCTTGAGTAGCACTGAGAAGTTAACTGTTTTGTGGTTGAATATGATCAGTTCAGGACTAGGATCACACCATGAGGTGGCTGGTGACAGCGGGGCCTTGCACTGACAACTCATGAGCTTCCTTTCAGTCCTAACCTCATTCATTGCAGGATGGTCCCAATCGATGTGTTGCCACCCTTCTCTCACATAGGTCCGTGGGTCTGAGTATTTCCTTTCACTAAAATGCTGATGAGTGTTAAATAGCAGTACTTCTTTTAAAACAAGAATAAAAGCATAAGATAAAGGGCCTGCTGCTCAGTTGGGATGAATGGGGGCAGTTCTCCTCACTTCTGAGGCCACATCACGGCAAAGAAGGATTTGGTTCAGGTAAAATTAATCACCACAGAAGGACTTGATCTGCTCTTGGACCAGGACTATGATTTTCTCTTTCCTTAGGCTGTCCTTCCAAACTTTTGCTGAACAAGAGAGGAAGAAGGATGAATCATTGCAAAGCTGCAGATATTTGGCCAGTTTAACAGTGGTAAAAGCTGTTCTCCTGTATTAATCTCTTCCTCTGTGGGCTCACTTTGGTTTATTTGAGCTCATGAATGAATGTATCAAGTATGTCTCTTAAAATTCAAGACGAATACTTTAATTCAGAGCAAAAAGGCAGAATAATGAAGGATTGTTGCTCTATGTACCTAAAAATAAACATCACCAAGCCTGTATTTAAGGACATCAAATATTCAACAGGTGACTTTCCAGTCATTCCAATACTTGACACTACAGCTGCAGCGTAGGAAAGACAACAGAAGCCTAATGGACACTAACCCAGTCCTCATTTACTGCAGTCAATAGTCTTGGATTTGAATTATTTTTACTGAGGGGTTATTGTTTAGCACAGTAGCTTAAAAATAACACTATTATTGCTGTTGAATGTGTTCCTTTTTAACTTCTGCAGAGTACTCTTCAAGCAGAGACAGATGAAACTGGTGCAGAGCCTGGATCCATCCACATGAAAACCAGGGCTGTGAACTTTCTCATCATTTCTGTTAGATGTAAATAACATGGCTACAACTCTTCACCAGCCCTTGAGAAAGGGTGTTCTCTTCACTGCAGAGAAATTACAGGTCAACTGGATATTCCAGAAGCTGTATTTTATCTAAATTTCACCTTTTTCTCACCTGAACAACAAGACTGCTTTCAAACAGGCCACTGGTTGAATCCCTCAGGTACTATGGTAAAGCAAGACTCGCAACTGTGCACAAAACACTGCAAGTTAGATTTTTGGGGGTGACAGAATACATTAAGAAAAAGTTACATAAGTGTTTTGAAACTTTCCAGCTCACAAAGAGAAATCCAACTGTAAGGCTGCACACATGCATTTGAGATCAAAATACAACTGTAAAACTATTAAAAGATGAGGTTTTGTGTAAGAGGAGCACTAATTTATACTGTGATCCAGTGCTACTTAAACACATTAGCAGGAGGTACTGCACTAGGGTTAAAAAAGTCAGTTTTTCTTCCACAAAACAAAAGCTTCAGAATTCCTTTTAAAAAATGAACTATTTTAAAATTAACATGTTAAAAAATGAACTATTTAGTGTACAGCTGCTCACCTGCACACTTGCTAAATTCAGAGATGATCTTTTACTTTAGAGCTAAGAACACTACAGGGAAACCCCACTTCCAGTGCTACTTACATATACCCTTCACATTTACCATCTGCATTTTTCCCCTCCTGGCAGCAAACTATAATCATAGGCACATGCACAGAAGATCAGATATTAGGAAGAAGTGAGGCACTGGCACAGGTTGCCTCGGAGAGATTGTGAATGTCCCATCCTTGGAGGTGTTCAAGGTCAGATTGGATGGGGCTGGGACCAACCTGGTCTAGTGGAAGGTGTCCCTGCCCATGGCAAGGGGGGCTGGAATGATATGATCTTTAAGGTCCTTTCCAACACAAATGATTATTGCAATGTGCATGTTACATGTGTGCACAAGCCACATTCTATTGCAACAGTAGGTGTAATCTGGTCCTTAACAGAGACAATGGCTTTTCAATGTACTAGAAAGCTTCTAATTATTCTTGAACTCTCACTTCTAAAACATTATAAAGATTAACAGACACTGACACTCTCAAAAGCACACAGCCAACCATATAAAATAAACCTAAAGGCTCCAAGTGGCCTCTTGCTATAGGAAGAGCAGCAGAGGTACACTTGCCAGGCAGCCCAGATGCTAACAGCTGGAAGAAAGGCTGCAGACAACTTCTGGCTCTTTGTTTGCCAGCCTGGGCTTTTCAACTGGTGGCTCTGGAGTTGCTCCAAAGCTGCTCACTGGAATAATTGATCTTCTCCAGGAGTTTGGTTCTTTTTATTACTTACTAAATCATAATGACAAAATAAATACATATTCCTACAAATATCACACATTTCCCAGGATATTTACCTACCACTTCAACATGAACTTCTCTGCAGATCTTTTCTGTGGCACCTGGTTGGAAGCGAGCGACTTTGTTTCTATTCTTGACATCAACATCTGTGAGTTTCTATTTTCAGACAAATGGCACAGCTCCTCTCCTTACAGCAAAGGGAACAAATGTGTACCTCTGCAGACAAGAATTTGCTTTCAAAGCTTGGTATTTCTCAAATGTCTTAGTGGTCTTTTTCATTATATACTTTGGTACATATTTATTACTTAATGTTTATTACATCATAGTCACGTTGAGCTGAGCTAAATCATCGTGAAAGACGGCACTGGGGGAACTAATAGGAGCTTGAAAAGTCTCTACACTTGTTGCACTTGTTTGGTAAATAAACAAAGCAGCTCAGCCTGTAACTAGCTGGACATAAACAAATTTCATTAAAAAAAACCCTGAAGCAGGAGCTGATCTAACATGACCAAAGCTAAAGAGCTGTGACATCTTTGCTTCTCCCTTAGGCACAACTCCAGTTCTTCACTGGAACTGTAGGGTTTTTTCACGATACAGGTAAGAGGGCTGGAAAAATAACAACTGTATGAAGAAAGAATAAAAACCATCCTGTTCCATTTAAACATAAGGAAAAACTATTTAATGGTGAGGGTGAGGGAGCCCTGGTCCAGGCTGCCCAGGGAGGGTGTGGAGGCTCCTTCTCTGGAGGTTTCCAAACCCACTTGGACATGCTCCTGATCTAGGTGGACCTGCTTGAGCAGGGGCTTGGACTGGATGATCTGTTAAGGTCCCTTCCAACCGCTACCATTCTGTGATCCTATGATTCTATACTTTGTCTTCAATGTTGAGGCAGATTCAACTTCTTTTCTGAACCTCTCCTAATTGTACCTCCCAGTATCTTCCCGTAGCTATCAAATGACTGTGCCTGTTTTACAGACTAGAACTGGAAGTGTCAAAACATGAAATGACATTAAACCCCACATGAAGTTCATAAGGATAGTATGAATAAGAATAGTATGTTTCTAAATAGTAAGGAATAATCTCCATCTGATTTCCAAGGCTCTTTCCTTTCCTGCACACCAAAGCAGCCAGGTAACTATCTGGAGAGCCAGACATCCATAAGAAGGAAATGTTTGACTCAGAAAGAGAAATCCCTAATTGGGTACACTCCTCCCTTGTTTTTCCTGAAGCAGCCTCTATTACATGCTGTAACTCTGTTACAAAGCTAAACAGTCATACTTTTTAAACTGGTTCCATAAAAACTAGAACTTTTTATTTCTTTTTAGAGGGAGAGTAACATTTTGAAGAAGAATTTGAGATTCAAAGCTGTGTTATAGATGAGCCAGATGCTGCCATTTCAGTTTTTTATAGCTAAGAGTGACTTTGACACAAGAATGCTACTTTACCACAAAGAACAAAAAAATCTTTGCACCAGCTGAAATGCATCTGGCTGCCATCTTTCTGTTGTAGCAATTACTTTCAGAGTAATGGAACCCAAGAGAAATGTTGGTGGTTTTCAGTGCTTGCTGCATCAAACTGAAATGGCAGGCAATGTGAGGATATACATAAACCTAATTGTTAAGGAACACGGTCTATATTCTTCAGAGGTTATTGTAAAGTATGATCTCACTCCTCCATGTGCTGCAATCAACTCAATCCTCCAAAGCAAAACACAGTGATACAAGTCAAACCACACATCTTCTCTCCTGCTTTTTTTCATGTGCAGTATTTTTCCTATGAACTCCAGAGTGGTACTGAGGCAGCCAAATACAAAGGCACTTCCCAGAACACCTCAAAAGAAGCAAAGTTGTGTCTGTACTGAGAAAACTGATAAGCAAAGTGTGCAATGTGGAAAAGGAGACAACACAGAAAATCACTCCCTTTCCATACTGCATAACTGTACAGGCCAGTGCATGGCAGACAGGGTACCGAAGGGATAAGGAATGGTATATCCACAAGTTCAACAACACTGCAAGGAAAGTATTTTCCAGGGCATCACTGTCTTTCAAACACACCTGCTAGGATAACTAGCTCCATATTTTATCCATTGCAGAGACTCTCTTCAAAGCCTTTGTGCAAGAGCAGTGTCCTCTCTCTGCAGAATCCTAAATGAGAATAAATGATCAATTTTTAATTAGGCAACGGAAGAGCAAGGATCTGAACTCAGGAAAATTACAATCCTCTTTTATTCCATTTTTATTCCAGCTTTCAAAGCAGCACAGGATGAAGAAATAAGAGGAATGACAGCAGCCTACTGCCTCCTGGCTGGCTTAAATTTATGAGGTCACTGATTCAGTGGTTCCCAAGGAATGACTTCATGTAGACAGCAGGGACTCTCTATGCAGCCATTGTAAAAGGAATTCATACAGGTCAGCAGATCTTGCCTGTAACTTAAAGTAACTCTTTTTAACAAGAGGAAAGTGTGACATGAAGGGGATGGTTTCTCAAACAGGATACAGGGTGGAAAGATTCACCCCAATCCAGAAATACGTGCCAGAACGTGTCCTCTTCACTGTGTCTCGCAGTGCAACCCAGCTACCAATGCCAATGCCACCTGTTCCCATCCAAATCAAAGTAGCATCAAAGTATTCACATAAGCTGGAACACAAATGGTTCCACTTAAACACAAGAAAAAACTTCTTCACTGTTGAGGTGAGGGAGCCCTGGCCCAGGCTGCCCAGAGAGGGTGTGGAGGCTCCTTCTCTGGAGGTTTCCAAACCCATCTGGACGTGTTCCTGTGCCTCCTGATCAAGCGAAACCTGCTTTAGCAGGGGGTTGGACTGGATGAGCTCTGGAGGCCCCTTCCAACCCCTACCATTCTGTGATTCATGATTCTGGGACAGGTTCCAAGATGACTGGTCACACAGTCTCATCCAAACTCCTTCCACACAGAATAAAAACTTAGGTTGATAAGCGATTTGTAAATACTGCCGTTGAACACAGAGTGGAAAACAAAAGAAAGCATTGGAGAGTGAGTCTGATGAGGAGCAGCTGAGGGAACTGGGGTCATTCAGCATGTAGAAGAGGAGGCTGAAGGGGAGACATTGATCATTCTCTACAACTATCTGAAAGGAGGTTGTAGTGAGGTGAGGGTCAGTCTCTTCTCCCAAGTTACAAGTGACAGGATGAGAGGAAAAGGCCTCAAGTTGCACCAGGCAAGGTTTAGGTTGGAGATTAGGAAAAGAGTCTTTGGTGAAATGGTTGTCAAGCCCTGTCCCAGGCTGCCAGGGAGGTGGTGGAGTCCCCATCCCTGGAGGGTCCAAAGCCATGTATCTGTGGCACCGAGGGACATGGGTTCAAGACCCACCTGGACACGTTCCTGTGCGACCTGATCTAGGTGGACCTTCTTCTGCAGGGGGGTTGGACTAAATGATCTCTAAAGCTCCCTTCCAACTCTACCATTCTATGATTCTAAGGATCAATGCGTACAACCTGGAACAGAAGAGGTTCCAGAGAATCATAAGGAAAAACCTCTTCCCTGTTGAGGTGAGGCAGCACTGGAAGGGGCTGCCCAGATGGGCTGTGGAGTCTCCTTCTTTGGAGACATTCCAAACCCACCTGGATGAGTTCCTGTGTGCCCTGCTCTAGGTGGTCCTGCTCTGGCAGGGGGGTTGCACTGGATGATCTTTCAAGGTTCCTTCCAGCCCTTAAGACTCTGTGAATCCATGGGAAGAACAGTCCTTTAGGATAGATCATGAATTTTACTTCCCTTGCTCCATCTGAGACTCCCCTGACTCTCTTGTTTTTGACCAACAGGACAGAGAATGAACCTCTCTCCTTTTAATTTCCATTTCTTATTTGGAACTAGTTTAACAAAGCCAACACGGGCCCTTTCCTTAGTGTCTAGAAATTAAAGCTACCAGTCAGTACTGAAATTCTGCCTGATCTTCAAGAAAGATAAAGTTCTGGAGCACGTGGTTCCACCTAGTCACCAGGCTGGAAGGGCAGGTAAGCAGGTCTATATTACTGTTAGGGTAGCAACACTGTGAGCACACATTAGAAAAGGGAGCAGCAGTTCTAGGGGGGTTCCCTCGCTGCCATGTTTGGTTTTAGCCAGTTATATCCAGAAAAAAAAAAGGTCTTTGTTTTGTTTTGGTTGGTTGTTTGGGGTGTTTCTTTTTGTTTCCCACAGGGAAATCTAGGAGGTTATTACCCTGCTTCTAATTAACACATTAACATTTGCTTTGGAGGTCTTAGTTAATAACAGCAACTCATCAAGTGGGTCCCTCAGCTGCTAATTAGTTTTTTCCACACCAAATTTTCTACCTGAAATTTCCTCCTTGATCCTGTGTAATTTTGACAATTTCCCTTAGAGTTTTTCTTAAGAATTTGTGTTTTGGGATCTTTTCTTTTTAATAACCAATTAGAAAAACTTCCACTGGTGGCTCTACATTCCTCTTCTTCTATAGGCAGTGTTCAGAAATGCTACTAAAATGGTTTGTCTTTGTATGTTTTTCTAACCCAGACAGAAGCAGAGATGTGCACATTAACATTATTAACATTTTGGTGCTTTTAATTGTTCAAGTCTAACCATGAGGCTGCACCTACCACTGTGCCCCTAATTGCTGTAACATCCATCCTCCATCTGCGGGGCATTTCTCACTTTTAAATGAAGGACCCCATGCCTCGAGGTAAGCCAC
Organism: Colius striatus; assembly: GCF_028858725.1. Classification (NCBI taxonomy): domain Eukaryota; kingdom Metazoa; phylum Chordata; class Aves; order Coliiformes; family Coliidae; genus Colius; species Colius striatus. The sequence continues at coordinate 93,542,284 of NC_084762.1, read as the reverse complement.
CCTACAGACTAAATATGAAAACTCCCTCATAAGAAAAGCTTGCAGCCTGGGGTTTGCAGCAGACTGTAGCTCTCATAAGAGGGGCATTGTCATTTCTACTCTGCCCTGGTGAGGCCTCATCTGGAGTCCTGTGTCCAGTTCTGGGCTCCCCAGCTCAAGAGGGACGGGGAAGTGCTGGAGTGAGTCCAGTGCAGGGCCACCAAGATGATCAGGGGAATGGAACATCTTTCATATGAGGAAAGGCTGCGGGACCTGGGGCTGTTTAGTCTGGAGGAGACTGAGGGGTGATCTCACTAATATTTACAAATATCTCAATGGTGGGTGTCAGGAGGTTGGGACATCCCTTTTTTCTATTGTATCTAGCAACAGGACAAGGGGTGACGGGATGAAGCTGGAACACAAAAAGGTCCATTTAAACATAAGGATCTCTAAAGGTCCCTTCCAAACCCTACCATTCTATGATTCTATGATTTGAGTCCTATCTACCTGTAGAATAGGTACTTGGGATATCTTTTCCTTCAGCAGTGCCAGAGTGCTACACAGATTCCATAGGAATGCAGCAAAACGTCTCTTCATTTAAGGTTGATTTAGATGGTTTCCATAAAACAAGAACCATTTTCCTCTTACAGTGAAGAACGTTTATTTTGGGAAATACTTTAACACCTTGCCATTTTCTCCTTTTTTTCCCCCCCAATTCCCCCTGCATTTCCTTGTGACAGCTGGAAACAGCCCTTGCATTTCCCAGCTACCTGTCTCTCCTAAGCCTCATCACTCTGGTTTGCTTTAATGAATATTTACCATCCTGCAGAAAAGATGAAGATGCCTGACTGCAGCTGTGCTCCCAAACACCGGAAAGAACTCGTTCTCTTTAAAGCCATTACCCCCAGCTCCATCACTTAATAAAAGGAAAGACAATACATGCTCCACTGTAATGAAGTTTCCTACCGTTTTGTTTATACCAGTGCAGCCCAGCTTTAATAACCACAGTAAATTAAATGAGATAATGGCAGGGACCGGACGAATAACACCATTAGCATTAAACAGAATGTTTTACCTCAATATTAATCATTTGATAATAAATTATTGGAGATGGCCTTTTTTCCCACCTACCAACAACCAGACAGAGCAGGTAAGGAAATTATTTTACTTCTCTGTGCAAGTTCTCAAGAGTCAGAAGAAAAGAAGCATTTTAGAAGACAAAAGTGTAAATCACAACATATTAAAGTTGAGCTCTGTAAAGATTTAGGCTAATTACCTAGGCTCTTCCAGAGCCAACTGAGAAAAATAGGGGCAATCAGAGAGAGATTCATTGTATTCTCCATAGGTAGGATGGATGAGCTTCTCGAAGTGCCTTCTCACAGGTAATTAGTTTGGATGAGATCCTGCAGTTGGAAGGGGAACAATAAAGGGCACCTAGAGACAGAGCAGAGATTTGGATCCGGATGCCTTACAGACCCTACAGAAGCCATGACTATCATCCTACTTGTGTCTCACAGGTTTCTGCTGAAACTATCCTTTTGGTTAATTGTGTAACTGTTCATTGGACATCAACACAGCTCCCTTCTCCCAGCTGAGGGCTGGAATCACCAGCTTTTATGGAACTTGCTCTACATTTGACTAAAACTTGCTTCCTCTAATATGAGAAGGATTTCCTAGCACGTGATTGATCACAATCAGTATGGTGCTGAAGGCTTCTGTTTTTACAAGTGTTTTGCTGGTGGAAGAAACCAACAAGAAACCAACAAAAAAATTCTCCCTAGGACTTGAAACAGAGACTTTTCAGGAATTGTTACAAACCACCAATTTGATATAGTATGTGGGGCTTGCCTTCATCCCATTAAAACCATTGGGAAAGCTTCACACTGCATATTTCTGTATGAAAAAGTGTAACTATTAAAAAACTGAGCAGAAATACAAGAATCAGAATCACAGTTCTACTCTCTCTCCTCCATAAATCATCCACATATCTCTCAACAGTTTTTACCCTTGTAAAATGGAGAGAATAGGTATATTGATATCACCGAGAGAGAGTGCAGAGGATAAAGGTATAAAACCAGAGGAACGTTAACAGTAAGGATATGGAAAAGGGTTATTGTTAAACCTGTATGTAAAATCCATGGGATATACTACACAGGTATTGCTGCTTTCTTGTATGTGGAGGATACAGCCCTGGAGAGAAGCTATTTGCTTTTAGTCCTGTTCAGCCAATGAATAACGTTTGAATTTGGCAACTGAAATACTGCCCCAGCTTTCCAGCGCAAAGAATGGGGAGAACTCTCTTCACAAGTTTGCTCACAGGCTAGAGCACTTTGACACCTTTGGATGAAGGCTGAGACAAAGGAGAAATGGTTAATAATTGGGATCAAATGCTTGGAAATATCATTTAATGCAATTCCCTGTTGTTGCTAACAACCATCTCCTAAAAAATTACGAAGCTCCATTTTCCCTTTCATTTTCTCTTTCCAGTATTTACACAATCCCTTCCTTGTACAACAATTAGAAAATATACTGCTGTTTTGCTCGTGCATTTCCTTCCATTTTTACTACTCCAGTCCTCAAGAGCATTCAATTTTCCCCACGTGTTACTGTGAACATCCTCTTTATTGATGTCTCCCAACCTTCTGTCATCAGTAATTTTTATTAGCACATTTCTACCTATTATGGCAAGAGCATCAATAGTGATCCCAAGACCAATAATTATGAAATAACTGAAATCACCCTTCCTTCCTTCGTTTCTGCAGCGGTCCAGCTTCAATAGAAAGGGCAGAGTGTATTTGCTATCTTGTCTAGCCTACAGCCTCCTAGTTAAAGGATTTCCTCCTCTAAGATGCATAGGAATACCATATTGCTGTTTAAAAGAGCATTTCTAGGACTTACTTTTTCTATGGTGCTCGGTGCATTTGTATCATGGATTGGCTCCTCTAAGGGCTTGGGACGTTTTAGGTGGGATTAATCTGAAAAGCTGTATTTACAGTCTAGGCTTAGGGTGTCTCCCCCGAGTTTTCTTCTAGTGCCTGGGAAACTAATAAACATAGGTAAGTTTAACATAGGTAAGTGACTTGTCTTACCCTGAAGTAAACTACCAATGTTTGATCCAATTAGTCCCATTCCAAAAGCCATTGACTGAATGGACTAGTTCTCCATCAGTTAGCCACGCCAGCCAGCTCAGCTGCAGATGCTTAAACCAAAGAAAAACAGATTCCACTTCCAGTTTCCAGAGGCCCTGGCACCTTTCAGAAGCAGAGGTTCAGGATCTGCCCAAGCTTAGGCTACCTGGGCACGCAGAAGAGCAAAAACTGAACTCAGCTGCCAGTGGATGTAAATGATAGATTATCGTAGAATCATTTCGTCTGTAAGAGACCTTTAAGAGGACCGAGTCCAGCCTTTGTCCCAGCCCTATCAACTACTAGACCCTTTCCCTAAGTGCAGCATCCACCCGACTCTTGAACACCTCCAGGGACGGTGACTCCACCACACAATGACTGCCAAGCAAGCAAACACTGTGGGCACACAGAAGTCAATATGCAAGTATTTCCTCATAGAGAATGTCTCAGTCTTGAAACAAGAGAACAATTGTGCCAACCGGTGCCGCCGTGCAAATGAAGCCAGGCCAGAGGTCTCAGAAAAGGCCACAGAGCCAGTTTGTGTGAGGGGACTTTCACGCCTCGGAGCAGCCGAGGCTCCCGGTTAGGGATGGACGGGGACACACCGAGGACGCGGGCTCGAGAGCCGCTTCTGGAAAGGTTAAACGTCTCTCCTTCCCGAGCTAACCCCCCGCCTTTCCCCCGGCCCTTGGGGATCTGCATTACCTGGGGTTAGGAGGGGTGAGCCCCCGAGGCCGGCTGAGGGCAGGGCCGAGCCCCGCCGCCATCGCCGCCCCTCACAAGCCGGGGGGCGCGGGCGGCTCGCGCCACCTGAGACCCGCGCGCGCCTGCGCAGGCGGGGCAGGGCGGCTCCCTCCCCCCCACCCCCCGGCCGCTTGAGGGGCGGCAGCCTGACCCCCCCCATCCCCCGCAGCCATGTTAGTGCGGGGAGCGAACCAGCCGGGGAGGGAGGGCGGCCGCGCATCCCATGGTGCAGCGCGCCGGGAGGGCGGGGGAGCGGCCTGGAGTGGCCGGGGCGGGCAGGCGGACGGTCGCGCCGCCGCGCAGATCCACCTCGAGTGGGGCGGCAGCCTCGGCAACCGGCGCTGGCGGGACAACTCCGCTGCTTCTCCTTCCCCCCCACCCCCGCCACAGCACCGGCTCGCCGCGGTCCCTCCGCCCGCCTGGGGCTGGCCGGAGGCGGCTGCCCGCAGCGCGGTGAGTGCTGGAGGTTGGGGCTGCCTGAGGAGAGGGAGGAGGAGGGGAGGGAAGGGGCGAGGGGGACCGGCGGAGTGAGGCGCAGCGGCCCTAACTTACATAACGGGAGGGGGAGAGGGGGGCAGTGGAAAGGGCTGTGGGGGAGCAGATGCTTTTCCTTCCGTCTGTCGTCGTCCTCCCCCCGGCTCGAGGTGCGACGGTGGCCGCGTCTCCTCAAGGGAAGAGCCGCCCGTTTGTTCTGTATCCCTCGGGAAGGGCTGCCGAGGACAGCGGGGAGGGAGCAGAGGAGACGGCCCCGCACGGGGCACGCGTGTGTCTGTGCACACACGCACACGCGAAGCGCGCCGCGGGTGCCCGCGGCCGAGGGCTCCCCGCGGCCGGGCTGCGAGCGAAGGGCTCCGGCCGAGGGGCTGTGGAGGGAGTGGTGGTGATGGGCTGAGTCTGTGTGGGCTGAGGGTTCGGGCAGAACCGCTTCCCTCCCCGGCGGTGCCTGCGAGGGAGCCTGGCTAGGCGGTGGGGGGGGGCCGGGCAGGGTGGGAAGGCAATGAGAGAAGAGCAGGCTGCGGGGAGAGGTCATCTGGTGCCCCGCCATCCCTTCCCCCTCCTTTCCCGGGGCGAAGCCGGCCGCCCCTCCGCCCCAGCCCGCCCGGGAGGCTCGGCCCGCGGCCGGCCCTGCCTGCTCCCCGGGGCCGGGCGGCCGCGCCGGTCCGGTCCCACCGGATGTGGCAGGAGGCGGCGAGGTGCCGGCGGGGCCGCGGTTCGGCGAGGCGGAGCGGGACGGTCCGTAAAGTAAACAAAGGGAAAGGGAAGGGAGGAGGAGGAGGTGTCCCCTCGCTGCCGGAGCCGGGCCGCCTGGCGTTGCCCCTTCCTCTCTCCAGGCGTGCTGGTGAAGCTGTGGTTGCCCCTTGGAGCCGGGGTTTGAGCGCGGGGGAAGTGGTTGAGCTTTCTTCTTTTTGTGTGTGTTGGGGTTTTGGATTTGTTTTTTTGGAGTGTGTATTTTTTTTGAGGTTTTTTTTTTTTTGTTTGTGGTGTTATTGCAGTCACTGGAGAGTGAGACTGTGTGATCCGGAGGGAAGCAGGGGCAGCTCTTTGGTCATATACAGTTTTAACCTGGGAACAAGCTCCTAAATCTGTATCGGAGGAAGAGGAGCAAGTATTCCTCAGAGTGGCTTTTCAGCGGCAAGGCTCATGCTGCAGAAGTTGCATTTGACAGAAGAGCCTTCTCACTTGAAGAAATTTCTCTTTCTTTGGGGGGAGAGGTGGATGGATGAATTTAAAACCCGATTTTGGGTTATGTTGTACTTCTGCAGCTGCAACAGTATTCTTCTCAAATCCCTGGGACTAATTTTGAACCATATGCTATATATTGCCAATTTTCACATCCATTCTCTTTGCAGACCTCCTTTACTGAGATGATGCTTTCTTTTGGAACAAGGAGTAGTGTTTCTCTTTGATTTCCCTTTTTTCTTCTCCCACCCTCCCCACCGGCTGAAAGGCTGTTTGCTATATTGGTTCTGTATTAGCTGACATGCAGTCAGTCTTGTTTAAGTGCTCTGGAAGTGGAGTGCATCCTGTAGGCCCCAGCACCTACTCTGTTGGACTCTTGCAGCGTTAGCCTGCAGCTCAGTTTCTGGCAGTTTGACTAGGATAATAGCAGTGCTGTAGTAAACGCATCAAATGAGAAGTTCACTTGAACGGAGAAACACTTGGGGACTCATATTGAAGTATTTAATGTAAATGTTAGCTTAAAAGTGGTATTGCAGCATCCCTTAAAAATTTAGACTCCTCTGGCCTTTGGTTGTTTAATATCTTTTTTTTTTAGCTTGTCTTAACTGGAAAAGTCCCACATTCCTCGAAGCTAATCTGCCTTTATCATCTCTCATTCTGTTAAACCTGGGTAAGGTCAAGAGCATAACCGGGTTAGGGCCAGAAAATATTAAATGTTACATAGTTCTTTGGAGCAGCTTGTTATCTTTCTAATGTTGTCCATTTCCAGAATTCCCCTACTTCCTTTCTCCACTCCTTTTTTGTTACCTCTGAAATGAGACTGTTGTCCTACCTCTTGTCTCTGTTGAAACACCTCTGCACATATGGTGTGATTTGCACATGGGGGCCCCAGCCTTTGGATTTCTTAAAGCAAGGTTGATGGCTGAGATTCTGTAAAGAATCTGCATATGTACCTTTTGAGACTGGAGATCATGTGATAAATTGAATGGATCTAAAATCTGGGGTACTGTTAACAAAACAAACACAAACCTCCCAAGAGTGGAAGGAGACACTAGTTGCTGGGAAACATTGTCTCTCACTGGACTTGAAACTGTAGGCTATTCAACAAGAGAAAAGCAGTTCTGTAATTAAGTTGTCTTTTGTGCTATTATGTCTTAAACCCATTTTTTTTAGAACATGGATTGGTGCTTGTGTTGGTTGACCTTTTATTTTATGGGAAGGTTAAAATGTATACGTGAAAGGAAGGTGGTCAAAAGCTCTAAGCTTTATTCAGCCTCAGCCTTAGGTATTAAAGTTCTAAGCATGTTGTAGTTGACACAGCAATCAACTAGTAGTGTATTGGAGTACTTAATCCAGAAATGAATATTCTTAGACTAGCATCTTGAATTTGTAACTCGCTGCAATAACTTTAAAGATTGTTTCAACTTCTAGATATCTGGTGATGGAACTTTGCCTCAATGTGTGCTACGTGTTGCTAAAAGGGTGCTTTTAAAAAAAGATAATGGTTTACCACATGATGACTGATAATGGATGGGGGAATCTTAGTGGTGTAAATTTTATCAAGCAAATAGATATTTGGAGGGATGGAAGGAGGAGAGAAAAGCTATTTGGGGGGATGGAAGGAGAAGTGAAAAGCAAAAGTGCTAAGTGACTTTGATACCTTAAGAGGTTGTCTTCAGTTTTTTAATGCATATATAAATGTGGTGGCTTTTTCTTTCAGTAGGGACATAGCTCAAGAAATTGAGTGTTTCTGGGAAAAAAGAAGTTATTTCCTGCCATTTGTAGAACAAAATGATCAGCTTTTTCTTTCCCTGAAAGGCATTGCCATGTGTAGCAGTACTGTCTTTCATATGATGAAATATTGATAATAATCCAGGCTATTCCCATTCCTTTTAGATCTCTAAGGATTTGTGGAAAAGGCTTTTTGACTATGACCATAGTACAGTTTTGAAGTACATTGTATTGCTGACTTTTCTTAAACATACATGTATATGTAAGTATTCCATCTACAGGTTTTTAACAGCTGCTTGCACTGGTGTTTACACAATAGTCATGTTTTGAAGTATGTTATAACTTGAAGTAAGCTATCATTTTGATGTAACAAGTCTGTATATTCTTATCTTGTATATTTTCAGTCTTACATAAATTTTTGTGTTAAAATTTGTAGCTTTAAAATGGATGTAGATTGTTCCATATTCTCATGTTCTGGACAAATTGCAGTAAATTGATGGAAGGTATATTAAAAAGGACACTCATACTAGAACTTACACTCCAGTTTGGTTTTCTTGTGTTGCAGCTCTGGGATGCTAACAGTGAAAACTTGAGGTTTGTTTGTAAATTGTTAGCAATTTCAAGTGAGTCTCTTGATTTGTGTACAGCTGCCACTTAGGAACCTTGGAAATCCGATTTTTTTTCTGCCACAGTGTTCAGTGAACGTGGTTTATTGTCTGTTGGAAAGACAAGAAGTTGAAAGAATGGCAAATTAAATGGAGAATGTGATCTCTAGCTGAATATCTGGTTTTAAATAGCATAAGAGAGGAAGAACAAGATTAGAGATTAATCAAGTAGATCTTTCTAAAAGCTCCTGTTTTTTGTGTCTTGCTGTCCACGTTCAGGCAGTGGTTGTCCATGTTCAGGCAGTGATTGATGGCTAATCAAAGGAACTGTTGAAACAAGTGGCTGTTTAGGGACTGAACAGCTTAAAAACCTGCATGTTTTGTGCTGTAGGCTTCATTTTTTATTTTCCCTACCCCATTCCTTTATAGCTTTATGTTGTTGCTACCATGTAAGCTTCCTAAAGTATGAGTTTTCTGCTTGCTCAGCATTTAATGTGCCTGGAATTGAGAAGTGAGTCTTCCAGCTAGGGGAAATTTGAGTGTTAGGTCTTTGTGACTAGAAAATGATCAAAAACCAAACACCCACACAAAAAAATTAACAACCAAAAGCACACAAAGCTTCAGATGGCTTGGTCTGATTTTTCTCTCTTTGTATTAAAGCAGACATGAGGCAGTTGAGAGGTGTATGAACTACTAAAATTTGCAAGGGAGTGATTTGAAAGTCAGGTCAGAGGGCTGTGTTATCAGAGGGAGTTGACACAGGGAATCATGTAGATGGAAGAAATCATTTCAGACACGACAGGAGAACCGCAGAAACTGAATGCTCTCTGGCTCTGACAATACTTGAATCCAGAGATGCAGATTGCTGGGGGTTTGTAGATGAAGAAATTGGAGAATGGTTTCCAAAATCGGATTTAGAAGACTTGAATACAATTTTTATTGAGTAAAAATTGGAATGAAAGTGGTAAGTGACAAATGCTGAACGCAACAGGTTTTAAGGGAGCATCTGATGATTTGCTTCTGACAGTGTTAGTTGTGGATACAGCTAAATTTTCTTCTAAGCTACATGTCTTGTGTTGGATTTCTTTTGTCCCTAATGACTTAAAGAGTTTTTTCCCACTCCCCACCACTCTGCATTGATCCTCTGCCTCTTTTTTATCATATTCAGTACAGAAAGGGCAGATAACAAAAACTACTTATTTTTTTTCTAGCTTCCTCTTGCATTGGAGTATTTTTTCTTTGCTGGGGAAGGGGAACTGACAAGCACTCAATTCATGTTCATTTTGCTGCAGGATTCCAATTTCATGAGAGTGTAATATAGGTCGCTTTAGAGCTTAATCCTTAATCTTAATCTTGACCCTTTCCCTGTCCATGGAACTGTAATTTAACTCCTTTTAAGACCTTGGACTAATTTCCTTCCTTTTGACTAGAAGTATATAACGTGTGCATCAGTTGTCCTGGAGACAGTGATGTGAGATTACAAATTCTTTCGTGGTGCTATCATTTTAGGTACGTCGCTGAACTAATAAATTTAGAAGCATTGAGACAGTGTATGTGTCAAGAGTTCTTAAATGAGGCAGTACTCCTTGCCTTTGCAGAAGTTGTAGTGCTGTAGCCAAAGCTGTTCTTGACGGTAAGAAAGAGGTCAGAGGGCTTTACTGACTGCTAACTACTGCTAACTACTCCTGCTTCCTGCTGCCATACTTGGGGTTTCTCATTGTTTACCCACACGTGAAAACGTGCAATTCCTGCTTTTGTTTTAGTTCATTTTGGGGGAGGGGAGAGGGAGCAGACCAGCTGAGGCTGTAAAGGATCTCTGGAAGGCAGAGGTAATTTTTCCTCTAGTCGAGTTGAAGTTCTGGGGAAGGATTCAAAGCAGCAACTGATTTATTTATTTTTATTATGGGAAGGAAGAGCTGCTACTTTCCGTTTTTTCTTGCTGCTAGCAAGGGTAGCAAATAATCAGATTGTGAGGCAGTAGCAGAGTTCTAGTTTAACAGAAGCCTAGAATGAGCTGAGTGATGTATTTTGCAGATCGAAACACACCTTTTCAAGCAGGTACCTACCTTTTTCTCCCAGGCCTTTTTTAACTGCAAGGAGTGTTTACTGATCCAATCAGGGGAAGTACAATAGCCAGTAAGCTCTCTGGTCTTGTCAACATTTGATACCTAATTTCCTAGCATTACTTTTCAGATTAATGCTCTGGGGTTATTTGCAAGAGACTTATAAATCCTAGTGTCTGAGCTATACCCAATGGTGGAGTTTCATATCAGTCAACATGTTTCGTCCTGTCAGTTGTAGATTTTTATGTTCAATGTGAATGATGAGGCAAATTTGTCCCCAGTAGTGTCATAGACATAGAATGGTAGGGGTTGGAAGGGACCTTTAGAAATCATCTAGTCCAACCCCCCTGCAGAAGCAGGGTCACCTAGATCAGGTCGCATAGGAACATGTCCAGGTGGGTCTTGAAGACCTCCAAGGAAGGAGCCTCCACAACCCCTTTGGGCAGCCTGTGCCAGGGCTCCCTCACTGAAACAGTGAAATAGGTTTTTCTTATATTTAAATGGAACCTTTTGTGTTCCAGCCTCATCCCATCACCCCTCATCCTGTTGCTAGCTACTATAGAAAAAAGTGCTGCCCCAACCTCCTGACACCCACCCTTTAGATATTTATAAATGTTAATAAGATCTCCCCTCAGTCTCCTCTTCTCCAGACTAAACAGCCCCAGTTCCTGCAGCCTTTCTTCATATGAAAGATGTTCCAGTCCCCTGATCATCTTGGTGGCCCTGCGCTGGACTCTCTCCAGCACTTCCCTGTCCCTCTTGAGCTGAGGAACCCAGAACTGGACACAGGACTCCAGATGAGGCCTCACCAGGGCAGAGTAGAGGAGGAGCAGAACCTCCCTTGACCTGCTGGCCACACTCTTCTTGATGCATCCCAGGATGCCATTGGCCTTCTTGGCCACGAGGGCACATTGCTGGCTCATGGTCAGTTTATTATCAACCAGCACTCCCAGGTGTGTCTCTGCAGAGCTGCTCTCCAGCAGTTCAACCCTCAGCCTGTCCTGGTACATGGGGTTGTTCCTTCCCAGCTGCAGGACTCTGCACTTGTCCTTGTTGACCCTCATGAGGTTCCTCTGTGCCCAATTCTCAATCCGGTTGAGATCCCGCTGAATGGCAGCTCAGCCTCTGGGGAATCAGCCAGTGCTCCCAGTTTGGTGCCATCAGGGAACTTGCTGAGGGTACACTCTGTGTCCTGTAGAATTGACACTCAGAAATTCTGTAATTTTGAAAAGAGAGTTTTCTCCTACCCATTTTGGGCCATCTCTTAAGTTGTTTTCTATGCAAGATAGTGTGAAAGCATAAAATCTACTGCTGTTTTCTTATTTTCACACAGGTGTCTGTTCTTTATACTCTTTTTTTTTTTTTTAGACTAGGCAGTTCTAATCTTTCTGTACTTCGAGGGAAAAAATTGCCTATGTTCTGGTTTAGAATACTGGAATTCTTATTGCCTGTTCCCTTCAATTAAAGGTTAATAGGGAAAGGATAAAAATAAAGTTAGTGTTTGAAAGAGTGCAGTTCCTTTTTATTTTTAGTTAATTAACCAAGCTGGTTACCAGGTTTTTTCCTGCTATTTCTAATACACTTTTCTTCAAGCGGAAATTCCTTTTGCCCGGTGTCTGAATGCTCTTGTGGTTCTTTTATGCCAGTTTACACCCCGGGATTTAGCAGTCTCCTCCTTCATCTCCTTTGCCTCTTTACTGATGCTCTTCTGTAGTGGAAGGTGTTTAAAGGCAGAGATACTGTTTTGTGATTGATTTTTGCAGCCTAGGCTGTAGCACACTGAAGTAACCTGTGTAGCAAGTACCTTCATAGTTGATTTGTTGGAACTAACTCTTTGTAAAGTGTCAAACTTCATGCTGCTTGAATTTTGTATTGGACCTTATCTCCCTTTCTTTCCCTTTTCCTCCAGCAAGTTGCACAACCCGATGGAGATATTCTATGATTCTTGTATTTTTGCCAGTGCCTCGAACCACTGGTGCCTGATACCACTGTTGTTAACCAATGGTGGAAAGAGAATAGGAAACACTGATGTGACCACAGCATTGGAAGTAGGCAAGAATTTTATTTCTACCTCTTCTGTGGCTTATGTTTTCCTTTTGATGGCTGTGCTGGTTTAACTGCTGTGCTGTACTTTATTCCCTTTTCAAATGAGGACAGTGGTTTGCTCAGGTCTTGTGTGCTGGCACTTAAACATGTGGCAGTTCTGCAGTGCTTTCTGTAGAGGGGTTTGCAGTACCCTTCGTGAGGGAAAAGTAGAAACCATGATGCTGGATCAAAGTTACTCTTTTAAGGTGCTGTCTTACTGCTTGTGGTGAACTTTGGCCTGGCCATTGCAGTTAGTTGACATTTGTCAGTGTACTTGTTAACCTTTTGTGATGCCTGACTCAGAATTGCATTTACTAAATAAAACACTTGCATTTTACTTTGAGTGAAGATGAAAAAAAACTGGTTGATACTAAGTATATAAAAATCCACATAGCAAGAGATGAGCCACAAGTTGAGAGGGTTTTAATCTCTAAATTCTAAATTTAATCTCTAAATTTTAATTGCTTTGAAGACTGTTTAATTTTATTACATTTTTAACTAGTTTTCCATTGCCAGCCTTCACCCAGGAAACCTTTACACATAAGGGTCTCTGGCTTGCAGGGAAGCTCTTTGCAAATGTTGCAAATTGCAGTTTCTCTTCTTCCTCTGGTGTTAACGGCACCATTATGGGAATGCCATTAATTAAAGACTAAAGAAGTGATTCTGAATTTTTATTGGGTCTCATTTGCTATTTCAGACTTAAGCACTGTATCCTAGAGGCTTCTATATTCCAGCTGCTTTATTAATTATCTTGTCATTTTCACTGTAGTTTGTATAAATCACAAAGCCTCAACTCTGCAGACTCTCTTCCTGCTCTGTGTTTAGTGCATTTTGGATTTTGTCTTTCAAATATCTACTCAAAACTAAACTGTCAAATTCTACAAGAGCTGAGCAAGCTGGGATGTGCAGATCATTGATTGATTGGTGCTCAGTTTGTGATTAAACTATGCTGGTGCAGAAGTAGAAATGCTCTGCTGTGGTGTAGCAAGGGAGTAGATACTTGGAGTAATTCTACTGAATTCAGTCTTGGTAGGATTTAGTTAGAATGCTGTGCTCTATTTTGGGTGAAAGGGATTTTCCTCTCTTTTGGGTGATTTCAGTAGCAAAATATACCTGGAGAACGTGTGTGTCATGTTACACAAGTACTGAACACATTAAAGTGTTAAATCTACAAGGAGATAAAGAGTTATTTCCATGCATTAGGCTGACACAGGGATGAAGAGAAAATCTTATTGAGGGGCTAAACCAAGAAATTATTGACTTCAATATGACTCAAGACTTGGGTGACTTTCTTGGGGTGGAAGAAAAACCATTGGAATAGTTTAGAGAGGGGAAACTTTTCACTAACAGTCTGTAAGAACAAATTAGACATGTCAGAAAGGAGATGCTGTTTATCACAAGCCCAGGAATGGCAGATTGATGAGATGACACCTTGAGTCCTATCTAGCCCTGATTTTGGTAATGCTAACAGGAAAAGAAGGAGGAGTTGTTATTTTTAGGTTTATGCCAATGGTCAGAAGGTAGCTGATAGTAGCCTCAGCAACTGATAGTCTTCTCTGAGCTCTTGTAAGCAAGTCTTCTCTGTTATCTTGTTAACTGTTGCTGAGGCCTGTGCAGCTTTGATGTAAATCTATTGCAGGCAAAGCATCTTGTATTTTCTTTGTGGAATGCTGTTCTCAGTTACAGCTGTAAAGGTCACAGAGAAGATTCTTTCAGTAAAGGAAACTGTCATATGCTTCTATGGATGCAGATATTCCCTAGATACATCTTGAAAAACAGAATTATAGACTGGTTACTGGTACCTGAAGCATTAGCTTAGTTGACATTTTGGCATACTCTTGCACATTTAATTGAAGAAAACATGCAAAACTCCTAAACTATGCAAGCAAGTTAATAAAGTGACCTTAGAGGATGACTCTTTATTCCATTTGGTATTTTCCTGAAATTAATGACTGTATTTTATTATGTATTGATAAACTGGGCTGTGCTTTCAGAATAATGGGAACTTCTGGTGAATTAAGAGTTTCTTTTCGTGCCTGTGTTTTCTTCTTTCATATTATCATATGATTGTGTTTTGATGCTTTACCAATAGACTTCCTCTTAATTGTAACTAATCTGTTCTAAAGCAAGTGAAAACATTTCTCAGAATTTTGTCATGGAAGGAGTAAGTCACTACTGAGATTGGGAAACAGGATTATGTAATCTTTAGTGAAAATATGGATGGAGACAATGTGATATGCATGGCTGTGTACTCAGCGCAGCTTCTGCTTGAAGTGTATCAATGATGCACCCTGCGTTTGAGGTATTCCTTGTGAAAGTAAAGGATAAACTCATTGATAGCTTTTTAAACACTACGTTAAAATTCAGAGTCAGAAGCTACTGAAATTAATACTTTTACATTTGAGTTTTCACAGAGCCTTTGAGGTAACAGGTAAAGCTAAGAAGATACATCTGTGCAATGTGTGTAAACTTTTGTGAGCTGTTTGCTATGGTCTGGGGAACTAATAGTCATTTTAAAAACTTCTTATGTGGTGAGGGAGGCAAGGAGAAGCCTCTTTCTGGTCATTTAAATTAAATTCTGTTTAATACTTTAGTGCACATGTATATAAATTGTTTTGGACATTTGAATTGTTAGGAAAAAGTCAGTTCATTTCCAGAAGTGAGTAATATTCCTTTTATTTTGCCCATCTGTTTTGATGATACAGTTTAAGGTTGAAGTTTATAAAAGAAACAGAGAAGAAGAAAGAACGTGATGTGCTTCTCTTGTGGGAATTATTCTTGAATGTGTCTCTTCTTGTGTCTCTTCTTGAATGCTTTGTGAGTATTAGACTGAGTGGATTACTTGTATTTCTCAGGTTGTGGAGAGAAATGAAAATAACATAGAGCTGTTGTAAAACTTAGTCAAAGAAGGGAGTCAAAAGGAGCGGGATATAGCAGAGTAACTTCTGTTCCATCTGCTGTCTAGAGTTTGTGTCAATAATTCATTTCTATAAGAAACTGAGCTTTAGTATTCTAGATTTCATTCCCTTGTTGATGGAAATTTGTTCCCTACGTGAAATTAATAAACCACCAAGTGGATTTCTTTAGAAGGCTAGGCACCTTTTGAAGAAGATGGTGTGTGACACACACAGTTAATTCTCAGATGGGATTTAAATGAAGTGAAAGTTCAGTTGTGTCATAGACTACGAGTCCCCAGTTATTCAGGCTTAGTAGAAGGGAGAGAGTTTCTTTGTGTGATGGCAAGACCGCTTGTCTCATGCTGTTTCTGTGCTTTCACCGTTAGTTTAATGCCTTGCTCTCCTTTCATCAAAAGAGGAGAGGGAATTCTTAAAGACGGGTGTGTATCACTGGTTTCATTTTACAACTGAATCAGCTTTTTCTTCTTTTAAAGGCAAACAAAACCTTTAAACTGTTTCATAATCTGCAAAGAGTAGTGAACCCAGGAGCTTCCCTTCCTGGGAAACATGTTTTTGAGTTCTACAATGTATTGATGCAGCTTTTTGAAGGGAAATGGGGACTGCATTGAAGTTCTTTCTTTCAAAAGTCTTTGTTACTTCTGTTGAAATGGATCTTGAACTATAATATTCTCGAATGGGAGTAGGAACAGTGGTCATATTATACCAAGCAAGAGATCAGAGAGTGGAATTACGGGAAGGGTGAGGAATGCAGCAAGTTGTGAAAATAAACGTACATAAAGCACATGTGCTTTAATACCTTACTTTTCAAGTTCATCAAATGAGTAAAACCAGGCAAGGCCTTGTGAGTTGCTGAGTTGAGTTTTGGAAAGGCAAGATGAAAGTGGTGAGTCTTGAGAAAGGCACAGTGGTTTTTCTCTCCTCATTTCACTTTGTCTATGCTTCAAACTCTATATGCATATGGTGTATTTAATGCACAGCTGTCACTTGAAATACGATCGCTTTTTTGTACTGAGCGTGTGTTACAGCAGTTTCAAGTGTTGTGTTTGACTTGTGTTCTCTGTTAAATTTTGTCTTTATAGCTAATTTAGTGCAGTGGCTCTTGTGAGTAGTTGGTGGCAGTAAATACTAACTCCTTTATTTTTCTTTTGTTTTACTGTGATACAGAACTGGGATTTTACTGAAGTTTGCTCTCTTCTCCCAATGAAGTTCTAGCAGTCTGCTTAGAAGTTTCTGTAGAAATACTGGTGGTGAGGCTGATGGTGGCCATATGGCTGTGTTTTGCGGTGATGTGCTTAGGATCTATGTTTGAGTCTGAGTCTGTTCCAGATCCTGCTTTATAGACTCTCTTATTCCAGTGTCCACACTACTAAGCAGCATTAAAATCAAGTTTAGTGCTTGTATGCCAATTATCCGCTAACACTAAGGGTTTCAGGGCTACTCAATCTTTTTATCATTGTGTTTGTCCAAATAGTGGTGTTTTGTTGATTCAGTTAAGTGCCTGGACTGTTCTGGGACTTCTGCTGAAGGCCACAGGCTGTTAGCAGCCTGTACTCAGGGCTGTGGTGTAGTATTCTGCAGCATAGGTTTCTTTCTAGTGCTACTACTGAAAGTGCTCCAGTCAGGTCCATTACTTTCATTGCTTGACATATAGAGGAGCTGTATATACACACAGTTGTTTACATAAGATACAGGGGAGCATTTAAAAATGTGGATGTATCACTATCTTGAACAATAACCTTGAAGGTAACTAGCTATAATTATGTTTTGTCTCTGCTTAAGAAGCTCTTGTGTCCAGAATTTGTTGCTGCTTGGCAAAACTCTTGAAGTCTTTCCCATCTACTGTGATCTTTTTGTGGAGTTTCCCAATCTGACTTACTGTAGTGCCAAAGAGGCAACATTGCAGACCAGATCTGATCACATTAAATACTTAAAAGGGTAGAAATGTTGGCTTATGTCTTCAGTAGTATGCTTGGTGAAGAAGTCAACCTTGAGAGGGAATAGAGTTACACTACAAGACAAAATTTAACCTTTCAGACTGTATATGGAGGTTTAGATCTACAAGTAACATGCTCTATCTTTTAATTAAAAACCAGGTAGGATTATGCCTGATTTTTAAGAGGAAAATGAGGGAAGACAGAGTGATAGATAAGTGAGTAAAAAAGACCCCAAAACTGAAGAAACACATGAACCTGGACTTAATGAGGGACTTGCAGCCAGTTGTCAAGAGTCCAAAGATGAATAGTTTTCCAGTACCAAAAAAAAGTAAAACTTCACATTTAAATATTGGCAGTTTACTGAAAACCTTTCCCTCCTTGGAAAGAAAAATTTCATAAGCTATGAAAAATTCCTTTTCTTTCCCCAGTGTATGTGTTTGTGTGTGGTTTTTTTTTTGTTTACTTTAAACCACTGTGTAAGAGATGTAAGGTTGGGTTGTTTTTGAGAAATCTGAAATAAAAGCACAATACTCTGCTTAACCCAAACTACTACTTATATTTAATCTCCTTTTGACCACTTTAGAAGCTTTCAGTGTTTATCCCTATTATTAAAACATATTGCTTTGTAATTAACTGATGAATGAAGTAAATAAGTAACCTGCAAAAACAACCCTTGTGAACATATCCCTGGAAAAGGGAGATGAAATGGTCCTGTGTTTGACTTGTCTCTGCATTACTTTTAGCAGCTAATGACCAAAAGAGAGGCCATTTAGCTGTGCTCTAGGGTTGCCATCCAACATCAAATCACAGTAGCGTGCGTTTGTACACTGAATTTTACACACATGGATGGTTCTATTGAAAATCGGTGGGATAACTTGTGTGGAAAATCTGACATGCTTGTGAGTATTTGCATTATTGATGCTGAAGCAATTAAAACAATATTGTTCTAGTATTTATGTTTGGTGTGTTTTTGATGGTGCATGCAAGTTCTGTGCTACTACACAATTGCTTTAAGAAATGCTTTAAAGGTACTATTGATGTGACAGCCCAGGGTGGTGAAAGGTCATTGCCATTGTCCTTGGAAATTAAAAGTAACTGTTGCTGTATCAGAAAACTACTTGAAATAACTGCATGGGTTTCTCAATCTGAAGATGAAGATTCAATCACTCCATCCTGTGTGATTTCCCTTTTCATAAAGGACTTCTCATGATGTCATTCCCACTCTGTTAATCGTTGGTGCTTTCACAAATTGCCCCAAATCATGACTAATTCTGTAAAAATATTCAGAGCAGACATGATTCAGGGGAAAGCTGCTGTTTTTGCCACTCAGTCTGGTAGAGATAATGGGACAGCTGGCTGACTTAACAGATTCTGTGCTAGCTTTAAAATTAGTGTTTTGAGGCAGTATCGTTCCTCTTCTGTGCCACCATAAAAGCCGTTCAGATTCTTGGTGGCGTTTTCTGCAGGGGTATGAATGTGTGTTTCGGGTGAAGGTGGCCCTTTCTATGGCTTTCATGTAGAAATTGAAATATTTGGGTTTTCTTTTCAGCTTAGAAAAACACTTCAAGCATGTAGAGATTTTTTTCTTTTTAAAACCTTTTTTGTGTTACTTCACCATCTTCAAACTCTCTTGTGCAAATCTTTCAGTGCCCTTTCTGTGTGTGGGGAAAAAAAATTAAGTAGCAAAGCTGAATAAAGAAACAGTTGTCAAAAATTGATTTTTAAGTGCTTAATATGCAAAGTTAGGCTTTTCTCTGGTACTGCCTTTGTCCTTAGGGTATATATTTGTTTGAGAGGCAAAAACCAAAACAACTAGCAACGTAACAATCAGAACTCTGTAGGTTACTCAACTCTGGAATTGTTTCAAATTGATCATTTCTTTTAAGGAAAAAAGAAAACCTCACAGCTCTTTCTGGACAGTGCATTACATGTGTGTGTTGAGCTGTATCTGTATGTATTTGCTACTGCAGCTGAAAACTGGTTTGACTGTCCTGTGATGAACATAGCCTGAGGAAATAAATGCTTTTCACTAGTTCCTCCCACACACTTTTTTTTTTCTCCAGGGAAGCTCTCTTTCTAATTCTAGATCTGGATGCTGCTAACCGAACCATTTGAATCACTCATCAGGGTTTTCAATACTCAATGGTTGTTGCCATTACTTGTCTGTTAGCTGTATTAAAAGCTCACTTCAGAATCCTTGAACTGTTGTCCTTCTTCAAAATGTCAAACCCATACAACTTGTGATATTTTTGGTTTCATTTCATGGGACCTACAGGATTTCTGGCATCTTGCTGTGTAAGGTGTCTATTTTGAGTTCAAATATAAGCCTCCGGCTTCTGCTTCCACAAACTCCTTTTGTGGTTTTTGCTTTTGGTTTGTTTGTGGCTCTTTTTCATAAGGACTTCCAGCTAAATGATCTGCACTTGTAAAGCAGGATATGTACTGAGGTCATTCCTTTGGAAGGTTACCTTGTGTTTGTAATAAGAATATCAATGACTTGCCTTTTAGGTTGTTGTATGTTTGACTACTTTGACATTAGGTCAAGAAAAATATCCTAATCAATTCTGAATGTTCATTTCAGATTTCATGTTTCATCCTGTATTGAGCACCTGCTGCTGAGAGCTGGAAAGTCTACTTAAGGTATGTGGAACAGCTAATGATTTCATTTTCACAGAAGGTTTCAGTCTGGGTAAAAATGTTAAAGTTAAGGGTTTTTGTTGACATTTCCCATGTAATTACTGATGGAAATACAGGGTTTTTTTAACTGGTATGTTTTAAAAACTGATTATATTGGTTTGTGTTTTCCCTGAGCCCTCTGGAACTGAACTTTCCCTGACATCCCATTGATAGCCTTTCCATTCAACCTGAGGGTTAAAGACTTGGGCAACAAGTCCTGCATAGGAGGAATTGTTTCAGCAAAATGTTCATGATAGTTCTCACATTCTGCTTTTCTGTAGTACATAAAAATTTGTGTTAAGCAAAATCTTCCTTGTAGGGCCACTTGGCCTAATCTTAAGTAGCTGAGCTATAAGCAGGAGAAGTTGAGTAGCCACGATTGTCTCCTACTTTCTGATTCCTTGTGACCCCCTCCCTTCTCCCAGGGTGAATGATGGTGCTTGCAAATTCAGTTTTATTCCTCTATATACTTGGTATTTCTGACTTCTGTTTTTATTGCTACTGACATATATGGATGTCTGGAATATTTGAGTGTGGCTACAAGAACTTGTTAGATCACCTGGTTTAGGTAACATTAATATTGTCCTTGCCTGGGCTGTAATACATTTGGGAACAAAGGAGATAGGGCTGCTGTCGTTTCATATGGGCTAGGCCTCTAATGGAACTTCAGCCTGTGACCTTGAAGTTTTACTTTAGAGCATGGTCTCTCCATATTTTCACCTTCAGGAAACAGCAGATCACTCAGTATCTCTTGGCTAATTTTTCAAGGGTAGATGTCTTTATTCTTTGGTAGCTTTTTTTTCTTCATGAGTGGTCTACATGTCAGTCGTTCTTAAACTTTAACTTTCAAGTTTATGGTGACTATTTGCTTCTCCTTTCTAATTTCTCCCTTCCCTTTTCTGCTATGGGATGATGTTTGTATTATGTAATTATTTTTTCCAAGGAATTCCATCCACTTTCACTACTCCAAGGAATAAGTTGGGTGATTAAAAAAAATAGCAGTCTTCAGTTTTGTCACTGGAAAAAAACCCCAAAGCACTTAAATCTGAACAAAAAGCACCAGTGCTGATATTTTTATCAATTCATACTACAACTTGTTGCCTTCTGTCACCATAATTCTGAAGTATGACTTAGATGGAAACACAGTCATTAGAAAAAATATCTTCTGAGCATGGAAAACAGTGCAGAAAACAAGTGGGGCTGAAGCAGCCTGCCCTCCCCTTCACTTTATTATCTATAAAGGTCTATAAATCAGGCCTATGATTTCAGGGTGTTTTTATACTTCATTTTGCTTGACCTTTTAAAAGGAACAGCTATGACTGTCGTGATGTCATAAGCAGAAAAGCACACTTGTGTGTTTTGTGAACTGAAGCCATTTGTTCTTTGTAATACATGGTTTGTAGAAGGCTAAAGTGAGTCATATCCTGGCAAAACCATGATGACTAGGTATTTATTAGTTTGTTAGGTAAATATTTTGGACTACCTTCCTAGATAAGGCTTTATGGAAAGACAAGCTTGTGAAAATTGGCCCTGTGAATAACAAGGCTGGGAGATATGGTGGCAAAAAACAGTGAAAGATTTTAAATGGTTCTGACTTGTCAGGCTTACATTGAAGTATGTGTATTTCTTCTGGCTGGGAATTTGGTAGGAGGAAGAGATTAGTGCTACTCTGTGAAATTGGTATTATATGTGCAAATACCAGAATGACAATTCCAGTGGAAATGACAGGAAAATGTACTGATTCTCTTGCTTACCCAACTGCTTTATAAACTGTTCTTCAAAGTCTTGTGTTCATATTGCAAAAACTTAAGCTCTTATGTGCATCATGATAGGCTTTTCATGATGTAATCACATAGTTTGTTCCCTTGTTTGGTACCAAAAATATACTTGTCCATTCACTGAACTCATCCATCTGGTAAGAGAAGGGCTTGAATTTTCCTGTCAGGTTTGCTATGGTAGTGCTGGCTTTACATGTTCCATCTGATTGTGGTATTAATATCTGTATTGGATGGAATCCCAGAACTTGAGCTCAAAGGTTTTAACTTTAGGTCCTTGCTTGGACATACTCTTCTATTTCCTATTGTGACACTTAAAATTTGCACTCAGCACATCTCACTGGTTTGAGCGGCACCCGAAAGTACTTGGCAGTTCTAGGGGTTAAATACGGGTGTCAAGGCATGTGTCCATGAAGGAGAAAAGCATGATGATTGTAGAAAAATTGACAAAATGACTCTGCTAACATCATCTAGAAACCCATAATGCATAAATGACAGTTGCTTCAGCTTATAAAATATTCTTTATCTTCTTCCCGGTGCTAATTGTTTACTTTGATTATCTGTTAGTGAATGCAGAAGACAGGTATCAATAGGGAGGGATTATGAGAGTTCTGCTCAGTTTTATAATTCTGACATACTCCTCAGGCCAGTCTTTAAGCACTGACTTGGTGCAGGGATTCTGTAGGTAGAAGCATATGGGTATTTATTGTATGTGTGTGTGTTTAAACGTGTTGGATAGCTGTTCAGACTAGGTGGTGCTGGCATTTACACCTAAGCTGGAGCTTCCAAAAGATGTGATTGTATCCCTACTGCAAGTGCCATCAGATGCTTTCCAACTTTACAGTTTTATTTTCATGGCAATTAAAGTAGCCTTGTTGTAGTCAGCATAGAACTAGTTTTAAAACACTATGGCAGATCCATAAATTAATGTTCCTTTTATCTTTTCCTGTAAGAAATGTTTCCCTAATGAGTTCTTTAAAGATCCACGATTTCATTTCTGTGTCTTTTGGATGTTAGTGCTTGTAATCTTGTTTTAATACATTCAAAGCTTTTCCATTCTTAATACAAAATACATTTCAAAAGATTTCACTTTGCATTTAGAACTGCAAAGAGTAACCACTTTGTTCTCAAGTAACAGGATAATTAGCATATATTACTTCTTGGCACTAACACCTATGTGCTTACAGCTCCTCCTGGCTTCTGAAAGTGGAATTTTGCTGGACTTGCTGTCTGGTTTATCATTCTGGACATTGGAGAAATATTTACTTTTCCACCAAGGTTATAGTAAACTACAACTTCTTCCAAGCTGGCTGATTTCACAAGTGTGTGCAAGTTCACCAGCGCTTCAGTGCAGAACATGCTCTTCTCTCTGGCTCAGTCCTCGCTGTGGAGGGCTCTGGGCTCTGTCTGTTGGCAGGCATCACTAGAGTTTTGAAAGCAAGGAATTCAAATTCTAACAAACACAAACCATGCCTAAAGCCTTTCTGAACTCTGCTCAGCATAGCTGTTAATGCTCAGCCTGTCCTCACAATAACTGTTGTTTTTTACTTAGAAGTGGGCTGGGGGGAATAAATTTTAGTGCTTGTGATAATCTTTTTAATTGTCTCATCCCTCAATGGAGTTTAATAAAACCTCAGCCTGTCTGGATGATCTTGGAATGTGTTATTGAGGTAGAATAAAGTAGTGTTTTATTCTTTCTGGATGTGCCAAAGGTCTTCTGTGTACCAAAACAATTCATTTGATTTTGAACAAATTATCAAAACAAATGATTTGTTTTGGCTGCTAACTCTTCTGGTAAATGTGAGTAGGAAACTGTAAAGCAGAAATTTAAGTTTGACTCTGTGAATAGTACTGCTTTGTAATATGATTGGATGGACCTGTAGTAGTGTGTTCTGATGATGCCAGGAACAGCCATGCAATTCTGCTGCTATCTTCCAGACTGTTTAAATTGCAGATTCTGAGTGATTGACTTGTTAAATACCCATGAAGCTTTTCCCCATATATCAAGGCCTGTACTTTGCAGAATTGCTTCAGTTTGGAAATGCTGGTACCTTTTAACAGATTACATTCCTATTGTCTTGGGGCAACTGATCTTTTTCTATTCATGCCAGCCCTGCAAGTACATACCTGTTGAACTTTGTGTAACCCTGTTAACGTGTTCAGATCGGTAAGAGTCACAGAATTGTTTGAGTTGGACTCAGTCTGAAAGGTCTTTTCCATCTATCAACCCAGCATTGCAAGTCCACCACTAAACTGTGTCCCTCAGTGCCACAGTTACATGGATTTTAAATCCTTTCAGGGATAGTGACTACCACTTTCCTGGGCAGCCAGTGGCAGGACTTGATAACCTTTTTGGTTAAGATAGTTTTTCTTAAGATGCAATATAAACCTTCTCTGGGCAACTTGAGGCTGTTGCCTTTGGTCCTGTTGCATGGGAGAAGAGACCAAAGTAGTCCTTGTATATGAAGTCAAGTATGCCTATAGGTATTCTTTTAGCTATTATGGTGATAGACTCTTAAATTCATAATGAAGGTAGATACAACCCATTTTGCTGGTCTAAAAGGTAAAACTGTTTCACTACAGCTATTCTTTTTCATCCCACTAATATATGTATTAGTTCTCTAAAAATAGAATTAGAGCTTTTGGGAATGCAGGGCTGTATTTGCAGTGAAGTTCACTGAAGCTTCTGTTTCGATGAGAACACTTCACTTGCTCCCTGGTAATGCACCATTGTCCTTTGGTCCTGTATTTTGGTTAATGGGTTAAGGTCTGTACTGCATGTTACTTGCTGCAGGGAATGCATAAGATGATTTAACACTGGCCTAGGAAAGTTTCTAAAAGCACTAGGACATTCTGGTGTAGTATCTTGAGTTTTAGTAATGGATCAGGTTGCAATGAATGTCCTTAGAAGAAGAAGAAAATTAGTGGATACAAGTGTACTAACAAGTCATAAAATACTGTGGAAAAAATACTGGCCAGCTTGATAGGCAGCAGGACCAGCAAGTGACAGCCCAGGGGCTGCCAAGGTTGGTTTGTGTGTGCTGTAGTAAAGGAAAGATCTGGGTTATTTCCTGGCAGACATTCATGGAGAACTTCCTCTGAAGAGAAGCAGTCCTGAGTGCACTTCCTAAATGTATTTTAATAAGCAGTGTCTAAGAAGCAGGGAATTTCACTCCCCAAGAAATTCACAACTTATAAATATTGTGTCATGCTCAAAACAGCACCTGATATTCTACCTTAACCTTCATCAGCATTGTATGAAATGAAAATGTTACTTGTCTCTGTTATGTTTGGCACCCCGTGTTCACAAGTCCCAACCTGAGATTAGTTTTTAATTAATTTGTTCTTCCCTTCACCCAATAGTCTTGATAGCTCTTGTTTACTTTTGATACACTAAACCCTTGAGATTTTCTGTGATAATATTGTCTTGTTGGTAATCTCACTTTATATATGCAAGGTTGATTATTCTTACCTAGGTGTAAAGCTGGTGGAAAACCCTGCAATACAGTGTTAGCCTCTGATGTAACATCTTTCCTTCTCACGTACTTGTAGGACACGTTACCAGTTATATGTGAGTAACCAGAATGAATCTTTTCAAATGGACCTGACTCCCTGTGGTGGTTTAGCCCTGACTGGATGCCAGGAGCCCACTAAGTAATTCTATCACTCCCCCTCCTAAACTGGACAGGAGAGAGAGAATTACAATGAGAGGTTTGTGAGTTGAGGTAAGGACAGGGAGATCACTCAGCAATTAGTGTCAAAACAGACTTGGGGAGAAATGGATTGATTACTGTTTGACAATCAGAAAAGAGCAGGGAAATGAGAAATAAAACTTGAATCTTGAAATGCCTCCCCCCAACCCTCTCCCCAGGACTCTCTCTCCTTCACCTGGCAGCACAGGGGTTGGGGATTGCTGTCAGTTCATCATAGATGGACTTTGCTGCTGCTACTTCTCAGGGAGAGGCCTCCTCACACTTCCCACTGCTACATTGTGGGGTCCCTCCCATGGGACACAGTCCCTCACCAACTTCTCCAGTGTGGGTCCTTCCCATGAGCTACAGCTCCTCATGAATTGCTCCAGCATGGGGCTGCCACAGGGCAGCTCCTCACACCCTGCCCCAATGTGGGTTACCATGGGGAGAACAGTCCTTCAGGTACCGACTGCTCCAGCCTGAGTCCCTCACAGGGTCACAAGTCCTGACAGCAAACCTGCTCTGGCCTGGGCACCTCTCTCCCCACAGGCTCCCAGGTCCTTCCAGGACCTTGCTCCAGGATGAGCTTCCCACAGAGTCACAGCCTCCTTCAGGCATCCACCCACTCCAGCGTGGGCTCCTCCACGGGCTATGAGTGTGTCTCTGCTCCCCTGTGGCCTCCATGGACTGCAGGGGCACAGCTGCCTCACCATGGGCTGCACCACAGGGCACAGGGGAATCTCTCCTGTAAGGCCTGAGCACTTCTGTCCCCTCCTGCTCCACTGACCTTGGTGTCTGCAGAGATGTTCTCGCATTCCCTATTGCTGTTGCAGTTCAGCATCTGCACAACAACTTCTTCCTCTTCTCCACTACATTAATCATAGAGGAGTTACCTCCATCACTAATTAGCCAGACCTTGGTCAGTTGTGAGTCCATCTTAGAATTGACTGGCATGAGCCCTGTCAGCTACAGGGGAAGCTTCTGGCAGCTCTTTGTTTAAAGAAATCACCCCGTAGCTCCCCAACTACCAAAACCTGGCCCTGGCAAAATCACTACTCTCCCCTTCACATCTAGATCCTTGTAGATAATTCAGTTTGTTGCTTCTGTTATTGCTTTAGAACCTGGAGTTGCATAAATCTTCCTAATGTGCCATAATTCTTTAGATACCAATTCATTTTGAAAGTATTAAGTTGTGCAAATAATGCTGTGTTTTCATGTGCTTGAATGTCATTAAATCCATTTACAGTAAGAGGAGTTGTCAGAAATAGTGGTTTAGTTTTGATTATGTATGTTCCACATATACTGTTGTCTCAGGTATGGAGTAAATGACTGTCAGAAGTCCTGTGATTCCTTTTGTTTCTTTTGGGTAGCTGTGTGAATCAGTACTGACTTTGCTGTGGCAAGTAGTAAACCACGCAACTTGAATTGCCTGGGCAAGATTCTGGACAATTGCAGTTTGGACAGCATTTCCTTATTAAGGAGGATGAAGAGGACAGGAGAGGCAATAAGAATCTGTAAATGCACCCAAAAATGAGTCCATTAAATGGAATATAATGCTATGTACCAAGAGAGAGCCTTGATCACCTAGCAGAAGTTATTAATAGTTGTTCCAGGTTCCACTGAAACGGTGCCCTTTAACAACACAGGGAAGGAATATTGTAACACAATCCACTCCCAGATGTATTGTGGAAGGTGCATCTCTAAATTACTAAGCAAGGTTCCCATTAAAAAACCAAAAGGTCATTTCTTATTTTAGTAAAATGGTGTTCAGAATGTAGAAAGCAAAAGGGCACTTAGTCATGGTTGTCCCTAGGACTCCGAGGTTGGCATTCCAGGTTATATTTGTATGTATTGTAAGCAGGTGATTGTCATAACCCTCTTTCAAGATCAATCTGCATGGTTTAATTTTCAGGATAGGATGATAAAGATTTGGCAGAATCATAGTAGATGTTAAGGTCCAAAGGGATTGAGGCAGCTGGGATTGTGGAATTCTTCCTTTTAGCTTGTTCTGTTATTCTAAATACAAGAACAGTGTCCAAAAGGAATGGTAGGCTTTTTCTCATGGTGTAACACTCTGTGTTTTAACTTTTCTCCTGTTTCTGGAAGTCTTTTTGTGTTGTTTTGTTAGGAGTAGTATTCCTGGGAGCCTGAACCATATTGCTTCACAGTTACTTTAAGCAGAACAATTAAGGTTATATTCCCCTTCCTTTTAATGTTTGTTCTTACAGATCACCTTACATATACATTTGAGTTGGACTCTTATTATGCTGAATAATTTACTATAGAAGACTCTGCATAATAATTTTTGGTTTTGAAAACCAGCCAAGGAAACAGGATGTGAACTTGCACCTCCTTTTTGCTTGATGCTAGGCGCTATGTATCTGCTTTTTAAATTCAGAAGCTTTCTGGCATTGCTTTCTGTTTTCCTTTGCCCTGTAAAAAGGGAAGTGATCTTCACAGACGCTCAGGTAAGAGTAAATCTGAAAACTTAGAAGAAAATCCACTAAGAGAATGGGATTCATATGGCTAAATAAGATTGCAGGAGGAATTAAGCTTTTTCTAGAGTTCTAGATTTAGAAAAACCACTCAGGAGAGGAAAGCCTTAGGGCTGTGTAGTTGAACAGCAGTGCCAGATAGAAGTTTCCAGCTGTGGAGAATTTTAGGGAGACATGTATTTACACTGAGAGGAAAAAAATCCCTGTATGTCTGGTCTAAAAGGTTATGCATTTGTTTAAGGTGGACTTGCAGACCAGAAAGCCAACTATGTCCTGGACTGCATACAAAGTGGTGTGGACAGGAGGTTGAGGGAAGGATTCTCCCTTTCCACTCAGCTCACAAGACCTCACCTGCAGTGCTCCATCCAGCTCTGGGAAACCCAGCACAAGACAGATGCATGGGCCTGTTGGAGTGAGTCCAGAGGCAGCTACGGAAATGGCCAGAGAGCTGAAACACCTTTGCTGTGAAGACAGACTGGGATCGTTCAGCCTGGAGAAGAGAAGGCTCTGTTGGAGACTTTACTGCAGCCTTGAAGTGCCTAAAGGGCGCTTAGGAGAAAGGCAGAGAGAGGCTTTCTACCAGGGCCTGTAATAATGGGATGAGGAACAATGGTTTCCAACTGAGATATGAAAGAAGAATTGTTTTTTGCAATGAGGGGATAAGACAGAGGAACAGGTTGCCCAGAGAAGAACAACCTGATCAAAGTTGAAGATATACTTGCCCATGGTAGGGAAGTTGGACTTGGGTTATCTTCAAAGGTCCCTTCCAACCCAAACCGTTCTCCTGATTTGCTGATCCCAGCCTGACTGGAGAGTGCTTTAGGCCCCTAACATACTTAATCCAGTCTACAGTGATAGGAAGTGTTACTGCTCTGCTTTCTGGAGGTCAGAGTTGCCCAGTTTACCCCAAATTCTTCTGGAGGATTTCTGTGTTTTTTCTCTTAGCTACAGAAGTAGAGACACACTCTCTAGTTTTCTTTCTGGCCTGATGACTTCTGTCACTGCTTGACAGTTTTGGAGCTGGAAGATAAATGGACATAACGAAATAGCATTCATGCGGCAGGAGGGTTAACATCTCTGTCATTTAGGCTGGAAATAATTCACTCGTTCTTTGAGTTTCCTTCTGTTTGCTCTGAGCTTTCAGTATCCTGTTAAGAACTTGTACATTTCTACTTATGTGGGGACTGCAGCAGACAAATACAAGTTAGAAATGATTTCAGCTCCAATTCTATGGCATATGGTTAGCATATGCAGCCTGAAATCCCTTTGTACTGTCACAAATGCTTAATTTGCAGAATGACAAAATAAATATGAACAATACCAGAGCTGACACTGGAATAAGTCCACACTACAGTTGTTTAATTTGATCTCTTTCTGCATATCAGCAGGAGATGTATCTGTTCAGAAGTTCCTGAAATACTGGCATCCTTGTGCAGTAGCTGGATGATTTTGTGCCAGAATTACTTCAACATTTTCAGGCAAATTGAAGTTCACATGCGCTCTGAACCTGTTAAAATCTTGAAACGGCTTGCACTGAAGATGAGCCTCTTTGTAATAACGATTGGAAGTTTGAATAAGAATTTTAATTTGAAGCTTAAGCCCTTTTTGTTCTCACTTGTGCTTCAAGCTTGGACTTGAATGCTCTATTTTTTTGAGGATGAGTTAGGTATACCAGCAACTGACAGAGGGGAAATGAGGGAAAATAGATCTTGATGAATTCGATGCTGTTTCAATATTTTGAGTAACTTTAATTTCAAATAAACATTGCATGTGTGTTTTGTACGTTATGGGAGATAGAATGCATTGTAACAGCATCTTCTAAATGGCTCTGTGTGTCGGGGTACCTCACACTTTATACATAACAAACTGAGAAACAGACCATAGTGTAATGAAAAAGTGTTCACCTTCATGTTACTGAGGTTGGAAGTGCGTGAAACAACTGTCAGTTCTCTTCTAGATAATCACTGTGACAAGTTAAATTCTTTGTTCCCATTCTTGTGTGTTTCAGTGGCATCTCACTTTGGCCAAGTTGGCTCAAGAGGAGAGAAAACCCTATAGCTCTCTTTTTGTCATTTCTTTTCTAATGGTCAGAAAAGGAAAAGTGTTTTAGCGAATGATCTTCAAATAACTTATCTTTGTTTGAAATAACAAAAGTAGGGAACTGATGGTGGTTCTCAGTCATGCAGAATGGCGGGCTAACTACAATATCACTGAAGAATTTTAAAAGCTTAAGTCTTCCTTTTTTTTTACTACTTTAGGCTTTATTGTTGCTGTATACTGTGGTACAGAAGATTTACATTTTACCACCTCCTAATGCTCGTTGCTGAGGCAAAAGCACACATTTCTTCTTTATGCTTCTTTGTGGTCTGGAATTCTTATCTTTGTGCAGAAAGTGTTTGTTCAGAGTCCAACCTACACAGGGCTCTATGGCATATGTGCAAATAGAATCTTTATGGTCCTTTTCTGTTTATTCTTGAAGGACTACATCACAATTGTCTTTATTTCTGCCAATGCAGAAGTAGTAAGTTTCAGACAGTATTTTTAATCATAGGTGCGTTTTGTATTGGAAAAATCACTTTTCTAGGAAGCTAGGTATAGATACAAAAATCATGATGGACTTAAAATCCATTTTGAACAGACCTGTGATACTCTGTAGTACTTAAAACTTACCAATATAGGGTGAGTCAGAGTTACTGAGGGACTTAAAGATTTTTAGCTAAGCCAGTAATGAGCATGTCTTGTGAACAGCACTCTGTCAGGATTCCTTTCACTGCTGCTGCCCTTAAAATTGGCTTGTTAACTATTTGTGAGGAGAATTGGTTTGACAGCCCTGAAGGCAGAAGTGTTTACTTCAGTGTTTGAATAATGCTGTCATGCTGTAGCCTTGGCCCTGGGATGACAAGAGCTGCTGCTTGGAGAACCAGCTTCAGTTTTGCCCTGTGACTGGTGGGTACCTCTGGCTCTGGCGTTGCCAGGCTGGACTGTCAAGATATCTCTGTTGTGATGTGTGAACTTGTAGCTTCAAACAGTTGTGTGGATCTCCAAGTGTTCTTAAATGGCAGTTTTGTCAACTTTGATATTTCTGTGGATAATCCAACTAGTTTAAATCAAATCTTGGTAAATTTTCAGTAGGGTTGTAAGCTGTTACCTCATATGAGATAACAGGCCCTGGACCTAGAATGCGTTTTAATCTGACCCATGCGTTTATCCAGCCTGGCTTTAGCCAGGAGCCTACACAGGAGATGTGAAGCTTATATAAACTGAGAGTTAGCTTTGATGTCTGTTATATCTCCCTGGTGTCTGCAGAGTCTGTTAGTATTTTATGTATTAGTACTGTATGAAATAATATTTGACTTGAAAAATCACAGTCATGTCTTGTGTAGGAGGTGCAACTTGAGTTAACTGCTCGGAAGGCAATTACAGTGTTCAGAAAAAACTCACAGCTCTTAGACACAGCATTGAGTCTCCAGACTGTAGACTTTATAGCATATCTAATGTTTATCTGCCACCTAACATGTAATGAATCTGAAATCTTTCTGCAAGTATTTCTGGTGGTCTTAATCCATTTCATGCCAGAGGCAGAGAGAATGAAGGCTTTCCATTTTGTCAAATTAATGTTTTACTGTGTATTAAATTGATTAAGTAAAAGCAGCAAATTAAGGTGAAAAATACTGTCTTAAATTGCAGTTCAGGACCGATAGAATCTTAATGATGCCAAGCTGAAATTTGTGAGTGGGTTTATGGATAAGAGAATTTATTAGTCACATATACTAGACTGCATGTGCTGCTGCATTAGAAACAAACTGTTTGACTTGCTCCTTTTGCTGATGTAATGGCCACGTTTGGAGGTTGCAGCAAACAGAATATGGAAGTTGCATGCATGTTGTGTTCTGTCAAGAAAACTGGGTCTCTCATTTGATCATGTTCTTGCAGAGAACAGCCGTGTTGGGGGTTTTCCTTTTACATGAACAACGCTGTCTTTTGAGAGTTGCTCTCCAACGGCTACATGACAGAACCAATTAGGAGAAGAAAGCCTGTCTCATGTTATGCACTGAAATTCTTCTGTCTGCATTCTTGTCCCCCCCCCCCCCCCTTTTTTTTTTCTTCGTAATCTAGTTTTTATCAGTCATGTCTTTTGGTTTCTTTGTCCTGGTGTATGTGTGTTTTTTTCCTTTTGCTGTTTCTGCATGTGGTTTCTCCCTACCTTGCTTGCCATCTTTTTTCGCTGTCTTAATTCATCCTCTGTCTCTTCTGTCTGGAAGATTGTACAAAAAGGGACAGAGAAGCAGAGGAGAAGCTGGAGAAAAGATTTCTCTCTCTATTGGTGCATCTGCCTGGGGAGGGGACACAACTGACTTAACACAAGCACTGCTGTCATGAAACAGCAAGAAAAGTCAATTAAATCAGTTTAGATGAATATGTATTATATAGTTCTGTAATGACTTGTTTGCCTTCTGATTTCTTGTCTTTATTTCTATTGCCCCTAAATTACTATTTAAGACCTTGAGGTAGCCTCTGAGTCTTTATGGCTTAAAAATAATTATGTATGCTTATGATTTTCTCTCCTTGCTAATTCTCATTGCCCTATGTCTGCTCTGTTCTTTGACAAATAATGTATTCAACGTAGATGGTTCTTGAAACAATATTCCTTTGGGACATAGATTTTTGGAAAGCTTTGTTGACTTAAAACCCCAAACCACCCCCAGAATTGCACTTTGCAGCATGATGTGCTTCCAAACAGTACAGTAGTTGGAAGCACTGTAGTCTGTGTCCCTAGTAAAATGTGGAACAACCAGATTATGTTATAGGAGTTATCCTCATGGTGGTACATTTGTTGGAAGTTTGTCTAACGTGCTGAGCCTCAGTTCTCTGTTACTTCTTATATCATTGAGATAGAGAACCGATCTCCAACTTTGTAGCTCTGACTACAAATGCCTTAAGCCACGTGCTTATGGAAATACCCATTTGTTAACAAGGAATATTGTGCTTTGAGAATGAGCTCTAATTGCAGCAAATTTTTTCTCTCTCTGTAGCATTGTCCTTAGACCAAGAAAACACCAGTATTTTTGTTAAAAATAGATTCTATCTAGTTTATTGAGACAGATTTCTTTATACAACAGAACTTCTGCAACTGCTGTCAAGCTGGCTTTGAATGCCTTGCAGTCATCCTCATTGAGATTAATAAAATGCCTTCTTTTAAATAAGTTAGACTTCTCATGCATTCAGGTGTTAACTAGTAATGGGCTGTTTTGGCATGTGTTTGCTATGTGCAGAGGTGATAGTCTTCTGTTAAACTTTTGACAAACCACTCTGTGTTCCTTACTGGAATGCTGTACTTCAGTTTATCTTTTCCTCCCTGCTGGCTGCATTGATTATCTACAACCTTCTTTCACTTGTCTTGGATGTTCTATAACTTGAAATGGAAAACAGAATAAGTAATGCTTGAATTCCAGCTTCTGAAAAAGTGCTGTAACAATGGAATCCATGTGTGGGCCATAACCATGGCAACAGCATAATTGTACAGTGGTGGAACATGAGGGGAAATGACTCTTAACTTTCTAAGAATGTCTTTTTTTAAAAAACACAACCACCAAACTAAAATCTCCCTTGCAAAATACTGTTCTAGTGTTCCAGAAAGAAGCTTTGGGTGTGTTTTTTCTTACATTTTTAGTCTCTCAATCTTCTGCACTAGTTAAGCTTTTAAAACCAAAAGCATCCCCTTAAGAACCCACACAAGAACGCAGTTTTCTTTGACCTTGTGGTCTGGGATGTGTAGCTCCATTTGAGTTACATTTTAGTATTTTACCTGAAGTACTTTCTCTTTGTTCTCTCTCATTCTTGGTTATGTCCTTGGTCTTCATTTCTGTACCTGGAAAAACATCTAGATGCTCTTGTCGACTTCCTTTCTTTGCTATAGTGCAAAACAGCTTCACTGTCACACTGTGATAATTTGTGTTTGAGAACAGGAATTGTAAAATCCTGTCACCTTTTGAAATGTGAGTGACTTGTGGTGGCACACTGCATGTCATGAGTCCATCATGGAAAATGACAAGGGGAATTCAGTGATAGCAAGCAATGTCAAGAAACTATTTTGTTTGGAGAAAAAAAAAAAGATCCACTTAACCTATGGCTTGTAAGAACAAGAACTCTGTAGTACAAATGGGGAGGTAGCTAGACACAGCTAGAGTGCATGTCTGCAGCTTTCTCTAAGCTTGCCTGAGGGCCTGAACTGTTAGGTTCATAAAATGTCACAGTATTTCTATCAGGATTACATGATCACAGGTGATAGTGCTAGAGATGTTCCTGTTAGATGTGAACCATTGTCAGCACACAGATTTCCCCCCCCCCCCCCCTTAAACATCTTAAGTAGTTTTATAGTTTAAGTAGTTAAAGCCATTAAAGGCTGCACATCCCTATAGTGCAGCTGACACATTCCTAAAACACCACTTCTGTGTCAGTAGGTATTTGTATAGGTTATATCAAAAGCTCATGATTATCCTACATTTTCACAGAGCCATGATGGGGAGTTTAAGAACACAAGAATCATAGAATTATTTAGGTTGGGCAAGACCTTTAAAATCAAGTCCCAGCAATGACACATCTGCCACTGAACCATGTCCCTCAGTGTCACAGCTACACATCTTCTAAATCCCTCCAGGGATGGTGATTCTACCACTTCCCTGTGCAGCCTGTACCAGCACTTGACAACCCTTTCACTGGATAATTTTTTCCTAATCTCCAGTCTAAACCTCTCCTGGTGCAACTTGAGGCTGTTTCCTCTTGTGCTATCGTGTACCTGGGGAGAAGAGACTAAGCTCCACCTCACCACAGCCTCCTGTCAGGGAGTCGTAGAGAATAAGGTCTCCCTTCAGCCTCCTCTTCTACAGACTATACAGCATCAGATCCCTCAACTTCTCCTCATCAAGCCTGTGCTCCACCAGCTCCAGTGCTTGGCTCTGGGCACAGCTCCAGCACCTCAGTGTCCCTCATGTAGTGAGGGGCCCAACACTGAACACAGCACTCAAGTTGCTGCCTCACCAGTGTCCAGTACAGGGGGATAATCACTGCCCTGGTCCTGCTGGTCACACTATTGCTGCTACAAGAGATGGTGCTGGATGAGGCCAGTGATCCTCCAGCCCGGCAATGTGCCTCGTTGGCAGCAGCAGATGCTGTTTACATAGAGTTTGCATGTCAGGCTCTGTATTTCCTCAGTGTCCTTGCTGTGTTAGGGATGCCAGCCAGTACCTCTGTGACTAGTCCTTGTTGTCTTTCATTGTCATGCTGCTGTGACTGCCAACTGCCTTTGATCTTGGTGGTCGTATCTGCCTCCACACCTTTCTTGAGCAGAAACTCCATGAGGCTCATTGCTGGCTGTAAAGAGACACATATTGGTTTGAAACTTATCTCGACTAGTTTCCTCAAATATGCCTATATTCATACTGACAGGATTTGATGAACAATGGTGCTGCCTTCGTTTGCTATTGCTTTTCCTCTTTGTTCTCTGTCCACCTCCCTAGATTTATACACTGCCATGATATTCCCTGTGAGCCTGATGTTCTCCTAGCTGAGGGGTCTCAGGTTCTGTACTCTGGCCTTACATGGCAGCTGCCCCATCCCATGATCACTTCAGCTGCCCTGCTCCAGACATCCTCTAACTCGGAGATCAGAACACAAGATGTGGATGCTTCTTTGTTTTGTACAGCAATTATGTTTAAGTACCATGTTTTCAGTACCCTTCCTGATAATACACACTGTAGTAGCTGACCAAAAAAAGGCAATAAACCACTTTGAGCTGATGATTTCAGAGTAAACAGTGACTCAGCCTTCCTCCCGCGGTTGGAACTGGGGAAGGAGCATGTGTTAAGTGGTTAAGGAAGTATTGCTCAGAATATTTTTGTCCTAGAAGCATTATGTCACATCTATATGTTAAAGTGCATCTACCATCTTTTAACAACTTGCCTCATTTTGTGAGATCCTTCTGCAATTATTTTTTCCCCATTGGCATGGGTTTTGCCTCCCCCTAAGAACTGAAAATCGCCTGCAGACTTGAAGCTTTCATTTACTTATCTTCTGATGCTGAATAAAACCCTTGGGGACCCTACTTCAGTCTCTTCTCTATCCATACCTCTCTTCCCCTTATGCAAAAGGTGTCTGTAGTACTTGGGTGGATGTTGAGAATAAATTCTCTACTTGAGTTGCTGAGATACTGCATGCTCTGACTTGTGTAATGAGATTTATCCCACCTGCCTTGAGTAATGATTGGGTAATCTCTCTGGCTCTTCTTCACCTCCTTGAATGTAACTTCCACCAGAACTTTTTCTTTGAATATCTTACTGTTCAGTAAGTTCTAAAACTTAGCTACTGATGGCTGGTAGATATGCTCAGTGATGTGGTGTAAATGAATTGGAATTTTATCTCACCTGAGAGAAAGAAAAAAGCTATGGAGCAGTCTCAACATTGTAATCAATTTGGGTTCTTGTATTCAACTTCAAAAATGAGTATTTAAGAACCATTAGGAGGATGTTTCAGTGAGAGGAAATTGTGACTGGAAACTGTTAAAAGGTTATTTTTTTAAATAGATCAAATAAACTACTATTTTTGGTTTTAAATCATGGTGGATGGAAGCAGAAAGGTTTAAAGAGAAGATGGGAGGCAGTGAGAGGTACAGGGCAAGTTGCTATGCTAACATGATGCTTGTGTATGTTTAAAGCTACATGAGGTATGTCAGATATGATGATGAACACACTGTACATGTGCCTAGTGCCTATTTCTTCAAGCAAACACATAACCCAAAAAAACCCCTTAGTGTTCTGTCCAGTGCTTCAGTTTGTCCTCTCATTTTAGCTTGCCTTAGTTTTGGGTTGCTTTTGTATTTGAGAGGCAGCAGCTTGCATGAAAAGTACTAACTGATTACAGAGATCTTCTCAGAACTGTAACGTAGGCAGTGCACGTTTCCCAGGAGGGTCTCGTAGCGGTTCTTTCTTGGCTGCTTGCTAGTTAACCTTTTCAACAGGCGTAAATGAAAGCATTAAATCATTACTGCTGATATTCACAGCTGAAGTGGATTTAAACACAGATAATAAAGCACAACGTGGATGTCCTGTGTAGTAGGGCTGTAAACAAAATGTGTGTAGTTTTGTGCACTGAGTTTGACCAAAGCACGCAAAGCCACTGGCAGGTTCAGTGGTTGGGAGGTGTCTGGCCTATAATTGTCTCACTCATCCCTCCCTAAGGTAACAGATGAAAACTTGCATTTAAAGCTGCTGTTCAACTGCTGCTGTGCCTAAGGCAAATGCAATAATAGGAGAAAAAACTCTCTCTAAATAAGCAAGTGGTGTTT
This sequence comes from Colius striatus, assembly GCF_028858725.1. Taxonomy (NCBI): domain Eukaryota; kingdom Metazoa; phylum Chordata; class Aves; order Coliiformes; family Coliidae; genus Colius; species Colius striatus. The sequence continues at coordinate 93,505,442 of NC_084762.1, read as the reverse complement.
ATATGGTGTGTGACTAGTGTGTCAGGTATTGCTGTTTGGTAAATGAGGAAGCTACTGAAAACAAAAATAGTTTGAATGGCATTTGAAGACTTGTAAGGATGATCAAAGGTTTAGAAAAATGGGCCTTTATAATGGTCTACTTCTGTCTCATTCTACATAGCTAATAGAAGAAAAGATTTCATTGAGCCACTCTTAAAAATTGCCCTAAAATTGTCTTAATGGGAAATGATATAATAAATGCCTGTTAACATTCAGCTCTGCAGACTGCTAAATCAGAAGTAGGTTAGAAATAAGGGATGCGCTTTTAATGATGAAGGGAAAAAATTACATATATGGAACAGTCTAATTGATGATTTATGTAATTTTTTAACAATATTGTAAAACTTTTGAACAGGTTTTCCTTAGTGGGTGTGCTGTCAGAATGAATTTGTTGTGTTTCCAAGGCTTTGCTTGAGACATTGGGTGATGATGGAGCTGCTGGAGAGAGTTCAGCCCAAGGCCACAAAGATGGAGTAGAGCATCTCCCTTCTGATGAAAGGCTGAGGGAGCTGGGGCTCTTTAGCTTGGACAAGAGGAGACTGAGGGGTGACCTCCTTCATGCTTACAGATACATAAAGGGTGGGTGTGCGGGGGATGGAGCCAAGCTCTTCTTAATGATTTCCAATGATAGGACAAGGGGCAACGCGTACAAGCTGGAACAGAAGAGATTCCAGAGAAACATAAGGAAAAACTTCTTCCCTGTTGAGGTGAGGGAGCACTGGAAGGGGCTGCCCAGATGGGCTGTGGAGTGTCCTTCTCTGGAGAACATTCCAAACCCACCTGGACGAGTTCCTGTGTGACCTGCTCTAGGTGGTGCTGCTCTGGCAGTGGGGTTGCACTGGATGATCTTTCAAGGTCCCTTCCAGCCCTTAAGACTGTGATTCCTCAGCAAATGTAATTTTTACAAAGCAGTTTTTATAAAGGTAGTGTTTTTTGCATGCTTACATGCTCTTTAAAAAAAAACAACCCTCCACAGTGTTTTGACACAGACTACAAGATGTCAAGTTCACTAAAGATTAGAAGAATGTCCAGCTGCCTTTTTAGCCTGCCAAAGAATAATAGCAAGGGAGACTTTAGAGGCTGTTGAATCCAGCCTGTCAGATAACATCCTTCAGCTTCTGTCATGCAAAGACTAAAAGCTGAATATGCTCCTGTATTCCCAAATTATTTTGGTACCGGTAGCTAAATAGGAAAATTGCATCTTATGTTGAGTCTCTGATATTCCTTGTTCAGTTGGAAGGATTGTTTTTGAATGACATGTGCTACTTTGCTTCCTGGAGACTGTGGTCTGTGGTTGCTCGTGTGCTGCGAGCCTTTAGTCTTCATTGGAATGAGAGATCTGTTCGTGAACTGAGGATCTAAATTCATTTCAAGGGAATACTGTTAGTTTAGAGTCAGTCAGTTCCTGCTGCAGCAGGATGGGATTAAATTTCTTGTGGTCTGCTGCTTACCACAGCTCTGGAAAGAGATCAGTGCTGTAGATGGGGTGAGAGTCTGAGTCTCTCTAGTTGTCTGTGGAGCCATATTCTCATTTTACCTTGAGGTAGGAACATGAAGCTCACAAAATATTCCTATTTTCAATGATTAGATGTTGCTCTTGGAAAGGAGGTTTAAAGTTGCGGCTTCACTTCCAAGAAAACATTTAAGGAAACTCTCCAATGCAAAATGCATAGTTTCATAAAAACAAATATGATGTTAGAGAGTTCTGATACTCAAGGCACCCATAAATCATAGAAAAAAACCTATTTTACTCTATCCACAAAGCCTATTTGAGGACTGTACTGCCCCAAACCATCTCAATGGGTGTAGAAGTAACTGTAGTAGTCTTTAAAATAGTCTGGTTATTTTTTTTACCTTCAGTGAATTCACATAGATGATTGGATTGTTTGGCAAGTTTTCTTTGGCTGAAGAACCTTCTTATTCTCTAGCACCTCTAGTGTCATTACAGCTTCTCTGCTGTTCTGTTATTGGGATCTGTGTATGGCATTACAGAAGCTGTGGTTGGAAAACACCTCTTGAGGCCATCCGCTCCATTGTCCCAGTGGAGGATAAAAATTTGGATCCATTTTGTAATCTCAATTTGGAAAACCAGTTTTCCTTGAGAACTGGCTAACATTTACAAGGCATATAAAGGTTGGTAACTAATATGGTCCAAAAGTTTTCTTTTTGTGAAGCACAATAAACCAGGTACAAAAAAAGGCAGAGCATGACTGATCCCCTGAAAATACAAGTAGAAGCACGTGGAATCTGATTGGCATTTAATTTCACTTTGAAGAATTACTTTGGAGCAGATAGGAAGTTGTGGTGGTTTAGCCCTGGCTGGCTGCCAGGTGCACACCAAGTCATTCTGTCACTCCCCTGCCCCCTAAACTGGACAGGTGAGAGAGAAATATAACAGAAGGGTTGCAAGTTGAGATAAGTTGAGATCACTCAGCAATTAGTGTCACGGGCAAAACAGGCTCAACTTGGGGAGAAAAAGGTTTGATTTATTAGTGAACAACCAAAACAGAACAGGGAAATGAGAATTAAAACTGAATCTTATAACAGAGTCCTCCTCCCAGGACTCTCCTTCCTTTCCCTCCAGTGGCATAGGGGATGGAGGTTGAGGCCTGTTTATTACAGGAGGATTTTGCTACTGCTTCTTCTCAGGGGGAGGCCTCCTCACACTTCTCACTGCTACACTGGGGAGAACAGTCCTTCAGATACCGACTGCTCCAGCCTGAGTCCCTCACAGGATCACAAGTCCTGACAGCAAACCTGCTCTGGCCTGGGCTCCTCTCTCCCCTCAGGCTCCCAGGTCCTGCCAGGAACTCTCTCCAGGGTGATCTTCCCCCAGAGTCACAGCCTCCTTCAGGCATCCACCCGCTCCACATTCTTGCTCCCTGTTGTTGCTGCAGTTCAGCATCAGTTCAGCAACTTCATCCTCTTCTCCACTAAGTTAATCACAATGGTGTTACCTCAATCAATAATTGGTCAGGCCTTGGTCAGTTGTGGGTCCATCTTACAATTCACTGTCACTGGCTCTGTCAGCTACGGGGGAGGCTTCTGGCAGCTTTGTTTAAAGAAGCCACCCCTGTAGCTCCTCTGCTACCAGAACCAGGCAAAACCACTACAGGAACGCAAGGCAGTTCATATACAGCTGTAAATGTGGTTTGAGTGACAGCGTTGACATACGTTTAAGAAATGAGCTGTAAGAGAAAGTCAGTCCAAACCTTCATCATGTGAGGGAATCCATACCAACAGGACAGCTCCCCTAATGCTCTCATGTCTCTTCCTATAGTCACAAACCAGATTTGGAGCCAGTTTTTTGTTTTCTCCAAATCTCAGGATTGAATGAATTTCTGCTAGATGGAGTTATAAATGCTATACTGTGCTTCAAAAAAGAGAAAGGTTTTGCATAGCAAAGAAGGCAAGTTTGTAAACATGACCTGAAATTAGTAGCTACCTAAAGGCATCATCTCAGTGTGCTTTTCAGTGAATTAAGCATCTGAAATGCTGCTAGAATTCACTGACGTTATTTCAGTGAAAAAAAACAAAAACGTGTTTGGAAAATAAAGCTAAGAAATGTGAGACCAGAAGCCATGAGAGTGAGCTTGGGAGATAGGGTAAACCCAAGGGTAAGAAATGTCGTCAGAGTTCTTGATGTGACTCTGCAGCTAACAGAGACACATGAAGGTAATCAACATTTCACTTCACGTTGTCATGCCTGGATACACAAACATAGGCACAAAAAAGTTCAAATGTTACTTTTATCTTTGGAATTGTGGCAGTGTTTCCTTTATTTATGCTATTATGAGTTGCTTTCTTGGTAGTAGCTGGTGTTCGCCAGAATTGAGAGACATTAACTCATAGAGGACCATGTGCTTAATGGAAATCCTTGAAAAACGTGATACAAGTAACTTGCTAATTGTAGTTATTTTGAGTAGACTAATATGACCTTCAGGCTTCAATTTCTTTTCTTCTACTTGTATTAAAATGTAGTATGTGTCAATCATAGAAAACAGTTTATCTTACATGAAATTGTATTAGAAGAATATGTATTTGTAGGAAGCTGTTCAGTAGCCTGGTCCCAAAGGTGGAGCATCTCTTCACTTAACGCGTTTATGGAACTCATTTACAGTAGAACATGACAGTGTTTGGCTTAAATATAGCAACAGTGCTGCTCCTGTAGACACCCTGTTTGGGTAGGTAGGTCCCAGTGCAGTAATGGGATTTGTGTGAATGCTGTTGCCTGTGCAGGAGGAGATCACAGCGGAAACAGCGGTTCAGGTGTCAGGGGACAAACACTAGAGTCTCATCAACTCTTGCTTAAGTTAAAAATATTTGTGTCTTAGCTGCAGAGCTTTCCCTGGAGGTGTTTGAAATTGCATGGCTAAGTTCCTGGAATGTAAATGAATGTTTTCTGCCTAACTGTAGGTATATGATAATGTATCTTTCTTTTCTTGTAATCTGCTGTGTAGGCACACAACCAAATAATCTACTTCGAGAGTAACGAATGCTGTGAGAAAACATTTCCAGTGCATAAAGAATTACAAGAAAATCTTTAAGCAACTTGGGGTTTTTTTGTATTCATTTTTTCCCCATGTTCTTCAATACATGGAAGCTAGAGCTCAGTTTCTATCACTGTAGAAAATCTAAAATCAAGTCTGGTATTTTCTAACTCTGCAATTGCAGTTGTTTTACTTGTGTGCCTGGAGTTGTTAGCATTTATTCTCTTGTGATAAACAGGATTCTTTTTATTCTTGCAACTATCTTAAAGAGAAACTATTAAACATGTATAAACAGACAAAAAGATGCAACATTTCTCTTCATTTAACCTTCCAAATGAATCATTAGTGCAATGGATTTTTCTGCTGATTGGGTTTCTGTGCAGGAGCTGTTGGGGGAGGAGAATTGAGCTTTTTCTCTCCTGCATTTTGTGTATCTTCTTCCTGTCTGAGTTTCTCCTATCCCAAGGCATTTCTTAATACATAATATGGTCTTTTTCATAAGCAGACAATATGAGCAGCATCTTTTAAATATACTGTATATTTTTAGACTGTATATGTTCTGTATATCAGAATAAAGCCTGCAATATTTCCTCAGGTTTTTGTGGTGTCGCATTGCTATTTTCGTTTTAAGTATATTTCAACTTTGTGTGTTGCCATTTCATTGTCTCCTCAGAGTATGACAGTTCACTTTTGAAATTTTTAGTAGGTTGTATTTAAATTTCTGGTATAAATCTCTTTGGTATTCAAGCTTTGTCATGTTTTGCAGCCACAAACATGGACTGTAAATGAAAGCAGGAATGATGTTAAGGATCAGTTGGTGAAAGCAGAGCTAAAATTTATTAAGCCTTTTTATTTTAAAGCAGTGACCACCTGCCCTAATAATCTCTCAATGTGTTCCAGTTGCAATGCCTATGGTTAAAGTTCAGTTTCTATGTGGATTTTGTACCCAATATGACAATTATATTACTCAACATTGTTGAATCCTTTTAAGCAAATAACTGTACAGACCTTTTTCTTAGGTGCAGTTTCCTACTCATTTGTTTTACTAGTTCTAATTTTCACTCCCATATTTGTTTTCATTTTGTCTTTCATTAACCCTTTGATGGGTGTCCCCAGTCCTCATCCTTACAGACTTGAAATAATTCATGCTTTCTAGATCTTTGTGGGTTCTAGTTTCTGTTCTGAACTCTGGTTGTCACCTTAAGTTCTGGTGACCATTATGTGTACTGAGGTGGCAAGTAGATGTATGCACAGCAGGCAGAAGAAATATAATGAGTTATAGTTAATATAATTACCTACTCAGGAAAACTTAACTTCTATCTGTTTATACCCATCTTTCTTTACAGTATAATTTTTAATATCTAGTCCCTGAGTCAGTGATTCTTTCAAAGTTAATTACAGCTCAAGACAGACAGCCTTGGTGTTTACTGTAAAAGTCCAACAACTGTTTTATGTGCATCAGTGATGAAAATCAGACTCCTTTATTTTAATAGTGTTTCTAGTCTTCCATTCTTTATCCACTTGTAAGCTTGGCTACTGTTTCTTTAAAAGTTTAAGAATAAAGGAAATATAAACTAACATCCTGTTCATATGCAAAGAGTAACCCTGATGCTTTTGCCTCTGAAATTGTGTAGGTGGTTGTGAAATCCATGTAATGCTTTGTGCATCGTGACCTATATTCTGCTGTAGTAATTGAACTTATTGCCTGGCAGTATGATCTTTGTCCTTCATTTAGGTAGGCAAATCTTCTTCATGAACAGGATGAGACAAAGAAAATGCTTTTGACTTGCTATGTGGCATGCTGACCTCCCAGAAAATTACTTCAGATAATGTGCCATTTTTATCAGGTACAGCTTTGCAGAAAAATGATTATGGAATCATAGATTGTTTACGTTGGAAAAGATGTTTAAGATTGGATCCAACTGTTAACCCAGCACTGCCATGGCCACTGCTAACCCAGGTCCCTCAGCACCACAGCTACACAGCTTTTAAATACCTCCGGGGTGGTGACTCTACCACTTCCCTGGGCAACCTGTGCCAGTGCTTGACAACCCTTTTAGAGAAGCAATTTTTCCTAAACCTCCTTTGGTGCAAGTTGAAGCCATTTTCTGTTGTCTCATCACTTGTAACTTGGGAGCAGAACCAACCCACACCTTGCCACAAGTTCCTTTCAGGTAGCTGCAGAGAGAGAGAAGGTCTCCTCTCAACCTTCTCTTATCCAGAATAAACACTCCCAGTTCCCTCTAGCTGCCCCTCATCAGACTTGTGCTCAGACCCTTCCCCAGCTCTGTTGACCATCTGTGGACACATTCCAGCACCAAAATGTCTCTCTTGCAGTGAGGGGCCCAACACTGAACAGAGCACTTGAGATGCAGCCACACCAGGGCCCAGCACAGGGGAACAATCACTGTCTTGGTCCTGCTGGTCACACTATTTCTGTTACAAGCCAGGATGCCATTGGCTTTCTTGGCCACCTGGGCACACTGCTGGCTCACGTTCAGCTGGCTGTTGGCTAATACTCCCAGGTCTCTTGAGCACCTGTCCAGCCCTTCTCCCCAAGCCTGCAGTGTTGCCTGGGGTCGTTGTGAGCCAAGTGCAGGGTCAGGCACTTGGCCTCCTTAAAATTGGCCTTGGCCCATTGATGCAGCCTGTCCAGGTCCCTTTGTAGAACCTTCGTGCTCTCAAGCAGGTCAGCACTCCCACCCAACTTGGTGTCATCTGCAAACTTACTGAGGGTGCACTAGATCACTCAGCTTGATCATTAATAAAGTTGTTAAACAGAACAGGCCCCAACACTGAGCCCTGGGGAACACCACTGGTGACTGGCCACCAGCTGGATTTAAGTCTGTTCCCCACTGTTCTTTTGGTCTTGTCATCCATTCATTTTTTCATCCAGGAGAGCGAATGCCCCATCCGAGCCGTGGGAAGCCAGTTTCTCCAGGAGGATGCTGTGGGAATCAGCGTCAAAACCTTTAATGAAGTCTGGGTGGATAACATGCATAGCCTTGCCCTCATCCACTAAGCAGGTCACCTTGTCAAAGGAGATCAGATTAGTCAAGCAGGATCTGCCTTTCATAAACTCATATTGACTGGGCCTGATCACCAAGTTGTCCAGTACGTGCTGTATGATGGCACTCAGAGTGACCTGATTAGGCCAGGGCAATTTTAGAGCTATTTTCCCTTCTGTTTCTAAATGTATTTCTTTATTGTTGCAGATATTTCAAGACTTTCCTTGCCAGCAGGTAAGTTCTCTTCATTCATTTCTGTCTTGATGTGACAGCAGGCAGCTTTTAAGGGCTTGCTTGCAATGTAGTCATGCTTTTATATAATCAGAATATAGATTCTTATTGGCACTGTCATGTACTTAGTCATGTGGGGATCTGAGGTCGAAACAAAACCTCTTAAGGTACAGATTCTTTTAACATTTAAATAATGTATTGTGACAAGGGGAGGAGGTAACAGATATATTTATATGCAGTTGTTAAATATGTGTGTGATATACTCAATGCTTAAAACAACTCAGCACAGCATGTGATACAGCTGTCAGAAGAACAGATTAGGAGCAGCCACAAATAGCATTAGTGGTGAATCAGAGGGACAATGTGCAAGGAAACATGGATGAATGGTTTATGGGTGGAAGGAATCTCCCCAGGTGGCAGTGAGGAAGGTGACAGACACATTCACTTGGCTGAGGTTGCAGGTGACTCGGGCCAGAGATGTAAATACCACTTCTACTCTGTTGGACTTTATTTTCTCATCACTAGAGCTAAAAAATGAGAAAAACCCCACCTCAAAGACTAAAACTAGCAGGTTTTGTTTGATACACTTGATATTTATTTATTAAGCTTTATAACTTTACTTGTGCTGTGGGTTCAAGTTGTGATGTAGAGCTCAGAATGAGGGTGTCTACTGTTTCCCGGTGTGTCATCCACCTATTCCCCATTTGTAGTGTGAACAGTAGAATCATAACTTGTCACTGTAACTCCTGGTTGAGCAAGGACTCAGACATTCATCATCAGGCCTTGCTGCCTTTTGTCTTTACTCCCCATTGGTGATTTTGCTTATGTATTCTTTCTTTCATTTCTTCTTACTGAGATACACTTCATATCCGACCACAAAATATCTTTTATAAGTGAGTACATAAAGTGTACCAGTATTTAGTCAATATGAATCTGCTCCAGAGGTAATTGCTCTTTCTGGTTTACATCAAATAGTGATTTCAATTAAAAGCTTGAAAGCTGATATGTTGTAGTCTTTCCACAAGAAATTTAAGAGTGGCTGTTCTGGAAAAAACGACATGCTTGTTTGGAGCAGTGAAGAGGAGAAGTTTTGTTTTAAAGAAGCAATCTTTAAAGTGATTTTTGAATGCTGAGAGCAGTTGCCAGGATGGCAAATACTTGGGGAGAATACTGGGGAAATAAAAGGCCTGGCATTTAACTCGGACTGATAGAAAGATAAAGGGTTGTTTTGGGTTTTTTGTTCTGTTTGGGTTTGTTCTACAGCTTCTGAAATAAGGATGTGTAATAACTACTTTTGCGTTTCCATTTGGGACTTGAAGAGTTTGTTTGGTCCTGTGAATGAGTCACAATGAGATTGAATCTTTTCAGTTTGTGTATCTGTGTTCTAATTGTCTTTTTTAGCTGTGTCATTGAAGTACTGATAGAGGGCAAAAATTTGTGGAGGATTTTGAAATAGTAACCTTTTTCCATGGTAAGGTTAGAGGCCTTTCTAGAGAACAGAAGAGCTACATACCACTGCTTGCCTGTAGCAGGAATTTGACAGTAATTTCATTAACAGCCATGATGATGGGCTTTATGTGCCTGCTCACTCTACCAGTAACACCAATCTATAAAGAATTAGGAAGACATGGGATGACAAGATTAAAATACACAATAAACTTGTGTAAATAGCCACAAGAAAAGATTCAGTGCCAATGCATTTGAATAAAAATGAGGTTCTACCTTTAAATGGCACTTTTTAGTCCTCAGAACTCAGAGTTTTGGAGAACTTCTGTCTTTTCTGGGCACTGCTTTTAGCAGGGAACAGTAGATACTACTAGAAATGCTCTCCTTTTTGCCACCTGGTTTTAGTACTCTAAATTTGTGTCATAATATGGTGAGGTGTTTTGCAGTGTTTAAAGACTTTGTAGTAGGGAGGAGACTACTTCTTATGTTCTTCATTGTAGTGTCTTACTGGAGGTTATAATACATGTAGATCTGTTAGTTGGTGGTATACCAAGGTCATCCAGAACACACTGCCTTTTCACTTTGATTTCATAGCTAAGTCTTCATGTAAAGAAGCATTGTTTGTGCTCTGTTTAATGGCATTAGTTAATTAGGTAGGTAGTTAAATCATGACTCAGGAGAGTTATCCAACATTAATCTGCATCACTGCTTTGAAGTCTGTGAGTAACTTATCGATTTACTAACTTGTAATTGAGGCCATGGACGTGAGCAGAGAGTTTTTGGAATGTAAAGTAGTAGGAGTTTGGAGGGCAGCTTGCTAAAATAATACAATTTGAAAGCTGGATAGAGAACACAGTAGTCCTGTCTGCTTGTGAAGTTATCTTGAAATGTGACTATGTTCACAGTATGCCTGGAGGAATCAAAGACTTGTTGCCTGTGGTAAATGCAGTCAAACTTTGTCTGTTGGCACTGCTGGGATTAAAGACAATCCCTCCTGGATTTTGTTGCCCTTTGAATTTAAAGCAAATATAGCATCTGTGTGATGTAGGTGATTCCTTTTTTTTAGACTTGGTCCTTAGTTTTTGATCCTGTGGTGCAAATCAGTATTCATTACCAGAATCAAGAAATAGTAAGGAAGCAAAGAGCTATGCTAAAGAACTCTACCATATAGATAGAGGAGAATAAAGACAAACACATGAAATGAGCATATACTGGGACTTTGTTTAAAAATGGAATTAAAAGACTCTCCCTTAACAGAATTTTAGTTACAGATGCTAGCTCTTGATGACTCTTTCCTTCAGAAAACATCTGACAACTGAAGTAAAATCTTACTCTCTCCTAGCATTGAAGTATTGAAAAATTAATAGGAAATGACCGTCCTTTGTGTAGCTTAATTTGAGATAAGCAGTATATTTGAAGTCTGTCTGATGTTTTTGTGAGTATCTTTTGATGTGTAGTGATCAGTTTAAAAGCACCATCCTCATGCAGTCATTATCTTGAAATCCGAAATGGTTTTGGAACTAGTTTCAGTTACAAGTGCACATTTACAATTAAAAAGTTTTAAACCAATTTCAGTTTAAACTAAAGAAGTCTTTCTGAATTAAAGACATGTCCTCATTCAGTCTTCTGTTACTGTGTATGGCTTTGCTTCTTACATAAGTCCTGCTAGTCATCCATTTAGTGAACACACATTTGTCTCCTGCCACCTTCCACGGAAGCACAGTGCCTCAAAACAACCTGCTGCTTTGGTTTTTTCCTCTTACCCACTGGATACAAAGTGGGATGTTTAATGCTGTGCTGGGTAACTATATCCTCCTTATCCTAAAGCTACACCTGCCTGGGTGATAAACTTAAATATAGTAACTTGAAATACAAGATGGCTTTTGAGACTAGAATGAAAAACCAAAACCAACCCCCTTAAAAACCAACAAAGGACATGGATACTTTCTATATTGATAAAAGATTGGAAAACTAAAAATCAGTTGAAAAATTGCCAAAGCTGCAGCAGCAAGAACTGGCAGAAATGAGGACATGCAGAATTCTTAAAATAAATGTTCACATGTATTACAGGGGGTAATAAATTATGCAGTGATTATTCATGTAGCTGAGAACAAACTCAATAACATCAAAAGAGAAGTGCTGTTAATGTCCTTGCTTAAAGGGAAGGGAGAAGTAACCAGCTGTGTAGTGAAAAGGTATGAAATATCAGCTTTTTGATTTGTCTCCTCAATTTTAAATAAGAACCAAGTACAAGCTGCTCTAACACTAAAGAGTTCTTCTCACATCAGGGTGTCTGACATGGTGCTTAAGGGACTACACAGGGAAACCCACATTGTCTTTTTCACAAAAAAGGGTTTTAATATAGTCCCTTGGAAAATCAGGACTTTTTTCCTGTTAATCTTAATCTTTGCAAGTTTTATTAAGAAATCTAATCTTATCCTACAATAAGCTTAATTTTCCTATATTTGTAATGGTTTTTGGTTATATTTTTCATTTGCACTTCATTTATAAAAGTATCTTATAGTTTAAAGAGTATGGAATTGAGAACTCCTTCCGTGATGTAATGTTAGTGTTGTCAAGTTAGAATAGCTCCCTGCATGCCCCTCTGTCAGAAAATGTAAGACTTTTCTTTTGATTCAAACATGCCTTAGAGTTTTAGTTCTTTTCACTATCAGAGAAGTAAATACTATTTCTGTATTTCCAAATACTGTATCATGCAACTTCTGTTACTATTGGATGAGAATATTGCTGACTTCACAACTGAAATGTCACTTGGAGGATTTTGCCCTTAATAGTTATGTGTTAAATCATCATCTTTTAACATTTTATTGACCTTTTTTATGACTCTAATAAACTGCACCTCATACAATGCACTTTCCCATTGTTCTATACCTCTGATATTTGGAAAAGCAGTTTATTTATCTTTTGTAGGCTGTCGCTGTTAGGTACCTGTTTTTGTGTTAACACTTTGGGGAGGAGAGGACAACTGAGACCATGACATGAAACCTCTTTATTTGAAAGTCTTTCTAGGGAAACTTTCTACTCTTAATTTGGCTCTGCTTTTGACATTGCCCTCTTCCCTGCACTCTCATCTGTATTTTATAAGTAATGTCCACACAGGTCAATAGCAACAACATAGTTTCATAAGAAAAAAGTTAATGTTTTATTAGTGAACCTGATCTATATAATAGAGTTGAGATTGAGACATATTAAACACCTCATTAGAATTTAAATAGCTTAGGCTTTCTTTTTTTTCCTTTAGAAGTTGATGTTCTTACTAATCTTTTCTGTGTAGTGGCTGGTCTTCACCTGAACTTTAAGCTGCTAATCATAACCCTCTGAGCTTGACAGTATGGACAGTTTCCAGGTCATCTCACTGTCCATTTATCTAGTCCATACTTCTTCAATTTGTCTATTAGGATGCCTTCATGGGAGACAGTGTCGAAAGCCTTACTGAAATAAAGAAAAGCAACATTTCCTCATCCACCAATCCAGTATTTTGGTCATAGAAGTGTATTAAGTTGGTCAGGCATGATTTCCCCTTCATATATCCATGCTAACTGCTTTTCATCACATTCTTGTCTTTGTATATTTAGAAACAGCTTCCAGTGTTACTTGCTTTATCACCTTGTCAGGAATGGAGGTAAGACTAACCAGCCTGTAGAGAGCCAGACTTCCTTGCCCTTCTTGAAGACAGGAGTTCCCTTTGCTTTTTTCCAACTCTCAGGAGCCTCTCTTGTTTGCCTTGACAGTCTGTGAAATGGTTTCTAGTGAAGAAGCTTGCCCTGGGTGCAGACTATTGTTTTTTCTAGGAGTAGGTCTAGGGATAGAGCAAAAAGGAGACAGAGGAGAAGGAAAGAAGTTTCAATATAGATTATTGAGAGGACAGTAAAAAAATAACTCAGGATGTCTATCAGAAGTACTGAGAATGATGTGGTACCCCTAATAACTGCTTTAGTCTGTTTTGATGCTCAAAGAAGGCGAAATTTGATCTATTGATCCCGTAATAAGACTATGCTATGATTCTGTGAGGAACTAGGGAGCGGAGTTGATGATATGAAAGGTCCTTCGTGTCCTCTGCTTGATGTTCCTATAAATGTTAACAAGCTGGGTTAATAGTCTGAGAGTTTAAAACACACAAATAAAAATGCATCAGTTCAGCACATTGCTGTGTTGGTTCTTGTCTGTAGTTCTGGCTACCAAACAGGGAAACTTGTTTTAGAAATGCTGAGATGGTGTCCAACTGAAGATGATGGACAGTAGAGGCCCTTGTTGAAGCTCCTCAGACAGGTTTTCCAGGAGGACTTTATCTTGCATAGTTGGGGGTGCAGGGAAGGGGGATTGTCCCAACACCTTTATTTTAAACTAACTAATAGTTGTCATTCTCCTCAAGATGTGCCAGGGGAGATTTAGACTGGATATTGCAAGAAAATATCTTCTCTAAAAGGATTGTCAAGCTCTGGCACAGGCTGCCCGGGGAAGTGCTGGAGTCTCTATCCCTGGAGTGGTTTAAAAGTTGTGTAGCTGTGGCACTGAAGGATATGGTTTAGTGGTAGCTGTGGTACTGCTGGGTTGGACTTAAAGATTTAAAGGTCTTTCCCAACTTAAATGATTTGATAATGATTCTTAAAAAAGAAAACCATGCTTTTTGCTTTTGGTATTTTGTCCAAAATCTCTATCAATAAGTAAACCATTAAAATACTTTGGGTATTTTTTTGTGGGGGAAATGCCTAGGACAAGCTATTGCTTTTGATGGAGTTTTGTGAGTAATAGTATCAGAGGAATTGTAGCTGCACTTAGAACTCTCTACTGTGTGCTGTGAAAAAAGAACTAACTTGTGGTAATGTGTTGCTTGCAATAGGATGCTTGTTTGCCATGAGAAGATGTTTTACCTGTTTTGGAGTTGAACTAGAGAGTGAAAATGATTATTTGTGGGTTCAGTGCCATTAAATGTTCTCTTTCATTCTTTTGAAACAAAATGGGTGCCTAGGAACTGGCAGATGAAACTCAGCTGAGGCAGTTTGTAAGTGAAGTGAAGAAAGTTGATTCTACATTGTACACCCACGTGTATGTTCTCACTGGCAATGGTAGTGCAGAAATGCTGAAGGGACACAGATAAAGGTTATTGAGGTGATAGACTTGGTTTGGACCTGAAGTAGAAATTTTCTGGACTCGCCAAGGTTACAGAAATGTGATGTTTCTCGTGTTTCTGCAGGAGAAGGTGTCTTTCAGGGAGTAGCTGTGTAGTGAATGCTGTTGCACTTCTCCCAGGTGAAGGTTGCCACTGGCTTGGAGAGATGGAGTTGGTGTGCCTTTACAGTGGGAACCTTTGCAAAGAGCTGAGTGTCTCTATTTTAGCTCAATATAGCAAACCCCAATGGAATGAAACATCCTGATAGTAGCAGAGTATGCATAAACTGTTGTCTGTTTTGTACTTAATATGTGCAACCAGAAAACTGTTTTCTGGTGCTGTAGTTGAGCCTGCTTTAAGAAGTGTGCAGCTGCTCAGTTATCAGGGGAGAAGAACTTTTAAACCCTATTTGGTGGAGTGTTAGCAACTTTTAGCAAGGTGGGTGGTTTTTTTTTGTAATGCAGGTTTGCTTTGTTGGAGTTTTTTTTAGCTTATAAAAGTTTTTTTTATAGACAAAGTAGGAAATAAGTATCTGCTAAAAGGACTGGAGAGTTCAGCTATATCTTCCCTTTGTGGGGGAAATCCAAGAGCAGAGACAGCCTCACAAATGGAGGACAGTGAGCTGTGGTCAGGGCATCAGGATATTGTGAATGACAGATTCTGTTGCTTCTTTACAACACACAACCCTCATTGTTGGTCACTGAGTATGTCTTGTTCTGGTGCAGAATTACTTAAGACAAACATAAAAATTGGAAAAGTGAGGAAATGAATAATCATGATGTATAAACATATTGTCTTTACTCTGTCCTGTCACCAATATTCTGCTTATGGCTTCTATGAATTGCTGTAATTTATTGCAATCTTTTCAGCTTAGACGCATAATACACTGAAGAGGTTTCTGTGTGTGTATGTGTTAACCCCCTACAGCTCATTGGACTCCTATACAGTTACATTTGCATCTCCTATTGTAGTGTCCCAATGCAAATGCAACCTAGATGACTGAGCAGTGACTGAGAAATGTTACCTTTTGAGGGGTTTTTGGGTTTTTTGTTTATTTATATCTTCCTGTTGATAAAAACCACAAAGTTACTGGAAAGGAAGGGTTTTCCTCATCCCTTTGTCTTGTCAAGAAGTTAATAGTAGTGGAATTGGGCATGATTAGCAATAGGTTTTGATGAGACCTGAAGCTATCTTGGATGAGAGCATTAGTGACAGAGTGTGTTAGTACCTAAGGTTTTCGTAACAGCGACTATAAAGAGAGGATGGAAATGACCACGTTACTGAAAGATTCTGCAAATCAAGCTGGATTTTGTGTAGTTGGTTTTTATAAAATGTTGTTAGAGAGTGTTTTTTGTTCTGCAAGACCTGGGCTGGGGAGTGTCTTGGGATCTTCTCCCAAAATACACATAAGCTTGTTTGAAGTAGAACACCATGGGCTACAGTGAACCAAGAGGAAAAATCTTGTATGGTTGAACTATTAACAACTACTTTGTTATGTTACACCTAAAACAACCATAAATAAAGGATGTATGAGCTTACTTATGCTTTATTTTTATGTCCTTGACAGCTCTTAATATATAGCTCCACTGCTCTGCTTGTGTAGTTAGCTAATAACTTTTTATTTGTGCAAGGGTTTTCTTGCTCAGCAGAAGACTAGAAAAGGAAGCAGTAAGACAAATTGCAGATATTGTACCTCTGACTTCTTTCCCCCTTTCTCTTTTTTATTTTCAGAAGATGAAGAGCATATGAAATAATATCCAAACAGCTTATGATAGCTGTGATTTTCTTCCAGGCCTTTTCCCCGAGGATCAATAATTTGAATATGAAAAGCTGCAGAAACTCTTTCAGGCATGAAGATGGTGTTCCTCAGGTTTTCATATGGCCAGGCAAAGCTTAAAGAAAATCAAAATAAGTCTATTCTTCTAGCAAGCACGTTTTTTCTTCAGGACTTTATGCTGACAAGAGGTGAAAATAAATGAAGTGGGGTGTTGGATGCCTGTGCTTCTATTGGAGGGCTGGAATTACACTCGAGGTGGATGTGAAACTCCTAAAGAAATTCTTCAATTGTTTAGCACAAAGATGTTTTTCAGGTTGTACCTTCACTCAATAATAATCCCTTTAAAAATGATCTGTTAAGTCTCCATTCAGATCACTTGCTGGAATGGTTTCACATTGTTCAGATATTTAATTCTCTCTTTTTCCACAGCAATGTGTGAGAGCTCCTTCTGTGAAAGGCTTAATGTTGAGAAATAGTGGGCATTTCCACTATTGGTGAATAGTTGGGCGAGGGAGCCTTGGCACAGGATGCCCAAGGAGGGTGTGGAGCCCCCTTCTCTGGAGTCTTCCAAACCCACCTGGACATGTTCCTGTGTGACCTGATCTAGGTGGACCTGCTTTAGCTGGGAGGTTGGACTAGATAACCTCTAAAAGTTGCTTCCAACCCCTACCATTCTGTGATTCTATGAACTCTATTTCCAGGATTAATAGACTTTATGTTGTGATTCAGGTTTGCCTGCTTTTAAGCTAAATCTGTAAAGGCTGGCTGAGCCAGGGTGTGAGTACATGTGGTTGTGGTTGTTTTTCTGCTTATCCTGTGGACACTTTATAAACAGTTGCAGAATAAAATGGTTCTATGTCTTAGTGGAACAAGCTTCCATGGACTCAAAAAACAGCTGAACTGCTAAATAAAACTTAGAATACAACTAAGGCTTTTAGTCTTGGTAACACATGGTTGATGAGCATTGAAATTGCTGCTGATTGTTCCCTGCTCAACTATGAACCCTCTAAAAGCAATAAAAGGTGTTACTGAACCTTGAGGCCTTGTGGTAAAGAAAGGTGGGAGTGCCAAATAATAGAGTGAAATGCTAGAGGTAGTTGTGATCGCTGCAGTTCTGGAAACATCAGTAACTGATTTTTTGAGGTTTTTATATTGAACTTCTTTAAGAAGGTCTTTAATAGAAATTTTGAAAGGCAGTGATCAGGCTTTGTTTAATGACCTACATCCTTCAAACTTGGTGGCAGGAAAGAAGTCTGGCCTTCTACTCTAAGGCAGAATTGGTTAAGGTCATTCCTTGAAGATCATAGACTCATTTTCAAGATGATCAAGTCCAACCCTTCCCCCAGCACCACCACAGCCACCGCTAACCCATGTCCCTCAGTGCTACAGCTACATGGCTTTTGAGTACCTCCAGGGATGGGGGATATTTAGATGGTAGCTTCACAGCTGCTCCTGCAATTTAAAAACTTGTACTATGCTTTCATTTCAGAATACTTAAACTTCTCTACTAACAGTTTCTATTTGTTACACTGTGTTCTCCATGTCTTGGTGGCAGGACAAGGCTTGTAGTCTTCCTTTGTTTATGGATTCAGGTTTTTTTTGTCCCAGTCTCATCCTCTTAGAAGCTTTAGTACTATCTTGTTTGAAATGTGTCAAATAGGATCGTTGAGACCAATTACACAAGTTTTTTTGGAACTGGCGCTCAGAAGCTGTTTTACACAGAGATGAGTCCTTGGCTCTGTCAGATGTGGTTATGTGCTGACAATGTTGTTCCTGTGATGTGTGGTTATGTAAGTCACTCAGGCTGCCATCAGAAAGGGTTTGTGTTTGGGGTTTTTTTCTTTGCCTGCTGTTTGGAGACATAGGAGACTTACTTAATATCCCTTCTCCTATATCTGAAGAAAGGCTGTGCCCAAAAAGTTAACTGCTTTCTTTCCATCTGTATCAGTTCATCCTATAGATCTTGCTCTTGCCTAGTTTAATTTGTAGAACAGCATTCTTGAATGTGTTTTCAGCTTCTTCATAACACTGCCTCTTGTGCTGAAGTTGTCCTCAGATAAAGTTTAGTACACTTTATTTGCTGTCTTTGAAATACTGTGAGTGCTGTTTTATCTAGTTTCTTTCACAGCTGGTTAGTTAAACTAACTTGAGCTTTATTTGGTGATGAGCTCCTGGAAGCCTTTTTAAAACTAAGCAACAGGTTCTTGTGTTTTTGGAGAACTTTGACACCACTCTGAGGGCATTTTCATAGGTAAACATAACTTCTTCAACAGAATTATGCTGACTACAAGCTGTCTTGTGTAACTGGAGGAACAAATGATACTATTTAAGGGGATGTTGCATTGAGCAAAAGGTTTTGCATTAGCTGAAGGTGACCTTTGATTCCACATAACAACATAAAATGACTGCCTGAGGAGCTGCTCTGTGAAAGTTTTATTGCTCTTCTCATGAAGCAGTGATATGGGTGAATGCTGTTGTATAGTCTATGTCCCTTCTTGGTGTAAAATCGAGAGAGGATTGATTATAGTGAATAAGAGTTGAGTTTTCTGTAGTGGAGAGGCTCAGTTACACCTGGGCTCTACTAGAGGTGCTCCCAAACAAAATATCTCATTCTACATGTTGGAATTTCCGATGCAATAGTTGTGAAGCAAGATTGTGCTAATTGGAGTGGGAGAGGGGGATTTGTATTTTATATTTTAAAATACACTGCTCTTTGTTTGATGTTAGGCACAGAATCTGCTTGGTTAACAGAGCAGCCATAATGTTTGTGTTATAAAACTTTTAAAAGACCTTATGTAAAAATGAATTTTTAACTCTATTTTTTTAGACTTGAAGAGTGCCAACACTGGCTCGTTCATTTGTTCTGTAACATGGGAACTTTGAAGTTAGCTAGCTAATTGTCTTAGCCTGTAAGTGTTTGTTTATACATATGGTATTTATGCTAAGCTCATCCTTCACTAAGAAATATCACGTCAACTGTTCCAACAGTGTGTTTTTCAATAGAAATGGAATAATGTTGCATTCTTGTGAGCCCAAGGATTATTTTTTATTCAGGTTGTAATTGCACTCAATGGTTTGCAAGTCTGAGGAATTCCCAATGTTGAATTTGTTTTGTGTAGTACTGTTGAGTCTTTGAAACTTACATGCCTGCTTCTGAGATGCAGTGATACCTAAAGCAGGTACAACTCCCAGTTGTAAACATCATTTTAGAACCAAAAAGAAAAGAGAAACTATTGTTCTAACTTTGTGTTTAGTAAATGGAGGAGAAGCAGGACAAGGGAGACATGTCCAGACTACACCATTTCTGGTAAATGGATTGGATCCTCTGTGGCTGCACAGCATTCTTACATCCTTTGTGTAACTGGTTATTAGATGAGAGAGAAAGCAGCCCAGATATGAACAGACACCTCAGACTTGCTGACCCATAAGCCACTTCATTTTCCTATATCTCTCTTAGAAGATGTGACTAATGATTTGTAGGTTACCCTTGATTTAATGAACGGGGCATTTAAGAAGCATCTATAAGGTCGACTGATCCACTAAAGGATCCCTTCCACAGAACAAAAGTAATGCTAGTGGAATGTTACAGAACATGAAAGGGGTGGGCTCCTCCCCCCTCAGATACTTTCTACTGTACTTCTCCCATAAATAGATGGTTTTCTGCATAAGTAGGGGAAGCTTTGTAAGGTCAAGGAAAGGTTCTGGTTGCCATTGTGGGTAGCTTTGCCTCACTCCTTATCAACCTTTCTCATCAGAGAAGAGAAGCAGGGCAAACTGAGTAGTACAGTGAGCCAGTCACAGAGCAAAATTATGAGGCTTTATTTTGCAGTAAAACAAAGAGCAGATTGTGTAGGGTTTACTATTTTTCCTTTCATTTTTCCAGGTCTCCATGAAGCAGATGTTTGCTTTAAGCACATGAATTGTGAAGGAACGTCTCAAAGGTCTCTTGAGGATAGCAACAATTTTGTTGTTTGCTCGGGGTTTTTGGTAAATAGCTTGGAACACAGAGGCAGAAGATTGGAATCAGTGCCCCAAGGAAGGAGTAATTTTAAACCATTCTCAGCTTTCATGGCACTGACTTTATACTTCTCTACAATAAACCTTCAAAAAGTAAATGGAAGCAAGTGGGAGAAAATGAGTGGGTTAGTCCACACACAAGAAAATCTGCTACAACTTTCATGTTTGAAAATTAATATATCCTATATGAGTTGGAAAATGGCTAGTCTTTATGAAATAATAAAAATAAGGTTAATTTAGTGGTCCTTCTAACATCTGTTGTCTTCACAGCATGGGCTAGGAGGCTGCATGCTGTCTGCCCTGCTGTTCAACATCAGAGGATCCTTTGGGAAGGGGAAGTACAGGAAGCTTCATTAACACTATGTTCCTCCTGCTCTCTCCCAACATCTGTGCTGCTTCCCTTCCCCACCTCACTACTGCCAATAGGCTGAGACTTGACAAATAAAGGTAGGGAGTTCTGTTAACTACAACTTCAAAACGTGGTTTAGAGGATAGTACAACTAATTAGGTGACTGTGGCTGAGAGGATGAGAAAGTGTTGCTTTAAACATCTGCACTTTTCAGGAATACCCTGGATGTATTCTACTATTGAAGCTCACCAAGTGGAGGAAATTAACAATAAACTCAATGCTGTATTGCATTTGTGCCAGAAGAATGTCTTAAACAATGATCCAAGGCAATTTGTAGTATAGAATGAGTTTATGTTGAGATACTGGCATCTTCTCCTGTTAGTTGAAGCACTGTGCTGTCAGTCTTTCAGTGTATGTTCTTTTCCTGGTCAGTGACCAGGTTGAAGCTGCAGTGTGAGCTTCATTCTGTCATACTTCAAATCTCAAGCATTCTATGAGCAGGTATAATCTTAAAGCAGGTACCATGAGAAGTTCAAAATGAAGACTAAATTCACAGATCCAAGTTTTTCATTTGATTGATGGGGAAACTCACAGAAGAGCTCTTAGCTTTACAGACAATGGATCTTACTAGTAGTTTGTTTGGCTTTTTTTTGTTGTTGGTAGTTTTGTTTTGCTTCTTTAAGGTTTATTTCCAAAGTCCTTGTTGCTTTTTTTCTTCAGGAGAAAAATGGCCTAATTTCATCTGAAGCATGAAATTAGAATTTGTCCATGTCACAAAAAGCCAAGTGAATTAATGGAGACAGTGTTTCTCAGTTGTTGATACTCAAAATGTCATTTGTCTTTCAGTTTTATCTGACAAAATGCCCATACTGAAGTAAGAAAACCTGTCTGGTGGCAGATTCAATACCTCAAGTGCTGTGTTCAGTTTTGAGCCCTCCTTCCAAGAGGGATACTGACGTGCTGGAGCGTGTCCAAAGAGCAATGAAGCTGGGGAAGGGTCTGAAGCACAAGTCTGATGAGAAGCAGCTGAGGCAACTGGGGATGTTTAGTCTGGAGAAAAGGAGGTTAAGAGGAGACCTTGACCTACCTTAAAAGAGATTATAGCAAGATAGGTGTTGATCTTCCATGTAACAAGTGACAGCATAAGAGGAAACAGCCTCAAATTGCACCAGAGGAGGCTTAGGTAGGATATTAGGAAAAATTTCTTCCCCTAAAAGGGTTGTCCAGCCCTTGCACAGGATGTCCAGAGATGTAGTGCAGGGATTCCAAAGCTCTGTAGCTCTGGTGCTGAGGGACATGGTTTTGTGGTGGCTGTGGAAGTGCTGGGGGAACAGCTGGATTTGATGATCTTAATGATATTTTCCAACCTAAATGATTCTATGATAATGATGGTTGAGCTCAGTCTTCAGAGATCCTTTACGTTCACAAAATCCATTGTCCTTGTTCTCCTTTGTGCCCTTTGGCAAAGGATGTTCAGGAGAAAACTGTGTACTAGAGAAGATGTGGATGGGAAGGGCAAGGGTGTGCTAGTGGTTATGAATAACAAATGTAGAGAGCAAGTAATTCGATGTAGATTTCCAAGAGAAGAGACTTGAGCCTAGTGTAGAGTACACTTCAGGAGTCCTAATTCCAGATTTGATGTGATGGTGATGCACCATTTTTCAGTAGTTCCTGTGAACAAAGGAGAAGATTAATGAAGATTACAGTGCAGTTTCAATGCTTAGAGAGCATGTTTGCAGAAATCTGGATAGAAATCTGGAAAAGAAAACAAATTAGAATGCAGAAGATTGTCCCATGGACAATAAACATGTTCTAGTTTTTGGAGCAGTCATCAGGTATTCTTAGCTTTACATGCTCTTCTGCTGTTGTCTTAGTAAAATGCACTTAAAAGAAACAACCTACATTCACTGCTCCTGAGCACAAGCTTGGAAAGTGTTCTTCCATCTCTTACATCAATATGCAGATGTTCTTAAAATAAATGCATTTGTTCATCAGCTTCTAGTAACTACTAGAGGAATGAACAGTAGGCCATGAAGTGGCAAAACCCAGGAATTATCAAATGCAAAGTAATAGTAATTATTGTGATGGTTATGCTTTAGACTATAGCTCTTCATTTTTGTCTTAACTAACAAGTGGCTTGCTCTTCTCTCTGTTAGAAGGTGATGTCTGTTACTGGTTTGTTCATTTGGTAGCTGAAATGTTACAGAACAGCAACTGAAAACCAAATCTTTATTCTGCTGCTTTGATACGGATCTGTCTGCTTCCTTGACAAAGTTTCTAAATCCTGAGTTTAGTTTTGTGTCTCAGAGTAATGGAATTCCAGGCAAGTGTTCTCTGGTTGGCTCTGTCCTGTTCCCCTTCCCAAAAGGGCTCAAAAAGTTGCCAGTTTGATCAAGATTCGATGAATAGAGATATTAACTGATGTGAAAATAATTGGTTTAATATCAGAGAATGCCATTCACTGAGGGTCAAGCTGTAGTTAGCTCTCTGCTGATGAGACACTCGAGACACTCCACAGGGACTCAGTCTCTAGACTGAGAGAAAGCCAAGCTTTGCCACTTCATCCCATAGGCATTTTAGATCTTTATTTTTGTTTGGATAAGCTTGAGTGGAAAAAATTATACAACCTTTTATGTACCTCCCAGTTGTACAAAACTGTTGTTTAACCCTTTATTCCACGAGGCTTTGATTTTTGCAGTCAACTCTACTAGGAGACAGGATCAACACTGCAGGCAAATTTAAAAGAAAAATGAAATGCCTTGAAACAATTCAAAAGCTTCTGACTATTTTCTTTTCCTCATGCTTTAAAAAAGCTGATGCTGATATTCACTAGTCTTTAGAACCAAGCTGAAATTGAACAACTAAAAACATATTCATGTGAGGAATATCTTGCCTTGAATTTCCTTGGAGGCAAAACACTTTCTTAGCTGAGGACTTGCCCTGTCTGCTGTTTACTGGGGTAGTCTGCTTTTTTTTTTCCTGGTTAGTGTGTATTTTAGGTAAATGTGCCCTCGTGGCCAAGAAGGTATCCTGGGATGCATCAAGAAGAGTGTGGGCAGCAGGTCAAGGGAGGTTCTTCTTCCTCTCTACTCTGTCCTGGTGAGGCCTCAACTGGAGTCCTGTGTCCAGTTCTGGGCTCCTCAGCTCAAGATGGACAGGGAAGTGCTGGAGAGAGGCCAGTGCAGGGCCATCAAGATGATCAGGGGCCTGGAGCATCTTTCATATGAGGAAAGGCTGCGGGAACTGGGGCTGTTTAGTCTGGAGAAGAGGAGACTGAGGGGAGATCTTATTAACATTTATAAATATCTAAAGGGTGGGTGTCAGGAGGTTGGGGCATCCCTTTTTCTATAGTAGATAGTAACAAGACAAGGGGTAATGGGATGAAGCTGGAACACAAAGTTCCACTTAAACATAAGAAAAAATATTTCAGTATGAGGTGAGGGAGCCCTGGCACAGGCTGCCCAGAGGGGTTGTGGAGTCTCCTTCCTTGGAGGTCTTCAAGACCCATCTGGACGTGTTCCTATGCGACCTGATCTAGGTGAACCTGCTTCTGCAGGGGATTGGACTAGATGATCTCTAAAGGTCCCTTCCAACCCCTACCATTCTAAATTCTAAGTGGGCCAGTGCTTCTACATTTTCTTAGTATAAGTTGATGTATTAATTAAAAAAAGAGAAAAGTTTTGTAGAATTTCCTTTGATAGCTGTTAGCGTCATTGCTTACACAGTGAATACTGTGCAGATACTATCAGTTTGTCAGCATACGCATCTTGCATAAGAAAAATGAATGTTCCTGCTCCACAGCCCTAATTTCTGACAGATGTTCCTTACCTCAGTAAATATTATAATCTGATTGGCATTACTTAAAATGGATTATTTTATATAAATGGTACTGAGATACCTACTTGATAAGCAGTATTTATAAAACATTGAAAGTACTCGGTATTAAGTATACTAGAGACATACTTAACTTCCCCATGTTTGATTATTTTAGTGCTTGCTTTGTACCTTCTGTTCTATCCCTGTTTTCTCCTTCCCCCAAGGGGAAGTTAGGAGTTTAGGACTTCAGGACTTTCTCAAGAACACTGATTTTATTCTTTTGAGGGGTTTTTTGTGCAGAAAAGCTGATGGTGTTCTATGAAAGAAGAGAGTAAGCACATGTCTACTGGTTACTTCTTATAAGAATAAGTAGAAATTAAGGTTTGAGTTTCTAAAAACAAACAAACAAAAATGTTAGCATCAAAGAAGAACTTGGTTTATTTTGAAAAATAGTTACAGTGTAAAATACTGTCTGATTTCTAAAATTGAATAAATTTCTTATGCCATATAGCACTTCAGTTTTGCATTCATTTTGTAGACTAATATTACAAAGAGAAAGTACGTCCTTGAGGAGAATGATTACAACTCTGTCATCAATAAGGACAGCTGTAACCAGCAGACAGTATCTCTTGACACTTGGATTGATAATCTGTATTAGTCTCATCTTGTAAAAGTATAAAGAAAAATGCCAGTCCTCAC
The DNA here is from genome assembly GCF_028858725.1 of Colius striatus. NCBI lineage: Eukaryota > Metazoa > Chordata > Aves > Coliiformes > Coliidae > Colius > Colius striatus. The sequence continues at coordinate 93,480,439 of NC_084762.1, read as the reverse complement.
AGTCTGTTTATTAGAATTCTCCTTGGTAATGCACTTCCCAGTTGATATTTAAAGGGTTTTGTCTTCATGAATAACTGTGAATTTAGGCCCTACCATTTTAACATCTTAAAGGGTTTTTTTTTTTTAGCTAGTTTTCAGCAAAATATTTCTGTGGAATAAATGTAGGCATTCTCTATTTCACACCCTAAAGCACAGACTAAACCAATTCCTAGGGAAAACTACACAAGTATCTGCAGTTTTCCATTTGGTAACTGAACCAGACAGACTTGCTCAAGGTCATCATGGGAGAGGAAAAGCAGCTTTCCTGCACTGGCAGCTGCAGCTTGAACCAGAAAGGCACCTATCCCGTGTCTGTGTGTCTTCTGTAGATACAAATATGCTAATTTAGGTTCTAAATATCACTACAGTATGTTTTGCTTTATTATTGAAGGTAAATATAATCAGTTTTGTTACTGGAAGCATTTAGCTGGCTGCGCAGCACTTAGAGGCTTTGAAAACTTTATGGTGGGGGGAAGGAAGGCATCCAGGCATGTCTTCAGCTCCCTTTGGCTTTCTTCAGCCCCAGAAAGAGCTTTGTGCCTGAGCAGTGATGCAGAACATCTGATGGGCCTGCTTGTGGCCTAATCGCTCTCTTTTTTTTCCTCCTCCCCCTCCTGTGGTGAATATTTTTTTTCTCTGTTAAACACAGAAGAAAACAATACTTCATAAATACAGTTGCTTGGGTTTTTTGAAGAGTTTTCACACACACAGCTGTAGTTCTGCAGAGCTGGTGTAACTGAGAGATGGAGATGACAGAAGGAGAGGTAAGGAACTGTAATTAAACATGGGCTGTAGATCAGTGCTTGCTGCTACAAGTAGGCAGATAAGTTAAATTGAAGGCTGTTAGCTTTAGATTAAGTCCATTTTGGTTATAGTCTTGGATGAGCCTTATGCCTTACTGCTGAGGGCTAAGGGTGAGAAAAGATTACCAGGCAATATATGAAGAGTGTATATATTACAGTGTGACCCTTGTTCCTCTTGGTTTTTGATACATATTTTAGTTGAATCACTTTTTAATATTTTTTTCTGAAAACTTGTTAGGAATAAAATGGATATTTTCTTTTTTTTTCTGTATATACATGTTGCCTGAACATGGCAAAACACAGATGTTTATAAACACATATTGACACTCAGAGCTTTCAAAGGAAACAAAAACCAAACCACCCACCCTTTGCAAGCCGTTTTGATGTTCCCTGCTGCAAAGCTGAGAAACAAATGCCATGCAGCAAGTGATGTGTAGGTTTGTGGGGACCTTTGCTTGATGAGAAGTATAGAAAGAAGCCCTGGTTTTAGAGGAGGGCTAGATGGGAGGGCACAAGTTGCTATATTTGCCCTTTATTTAAAGCAAAGGAGCACTACCAGGGTTCTTCACTCTGGCAGTTGTGAAGTGAAGCAAGGGGTGTGATGTAGGGTCTAACCCCAAATCCTGCAGAAGTTTCTGGAAGTTCGTGCGGTTTTAGGGAGCCGGGTTCTTTCCAGTACAGCCATCTGCAAGTATCGATACAAAACGAAAAGCGACGCCAAGGTTTGAGGGCTGGGGGGGCGGGTGGGAGGTGTGATTTGGTGGAGCAGCCGCGGGCGCTGCGCCCCGGCCGGGCTTTGTGTGGGGCTTCATTGTGCCGAGCCGGGCCAAAAAATGGTCGGGGGAAGCACATCCCCAGGCACGACCCAGGTCAGGGTTGATTTGCAGCTTAGTCCCTTTCAGCAGCGGCTGTCAGTTTGGTAAACAGGAGGCTGCCGGGTGAGTTGAACAGAAGGGGGAGATTAGCATATTAATATAGCGCTTGCTAATCGCCTCCCCGCCTCCCTCCTGAGCGAAGGCAGGAGTGCGGGCACCCACGCTCACTCCGCTGCCTGCTTTCGCCCTCCTCGGCCACCTCACCCCGGAAAAAGGATGGTCCGGGCTTTTAATAGCCGAGCCGTGAGAAGATGAAGCAGCGGCGCGGCCTCCCCCCGCCTCCGCCGCCGGAGCGGGCAGCCCCGGCCGTGCTTCCGCCGCTCCCGCCGGCAGGTGAAGGCGCGCAGCCCGGCCAAGGTTAGCGGCTCGTCTCCGTCCCTGTGGATCCAGGACACTCAGGCGGCCCCCGGCCTTCCCCTTCTCCCCTCCCCTCCCTCCTGCTGCCGCAGGATCGCGTACTGCTGGAGCTCCGGACCGGGACATCGTATGCCGGAGCCCGGCGTCAAACTCTGTAGGGTCGTGTGTATGTGGTTGCTGGAGGCGGCAGGCCAGCAGGCCCCGAAGCGAGCAGGTGCTGTCTATATGGAGAAGAGCGGCTGTAGCCCATTCCCGATATGCTGGGCTAAAGGTACACGTCCCTTTTTTTCAACGTGTTTGTTTTCCCTGCTGTTAACTTGGCGTTGTACCACCTGTGGGTCTGTAGGTTATTTCCAATGAAAGAAAAAAGCAAAGTAAAATATCTTTTACTCCGGTCATGTGCTTGTAACATGAAGTAGTCTGCAGGATCTTCTTTCACCTGACAGCTGTAATGTTGGCGTTTTTCCTTGTTGTTCGCTTTTTTTTTGTATTTGAGAGTTAATTGTAATGAACGAATGCTTGAGCCGTTTGGCTTCTGATGGAAGGCTCTGATGGCTTTGGTTTTGATCTCTCTATATGTTTCAGACTCCCACAAGTGTAAATCTACTTTCATTTACCTTTGGGGAAGAAATAGTTTTTGAGAGGCATTTACATTTGTTTGCTCGATTTCTTGAAAGTTGCCACTGTGGTTCACCCCCCAAAAAGAAACAATAACTATCGACAAAGCATGCATTTATTACAGTGAGAGAGTTTGACTTGAAATTGAGGCTTAACAATGCTTAGATGGACATGTGAAACTCACATAACTCTGTTAGTTTGCATCCGAATACATTAATGTTTACTCTGTTATAATCTAGAAGATATTTGTTAGTGTGTGGGTGAGAGTGTGTATATTTTCCTATATACCACAGGGATTAAGCTGGAAATTCTGTTGGTAGCCAAAGAATTAAATCTTCCTTAGATGGAAAACGACTGTTAAAGGTCGAGGATTGCTGATTGTAAGCATAACTCTCATCGTGTTCACTTTCATTTCAATGTACTTTCTTTTTTGGAAGAGATACTGGCAGCAAAGTATTGCATCACTGTGATCTTGGATCACAGAGGCAGTTACTTCAGAAGTTCAGGGGAAATGTATCTGAACTAAGGGTTTGGTAGGCGGAGCTGGTGATTAGTTGTCTTGGAAAAAATAACAGTACATTGTTTAGAATTTCTATTGTCTCATTACTTGGAAGACACACAAAGCAGCATTTAATATTGTCTTTGTTTTGCATGCTTTCTGTACCATGCTAAACTGTTCAGGATAAACTAATATTTGCCACACGTTGACATGTTACGGTAGCACATAGAGTAGAAATAACTTAAATTGTGGAACTTGAACACCACATGCTGCTAATGTCTCACAAAGTTCAGGATTTGTCAGCTCACTGGGATATTAATAACAGTAACTGGAAACAAAGCTAAAACAAAGCAGTGCTTTGCTTTTTAGCTCAGCTTGTTTAGCATGAAGGCAAACCACAACAGTGCCTACTCCTCTGTGACATAAACTGGATAACAAAAATGTTAGATGAAACTGAGATTCATCTCCTTGGAAGGGTCAGAGTAAAGGCGTTTCCCCAAGAGTAACTTTAAAAAGTAGGGAAGAAAAGTCTTTTCAAGCAAAAGCAATTTGTTGCCATCTGTTGTTAAAGCTGGTTTGTATTGGGGATATCAGTTTTCTCCCTCCTGCTCCAGCAGCAGAGATGACTGCGGCAGGGCTAGCTGCTGCTTGCAGAAGGTGGTTGCATTGGGTAAAAGGTATCAATTCCCCCTCACCCACTCCAGCAACTAAAATGAATGAAAAATAATACATCCTTCTTCCCCCAGTTGCATGTTAAGTGTTCTCAGAACATAACTTCAGGGAAGATCACTTACCCAGCCTCCTCTGCCCCGAAATGGAGAACAGACATGTAATCTCTTTTTATTCCTGTTGCGGGGAGCAGGGGGACACCGAGAGTTGCATAAGAGGACAAAGGCACCAGCATCTCTGCAGCTGCCAAATGGGAGGATTTCTAGAATAAGCTACATCTCAACCTCTTAAAAAAAAAAAAAAAAGGACAGATGAGAAATAGCTTGTGCTATATTTGTCAGTTGAATGGTGGCCATTCCTTAGTTGATGAATACTCTGTGTACTGTTCGCCACCCTAACCTTAGGGAAATGAAACGGATCTGGCCTACTTTGATAAGAGCTGTGAGATATCTACAGTCCAAGAAAGGTAATATATTAATGAGAAGCATTTACTTTGGGTAGATTTATTCTGACTCTGGTTTTTCTGTTAAAGCTTCGGGTTACTTGCAGCAAAAATTGATAAAACTTTAAGAAGTATTTATAATGTTTTAAAATGTGATCATGATGTGTATGTTGTATTATCCATCATTTCGTTCTAAATAATCTGTTCTCTTTCTGAATGTGACAGATGAAGCTTTTGGTGTATTAGGTGGGATTTTGTAGCAGTCAGTCTTTGAAAATGCTTTGAAATATTTAGGTCCATGTTCACACAGGGTGTGCTGCTGCTTCTTTTTAGTGTTCTTAAATTGAAAATCTTCACTCTTCCAAGCGATACTGTGTGATGACCTCATTGCAGCCAGTTCTATGTGCTCTATCTATAGGACTACATGAAAAAATAAGATCCTACTTTCTTCATAAAGTAACTGTATAATCTGTGTTGCCAGGTTTTGCCTCCCCTTCATACTAGAAGTTCAATCTAAGTAGCATTACTGAATTCAATAATTCAGTCCGGATCTGCATACTCCAGATATGAGAATATTTTGGTTGGCAAATGAAGAGAAAGTGTGTATTTTGTTTACAAGCATATTTTTCTTCTGCAAGCAAGTCTGTATTACTGTAGTAGCAATAGGAGTAAGACATTTTTGGCTGCTCTCTTCACACTCCTTCCTTTATTAAGTAATTTGAAACTTAAAATCTCAGTTCTTGTGTAATAAACAGCCTCAAGCTCGGTTACAGCTTCAGGGGACACCGAAGTGGATGTCTTGGTTTCTGAGAAGGCAGAACTTGTTTTCCAGCGAGGGACTGAGAATTTGTGCCACTATCAGTTGGACTCACTCTTACAGATCTTTTCCAGCCAAAACAGTTCCGTGATCATACAGGGATGTTTTATTTCTGACTGTAACAGTAGAATGGAAAGTAATTGTGCATCATTAAAAACTTTTCACCAACATCTCTAATTTTTGGTAAGATTATTAATGGTGTGATGTACTGAACTTTGATTTAGATGCCTCTGCTAGTAACCTTTTTCCTCAAGTTTTGTGTGATAAGCATTTTAAGCTTACAAAATAATTCTGTGAAAGCAATGTAAATGTAAGTTAAGGATAGTTTGGTAGCTCTGCTGTGTAGCTGTAAGTTACCCACCTCAAGAAGGAGGAAGTTTCTTAAATGTGAAGAATTGTGTTTAATATTTTATGAACAATAAATTGGCATGATGTGAAGTGTATGTCATGGGAGTAGTTCATTAAGAACAATCACAGTTCTTGATTTTAGCCATTCAGACTAATGTGAAAAGGTCTATGTTGTCTTAAGCCCAGTTCAGTCCAAAACCTTTTCTTGATTTAAAGAAAAAAAAAGATTGAAGCTAGCTGTGTTGCAATACATATTTAATCAACTGCAAAGGAGGTTCTACCCTATTTATTGCAGTCTTTAAGTGCTAAGCAACTCCAAGTTAAATGTTCAAGGTCTTTTTTCTGATGAACCTTGCTGCTTTGGGAGGTGCCTTCTGATGGAAACTGCTGGTGATATATTGTGTTAAGCAAAATATTTGGATACATAAGAGAAGTTGAAGGCTATTTTTCTTGGTTTTCTTAGTTTCTACTGTTTTGATAACAGTAATACTTGAGTTTTCAGTCCAACAGAGCTTTTACATGTTTAGGTGAAACATGTAAAGCAAGGTTTCATCCTTTTTTTTTGGACACAGATACTGTATCTATAACATGGAAATATAATAGTTAATTTGTATTAGGAAGGAAGAAAATCCCTTCCACTAGCGTATGTGTTCTGCTGCATCTTTTAGAGAGTTTCACTTGAGGAGCCTGGTGGGAAGCATCTATCCTTGAACTTAATCTATAGGTGTAGTTTGGGAATGTCATAAAGTGCTTTTCCTTTGGTTTCTGAGGGCATATCAGCTGGGAAAAGAAGCTAGTCCGTCATTTGATAGTCAGTTCTTGACATAGAATCGTAGAATCATTGAATGGTAGGGTTGGAAGGGACCTTTAGAGATCATCCAGTCCAACCCCCCTGCAGAAGCAGGGTCCCCTAGATCAGGTCGCATAGGAACATGTCCAGATGGGTCTTGAAGACCTCCAAGGAAGGAGACTCCACAACCCCTCTGGGCAGCCTGTGCCAGGGCTCCCTCACCTCACAGTGAAATAGGTTTTTTTATATTTAAGTGGAACTTTTCGTGTTCCAACTTCATCCCATCACCCCTTGTCCTGTTGTTAGATGCCATCAAAAAAAGGGATGTCCCAACCTCCTGACACCCACCCTTTAGATATTTCTGCATGTTAATAAGATCTCCCCTCAGTCTCCTCTTCTCCAGACTAAACAGCCCCAGTTCCTGCAGCCTTTCCTCATACGACATCAACCACTTCCTTATGAGCCATAAATTTGTGTAAACTTTTGTTAAGCTTACTATTAACTTAGTGACTTAAGGTGTGAGATTTGTTAAAGCATCTGTTACATTAACTCATGTCTGCCTGGGTTTATGTTGGAAATCTTTGTAAACAAAAACAGTGCAATCTCATCAAACCTGTAATTTTCAAAGTCAGTTTAAAAACAAATGCCTGTGTATATTTAGAAGTGAAAAGCAGTCTGGACAAGCCATTTGGGTTTCTTCCCTTCTGTAGCATGCAGTAGCATCAGGTATTCTCCAAAACCTATAGGAAGTATGCAGCTCTGAGGGCATTTCCCTCAGGGGAGTTTGTTTCTTATTCAAAGACTACTGAAATAGAAGGTGGAGCTTGAGATATTTTTCCAAGAAAGGAAAGTGCTTGTTTTAAGCCTGAGGGAGCATTTGGTGTTCCCTGTGTAATGGAGATGTATGATCTTATCAATTGTAGCACCTAGTAATGAACCACTGTAGAATTAGTTTCTGAGACTTAGGCAAAGAAACCAAAATGTGTCAGACATCCTTTTGAAGATGCATTTGAAGGCAGCAAAGCCTGGAAGTCAGCATTTAAGAATGGTGCATGGGTTTAAACAGTGCATTTTTACTTCAAAGTCCAACAGGAGTTTATGACCTTACGAGCTTTCACATTCAATTTATAGCTGATATTTTTTTACAAGTCACATTGTGTGTGTGTGTTTTATGTATTTTATAGCAGGTGTGTATAGACATGCACAGAGACAGTCTCAGCATCACTTTCCTTACCCACTTAGCCTGGCAACAGTTGAAGTATTTCAGAATTAACATCCTTAGATACTGAAGATTTTCTTACCTGTTCCTGGTACTTTATTTACTGAATGTAAATAATGCTAACTAAGACTGATCTTCATGCACACCTTTTGTTTGAAGGGCTGCTGTAACTAACCAAGCTTTTCTGACTGCTGTTACATTTGTAAGAATTAGATCAACTTCTCTCAATCCTTTTGCTTGCTGAAGTGTCATTTAGTTGAAATAGCTGCAAATTCATGTAAGTAACTTGGTGTATAAGCAAAGAGTATGTAGATTTCAATCAATTACTACTATGGAAAAAAAACCCCTCACTAGTATACTTAAATTCATGACCTGATACAAATTTGCTGATGATAATCTATTAAAAACTGGAGACTGATAAATACTATCAGATTACAGTAGGCAAGTCTGTACAAGCTGTTGAGTTCTATAAACCAGCACAGCCAAACCCAGGCAGACAACAAGAAATCTCTGTAAATTTATTAGAACAAGCTTAAGTACAGCACATTGTGAATGTATTTGATTATAGCCCTCATGAAAGTTGTAGCATTCATTTCATCGTCCTGTAAAATAAATGAGATGAGGATGATATCTGCTGTTCGATCCACATTGAGAATTAATGACTTATGACACCTTGTAAAGGATGGGGATTGCTGAGGTTATTGGAGTTACTGGTGGTTGCCCAGGAGTTATGGGACACTTTATTTACTGACATACAGGAAGAAGGTTGGATTTTTCTCTTCTCATATTCAGTGTAGCTTAGAAAAGATGTTATGAAAAGTATTTCTGGATGGAATTCAGTCGTGCTGAGTCATTTCATTGAAAATAGTATGTAAACAAGCTTTTTTTTTCCCATTTGATAACCAAAGTTTGTTTCTTGACCAGAAGCAAGATTGCTTATTATTTTTTCCCAAGCACCATCACTGCTTACAGTGTTTATCTTGCCAATGACTTTGAATCCATAAAACTTAAGCACTAGGAGTTTGCTTTCTCTGTTTTTTGTTTGTTTATATTGGACTCATGAAGTATAGTCCCCTACTTTACAGAGGAAATTTCTAAGGAAAAAAACTTTTTTCCATGGCCTAAGTCTCCTCCTCTTGAAGCACAGGAGGAAAACCAGTGTGTGATCATCAGTTCTGCCATTACAGGATACAGCTGCTCACAGCAACTGAAAACACTTCAGTGAAGAGCTGTGGAGGTGTGTCCTATCAACAGATGAAGAGCTTAAGAAACTGAAGTGTGACATATTGAGAAAGCAAGCTAAGCTTTGACTTCTAAGTTGAAGTGCTGCAGAACTAGAAGTATCTTGTTGTCAGGGGAAGTGGAATAGTCGTAACTTCTCTGCATCCTTTGTTTGATGGTTTATCTTGCATTAGCTCAATGTCCAAAACAATGACGTAAAGGTTTTGCTTCTCAGCCTTGTAGAAACTTGTAGAAGATGCAGATCATCTTCAGTGTCAAGTTCCATACAGTATGTGATGCCCTGGGGTCATCTGACAAATGGTTAGAGAATGGTAGTGCCTGCATTTCTATGCCTGCTGCTTTTTTTCTTAATTCCTGTAAGTATTTGGCCTAAGCCAGTTCTACTCAAAATTGGCAGTAAAATCAGACTCTCTTTATTGAAATGATACTACTTCTTGGTGAAGCTAGACTAATTACTCTATTGCCAGCATTTGGTCATGGATTGGCATATTGGTTGAGTTTTCTCCTTTAAGTGTAGAAATGTTATTGTAGCAAAGAACTTGTCCATCACAGCAGTTGCAGGCTGAATAATGAATGCTCTGCAGTCCTGTTAAATCCTTATTTCTAGTGAGGAGGATGGGAAGGAATGGGATGTATTCCTGAAACTTCTCAACTGGCTTCTGAAAATAACAGGCAATAAGATTTAAACTGTTCTCATAAGCTTTCTGCTATTAAGTTTACAGTTCAGCAATGATCTGTTGTCTTTACTGATCTGGGGAGATACTAGTAGGAGTTGTATTCCTGAAATCCTAGTGTGTTCAACTCAAAGAGGGTTTTGTCTAGTTTGTGATGTGATGGTTGGTCAAGATAAACTGAAGAATTGCAACAAAGATACTTTAGAGTAGAGGAGCCTTTTCAATTTGATTGTAATGGCTGATTCCCGTACCACAGCTTGCATTGCCAGTTGACTTGAACAGCAGCTTTTTGTCCATTCAGGTGTTGGATTGCAATGATCTCAAACCATACTGGCAGAATTAAAAGGTCCCTGACTTACAGTTGTGTATATCTATACCAGTCAAAATGGAAGCATATCTCTGCTCTAGGTATCCATCCTAACCTTTTACCAGATGGCAAGGAGTTGTGTGTCTGTTCTTTACCAGTGCACTGCTGATTGGTTGTGCCACTTTTGTCATGACTGGCAAAGAAATGGAGGATTTGCACCCAAACCTGCTCAGCTGCTGTGAGCTTGGTGCCCTCTGGGCAGATAGCAGATAGCAGAGGTGCTGGTCAGCTCATCTGTTAATGTTTTGTCAACTCACTGTAGGTTTTAGTAGAAAGCAGGCTTTTCTGTACATGCTTCTGAAGTTGTGCTTTCTGATATTAAGGTGTTTTTTTTCTCTGTTCCAATGGGAGGATTTAGTGCCTGGGGTTTTCAGAGGAAGGAGACTCATTCCTGTGTTCCTGTTTTGCCCTTAAAATAAGGGATTTACATCTCTGTACATTAGCTACTGAATTCCTTCAGCCACATTGTATTTACTGTTATGTTTTTTATATATGCACACTAGTATATAATATATGTAATATTTTTCTATATGATACATACAAATTAAATAGATGAGTACAAAACATAATTAATGCTTGGCTAGGAATATTAGAAATGTTCCAGTAGTTCTATTATAGGAATATAAGAAATATTCTTTCTTCCAAAGTTGTTTTGAAGGTTGTGAAAGATCTGATTAGGTCAGGTGCTAAAAAATGTCTTGCTGGTTTTGGATGCACTTACCTAGTTGTACTGAAATAAGCCATGTATGTGACCTGCTCTGGCCAGTAGTGTTGGATGTGATGTTTGGAGTACCAAGTTTGGACATGCAAACATCATTTAAATATCTTTTTGTAAATCTGGAGGTCCAGTAAGAATTAATTTGGAAGATTACTCTTATCTGTCACATCTTGTTTCTTTTCAAATCTCCCTATTGGAAACTGGAGTGTTTGATGCTCTCTGTAAGGTGGGACCATAGTTGGAGATGTTTATGAGTATAGACATGTCCAAAATAATAGTTCAAGGATTTTTACCTTCATTTATTTCAAGTTAGTTTGCTCACTTGTGTAGCTGTGATAGCCTGTGCATCTTCAGAATGAGAGATGAAACCAGCTTGGAAACTTGCACTGACATCTCTTCTGTCTTCTGTATGATATTAGGCAGTTCAGAGCTGAGCACGAACGCTCTGTATCTGGAGGTGTAAAAAGAAGAGGGCAGGCAGGAGACAGAAAACCAAAACTCTGCTTAAGTTGGCTTTAGTTGTCTGTGTGTGTTTGCCACTCCTTAAGCTGCTGATAAGATCTGATGATTTACTTTAATGCTTCTTTAAAAGAGCCTCAGTAACTGATCCCTGAAGCCAGTCAGTATATTCCTACTCAGTGATGGGAACATAAAGAAGAAATAGAGTAAACTTCAGTTCTCCTGGGGAATGCTACATTTGGGGGAGTGAGAGCTGTTCCTTTCACTGGTGTGGATGGCACCTGGACAGAGGATGTGACCATTACCATGAAGTTCAGTTTTGTTTCCATCTCTGTAGTACACATGATGCATCAGGCCTGGAATAATCACATGAAGCAGGTGTTTGTCCGTAACTTTTTGCACCTTAATATCATATTCTTAGTGGGAATATTTTTGCTCCTTTATGTAAGAGTCTCTTTATCTAATCTACGCTCACTTTATTAATATTGCTCCAGTTCTGTTGGAAATGAAATTACTGTCTTATTCTTTTCTGCCAGTGGAAAGAATATTTCTTAGAGCAAGCAGTAGATAAGACGTCAGCTATTGCCTCTCTGTGCTTGCAAGGACAGTCAACCTGCTGTAATGCAATATAATTGCTCATAAAGTGTGTCCTTTGTGACTGACTAAGCAGTTTTTATGAGTTTGTAGGGCCAGATCCTTCCAGGTGTTTAAGTCTTTGTCCTTCCTTCTCTCTGTGCACGTATGTGTTCCAGTGTTTATCGTCCTGACTGGAGGTACACTTGTCTGTGCAAAACTCCTAGAAATCCATAGGAATGGTCACTGTTTTGCAAAATTAAGGCCCTCCTGAAGAAGGGTGGATTCTGAACACACTAGGTTGATGGCTTGTTAATTATGGCACATGTTTTCTTTGACATAGGTGGTACAGTATCATTTGACACTGAATTTTTAGATGGACTCTTATTTTTGGCTTTGATTACTACTTTGTGTTCTTTTCCCTTTCACTCATTTCATGCCATAGAAATGCTGTTTGTTTTATCACTGTGAACTGTTTTGTTTAGCATGTAGAAGTAGATTACGTAAAGTTTATAACAACTTGATCCATAACTTTGGAGCTTTCTGTCAAAACAACATGTTCTATGGAATATTCCCAAGGTAACTTGTTATATCTTTCTTTAATTCTCATTTTCTTGCATTAAAGCAAAGAGGAAATTGAAGCTTCTCCTGCAAGATGTCCTGGATGAACTGACAAATCTTATCCAAAAGAATTTCTTTGTAAATACCTTATATTCATACATACAATTGTTAAATGCCGTATTAAATGAAGTATCAAGGTAAATCTGCAAGTTTAAGATGGAATATATGCTGAGCAGCTCTATATTATCTTATTCATTTGTTCTTTCAGAATTTAATTAGATTCTAAAATTGCATCTAAAATTTAGAAAGTGAGGAATGAAGTATTTTATTCTGGACGTTTGTCTGATTTATAAAAGCAACAATTCTAATTTAAGTTACTAGAAAAAATCAATTTTGCAGGTGACATAAAAAGAAACAATCAAAGGCAGACTCACCAGTGGAATAAGTGTTAAAAAAATTTAAGTGTCCTCCTTTTGAATGCTGTGAAAATACGTGAATTGCTATGTAGAAAAGGAAAATGGGTAAGAGATATTTTCAAGAAATAACCTAGTACATCATAAATGTGAAGTAAATAGAAACTGAAACCAATTTTTTGTTTAATTTTGGTTTCACTTGGCTTTGAGCTGAGGGTTTCTTTGGCTTATTTAAGTAAAATGAAGACTCTTCTGTTATCTAGTTTAAAAAAAATACTGAGCACAGTTTTCCACAGTTGGACTTGGTTATAGAAACCTCAGCTGCAATGAAGGAACCCTGAAAGCAATGCAGCTTTCTGACCTTCAGGAAGAGTGTAGTAGGGAATAGGTAAAATGAGGAAATGAGGGTAGGCAGTGCTGCCTCCTGCGGTGAAGAAACATGCCAGTATCAGTTCCCAAAGGGTGTGTTTTCCTTAAAGCAACACTCTTTCAATATCTGTCTCGCTTCTGCTATGAAGTATAGCAGTGACACAGTCTGTGTGACTCAAGTTCTTGCTGTGAAAAATACATTTTCCACAAGAAAATGTATTTGGGCAGAGAGGAACCTCATGAATGGTGATCAATGGCACAGAATTGAGTTGGAGGGCTGTGGCCAGTGGAGTTCCATGGGGATGGGTTCTGGGGCCAGTCTTGTTCAACATCTTCATCAACCACCTGGGTGAGGGGACAGAGTGTACCCTCAGCAAGTTCCCTGATGGCACCAAACTGGGAGCACTGGCTGATTCCCCAGAGGCTGAGCTGCCATTCAGAGAGATCTCAAGTGGCTTGAGAGTTGGGCAGAGAGGAACCTGCTGAGGTTCAACAAGGACAAGTGCAGAGTCCTGCAGCTGGGAAGGAACAATCCCATGCACCAGGACAGGCTGGGGATTGACCTGCTGGAGAGCAGCTCTGCACAGACACACTTGGGAGTGCTGGTTGATAATAAACTGACCATGAGCAGCAATGTGCCCTCGTGGCCAAGAAGGCCAATGGCAGCCTGGGATTCATCAAGAAGAGTGTGGGCAGCAGGTCAAGGGAGGTTCTGCTCCCTCTCTACTCTGCCCTGGTGAGGCCTCATCTGGAATCCTGTGTCCAGTTCTGGGCTCCCCAGCTCAAGAGGGACAGGGAAGTGCTGGAGAGAGTCCAGCACAGGGCCACCAAGATGATCAGGGGAATGGAGCATCTTTCATACAAGGAAAGGCTGCAGGAATTGGGGCTGTTTAGTCTGGAGAAGAGGAGACTGAAGGGAGATCTTATTTATAAATATCTAAAGGGTGGGTGTCAGGAGGTTGGGACATCCCTTTTTTCTATAGTAGGTAGCAACAGGACAAGGGGTGATGGGATAAAGCTGGAACACAAACAGTTCCACTTAAACATAAGAAAAAACTATTTCACTGTTTGAGTGAGGGAGCCCTGGCACAGGCTGCCCAGAGGGGTTGTGGAGGCTCCTTCCTTGGAGGTCTTCAAGACCCACCTGGACATGTTCCTATGAGACCTGATCTAGGTGACCCTGCTTCTGCAGGGGGGTTGGACTAGATGATCTCTAAAGGTCCCTTCCAACCCCTACCATTCTATGATTCTGTGAAGAAGAGTGGAACAGGGATCTTCTCAGTCTTTTCAGTAACTGGTATCTTCAATGAGGAATTAGTGTTGCACATTCATGAATCAGAATTTGCTCTTTCTTAAAACTTCCTAAGTGAAAGGTGCTGACTTGGGGGTGTTCCTTTAGGAATTGGACTCTCTTTTTTCCTTTACCTGAAGGAGTAGAGTAAACCACGAACTCTCATCCAGTGTTCTGCTCTCTACTCTTCTTTACATTAGTGAAATATTCTTCTGTTCATAAAGTGTGAAAACTCATTTCCTTGGAGAGTGTGAAAATTGTTTGCAACTCATTTCTTCAGAGCAAGTCCTGATAACTCTTAGTATCATTAGTTGTTACATTTGTGTGGATGGAAGGTTGATGCTAAATCCTCGAAGCAGAACAGCATGTCTGCTGTGTCCCATAAGGACACAGTCTGGGTGGAACAAAAGTATTCTGGAAACCTAACAGTCTCTTCTTTTGGTTCTGCTTCTCTCGTCACCTCTTCCAGTCTTCATCATTCCTCTAATCTTTTGAGATCCCTTCCAACCCTTTAAGATTCTGTGGTTCTGTGACTTCGACAGTAGAATACAATTACATTTTTAGTGAGCTTTCTTCTTTGAATGCCTGTCAGCCATGAAACTCACTCTGTGAAATGTTCTGCAGCTGATTAAAATGTAACAGTCATGTTTGAGACAAATGCTGAGCATCTTTAAAAGCCATGCTTGGACATTTAGTGGGAAATAGTTTAGAGTTTAGTTGTGTTTATGCAACTATTGACTGGGCCAGACTTATTTCAAATTAACCTTTTTCCTCACACTTCATTGTAGTTACTTGGTCTATGATATTCAAATAGCGTGGCCAAAAAGTTACTTTTAACAGGTAATGTGGTGTTTCTACCACATCTCTCAATTCTGATCCCTCTTTAAATTCTGCTTCTGATCAGACTGAAGATCTGTAGATGTTGCCATAATAGTTAACTATCAGATGTTTTGTTGATTATGGTGCAAATTAGAGGTGCTTATCACCACCTGCCTTGTACTAGATGCAAACAAGCCCTACTTGTTTGTCTTCTTCTCCAGCAATTTTAACTACTTCTGCCCCTATCTGAAGTACTGGAATTAAGAACTTTCTTGGTGAGAGTATATCCCATGTTAAATCCTATTCTAGTACCAGAACCTATTCTGTTAGTAAACACTCTGCTCCTAAACAAAGGAAAATTGTAATTAAGTCAACTAGGTAGTTAGACTTTTTCTTCCCCTCTCTTTCAGATTATACCTTTAAAGCCTTCAGCTCATGCACTATTTAATATGAACCCAAAGTCAGGAGATGCCTCAGCTTTTAATAGTAGAGATGTCAAGTATCTGTTGAAAATGTGTTCAGTATTTTACAAGTGTACTTTCCATACCTCGTTATTCATTCACATGCATTTTATAACAGCTTCTAAGGGCACCTTGAAAAACATAACATCAGATGGGTGTTTAACAAATCCTTTATTATATAGTAGATTATGACTGGGTACTAGAGCAGCTGTAATTGTCCAATCTGCAAACATTTCAGACCAAGAGATTACTACAAGAAAACTCATGTTGCTCCACTGTCAGGAACTAGAAGAATAATCTTAATAATAAGTAGATAATGTGTGTCTGAGGTCTTACATTTAACCTAGAATATGTGATATTTCAAACTCTGTTATAGAAACAAAACTCTTAACAAAGCCATTACTGTAAAAACCTTTATTACGTCTTAATCATGAAAATAATGTTCAGTTTCCAATCTTTATTTAATAGCATTTAGCATCAGAAGCTCAGAGTGGACTGCAAATGATTCCTGCACCTGTACTTTGTCAGCAGTTTCACCAGAACATAGCTCTCATTTCTCCCCTTTTTGTGAGTGCAGAGGAAGATGGTTTCAAAACCAAACCTCCGTCAAAACAACAAAAAAAAGAGAAGTCTGAACTGCTTTATTTTAAGTAAAAGTAGCTTAAGCACCAGGAGGCCATGGGAGGGAAGTGAGGGCTGCAGAGTCAGGAAGAGTGGAAGAGGAAAGGCTTGACATGGAGGGAAGGTGTAACAAGCTCCACAACTTTGTCAGTGCCAAGGACAAATGGATTTTAAGTTCATTCAGCAGCCTGTGGTGGCAACTTTCTTGCCTTTGAGAAATTAAACATCTGTACAAATCTATTCTTCAGAAATAATCATATGTTCTGTAGCTTCTTGCAGAGGCAGGTCTGAGCAACCAGACTTGGAGTATTTCAATGATAACTGAATGTTAAACTGCACATGGGAACTTGAACTGTGTGCAGAAGAATTTCTGACCTTTTAAAAAAACCCCAAACTTGGAAAATATTGCATGAGTGATGGGCCATTTTAGTTTGGTTTTTGCTTTTCATTTTAAAGATTTATATGAATGCTTACAAGGATCAGAACATCCCATGTAGGCTTTTCATGGATGTGCTTTTTTTCCTAGTAATTTTCTGATTTCACTCTTTCAAGACAATTGCCAAAATGTTGTTTGACTTCTTGTTTTCTAACTTGATGTCAGTCTTTTCCAAGCCTAGAAATCACCATCTTGCACTGGCAGCTATTTACTTGATAAATGTAGTCTACAAAACATTTGGCATAAGGCAACTTGCAAAGCCAGTACATCTGTATTTTGGTCTGTACATTCTGGAAGCACTAAGGGTCAGATTTTGGCTTCAATGGTGGAAGTCAAAGATTAAGCTTTAACAGATGTTCTTAGTGTTAAAGTGATCTTCTCTCTTTGACTGTGTCTCCTATTATCTGCAGTCTATCCTTGTGTTTCTTCAGTCCTTACTGCCCTAGAGACTTGTACAGAGTCTTTCAATATCCATTCATGCACTTGTCCATACCTTTCTCAATTTGCAGCTACCATCTGCCTCCACAGTCTGTTGTCTATTACCTCCTGTATAGAAAGGAGATTTTGACTGAAACTAATTAGGGGATTAGTTTAGAGCTCAGTTTATCCATCACCATGGATTTCATAAGTATGGTTCTTACGTTCAGATATAGTTCAAGTTCTCTACTGGAGTCTAAGCTTTTTGGGGTTCTCCTCACATGGTGGCATGCTGGTGTATTGTGGATGGGTCACTTCTCCCAAGTAACAGTGACAGGACATGGGGAAATGGCCTTCATTTGTTCCAGGGGAGATTTAGACTGGATATCAGGAAAAATTTCTTAAGTGAGCAGGGTTGTCAAGCCATGGCACAGGCTGCTCAGGGAAGTGATGGAGTCCCCATTCCTGGAGGGACTTAAAAGTTCATGTAGGTCATGACAGTGCTAGAGTAACAGTTGGACTTAATCTTAAGGGTCTTCTCCAATGCAGACAACTCTGTGATTCTATGCTGAAGATCCTAGATACAGCACCCCTTACCTTTAATAGACACCGACAGAACATCATTCTTGTTTCAAAGATCCTGAAGACCCAGTTTCAGGCTAAAATTAGCAATGCAATGAATTATTGTATCCTTTGACTGAAATACTTTTTTATTCCTTTGTGTCATTATTCCTTAAGCTGGCTACTGTACTAGTTTGCACAGGAGTTTGAGTGACAGTAGATGCATCTGACCTGTGTAGTTCTGCTGCATAAATAGTGGAGTGTGTGTTTACCACAGCTGAACAGTGTTCTGGTTTTGCATGGAAATATATTTCATTTCATATGTGTGAAAACACCTGTTGAAAAAGAAAACAGAGAAACAATCTATCTACTATGGAGTGCTTATTTGAGAAGTTTAAACATGCTAAGAGCACAGATTGCAAATATCTAAAAACTCTTTACTTCCTGAAGCTCATGTGCAAAGGTGTTTTAGTTACCAGATCCTCTTGTAACAGCTTGTCCTTTCAGGCCAAGTGAAACTTAGGCTTTGTAAAAAATGCACATGGTGAAATAGCCTCCCAAACTATTATTTCTCTACATTCAAATAGGGATTGAAAGAAGTTGAGATTGATAGCTCCACTTGGATTGTCTAGAGGAGATAAATGTCTTGTGTGACACCAGCTCAATTTATTACCACCTGCTGTTTCTGCAAATGGTCAGATTTTTGTACACAAATTGCATATTTCATCACCATGATGGGGTGGGGAATTGATTTATTGCTTCCAGAGAATAGAAACAAAGGATAAAGTAAGTTTCATCTTCAAGGCTTCTTAATGCTGTGATCAAATATACTTTAAAAGAAGCAATAAATTCTTGTGGAGGTAGTGAAACCTGCTTACCTGATTTCTTCAGATGTGCCCTCTTTTCTTGACCATGAAGATCTTAAACCAGTCATTCCTTGTGTCCTTCAATAACCTTGTGTGGTGAGAGATGACACACCATTGTGGCACACTAAATGTGTCATTAAGCTTGTGCTCATTAGCAACCTGATGGACTGTCAAAGCATGTGCCAAGGCTGAATTTTACTACTGACTTGTTCAGAATGTATAGCAATTGAATTACTTGATGTTTCTGACCTTATTCCAAGTTGTTTGGACTTAGATCACTGTCAGTAACTAATATCTGACTTTTTTCAGATGGTATGAGCCGAACTAGGTGAAACAATGCAAATAATTGATAGAATCATTTTAGATGGACCTTTAGTATCTGGTGCAACCATTCCCCCAGCACTGCCACAGCCACCACTAACCCGTATCCCTCAGTGCCACAGCTACATGGCTTTTAAATCCCTCCAGGGATGGGGACTCCACCACTGCCCTGAGCAGCCTGTGCCAATATCTAACAACACTCTTAAGTGAAGAAGTTATTCCTAATCTCCAATCTGAACTTCCTTTGGCACAATTTGAGGCCATTTTGTATTATCCTGTCTCTTGTGACTTGGGAGAAAGACTGACCCCCACCTCACCACAACCTTCTGCCAGGGAGTTGTGGAGCGCAAGAAAGTCTCTCCTAAGCCTGTTGTTCTTCAGGCCGACCACCCACAGTTTCTTCATCTGCTCCTCGTACGACTTGGGCTCTAGACCCCTAACCAGCTTTATTGCCTTTCTTTGGACATGTTGCTTTAATGGAACAGGCTGAGGCTTGTTGTGGCAAACAGAGTTGTGTTTATTGCCTGTGCATTGCACAGCATGGTGTAGTTTTGACCCAGGATGACCTCTCTCCTGGGAGAGCGGAGGGGAGAGGAAGACAGTGGCTAACAATTATGATCAAGTGCTCTTGAGATGTTCCAACATGATTTCTTCCATAATTTGAAGTGACAAAACCAATGATGCTTACTTGTAGCAAGACTTATCTTGCTGTAGGCAACTAACTCCTGTTCTGCTGGGCTCCAATTAATTGTTCTACTACAGGCCAATATCCCATCTTTTGCAGTTTTAAGTTTCTTTTCCAGAGAACTTTGTTGAAGGAAATGGTAACATCAAGTTATTTCAACAGGTTAATACCTAGCTTAGGAGTGGCTTTTTTTTTCTTGCTTAAAAACTTAGAGTGACTCAGTTGGAAGCAGAATGGTGTTAATTGCACCTGGGTTGTTATCTTCAACTGAGAAACTGTTGGAAATGGTTCTAGAAAAAAAAGTTAAGGTAGTTTTTCTGAAATCAGTTGTTTGGTGTCTCCTGTCCCCCTTTACTGCACATTGTGGAAACATTCATTCTGAACCCAAGGAACGGGCTGCCCAGATGGGTTGTGGAGTCTCCTTCTCTGGAGACATTCCAAACCCACCTGGTCATGATCCTGTGTGGCCTACTCTAGGTGGTCCTGCTCTGGCAGGCATGTTGGACTGGATGATCTTTTGGGGTCCCTTCTGACCCTTAGAATCCTGTGATTCTGTCCTAGCCAAATTAGCTAAGTGGCAACTTTCCCTTTAAATTGTTAATTCCTTATTTGTCTGTATGCAGAGAATGTTGAACCTCAGGTATATTAAACCTTCTTTAATCTAAACTTAAGGAAGGTTCAGGAGCCCTGTCTTGGTAGATGGGAGGTAAAAGACTGAAAAATGCCATTTGTGGGGGCTGAGGAAGTTTTCTTGGATGTAACTCTTCTTCAGCAATGTTGATATTTCTCTGTTCAAAGACTTAATGGAACACTCAGTGGAAAAACCCACTAGATGCAGTAGCATAAACTTCATCAGTATTAAAAAACACCCCTACAGAGCCTGAATGCATCTCCCAGTAGATGTGCAACGTATACTACAGAAGTCTCTAGTTTTGTGGGGGAGTGTGGGGATGGGGACTGTGTCCAAAGGAGAATTCCAGCTACAGTGAGATACTGTGCAAAGGGCAGAGGTGCTGCATTTAGATTCAGCCCTACATAGGCTGTCAAGAGGATCTACCCAGGATGAAAGCCCTAGTAGAGAATCTGTAAATAATACACTGCCACAAAGCAATATGGAGTTAATACCAATGACACCAGAGGTCTGGAGAAGGCCCTGAGGTACTGTTTGGAATGGATTAAATATTTCAATTTGCCTTTTAAAGACTTATATAAAGTTTTGTTGTGTGTCTCTTATTATTTTTTAATAAAAAGCTTGAAGTGGGCCATGTGTTGTGTATCTGTCTGCTCCTAGCTTAACTTAACCACAGACTCAGACTTTTTAGTCATCACAGTAAAGGTCTTGACTTGGTCTGGTTACTGATCATGTCAGTACATGAATCCTGGATGCCACCGACTGAGTTCTTAACAGACATGACTGTCAAATCCAATGCCACATATGAGAAAGTATTCCTTCTCCTCTTTGACTAATGAAGCTCATTTTGCTCCCTATTCTGTCTTTGGGTGCAGTAGTTGGAGACATTAGGAGAGAGAAATGCATAGGTGAAGAATGGTGCAGCTGGAGGTTAGGTCCTTAAACAGCACAGACTTCAGAAGCAGAGTTTTGATTCCTAAGGGAATCCAAAGGAATATCACAATTTAATGTGCTCTTCAAGATCTTATGTGAGAATACAAGGAGACATGTGGTACATGACCTTCAACTGCCAACTGTGAAAGTAACTGTTTTGGGGGTGGGATGTGGGAGGGGTGGAGATACACAGAAGCATAATGTCAAGAGCTTGTATTAGGAGAATTGTTATGGTCAGCCTAAATTGAGCTTCCATTCAATCACTTGAATAAAAATCACTTTATTCTTCATTTCTACCTTTATACTAGAGGCTGTAATTCCTGGCTTTGGAAAACACTTGGGCCAGAACAAGCTGAAGTAAAACTTCTTGCAGGTTAGGGAGTTCTGTCATAGGCCATTGTCGTGATATACAACTGCATAACTGTTGTCCTGCTCTTTTCCTCTTGAGCACTTCAGTGCCTTTCACCCAATGTGTGCTCCTGGTTAAGAGTGTATTAAGTGGGATAGAAAATGAAAGTCTATACAGTTAAACATTTTGAAATCTAGGACAGGGATGGTAACATTCAATAAGGTAAAGTTAGGAAAGGCAGGTTTAAAGTCCAGTAGTATCCAAACCCAAATATCTTAAGCTGTGATGGTGCATTGCCAGACTACCTCACTGCTTTATTTAGCTGCCTCTAGTTCCAGTCACTCCTAGTTTTTAATTGGTGAGAACCACACTTGTTCTAATTAGCTTTTATTATTCTAGAAGGACAGTAACTCTCACTGCTTCTGTTTACTACTAAAGCTGTTTAGAAGAAGAGCTTCTGCAATGGGTGATCTCTAAAGGTCCCTTCCAACCGCTACTATTCTGTGTAGGACCTCTATAGAGCAGTATTTGAGTTCATGGTTTCACTCTGGTTTCGATGTTCATGGGAAGGGATGCTGCCAACTATTAGTGCAACTTCAAAATGGAATTTCATTTAGACCTTTTAGTTTAGAAAGTATTATAAATAATTATATAAAGAATATGTATTTATATAAAGAATTCTTACTTGCTCTTTTTTGTGGTCCTTATTTAAAACAGAAACCACACCAGTATAATTCGCTACAAACTACTGGAGAAATTCAAAACATCAGCAGCAGAAGACATAAGAGGAGATGAGTGTTTACTTGGATTTCAGTGGTGCCAAGGGAATCCAGTGAAAGTTCAGAGTGCTATTGAGAAATGAGGCAAATGTCTGGATACTTCCTTCCAATTTAAGCATGTACAGACATTGATTTTTCTTGAATTCCCAACACAACTGATGTTTCCTCATTACAAGTTTTTGTAATAGTAAAAGTAGAAATTGGTGCTGACTTCAAAGGGAGCTGCTGGTAGCACAGGTTATGCAATAAAATTGGATTAAACTGAGTGTTTAAGGCATTTCAGGACTTAATCCAGTAGGAGTCTTAGTGAGAATGATGGGTACCATCCTCAATGTTGCAGGATGGACAGAGTTCAAGGCATCTTGCTAACTTCGAATTGCTACTTGACAGTACAAATAGTTCAACGAATCATCAGTACCTGGAAACTTTTCATCCCAAGGTACAATGCTGCTCAAGGAACAAGCTACTGCACTTGTAGCACTTAGCAAAAAGCAACTCACAAGTCCTTAACACTCCCAGCATTAGTAGCAGTGTACATGAAGTGTGCCTTCTTTCAATTAGCTTGGGTCATACATCTATGAATTGGTTTTTGCTGAGATATGCTACTTGCCTTATGTTTTACAGGTTCCAAAGTTATCATTCCTGTGTGACCTGGTCTAGGTAGACCTGCTTTGGTGGGGGAGTTGGATTAGATGATCTCTAAAGGTCCCTTCCAACCCCTGTCTTCCAATCTGTGGCATTGCTTTGGTTCATATGGGCCTTGTAGTTCTCACTTTATCTGAATTCTTTCCTCATGCTCCCCTGAATATTTACTCTCCTAAAACATTGATACAATTGGAATCAGTTTTCCCACCTTGACAACTTGTGTTGCTGAACTTGCTTTGACTTTGGTCTGTGTTATTTTTTTTCCTGTTGTTTCCAGTGTATTTGTACAATGCTTAACTGTAAAGAAAGAAGAACTACCTTTTTGCTTTGAATTCTGAGATGCACAGTTAGTAGCTTGTCCAGGGGAAAGGGATGTTGTTCCTTGTTCAGAGGAATTGTCAGTACCAGGCTATTCTTCCATTTCATATAGTGAAATATTTGGTGTGTCAGTTTAGAATAAAACAGATATGAACAACTCAATTTTTAACATGTTTTGATGTAGCTGGCCAGCCTGCTTTATTTTTTTTACCTGGAGGCCTTGATAAATATTCGTGACTGCAAATAATGTACTTAAAACCACATCTTGTCTGGAGAAAGGGGAGAGCAGTGACCAGGAGGGGATCAGAGAAGAGACAACAAGAGAAGTATGTGCATTTTTGGATGTAATCATAGCAAATGATGCCTTGAAAGACTGAATATAGCTGAAAGGTGTCTGAAGTAGAACAAAGGATTACTGCTTTTTTCTTTTGCTTTGAACATTCAGCATTAGCTGAAAGAAAAGGAACAACCACAATCAACTCAGTAGGAAAGAAACAGGGACTTTCCAATGTGACTGATGGAAATAGCTGAAATTATTGACTGTTTCTGAAGGCAAAAGTGATGATAATAGGGAAAAAATACCCTTTCTCCTCTCTGTCTCTGTTGGTACCTTATTTGAAATCACAAACATAATAGTTTTCTTGAAGTTCTACTCTAAAATCTGTAACAAGATATTAACATGAGGTAAATGCAAATAAAACCCCTGTTGCACATGCTTGCTGCTTCTTTCCTGTGACATGTTTGTGTTTGACCACTTTGCTTTTTTCCATTTGTACATTCTGTCTGCTTTTCTGGGAATGGGAGTGTTGCCCTGACCCAAGACTCCAAGTGTCCAGCACATACCTACATAGATTATGACTCTTTTCTTAGAAGAAATGCGTCTTTTCAAATGCTGCTAACAAGTTTTCTAATGAGTTGTGTACTTCGGGCCCACCAGCAAATGCTGGAACCAGGTCTTATGGTGTGACATACCAAAAGTCAGCAATGTGCTGACTTAACACAGACTCCTGAAAATACAAGCTTTGTCATGGGGAGCATAGTTAAAATTGTACTTAACATTCTTACTTTCTGTGAGGTAAAGATAGTCAAGTTAATACTTGCAAAGCGAGCTGCAGCAGGATTTAATGGAAGCTGTGAAAACGGATTGAGCTGGAAATTCATGAGATGTTTATTATCTGATATGAGATGTGTTATGGATAATTTGAAGGAATATAGAGTGGGAAATAAATTCTTCCTTTTAGTCTTAATCACCAAATCACAAAAGTGCTGAGGTTGGAAGGGTCCTGTGGAGATGATTTGGTCCAACCCCTTGCTGGGGGTGAACCACAGCTGTGTCTGGTCGTGCTTTGAATATCTCCGTGGATGAAGGTACCACAGCTTCTCTGGTGAACTTGCAGTGTTCACCTGCCTGTACAGAGCAAAAGCTTTTCCCTGCACTTAACTGGGAATTCTTACCTGTCACTTCATGCTTGTTGCCTTGTATCCTCACTGGGAACAGCCTGGCTCTGTCTTCACTGGTATTTATACACATTGGTAATATCTGCCTGAGGCATCTCTTATTCAGGCCAAACTATCCCAGCTCTCAGCCTCTCTTTGTATTACAGATGCTCAGTTTGTGAGTTGTCTCCATGGTCCTTCATTGGACTGTCTCCATTATGCCCATATGTCTGTGACTGGGGAGCACAGCACTCCCTGTGCCCCTCATCAGTGCTCAGTAAAAGAAAGGATCATCTCCCTCAACCCAGTGGTTCTCTTTGCTGGTTCATGGTTGGCTTGTTGTCCAGCAAGACCTTCACATCCTTCTCTGTAAAGCTGCTTTCCAGCCAATCAGTCTGGTAAAGAGCAGCATTGTTTATTGACCATGTAAGTAACCTAAAGACTTGAATTTCTTTTAATAATATCTATAACTTGAAGTCTGGGGGAATTATTGTACCCAGACCAGAGAAAGAAATGAACTCTAGATGTTTAATGTATTTTGAATAGGTTCTGATAGATTTTTAGTAGATTTGATAGATTGTTGCATATTTTTGTAGGTTTGAGTTGAGATGGACCAAGTTATTTTAGAGAAATGCAGTCTGGAAGGGCCTTTGGCTCATAGATGTTGATGCCTTCAAGACAGAGATGGGGATCAGAAGATGCAGGTTGAGCAACATTTTATATCGTTACAACATGTGCAAAGGACAACGTGAAGTCACAATGTGAATAATTGGTTCACTGTAACAGAAGTTGTTGAGGAATTGGTTTTGGCCATCTGCAAACTCCAGTAGAGGAACAGTTTTGTTTAGTTTTTCATTCTTTTCAAGGTATTATCAAACTGATGATGTTGAAGGTGATATTGACATTGAAACGATTTCCCTTATGAGACTACTTTAACTTTTCTATCAGTTGATTACTCAGTTTTTAATTAATTGTTATGTATTTTGTATGGTTTTGTACTTTCTCATTAGTGGAAATGATTTCATTCCTAAGTACTCAGAGTTGATAGGGAAGTGTGACTTTAAACTTTAATTGTGCTACTGGAAGTCTTAATATTGACTTTATTCCTGATGGAGAGAGTAAATGTGTGGAATATACAGTGCTTGTAAGATGTGGCAGCAGGAGTCAGGTTGAGCAGCAAATGACTTTTAGTTACCTTAAAGTTCTGTGGGGTTTTGGGAAAATAAAACTACTTTTATGATACTTTCCTGATGTAACTAGTACTCAGGTAATGAAAATGGAGTTGCATAAAACCAGAAAGGAGCACTAAAAGGTAAACAATGCTTCCTTAATTGATTTGAGAAACTGTGAAGTGCAGTATTGTTGATTTTTGGGATTGTTGTTTCTTTTTGTGTGCCTGAAAAGCTTAATCTTCTCATCTCCTTTAACCATCTCCCTTACACTTTCCCAATAGAGCGTAGCAAATCATCTGGATGGTAACATGCATCGTAGTCTGATAACAACTGTAGCATCTTGGCAGACACTCTAAATATCACCAGACCTGGATTGCTTTGCTTTATTCCTCTAACCAGTCTTGGAATAAGTCTTTCTGGTACTGAGAAAAACGTGTGTTTTTTCTAAAGTACTACTCTTTACTCTCAGAAATTCCAAGGCACACGACTTGGCACATGACTTGATGTACAAACAAGTTTGATCACACATGGTTTCAGACCATGAGTCTGCATGTGCCCCAGCTCACTTTTTCACTGCAGGCTCTAGTAAAATGCAGCAGGATTAAGTCTGCACACACAATTAAGAGTCGTACAATGGTTTGGGTTGGGAGGGACCTTTTGAAGGTCATCTGGTCTAACCCTCACTGCTATGGCTGGGGACATCTTTCAGTAGATCAGTCACTTGACTTTGAATAGTTCCAGTGATGAGGCATCCCCAGTGATGAGGCAACGTATTCCAGTGTCTCATAACCCTCATTGAACGAAATTCCTTACAGGTATTTGTATCTACCTTCTTTTAGCTGTCTGTAGCCTGTTTCTGCTATATGGTAGCATACTACTTGTCTGTTTAACACCAAGAGGACTGAAGCTGAGCTGTTAAACTGAGATCTGCAATGGCAGGGTTACAAGCCAGTCTGGTTTGAATTTAGAAGAGTCCAGATAGGCAACCTGGTCTTGTAATCTTAGCTTTTTTTTGGTAACATAATACAACCAAGCAGGTCTTGTAAAGTAGTTGTGTAACCTTACAGCGAGGGCAACTATGTTTTTCAAAGTTTTGGCTTGGGGCAGAGTTTTACAGTCACATTTCAAACCCAGGCTCTGGTTTTAATGGAAATGTTAATAGATCCATAACCAGAGATATGGTATGTGTTTATAGAGTTATAAAATGGATTGAGTTGGAAAGGACCTTAAAGATTGTGTAGTTCCAATCCTCCTGCCGTGGACAAGGACACCTTCCACTAGACCAGGTTGCTTGAAAGCCTTCTGTACCTTGAGCTATCAGATTTATTGCTCTTTAGGTGCTTCATAAAGTAGCTATTGAGATTTTTAATAGAAGTTGTAAAGAACCAAACAATGAACAATTCTGAAGGAAAACTGCTTTTCTGTTGGTGTAGGATTTTGGTTTACCTTTAAAACCCTCTGTTCCATAAGACCTTGTGAAAACTGATAATACCCTGTACCTAGTATGGTCAATTTGTTTCATTCTGCATTTTATTCCCCAACACAATGAATATGAAAGAAAATGGGATAGGGAGCACGTTGTCAAAGGACAGGCAAACACTGAAAGCACTTCTGTATGTGGAGAGTGAGGAAAGACATCACTTTCTTCTCTGCAAATCCCAAAAGATGCAGATTGTCCACATTAAGTCTATGGTCAGACATCTTGTAAATGCTTGCTTCTGTATTTCCTGTAGCTTTTCTCCTTCTTCCTTTTCTACCAAATAAAACCTGATGAACATGCATATTAAGTGGATGGAATACAGAAAATGAATATTAAGGCAGGCTTCCTTTTAGTTCTCCTTTAGTGAAATTACTTTGAGGATAAAGTAGGTCATTCTGAAGGAGGCAGGATGTATTATAGAAGGTTGAGTGGCCCATGTCTGAGCTTGAAAACTGCCCTTTCATTCCTAGTAGTTGCACTGTAGAAGGCCTTCTCTCTGCCTGAATTTGTCCTGGTGAAACTCCCCACCCTGCAGACATGTAGAGTTTCAGGATGGCTGTTATGACCTTACAGGTGAGAAGCCCTGCAGTTAGGAGCATGTAAGGTCATGTCATCCTGGTATGAGTCTGCACCAGGGGAGATTTTTGTACCTGCTTCAGCTTTCAAATCCAAGTTCATATCAAAACAGCCCGCAAGCTCCTTTGATGCTAAGTCAAGAGATGCATTGCTGAGGGGTCCCCATGTTTTCAAGTCTGTGTCTGGTGTAGATATGAGAAAAGGTTTTAATGTATGCATAAGATCGATGTAATACATTTGCATTGATTGCTAGAAAAAGAGGACAATAAAGCTAGATACAAAAGCAATAAAGCTTTCTTGACTTCTCAGGCAGAGGCAGCGGGGATGTGAAACCAAGCTAGCCTTAGTAGGTGGGGAAAGTCCCTCAAGGGTCAGACACTCAGGAATATTTGAGAAAAGTGTCTCCTTGGCTGGCTCTTACCATCTTCCCTGAGGGCAGGACATTAGAGGCCTTTTGTCTGACCCAGGATTGACAATTCTAAGTTGTTACAGTTCTGTTGAATAAAAACAATTCAGCCATTTATTCAAGAGGTGAAGACATGCTGTGCAGATGGGCTGTTTCTTAAGCCCAGACCCAAAAGACAAAGGAAACAATGTTGTGTTTAAACTTCAAGTTCTCTTTTAGCCTCTAGCAAAGGTTGTTATCTATAGTCAGAAGATTCCCAGCCTTGATATTGTCTGTGCTAGATTCCTGTTAGCTGACCTCATGATGTGGTTTGACATCCCTGGTGAACTGGCTAACTGCTGCTCCTGCCCCTGACCTCCAAACGCTTCTGTTTCTCTTCCCTGTGCTTTTCTATCATCTGTGGCAACTTCGGGAAGCTGTGGTACAAAATAATGCCAACCCTGAGAAACAAATCACCTTCTCTGTTTTTTTCCTGATGGTTTCCTGGGCTGGTTGTCAGGGAGGTCAGCAGAGCACTGTGAGGGGGGGCAGGTGGGTGACTGAAGCTCTGCTGAGGGGCTGCCAGGCATGGATGTGTTGGTTTCTTCTGCCTTGCAGTGAAGTAAAATCAGGCTCGGACATTCAGTAGCAGTTCTGAAGCAGTTTCACTCTCTCACAACTCCCTTTGCAGGCCAGCTTTACTACCACAAAGGCATTTAGAGTACTGTGCCAAAAAGGAACAAGTTTATTTTATTTTTAACATCTCCACATTTCCAAAACTGCCTCCCAAGTGGCTGCTTGCTGTGAGGAGGAGGTACAGAAAGCTCTGTACACTTGTCCAAGCCCTGCAGCAAAGCCCTGCAGTTTTTTGCTCTTTGCAGCCAGCAGACTGGAATGATGCTTGAGACTGTGTCAAGCGAGGGAGGAGGTATTGTTTGCTCTTTTTCTTGCAGTACTGCACTGATTTCTCAGACACCATCTGCTTGTGGCTGACTAATTTACAGCAGTAGCCAAGAGGTGATTTTTTACTTTGAGATACATGCTTGTACCATGGTCCATACCTTTTGCCACCAGACAAATTCACTCTGAAACTGAGCTAGGCCATGATAAAACCTAGCCACTTAGTAGTTGATGAGAGGATGGGCAGTGGTCGTCTTAATAGTTCCTCAGTGAACAATGAATTTAGCTCTGGATGGTTTTGAGTCGCACTGGTTCTCAAAATAGCACAAAGTGAGTGATGTGCCAGGTCTTAGCCTTAAAAAGGAGAGCCTGATGTTGGTGTGCAGCTTCTTAGTGGAGAGCCTCCAGCTTGGTGACTAGGCTGTCGGGGTTTCCTTACACAGATCTTTAGAGGCTGTTGCAAGACCAGACTCTGCAGATTATAGGGGTGGGAACTCCTGTTGAAGGCACTATTTGGTCTTCAAGGCTTTGGCCTGGGACATGGCATTGAGAAACTAAAGGAGGAAGTTTTGCTAAAGATACTACTTTTGATAGTGATCGTGATGTTCAAACTGGAATCATCTTGCTCCAGAGGACTTGCAGTTTCTCTAGTTACCTGGAGAGGATTTTGATGTTTATACATGTGTAGCTATTATAGGAGAAGACTCCAAAACCAGCAACTAAAAGTCTTGATGGACTTCCAGTAAATGCTTCGTATGAATCAGTGCAAGATTCAGCTTTAACTAAAACATGTATTTCTTGTTTCCCTTTCCTAGAATATGACAGATACCTAGCATCTAGCAAAACCATGGCAGCAGCTTACCTTGATCCAAACTTGAATCATACACCAAGTTCAAGTGCAAAGACGCACCTCAGTACTGGGATGGAACGTTCCCCAGGGGCCATGGAACGAGTCTTAAAGGTTTTTCACTACTTTGAAAACAGCAGTGAACCGACAACGTGGGCCAGCATTATCCGGCATGGAGATGCTACTGATGTCCGAGTAAGTCTGGTTTTAGCCATTCTCATGTCATCTTTAGGTAAAGTGTTAACTTCATGCTTGAAAAATAGGAAGTAAAAGGCTGGAAGCAAACAAAAGTCTTCTGGTTTATATGAAAAGAGGCCTCATCTGTGGTATATCTTGAGTAACTTCAGACAAAGCTTAAATGGTACCAACTTTCCTTGTGAACAAGAAAAGCTGATATACAACTGTGTGTTATCTTAGAGAAATGAGAACTCTTCCCATTTTTGTGGAAGAGAAAGGTGAAATTTGGACCAGTGGTTATCAGTCTAAATACCACCACTGATGCCTGTCAATGGACTTTTGCCACTTTTATATTCCTCAAAAGCCTGTGTGGTACCACATGGCAGGGCTGAGAGCTGTGATGAAGGTGACAATCACACCATGTTTTTTTAAAAACAAGTAACTTCTACTGTATTTAAATGTAAGATGTGTATATTTACATGTTTTAAATGCTTACATGTAATGTGTACATGACTTTTTAAAGAAGAAATAGTATTCTTTGGAAACTTCTGCCCCCACAATGTGGGAAATTGAGCTGAGGAGTCCTTTCTCTGCACAATGTACAAAGTCCTTCACTTAGTCCACGTAGAAAAAACCAAAGGGTTGGGTTTTTTTAAGAGTAACTTCTACTTATCTGTAATCTTACATTTAGAAACCTTGTGTATGCATGAAAAACCAGTCTTTATTCTGATGCATACATTCTCTTGAATGCTGAGACCTTTACCACTTGCTATGCTTATTCTTTCCGGTTTTTAGGTGTTGCAGTATTTAGACTGAAATGAAGCTCAATTTAACATGCCAAATGCTTTTAAAACTTGTTGGTTTGCTTGGTTTTTTTTAATTAGCCTCCAAGAGCAAAATCTTGCTTGGTGGTAGGTGGTGTGTGGGGTTGTTATCTTCTGTGAGGTTCTTGCTGTAGGAGCAGATTCCCATCTGCTCGGTTCTTCCAACATTCGGTTCTTCCAACATTCGTATTCTCTGCACGGAAAGGCAAATTCTACTACAAAGACTTGATTGCAATCTGTGGAAGGGAGAGAGTTGTCAGAATTAAGGGGACCTGTTGTCACCTTCTGCACACTGCTAAGTTTTCTTTGTGCAAGACAAAACCATGTAAAAACACCAAAGAGTTTTGACCATTTTCCTTTCCTACTGTTTATTTTCTAACGTAGCTGCATGTGAAAAAGACCTAGCAGCATTCCTGAGGGGAGCAGATCTTGTGACAGTGATGAGTAGACCTGTGAAATTCAAGAGTTTTCATTGGTCATGATCAGAAAATTTGTCTCTTGTAAATTTAATAAGCTCACATCTGTCTTTAGGGATAACTTGGTGAGTGGACAGGTTAGAGGTATAACAGAAATCATTAACAGTAGCACACACTTACTTTATATGAGATAGGATTCTTGAATGCCCTTTGGAATGTCTCTGGCTTAAGTATAGTGGTTTAGTATATCTAATGTAATTGATTGGTTTCATACACTGTATTGCTTAGTACAAGGAGAGAGAAAGTAAGTCAGTATGTTGCTGATGGGGGTTAAACCACAACTCCTTGCAAACATCAACTGCAGATGAATGTCCAGGGTTCTTTACATTGTACTTGAAATTGAGGTTATGTTTCCAAGTATGTAGAAACTTGAAAAACAAGCAGAGATTACATCTCTGGTTTCTCAAGCTCAGAAATACCTGTGGTTATGGGCTTTAAGGATCCCAAACTTACATTCCTTGTGAGAAAGTTAGTGCTGAGTTCAATTTGCAGACCTACTTATCCTTGGTTGAAGAAACAACATGCCATGTTTCTTTATAAACACAAGATTAAAGGAACAAGCAAGTAGCAGTTACTTGGGGCTTGCCTTAATTTTTAGCTTTCCTTATACACACATCTAATTGGATGGTTGTTTCTAAAAGTAATGATATTGCCTTGTTTTTTCTTGATGGAGAAAAATGTGATGGGTGGCTCTTAAACTTTTAACAATTGTGGTGCTGTTTTTATGTTGTTAAGCTGGGACAATGACTTTTGAATGTGCAGGTGCTCTGTAGTAAAGGTCCAGCACTGATGTATTACCATGTCTTGACATTTACTTTAGAAACAGTAAACTGTTGTTGAGTACAAGCCTGCATTCCACTGGAACAACTGCTCTTCCACCAAGCTGAATCATTTAAAATTAAAATAGCCTTTACACCTCTCTTCCTTTCCTGGAGGGGATGGTCAGGAATTGGGCTTCCATTTCTTCTGAATTACAAACTAAGAGGGATATTGGTGCTGGGTGTGACTTTTGGCTTTTTTCCAAGGATCTCTGTAAGAATATTTAGAGTTTAAGGTCTTTGGGACAGCTTTGC
The DNA here is from genome assembly GCF_028858725.1 of Colius striatus. NCBI lineage: Eukaryota > Metazoa > Chordata > Aves > Coliiformes > Coliidae > Colius > Colius striatus. The sequence goes on along the minus strand of NC_084762.1, from coordinate 93,448,107 downwards.
CATTAAAAGGAAAAGAGCTGGTAGGGGGGGAAGGTTTCTCAAAAATACTCCCTAGTTAGCACATCTTCTGGGATGATAGCTGAGGAACCTTTCTGGCATTCAAAGGAACTCAAACTTGATCTGAAACCTCCAGAAAAAGACAGTTAATATTTCTGCTGGTAAAGCAGAGGACTTTGTAGAATGTACTGATACCAAGGGAAAGTAAGGGTGGAATTTTCTTTCTGGATTTGTGATTTACACTGTTTCTGATGAAGTCAAGTTTGCCTTTCTCAATGGAAAGGAACTTTGACAGTCAAAAGAGTGAGGAAAGGTCCTTTTTCCTTAAAGAAAAGAGAAAAGATAAAAGTCCTTTATGATTTTGTAAGCGTAGAGTGGAAGCAGTGCTTTTCAGCCATGTACCTTACATACAAACCCTTGATCATGGGGGGAAAGCTTTTTCAGTAATAACCACATGATATTAAGCTCAGATGAAAAAACTTACCTTGCTGTAAGAGTCTCTTAAGTGACCAGACTAAGGGTATGATTTCCTTGCTATTTGACTAGAAGTAACCAAGACAGCAGTGTGGCTATACATAGACTTTGCTTTGAGGAGAACTTCTGGCTGGGAATCTCTGGTAATTCTGGAAGGATTTAGTCCCTCAAAGACAGCCATTTCCTCTAAGGGATGAGTTTGTGTTGTGCAGTGGATTCAACAGCAGCTTTTTAGTTCTTGGAAATTCATCTTTGGATTTCAAAGAACTGGCATGTTTTCTTTACTCTTTTTTTCCTTGGTATTATAGCAAAGACATGCTTCCTTTCCAAAAGAAAAGCTTTTATGACTGTGCAAACAGTTGTCTCCTGCTGTGACTGCCTAGTAGGTAGCTATGGATTTACCACAGAAAGAAAGGTTGTTTGTCATTTCTATTTACCTTGGTATGGCTTCCTTTGGATGTGTTGTCTACGTGCATACTCACAAAGAGGGATTTCCAGGCTTGGGGGTTGGAGAGGATGCAGGGCATGCTCTGCCCTGTTCCCAGCCTCAGGTGTGGCATGCAAGGAGGTGGGTGTTGCCGAGATGGAATTTCTTTGGTCTCAAGTGCATCTGGATCAGCAGTTACAAGTAACTCAGCTTTGCTGGGGATTTTTTTTGAAAATAAGCCCTTATAGGTGATTTTTGGTGAAGTACAGTTCTGCTCCCTGCCCTGCATTCCCAGCTTGCATCCATTACAGCTTTTTAAACTTCTATCCCTTAAAATGTGTCCTTGATTCTTGAATAGCTGTTGTGAAGGGTAAAGATGGTGTTACTGATGTGGAAATAAACCCCACAAATCTCAAACCAGATTATTGCCAGACGTGCCTGATGTCTTTGATTTTCATAGAGGTTTGTTATCTTGCAATTTTGTAAGACTGCCTAAAACATGAACTGGATAGAGATAACATTTACACTTTTAGTTTTCAGCTTTGTCCTTAATTCTGGAGTTAGAGAAGTATGTTTGGAAGCTGTTGATAAAGCTTATAGTGATCATTCAGATGTCTTTTCTCCCGGCAGTACCACCCTGTAATGTCAGGTTCTTGAGTGCTGACACAGTCAGAATGCAAAAAGCTGAAGAGAAATAGGAAAACATTCTTCAGCTAAGGATAAGGATATATGTAATTCAAAAAAAACCTTAGAAATCAAGGGGCATGCCTTGGCTGTCACCCATCCCTTCATCACAGACAAAGACCAGAGCAAATTCTTCAGCTTCCCTACCCACCTTCACAATCTTATTTTTCATGCATAGAATGCACAGGTGCAGGGTTATGAGATTGTGTACTCCAGTTAGTTCCCCAGTTTCACCTTTTTAGGAGGAAAAGGGCTAAAGCACATGCAGCCAAGACATCACCACAGAAGTTTATTAAACTGCACAACTGTGTAAGTGTTTGTTACCTACTTTTTTCCATTTGTCACTCCCATTCAGTCCATGTTATGTTGCTGTACTTTAACCCAGTAATGCAATAGACCTGAGAATCTGATTAAAGATCCAGTTTGTGCTGCAGGAATGCAAAGAGCCTCTAGTGTAAATGTCTACATTTGAAATGATACCCTAGTTGGACAAGTATTTCTTCTGGTATCCATGCCAGCTTCCTTCCTGCTGTGAGTTTTCTCATACTACCACTATAGTTGTTCTGGCATAGGTGTTGTGACTGTTTGTCAAACTCAGCCCAAGTTAAAACAAAGGATTGTTTAGTGTTGATTAGAATCTAAATAAGTTCTGCAGTCTTGTTAACTGCATGGGGTTACAGACTGACACAATTGAGACTGGGAGAAGAAAGGAAATGCCTGTTTATGCAGTGTGGTATTAAAGCCTTGTTTATGGGCATCCCTCATCATCCATTGCAGCGTTATTCCTGGTTTCTAAACACTTAAGAAGGATATTGCTTACCTTGAGTAAGAGGCATGTCAGTATGACCTCAGTCACTGACAAGACTTCTAGCCAGGATTTGACCCATTCGCCTTCATTTCTGTCCTCCAAGACTCTTCTTTTTGGCTTATTGTGGTCCAGTGTCTGCAGGAGAGGTAGTGAATGCTGTGACTAGTCTGGCACAGAGCTGGTCTATATGGTACAGGCTCTGATTGACTAGCTGGTAGACAGCTTGAACACGCTGCTTTCCAACTGCCGAATGGGCCAGATATGCCTTAGTGCTTCTTGATTCTTCTTAAACCAAGCAGATAGCTTGAAGAGTTACAAGGGAGTAGGCATGTGGTAGGGCTGTTCCAATGTAGCTGCTGCTATCTGTAAAGGAGAATGCAAATATATTGCATAAGAAACTTTTTTTCTATTGGTTTTCTCTTTTAAGATGGATTCTTATGATAATTAGTACAAGGGTGGCAGGCTGATGATGCAAAGTTATGTGGAAGGAGCCTGTGAACACTTATCAGGGCTCAAAACATGTCAGGCAAATATTTTTTGTGTTAAGGAAAATGCTGTGTGCAATGGTTCCATATCCACATCTAATTTCAACATGTAAACAATAATACATGTGCTTTGAGGCAGTGTGATTTTTGTTCATATATAGAAGCAGGTTGGAGTGCACAGATTTCTAATGTCAGTTAGTTACATGGGGAAATGTATTAAATCCTTCCTGATCTAGTAAAAGAGCTAGAAAATAGGTACCTTTTACCTTTTTTCCTTCCTTTTCATCAACCACCTGGATGAGGGGACAGAGGGACCCTCAGCAAGTTCCCTGATGGCACCAAACTGGGAGCACTGGCTGATTCCCCAGAGGCTGTGCTGCCATTCAGTGGGATCTCAACTGGCTGGAGAATTGGGCAGGGAGGAACCTCCTGAGGTTCAACAAGGACAAGTGCAGAGTCCTGCAGCTGGGAAGGAACAACCCCCTGCACCAGCACAGGCTGGGGATTGACCTGCTGGAGAGCAGCTCTGTAGAGAGAGACCTGGGAATGCTGGGTGATAATAAACTGAGCATGAGCAGCAACGTGCCCTCGTGGCCAAGAAGGCCAATGGCATCCTGGGGACATCAAGAAGAGTGTGGGCAGCAGGTCAAGGGAAGTTCTTCTCCCTCAGTACTCTGCCCTGCTGAGGCCTCATCTGGAGTCCTGTGTCCAGTTCTGGGCTCCTCAGCTCAAGAGGGACAGGGAAGTGCTGGAGAGAGTCCAGTGCAGGGCCACCAAGATGATCAGGGGACTGGAACATCTTTCATAGGAGGAAAGGCTGCAGGAGCTGGGGCTGTTTAGTCTGGAGAAGAGGAGATTGAGGGGGGAGCTCATTAATAGTGGCAAATATCTCAATGGTGGGTGTCAGGAGTTTGGGTCAGCACTTTGTTCTGTGGTAACTAACAACAGGAAAAGGAGTGATGGGATGAAGCTGGAACACAAGAAGTTCCATTTAAACATAAGGAAAAAACTCTGTCACTTTGAGGTGAGGGAGCCCTGGCACAGGCTGCCCAGGGAGGGTGTGGAGGCTCCTTTATTGGAAGTCTTCAGAACCTGCCTGGAAGTGTTCCTGTATGACCTGATCTAGGTGGATTTGATGTTCAGCTAGATTAATTCCCCAATCTGGTTTATCATGTGATATACAATTGTGTTTACTGGATCAGTGCAGAAGAGAGAAAGTAGCATGGTAATGAGGAAAAGAGGGATGTGGGCTTCCCTCATTAAATGCCTGACATAATGTTGTCAGAGGACAACCTGCATTTTGATGTTGCAGGGGCATTCTGAGGCTTTCCTTTATGGAAATTGTAAATTGATGTGGACCAAATCTCACAGGTTACTTTGTCCAGCTTTTCATTTAACCTCCCCATCTAAATCTGTCATCAGGAGCCATATTACTTGGTACGTAAATAGCTTTTGACATATTTGAAGGGGTTTACAAACGTGAACACTGTGTGCTTGTGTCAGAGGTGCTACCTAATGGCTTTCTCTAGTGCAATATACTTTATTCTTGCTACTAAATAGAGAATTAGTTTTTTGGTCACACTGGGAGCATATTTTTCCAACTTCAGTTTATTCTTAGTAGCACACAGCTTTGTTAATTTACAAGCAAGCAATTCACTTCCACTCATTCACAATAGCACAAGGTATTATTGATACATACTGTGAGAGTCTAGATTATACTGTGCCTTTTAGTCTTTCTCAGATGTGTCTTCAGCTTTTCCACAGCCTCCTAAATACCCTGTACTGTAAATTCTATTTTTGGACACATTCTCCTTATTTAGGACAAATACTAATCTATTTTTCAATTTAGCTGTGTTGAATATCTCGGGATGCTTTAGTCTAAAAATGAGCACTACCCAGTTTTCTAGGTATGGAAAAGCTCTTTTGCTTTCCCCTTCCTTCTGGGTTAAAGGTGACCTATCAATATTATCACTAGGAAACTGCTCTAAGAGCTTCCCATTCTCTTTTTGCTCAGCTGCACTAGCCTATTTTTTGTTTAGGATGTAAATGTTAGCTCTGGAAACCTAAATAAAGTAAATGTGATGAGAGTAAACAGCACTCAACTGGCAGATGATTGTGTGGCTTCCCTTACATTTGCAGGATATTTATGAGAATGACAGCAGACACATGAAAACTCCCCACAGAAGTTTGTGTACACCCAAAGGGAGATCTTGCATTGGAGCAGGTTTCTGTTGGAGTCAAGATCTCCTGATTATTTTAAACTGTGGTTAATTTGAGGTCATACATTTGTAATCCAGATGGAAACTTCAGTGTTCCTTACCTGGTTTTGGTTTAAGAATGCATCTGAGGAGCTTCCTGAGCTGAAAGGCTGGTTGTGGTCAGGGTCTGGAGCAATTTCAGATTTCTTTGGCTGTGCTTCAAGTTAAAAGATTGTCGTGACATATCTCAGCAGGGTATTTGAGTCGCTATTGTGCAGTGGTTAAGCAGTTAAATTGTTGGTCTGGAGACTTCTGATTAAGCATTCTGATCACTACCAGAAAAAACATCAGGCATGCTTCTGGCACTGCTTCTCACGTTTGGATCATGAAAGACAGAAGCTGTCACCCATCCTGGAGTGATGGCAGTGGCTTTGTTTGATACTCCAAGCGTCTCCCCTTGGTCTGTGGAAGCTGTCCAGAAGCCGAGGAAGCCTCTGCATGTTGTTTACTACATACACTGACCCAACTTGGGCTGTGGTGCCAGTGCAAGTCTGGGAGATCAATCTTACACTGTTTGCAAATAGCAGCCAGATAAAACAAATGCTGTCCTGCTGCATGGGAACTCAGGACAGTGTTTATATGCTGTGCTTCCCTGGTGAGAGTTTCTCTTGCTGAATGAACCAACCATGCTGTTGTGGTTTGTGTTGATTGAAGGTGTGGCACTAAATGTTTCAAAACTCAACTTCTCTGCTTTATGAATGAAAAAAGTAAATAAGCAAATACTGGAGAGGCTTCCCCTGCAGACCAGCTATTTGGAGTGTCTTAATCAGCACATTCCCTTATTTCTCTGGTTTTTGATTTCAAGCTTTGTTTTCTTAAGCATCTGGATGAGCTCTGTGGCATTCCTAAACAAAGTACAAGAGAAGCCACTTGATGTGTTTGTTTTATATGAAGCATCACTTCTTCCTTTCTGGGCATACATGACTTTTTAGAATGTGTTTTCAAACATTTATGCTTGACCTCCTTTGCACCAGTACTACTAACTCCTTAACATTTAGGTTAGAGTTGACTTGTTCTTGGGTTGCAGTATGTACTCCTTGCTAATTAATTATGTTCTTGGAGTGATTCCTTATATAATTTAAGAATACATTTACTTCTAAGTTATTATTTATTTCTGGGTTTATGATAGGCTTAGAATGGATTGATAGTATAAAAATGATAGAGGCTTAAAAATCTCCCTTGCTGTTGTGGGAGTTAAGACATCTGAGTTTTTCAGTACTTTCAAAATCCCAACCTGAAAATGAGAGTTCTGAGATGTCCAATTTAATTCCTTCTTGAGTAAATACTGATGTTTTTCAGCTGAGCCTTATGCATCAGTATTCTTGGTCGTTCATGGTCAGAGATAATTTTGCTGTATTGTTTCTTCTTTCCAAAGCCATTTCTTATCACAGCAGGAATAACTATCATTTAAGAACACATATCCCCATTTTCATTATCAACTTGACAGTGTTAGAGACAGAGGAAGGGGTGGATGTCCAAAAACAAATGCTGCATGTTGTATATGCCGTGCAGGGTGCAGAAAGAGAGGGAATGAATGGATATCTCCTGTTTGCATGCATATAGACAAGCTGGCAGTGCTCCCTTTAGAGAGCGTGCCTGCCAAAATATTAGGCTTGACTAACTAAGCAGATTGTCCTTTGGGTGAAGAAGAGGTTAAATGTGCCTCTGTCACTTCTGAGGGGACTTGGTGGTTGTTAAGTGTTTCCTAGGATACAATTAATTGTTTTCTTTACAGTATTTTATACAAAGACCCTTAAATACTGGCAAGAAACTAACTTAACCAATTTTTATACACTGCACTCAATAAGTGTAACTCAGATTTAAAACTGTTCACTGAGCTGATAACAGACCTTTGGAACTTGCTGGCGAAAGCTGCAAGAAGTTAATTGCTTTAAGAGGAGATGGGATGAATAACTGGAAGAGTTTCACTGGAGGTTAGTGTGTGACAGAAGCAGTGCTTTGCTCAGGAAATCCACTGGGATAAAAATAGAGACTGGGAGAGCACCTGGGGGTAGTGTTGTTTGTGTTTGCCTGGTGATGCCTCTTCTCCCAGCATCCTTCTGTGGCCATTGTGGTTCTTCCTTCAGTTGTTTTACTGTGTATGTGCAGGGAGGTTACTTTCCTTTGCACCAGACATTTGACCTGACACTTTGGACACCTTCTGGCTGCCAGGACTTGGCTGTTGCTGCCAGTTGGTAGTGCCACTTGAAAACTTTGATTTCCCCATGTATTTTGAAGTCTCTCCCTCCCACATGGTACAGTCTGCAAGCATCCTACATGCTTTGCTGGCTCTGTCCATCCTCCTTCAAGTTTGGGCTTGTTACCTACTTTATCAGTGGATGTCCATCTCCTGGGCATGGAGGAAGACAAGAGTGTTGAGAGGTGCTAGTGGTGCTGAAGCAGAGGGTGCTTCTGAAGATGTGCTGCTGCTGTTGGAGTGTGCTGGTTTCACACTGGTTACATGTTGATGTTTTACAAAGTTCTGAGCAAGAATCAGCGACTTGTGCGTCTGTGTGTTACTATTTGTACATGTGTATATGACACTCAGTAGGAAATTTTCAGCCCATTACAGGATCAGAAGCCAAGGACTATGAATTCCTGACAGAAGTGTCTGGGAGCAGTGATAGCTTGTGCTCCTGCTGAGCTCCAAACTCAGTACTGGCAGGGATCTGCCGCCTTGCAGAGAGACAAGCCTTACCTTCTACGGGGTTGTGAGGCAGCAGCTCTGATCTCCTGCTGATTTCCTAATCTGGATGAGAGCAGGACAGCTTGGCACACTGCACCTGAAGGGTTACTAATCCATGATCTACTACCACATTTGAATTTTAGTTACTGCTTGTTAGACCTTTGTAAGGCTTAACATGGAAGGGAAGTGGCAGTCTCTTGTGATCATTTTACTGGAAGGTTCCTTTCTCAGGCAGGAGATCCTCAAATACATTTACCTCAGGACAAACAAGTAGGACATTTGGTTTTTGTTTAAAGCCTTCCCAAATAATCATCTTTTGCCTCATTTTTAAGGGATCTATGCTGAATCTCAGGAAAAACTTGAGTGAAGAGGAAACCAAGGGGCTCTGATGTGACCTACCACTGAACATGTAGCTTACAACTTAACGTGTTTAGTATTCTTAATAAAGGTGCCACCTGATTTATTGCCTAATATTTTGTATAGAGTATTACATACTAATATTTAAACATGTTCAAATATATATATTGCATTTCCCAGCTTGTAAGAAGTGTATGTTTCTCTGTTTCAGGGTATAATTCAGAAGATCGTGGACAGTCACAAAGTGAAAAACGTGGCCTGCTATGGGTTACGGCTCAGTCATCTGCAGTCTGAGGAGGTTCACTGGCTACACCTGGACATGGGAGTGTCCAATGTGAGAGAGAAATTTGAACTAGCCCACCCTCCAGAAGAATGGAAGTAAGAGTATAAATGTGTTCAGTGTCAAAATTGACTTGTAGAAGTCTTCTTGCCTTGTCTTAAATACTAATTTGCTTGAGCAAGGAAGATCCTCTGGTGGAGCAAGGATAGGAGGGAACTCCAGACTTTCCACAAAGCAGTGCTTTGTTTGCTTTAAAAGGGTTTTGTTGTTGTAAGTGGTTTCTTGGAAACTGAGGAGAACAGATCACTCTAAGGTGGGATTTAGGAGGAGCATCTTGTCCTTTTTCTTGAAAATGTGCAACATTTGTGATGTATCTAGTGAGCCAGCCCCATCTCCGGTTTTGTCACAGAATCACACAGAGTAACAATATTAAGGGCTGGAAGGGACCTCAAAAGCTTATCCAGCCCAACCCCCCTGCCAGAGCAGGACCACCTAGAGTAGTCACACAGGAACTCATCCAGGTGGGTTTGGAATGTCTCCAGAGAAGGAGACTCCACAGCCCATCTGGGCAGCCCCTGCCAGTGCTCCCTCACTTCAACAGGCAAGGAGTTTTTCCTTATGTTTCTTTGGAAACTCTTGTGTTCCAGCTTGTACCCATTGCCCCTTGTACTATCATTGAGAACAACCTGGCTGCATCCTTAAAAGTTTCACAACAGGATGTGGAAAGGAAAAATTGTCCACTTTCCTGGTAGAAACACGAAGAGGAAACTAACATTTGTTAGCAGAAAACCACGGTGCTCCACTAGAGAAGATTGGGAGCTCAGTGTTGTTGTTAAACCAAATAGAGTATTAAACTCATGTGGGAACACCAAAAAGTAGTGTACTGTGCTTACATGGTGCACGTTTCATGCATGATTTTCTGTGAAATATGTTGAGAACCACAATTTGTGCAGAGGTTGCTGGTTAGCTTAAAGACTTGGATGTATCTTCTGCAGAATTCTTGTCAGTAGTCTGTTCTTAATTTCTTGCAAATGATGTTGTTATATACTGACAGATGTCCCAGTTGGCAATCTTAAGTTTATAAATGTTTCTGTAGGCACCTGATTTTAACAAATCCAACAAATTGGAGCAAATTAGGAATGTTTAAAACTTAAAAGTTTCAGAAATGTTGGACATTCCCTTCTCTGCATGGTGGTGATTTTTGTCTGGGATGTCCAGCAGTGTTGTCTTTCCTGTGCCTCACAAGAACTTCTTCATTGGTAATCCTGTGAAATCACAGCTTAAGGGATTCCTGAATCCTCTCTGTGATAAGAATGCTGTATATAAGATGTGAATAATGAATGCTGTGGAAATTTGTTAGATAGTATACAAGTGTCACTTCCATGTTTATTAGACAAGACAACTTGCATTGTACACGTCTCAGAACAAAGTTAATTAGTTTTAAAAGCAAAGGTAGATATTATTTTGAAGCCTGTGTAAAGAAATTGTGTAAAACCCTCCTGAAAGTGCTATGATAAGATGTAAATAATTCAATACGTTTCCAGAGTGGCATTTAGTGTTTTATCGACTATATGCAGCCTGACGTACCTTTTAAACCCCCGGAGATTTGCTGTGCAGAATCAAAACACTGCTGTCCTATTTATAATACCAGAACAACAGGGTGTTTAAGATCATATGACAGCACTTGTAAAAACATTTAGATTAGCAAAGGGGGAGAATGGTTCTTAAGTCAAAAGCTTCCTATAGTTCTAATAAAACAGTAACTGCCTCTTGTGGGGTTTTTGATGGCGATTTTTTTAATGATTGAAATGAAAAGGGCTGTGTATTCAGTGTTCAGAAATTAGATGTCAGATGTTCTCCTGGGCTTATCCACATACTGGAAGTTGCACTGATTGTCAGTAGGTTGTACACAAAAGTTACCAGAATAAAATATCTCTCTTATACTCAGTTTTGTTTGGTGTTGTGCTGTTTATAGTCCTGCAGAGGATGGGCTGGTGAAGGGGAGAAATAGCTGACAGAGCTCAGGAAGAGCAGATTTAGGGGCAAGGTCATGCAAAATTCTGTCACCTGTAATTTTCTTTCTTCTTCCTATGGTGAACAGTTCAGTTGCAGGTACAAAGATAATTTACCTTTACCAAACTGCCAGTGGATCACATCACTTACGAGAGATGAACACGAGATCATTGCGTACTAGAAGAGCCTTTTTCACCTCACATCCTCAACGTTTGCTTTTGTGTAGTAGTCTGACTTTCTTGCTATAAAAAGTCTGTTTTGCAAGAGATGGCCAAGATTTGAACTATCTTGTGGTGGGTTGGTTGGTTTGTTTTGAGTAAAAATCAGTAGAGACTCAATACTTTTTTCCTACAAAGAAAAAAGATTGGCACTAAAGGCAGATAGAAGTATTGTGTTGAATGTACCCCTGCATCTTCACTCTACATTTACTTTAAGAGTGTTCATAGAATCATAGAATGGTAGGGGTTGGAAGGGACCTCTAGAGATCATCCAGTCCAACCCCTTGCAGAAGCAGGGTCACCTAGATCAGGTCACACAGGCATGCATCCAGGCAGGTTTTGAAAACATCCAGAGAGGGAGACTCCACACCCTCCCTGGGCAGCCTGTGCCAGGGCTCTCTCACCTCAACAGTGAAAGAGTTTTTCCTTCTGTTTAAATTGAACATTTTGTGTTCCAGCTTCATCCCATCACCCCTTGTCCTGTTGCTAGATACAACAGAAAAAAGAGATGCCCCAACCTCCTGACACCCACTATTGAGATATTTGTTAATATTAACAACATCCACCCACAGTCACCTCTTCTCCAGACTAAACAGCCCCAGTTCCCACAGCTTTTCATGCTTGTAAACTATTTCAAGTGACCTTCTTCCATTTAAATCTGCAATGAAGAAAATTCCACCCAGTGTCAGAAAATTCCGAATGTGTCCAAGTGATGGTGCCAACAACGACCAGAGTTACAATTACTTGAACTGCTTATGATATATTTGTAGTACTTTGTTCAGGGAATAAGTATTCTGGAATTTGTGTAACTTTAAGCAATACTGTCTTATTCCTTTGGGTTTTAATAGGACTAGAGAAGCACTGTACAATTTGAATGTAATTCCTTGCAATTGCTTTAGAATAACTGTAGTTTTCTGTAAAGGTCCCTTCCAACCCCTACCATTCTATGATTCTGTAATTCTAGGAAATGCACTCAGATTTATTCATTACCGAATTCCAGTTACACAACTGCTGTTAGGGTTATCTTACAGGAGTATAAGTTGTTAGTTGTTCTTAAGAATTGTCTTGTTTCAAGGCCTGTATACCTGTGCATGGGAGGTGATCCCAGGTGACCAATGAAATACAAACCAACCCCTAGGGCTTTCTAATGGGAAGGCAATAAAGAATGGATTTGTTTGCTTCAGGATTCCTGTTAGTGTTTATGCTGCAAACCATGTGTTAAACTCACATTTTAATGAAGAAATTCCTCTTGTAGTAATATTATCAATATTTTAATGATTGGATGCTTCCAGGGGCATGAGGGAGAAACATGAAAGACCTTCCTCCTTAACCTTCCTTTGTACCTCTGCACAGCTAGGTAAACTAGAGTTAGCAGGATGTGGGACTCGTCAGTCATAGACAGCATCAACCTTCATCATTTCTCTTTTAATACTGAGCCTTGAACAGCAGTCACAGCATCTGTCTCTAACAATGGTACATGCCACAGCACTACTCTGCCTGCTGCTCTTTATCCTACAAAGGAAACATCAAGAGGCTCAAGTAACAATTTTTTTTGTCTTGGTATACACTGTGTTGCCCACAGAGTAGACACCTTCAGGTTCTACAGTGAAACTTTGTAGGTAAAGCAGATCTCTTTAACCAGGTGACACTCATGCTTTGGCTCTAACAGGTAGAAGATGCTCCAAGAGACCCCCCCAGGGCATAGCAGTCCTTTGGTGTAAGTTTTGATAGCTGGAATACAAAAGCCTTGGCACTGACACAAAGGCCAGACCACCTGCTGAATGATTTTATGATTTGACTAAGGTGATCTAACAACTCTGTACCTCTTTTCTCCACAGTCTGCCTTCTCCTGCTGCCAGTTATCCAGTCCTTTTCCTTTTCTTCTGGGACCGTTAGTGCTTGTTTAATCCTTCAGTGAGCTGATTCAGTACATTAAGCTAACACAAGGCTCCTCCTTGCTCTGCCCTTCTTGTTCCCATCTTCTTTCTGGTTACTTGTCTGCTTATGTAAACTGAATTGGAACCTGCTGTAGAAACCTACGTGTTTGAGACCAGTGAGATGATTTCTGCAGTGTCACAAAATTGGATCATACTTTCTTCTATTGGCTCCACCAACTGCCAAAGTACTGCTTGTTAGTCAAGGGAAGGCTTCTAGAAGTGCTCAGGAGCCACTCTGTGGACAGGTCACTTCACCATACAGCTTCTTAACTATTGATGCAGATCTGAGTGGAGGCCTGTAGCATGTGTCAGTGTGTGTGGAAGCATCTATAGCACAGTGTCAGTGCAGAGCAGCAAGTGTGGAATAGTAGCCTTCTGGTTTTATCAGACATCAGGGAAGTGATCATCAGCTGGTTTGTGAGAAAGTGATTTCTCATCCTCATCAGTTGGCTGTGTTTCAAACACAGGAGATTTAGAGGATATTGAAAATCAAGCCCATCCCTGCACTGGCCTTCAGAAGTCAGCTTCTTCGTTCCCATAGGTATAGTCAGAGATTAGGTTATAAATAAGTAATGAAGGTCACTCTCAGTGACTGTACCAGCCAAGCTGGTTTGCCTTTGTTAAGAGAATAAGTCCCTGTAAAGGAGAAAGATTGCTTTTCCTATGTTTTTTTTTTTAATCCCAGAGAGTATGTGTTCTGCATCCTGGTCTACCTAGATCAGTATGTATGCTGCTGAAGTTCTGAGATCAGTTCCACATGCTTTTCTTCAGGCCTGAATGGTCTCTTGATTTTTGGCCTACAGGATGTCTGAGAAGTAGGAGAAGATGAAGTATGAGATGACCACCAGTCAATATTTGTTCTGAAGTCTCTTTTTTTTGTGGTTAAGGCTGTGTTTTCTGTGCACAGGACTGAGTGTACATTTTCCTTTCTGAAATAAACTTGCCTTACTATGACAAAACTTCATTCTAAGTTTTCCTGGTTACACTGTACGTCCATGTGTTTCCAGTTTATAAATGTTTTCCTTCTTTTATTGATTTCTAACAGGGGAGTATATTTGCAGTTCTTTCAAAGCAAAGTGGAATCCTGAGTAGCAGTAACTCCTAGTAACTTTCTCTCAAATCTCTGCATAAGTCTTGATTGCAGGCAGCCAGATCACTTGCTGAAAAGAAGTTCTTGTCTTACTGAAACCAACAAATTAAAGTGTTGCAATATTTACTCCTACAATCATGAATAGTTTGTTAAATATACTTATTTCTGGGAAGGGCTGTGAGGAGTTGTGTAATTATGCTACATTGGCACACCCAAAGGAGTGAGGGCATTTATTATCAGAATTTCATTGCAGGAATGTGTTAGAGGAGGAAATGTACAGTATGTGTTAGACTTTGTGGGCTGTAGGACGACTAATACAAAATCCAAGGTTCAGAAGGAGAAGTTTAAGGTTTGAGAAGAGATACAGATTTGGTGTAGTTAATGATTCAAAGCTAATTCTGAATCTCCTTCACTGCGTGGTGCAACATTCACTTGAAAAATGTGACTGTCACATGAAAACTGATTTATTCGGCTCTTCACAGAATGATAGGAAGTTGGACAGGACCTTTAGAGATCATCTAGTCCAAGCTCTCTGCTCAAGCAGGTCCCACCTAGATCAGGTCACACAGGAACACATGCAGGTGGGTTTTGGAAACCTCCAGAGAGGAGCCTCCACACCCTCCCTGGGCAGCCTGTGCCAGGGCTCCCTCACTGAAATAGTGAGGTAGTTTTATTTATGTTTGAGTGGAACTTTTTGTGTTCCAGCTTTTGTCCATCACCCCTTGTCCTATCACTGGACACAAAAAAAAACCCCAACTGTTGCCTCATCCTTTTGACAAACACCTTTTAAATATTTGTAATTATTAATGAGATCCCTCCTCAGTCTCCTCTTCTCCAGACTAAACAGCCCCAGTTCCCGCAGCCTTTCCTCCTATGAAAGATGTTCCAGTCCCCTGATCATCTTGGTGGCCCTGCACTGGCCTCTCTCCAGCACTTCCCTATCCCTCTTGAGCTGAGAAGCCCAGAACTGGACACAGGACTCCAGATGAGGCCTCACCAGGGCAGAGCAGAGGGGGAGCACAACCTCCCTTGACCTGCTGCCCACACTCTTCTTGATGCATCCCGGGATGCCATTGGCTTCTTTCCCACGAGGGCACATTGCTGGCTCATGGTCAGTTTATTACCAATCAGCACTCCCAGGTCTCTCTCTGCAGAGCTGCTCTCCAGCAGTTTGACCCCCAGCCTGTACTGGTGCATGGGGTTGTTCCTTCCCAGATGCACAACTCTGTATTTGTCCTTGTTGAATCTCAAGAGGTTCAAAATTCATCTTCTAGATACATCTTGATGAATAAGGAAGTAAGAAATGTTTTTACAGAGAAAGCCCTTTAAAACCTTTGGAACAATTCAAAGCTGAATATTGGAGCATTTGATCAGAGAAAGACTGGAGTCATGTTTCTTGAGTAAGCTTACAAGAGTGAGCTTGTGTGGTCTGTAGGATGTGGCTCCTTGGGGAGCAGTACTGGTTTCCACTCTGTGTTTTAAGTACCATGTTTGTTGAGAACCAAAGATAAAAACTGTTCCTGGGTGTTGTGTCAGTTGTTACGGCAGCATCTCTGCTGTCATCACCTAATTGTGGCCTCCCTTCCCACGGATTTGGACCTGATCGCTCATCTGCTGCGTCTTTATGCTTTAGCCCTCACTGAAGCTTTGAGAAAGCAGCAGAGTTTTGTTTGTGTCTGTTACAAAGATCATTAACATCTTTATGAAACATTAGGCATTGCATTCCAGTTTCAGTTTCTGAGTAGTCAAAAGAGGAAATTTTCCCTTCTTTTTCAGACTTTGTTTTGGTTGTATCATTCTGTTTAAGAACATTTGAAGATGTCTTTAATTTGTGAGGAAATACCAATTACTGTTTTGTCTCATCAGTTTCATTCTCTTTTCCTTTTCAGATATGAATTGAGAATTCGTTATTTGCCAAAGGGGTTTCTAAACCAGTTCACTGAGGACAAACCAACTCTAAATTTTTTCTATCAGCAGGTATGTTCAGTTCTACTGGGTTTTTTTCTTTAGCTGGCATCTATTTGGAGAATTCTGGTTTTGTTTATGCAGGTAACATATTACCCTAGAAATAGAAATTGGTGAAGTTTAGGTTGCGTATATAAAGCACATCAGGCATGAAGCCCAAGTCTTCTCTCTCCTTGAGAAGTGGTAAAGGAACAAAGCAGTCCTGCAGTTGTCTTTATATCTCAGGTATCATTTACTGTTGTTCACTTGGTTTCTTAATTTCACAGTTTGTTGAATTTCTGAATTACTTTATTCTTGCAAGAACAAATTAATGGGCAATTTCCCCACAACCATGGAAGGCTTTTTAAGCACCTAAATCTTAAATATTTTCCCTTAAATATTTTTAATCTACTTTTAGACTGACAAGACCAAAAGTTCATGGACACATCTTTTAGAGGAGTGTGGATTAGAATGGTTGTAATAGCTCTTAACTCTTAAGAATTCATGCATCTCTGAAAATTGAAACACAAGCTTACTTATTGATTACCTTTTCCAGTGCCTGGGCAGTGTGTTGTCTCTGTTCATACACTGAGATATTGTTAATGCGTAGCAAACAGTTTGTGTGTATTAGTGGTGTCAAGTTTGTGAACTGTTTATGGTTTTATGTGGTGGTTTTTAAGCAACATTTCTTACTGCTGTATGGAGGATTAGTATTAATCTAGATTATTTAAAGGAGTAATTTTACAGAGCATTGTCATGATAGAGATGGAGTAAGACAGGAATGAGAGTTAGAGGGAGAAGGCTTGTGAGGTCAGCTGGAATGGCAGAGCTCAGGACCTACACCATGAAAGTTCTGGAGTTTTGTGTAGAGACAGTTTGGTTTTGTTTTGTTTTTAATCTGATGCATTTTGTTGTGGCAAAGGAACAACAGTATGCTGTGCTGATAATGCTACTCAAACCCCAAAGGGTTCTACAAGGGAAAACTAGTCCTGTGGACTCCTGTTCTTTTTGTTGTGTTGCTGCCATATTAAAAATATTCTGATCTTATGGTATGCTCCAAGCAACCAACCTCATTCTTGAGCAACGTCCCCTGAAACTAGAATGTGGAGCTGATCCAGATCATGGCACTCTTCTGCCCTCATGAACCAGGAAACATTAGTTCTGATTAAATTTCCTTTTTAAGTTTTTAAAAGTTGAAAACATGGTCCACCCCTCTATCCGGTACTTGAACTGAAAGCAGAATATAGAATTAATGTGCTTGTACTCATATCTTCTGTCCTTTCTTTTACTTACGAAGGTTCCAGCCTTAGGTAGGTGACAATGTTTTTTTAATGTGTGATGAAATTATTGTATTGATGTATGATGGAGATTTCTGAGGAGATGTTTTTACTACAGTGCTTAAGTGCTTGGCATTTTAGTGTAACTCATCTGTGTGATGTGCATGTTTTGGGCTAAAAAGTCTAGATTTTGGGGATTCTTTAGTACTACCAGACGTTCTTGCAGAAGAAACAGTTTCATGTTCCTTTTTACTTCAGCAACAAGTGATTTTCTTCGTACTGGCTTTAAACATAGCAGACTTGTATTTCTCATGATGCAGATGTGGGTGATGAGCTCCAAAATAATTTGTTGAACTCCATCATTTACCTACTCAACAGCTGGGAAGCCTGCAGCATCTTCTAATGTGTGCCTCAGAGAACTTTTTCTTTCAAGCAAGGAATTAAAAGTACTGGAGGGATATTTTTGTAGCATTTTCTGAGAAACGTGTTTTGACTAAATTTGGGGAAGTCATTAGAAGCAGATCCAACTGGCTCAGAATAGAAAGAAGGTTTATGAAGGTCATCAGGAACTGATATGCAAAGATGACAGCTGTGTGTATCTGAGGATGCCCTGAATCCTAGTTCTGTTATGAAATGAAAACCAGAGGTTCTTGTCTCCTTGCTCAGCACACCATAACCAGTGTTTTTTCTCTTCCTTCTCCACCTTATCCTGAGGTATTTATAAATCTAGTTCTTCAAAAGTCATGTTGGGTGCTGAAAGATATTTGGGTCAGGTGCACAGCTTTCCAGAGCTGTCTCTGAGATTCTGTTTCACTCCATCTCGCTTGGCCTCTTGAATGAATTAGGACACTTTTATCTGGTGAAGTGTTAAGGCAGCCTCACTGACTTATGAAAAGACATTTTACAATTGACATTTTAGCAACCTGTTTCCTAACCACACCTCTGTCAGATACATCATGCTGCACACTCAGGAACAGAAACCATACATGTATACATACATCTCTTGAGCTTCCTGCACGGAAATAATTGATAGAGATAATTAATTTAGTACCCAGTTCCAGATTATTTTTTAAATCCAAAAGATTTACAATTCTGTAATCAAATTGTCATTTCTAGATGCAAAAGTCAAACACATTGCTGTCTAGGGCATTACAAATGAGGAATAATAGATTTTAAGGGCCAGATGCTCCCCATGACTAAATCTTTCTATTCAGGATGAGGCTGAGAACCTGTTGCTAAGGTGATAACCTCTCAACACATGTTGTCTGACTTATTAAAAATGTACAACATCCAAAAAAAAAAGTTCATGGAGAAGGAAAAGAAATGTGGTGATCTCTATCACCCATGGATTTGAGAAAGTGTCTTGGTTTTCTTGGGTTTGAGTTGGAGAGCCTCAGTATTGTTGAGAAAGGAACTGAAAGTAACAGACCTGATCTTCATCTTCCAGAAAAGTGCAGAAGGTTTGTAAAGATAATAAAAAATGACCTTAATTGCTGTCAAGAGACACAGTTTATTCCTGCTGTTAACCCCAGCTGCAATTATTGGGCTGTTAAAGTGAAAGCTGGCACATGTCTGGAGCTTCACAGGCATGACTGCTTCCATTCCCTGCAATGAGTGCCTTGCCCTGTGTAAATTGGTGTGAGCGGTTAAGTCTTGTCAGCTTGGACTTAAAACGTGGAAAGAAAGCAATATTTTTCCTTGATTTTGACTGTTTTAAGGATGCTGTGGCCTGCCTTTATCTTGAGTGTTTTTGTTATCAAGAGTCTTGAGCAAATCAAGAACTGTTAGTAGCTGTGGACGTTAGAGCCGTTAATCAGTGGCAGTCATTCTGCCATCTGCAGTGGGCGTTAGCTGTTCTAATTGGAAGTATAAAAGCAGGGCACTTAACGAGACTCTTCATGAGAGTGCCTCTGGTTTGCAATCTGTACAGCAAAGGATTAAAGTTGGGGTGTGTGTGTGTTGGGGGGAGCAACCGTGGAACTTGTTTGTAATGTCAGAATTAGTCAAGCTAGCGTTGATAGCATTGATAGCTGTTCGCCAGAGCATCTGTGTTTCAGGCTGCTCTTCAGCTTTGTGACTTGAGGTAGGGTTTAAACTGATGCCTAGGCCATTCCTTTTGAGTTGTGTGTTCAAGACATGTCGTTTTACATCCCACTTGAGAGCTCTGATCAAACATTTATGTCCTTGATCAACATTTATGTCCCAGCCAAGAGCTCTGATCAACAGACTAAAATGCTTGAATTGTGTCTTTTACTTGGCTGTTTGGAAGGTGTCTGTCATGCTTTAAGCCCAGGTGGCAACAAAGCACCACACAGCTACTTCCTCACACCTCACCCATGTTGGATGGAGAAGAGAAGGGTAACAATGAATGTAATGGGTCAAGACAAAGGGAGGGATCACTCACCAATTATGGTCACAGGCAAAACAGACTCAGAGGAGAAAGAAAACAAAGTCAACTTCATATGCCACCAATCAAAGACAGAAGTGGATAGTGATGCCACCATATCTTAACAACACCTTTCCCTCACTCCTTCCCTCCTTTCAGACAGCTTTGCTCCCAGTTTCTCTCCCTCCTTTCCCCCAGCATTGCAGGGAATGGGTGTTGTGGTCAGTTCATCACAGATTGTCTCTACCGCTCCTTCCTCTTCAGTGGGTGGATTCCTCACACTTCTCCCCTGTTCCAGTGTGGGGACCTTCCCATGGGGGACAGTCTTCACAAACTTTTCTTCCCTGAGTCTTGCCCATGGGCTACATTCCTCACAAACTGCTCCAGCATGTGTCCCTTCCACAGGCTGCAGTCCTCCAGGAACAGACTGCTCTAGCATGGGCTTCCCAGAGAGGTATGGCCTTCTTCAGGCACTGCTGCTGGCTTGATGTGGGGTGTTCCATGGGCTGCAGCAGAATATCTGCTCTGATGCACCGCTTTTTTCACTGATCTTGGTGTCCACGTGGCTGTTTCCCTCCCATTCCACTTTGCCTCATGCCCTTCTTCCTCCTGCAATTTTCCCTTCTTAAATAGTGATCACGGATGTGCCTGATTTGCTCGGCCTTGGCCTGAGGTTGGGCCTGACTGGTGGAGGCTGCAAACAGCTTCTTAAGTGGGTTCCATTGCAGCCTCTCCCCCAGTATCAAAAAACCTCACCACAATGTCAAAGGTAGTGGGTGCCAGGTCTTAGAGTTGTCTCTTTTTTCCATGAAGTGGAGCATTTAGGTGGTGATACTGCATAGACTGCATTGTGGGCCCAACTGCTTACAATTTCAGCCAAATGAGGCAAACTGGATCCCACCCAGTGCTGTTTGAATTGTGAGGTTAAAGTATAAAATAAACCCCAGGATATGCCAGATTTATGGTTGTATGCAGAGTTGGCAGATGCCTGCTCTGTGGGTTTTATGTGCCAGCTTTTAGTTGTGTCCCTTTGTATACCCACACCTGATCCAAAGTGAACTCTGGCCCCACCCCCAAATCCTTCAAAGTGAGGTATGCTGGACTGCTGAGTAAAAATACTATCAATTATTTTTCATCAAAAATTGACCTCTCTTCTTGTTGTCGTTCTATAAATCTCAAAAGAATAAAGACATCTGTCTTTTGTATCATTTTTTTCCTGCTTTTCAAGAAAATTTCAGAGGGAACAAGTGTAAAGGGTAGGAAAGGAGAATTAAAAATCGATGGGTTTTGAGTGATGAAAATTAGATGTCACATTTTTCTTGTACTTCTTGAGAGCGTTTCCAGCTGCTGTAAGTGGTGGTGAAATTCACTGTGAGCGTTTTCCTGTCCCTCTGTTCCTGTAATATAGCTGTTGGAAATAAAGGGCACAGGCTTCTCCCTTTCGCCTTAATAACTGAGTGAGGAATGAAAGGCATATCTCACACCAATACAAAAAACAGTCATATAATGAGAATCAGACGTAAGCTACTTGAATTGCCTTCCTTTTATTGTGGGACAAGAGCCTGCACACATTTATGCTTGAATAACATGTTAGCCTCCAGTAATTGTAGATGGTTTATCCCTTGATGAAAAGGGAGTAAGCATCTGTATTTGAGGGAGGGGGGGAAGGGGGATGGGACACCAGCTCATGGGCATCAGCTGTTCCATTGTTACTGTCCTTGTGCCTCAGACAGACTTTAAGAGTAACTTTTTGGTGTTTTTTTAGCTCCTGGAGAACAAGCAAAGGTTACTTTTTATCAGCCTCTATAGAATATTTGTCTGTGCTGCCTTGTTTAGCCTTCAGTTTGGAGCTGTCGTGGCAGAGTACATGTATATAAATAAGAGATCAGAGAACTGGACTGTGTTTTGGATTTTCAACTGAAAATGAGCCAAAGTTGTGTCATACACAATAGAAGGAATTGCAAGCAGAGAGAGGATGATCTCTTAGGGCAGGTCAATGACATTCAGCCAAAATTGATCTGAATTCTATGCCACAGGGATTCTGTGTTTCAGCAGACAAGTACAGTGCAGATTCATTTTATAAGAAAACTGCTTTTAAAAAGGAAAGAAGAAAAAGTGATACTTGTTTTCTTCTTCAAAAAGGAAAAAATCTCTAAAGAAAGAGGAGACAGTTTCTTGTGACAAATGGCACTTCTGTTTCTCTGCAGTATCTGTCAAGATAATGTTAGCACTTAAAATATATTTCCTTAAATGAAAATGTTTTTATATTGTGCCACATAAATGCATCAAGCAACTTAAATTATTTTTATAGTTCTTTCCTCTAACATGCTGGAAATTTTAAGTCCAGGCAATTATTATAGTAGCTTAATGAGTAAAGTTTTATAAGGCTTAGGTGCGTGAGATATAATTTGAACTGCAGGTTGGGAATTAAACTCTTTAACCTAATTAAATAACAACATCTCTTACACCCTAATAAAAGTAGGAGACCTAAAACAAATGACTTTGACAGGAAAAGCTGTGAAGAAAATCAAGGACAGGGAGAGAAAAGCTGGCATTGTTCCTGATGTTGGCAGCCTGATGATTTCTTCATTTTAAAGAAATTGATTTAAAAAATATATCTAGAACTATAAATCAAACTGAACATCATGTGTCTGCTCCTTACAGCTTGTAAAAGTAATTGTGAGGTATCTTTTACAGGGGTCACTTTCTTGAAATGGATGAAATTCACAATTCCTCATAAAGTATTGACTTTTTAACTATAAAAGTTGATTTATGTTCCCAAGACTATGGTGGATGTTGCTGTTCGTATCCTTGTGCAGCAACTTCGATCTCTTCCAAATGTTCTATGTCAAATGTCCTCTTTCTGTTAGTGGCACTGGGTGGTAGGAATTTAAACCATACTTATATTCCTAAAGACCTCTTCAGTTGTCAGCCACACTTGATCCAAAGGAAAAAGGCTGCTTTGATTTAAAATTTCCACCTGTCAACCGGAGTGGTGAAAACGGTGCTCGTGGGCTTTCTTGCACTCATACATGTGAATTAATCTTAGTTCAAGAGAATACATTTAAAATGCTCTCACTCACGTTGGTGCTTGGAGTCATTTGTTCTGGAAAAGCACAGTTCTGTGTCGAAAGGAGAAGTATAAAATTAGCTGTTAGCAAGGCATGCTTAGTAGGTTGAGTAGTATATGACTCCCAAGAGTATAGTCCTACTTTATGGAAGATCTGAGAGGCAGCAGCGTATATTGCAGTGACATCTGGAGATCAGCCCACTCGGACAGAAGGGATCGTTTTTTAGCCATTCCCTCCCCAACAATGCCTCGTCAGAAGGTGATTTACCCCCTCCCCAATCTCTAATGCCGTTATTATTAACAGAGGAGCTTCCAAAATTAGTTAGAGATGTCAAAGATCACCTCTAGATAATATAGAGACTGTGACCTTGGGAGAAGAAGAGGAGGAGCAGCTGAGGGCAGATGGCAAATGAATGTTATCCTGATACTAAATCTGTGCTTTTAACTCGACTGGAAGAGACCAAAGCCTTAATTTTCCCTAATGCAGACTCCTATAATAACTGTAATATTATCAGATGGGTAAATAGGGGTGGACACACATATGTGTTTCCCTGCTGTCCATATTTTTTGAACTACCATTACGATCATTAAGGTGACTCCTAAAACTACCGATGACATTAAAAGCGTGCTTTGGGCTGCTGTGCATATGGTACTTCATTCAAAGCAGATGACACCCAAGTCTTTGAGGGTTAATTTTGCATAAGATCTCTGAAGCTGTAGCAATGTGAGTTGGGACACTGCTCTAACTGATTATTCTGATTCTGTAGTGAAGACAATTTAGTGCCCTCCAGGAACCTGCTGTTGGTAACCGAGGGTGGGCTGCACTGTGTCAACATGGAAGAGCTGTCTCCTTTTGCAGACCGGTGATCACAGATGTAGGAAGTTTTACTGGCTGACTGTCACATTCATCTCATGATGCATCTGTCCAAGGGTATACTACAGCAAAGATTATCCCTGAAACCACAGAGTATTTGAGATAATTCTGTCTAATAAAGGGTACCACGCAAGGGCTGTCTCGTGGATCATGATGGGACTGCGTGTGGTAGCTGCTGCAAGTGCAAAACAAAATGCAACCTGAACAGGAGTGTTCTGAGCACAGAGCAACGTTGCTCATTTTGAACGTGAAATTATATGGGGGGGGAAGATATTGAAGTATATCCTCCAGTCGTTGCCTTGGTCACATAAGCAGCTGCTGAAAATCTGACAAATGCTGAGATATTGAGGAATTGAGTAACTACAGGAAAAATTTCAGTGGACTTTCCTAAGCCCCACATCACCAGAAGTGTTGTGTGTTAGTGTGAAATGAAGATCCTGATGGAACAGTTCTGTGGTGCCTCAGTGAGCTATTAACATACAAAACCCAAACACCAGAATACCTCTGGGTATTACAAACTTAAGTGTTTAAAAATAGGTGCTAGAACACCCCTGAGCTATGAAAACAGGTAATAAATAACCTTCCTCTATATGCACTATTAAAGAGGAAGGTTGTATATGTTAAATGTCACTAACTAAGCACAAGGACGTAATTTCTGAATATAAAAAACAGCAGCTAAAAATATCTGGATGGAACAAATGGGTAAGGAGACAATGAGGTGGTGTGAGTCTCTTCCGGGCTTTGTTAAGCTATTGTAATTGTGATTATCAAGCTGTGTACCAAATTGAGGACAGAAGACATTTTGTTTCTTTGTTTGCTTATCTAAATATCTTACCTGTGGTGATGTAGTTTTTTTCTAGTTCTACACTTAACTCTTTAGGGGGTAATTAATCACTGTAAGTGCTGTTGAAATGCAGTTTTGAAAGCAATGCCAGTGTGGGGGAAATAAAAAGGACTGAGTTGTGCAAGTAGGTCATAGATGTTGAAAGTGAAGCAAGAGAAATAGATTGCTTATTTTTAAACTGTCCTGCAGAAAAAATGGAGATTATCCTGTGGGAAATCCTTTGGTAATGCTAAATGAGCTGGTGAAACCCAGTGTAGTGGCTAATTATTGATATTCATCGTTACTGATACAGCATTTGATAGTTCTGTTGCTAAAGAATTTCCACAGTAGGCTTGGAAAGGAAACTCAACAGAAAGTTTGATAATAAAAAAATAACTTCTATGGTTAGAAACAAATTCAAACTTTTATACTTTTAAGACAGAGCAAAAAAAAATCCCCTCCTAAACTCTTGCAAGTATTCAGTACTAACTTCAGAAGGATTTACTCCTGTTGTTAATAAAGAAATGGAAATCCAGCGTGGTGTTTTTATGAACTGCACTGGCAAGATGGCTTGTCAGCCTGAGTGAATGTTTTTTCTGAAATACTGCAGCTGCATCCAAAAAATGGTGTGCAGAAAAATGAAGCAGATGGCTTTTGAAAGTAGCAGCTGGTATATAAAATACGAGGCCTGTGATAGATTTCTTCTTAAATCATGTGTGCTAGCATAGGGCTATTCGCTAATTTCTCCATCCTCACGAGCGTGGGCTTTCCTCGGTCTCCAGTTTTTCTTTTAAATTATACCAGCTGGAATTTGTTATCCAGTTGTAGAGCTAGGAAAGTGCTCATTATTTCCCAGTGAATTTTAAGAAGTTAAAAGTTACACTATCAGTAATTTGCCCATTCAAGTCAAGGAACAAATATTTTACAAGTCTGACATCAGAAATGAAACTGGGCTTTTGTTAATGTCGCTGCTTCCTGGTGGAAAAACTTGTTAGTTCAAGGTTTAGTCCTCACCTGCTTTCCTTTTTTATAATTTAAGGCTGTCTTTAAGCTTTTAATGCTCCAAAGATGAGAGACTTAAGAGAGATTTTTATTCTGGCTAACCAATGAAAAATACTTCAACATTTTGGGCTTTGTGTTTTTGGTAAATAACCAAAATTAACTCTCATTGAATGTCAGGACATATTAATGTCAGGAAATCAATTATGGCACAGGATTATGCTGAACTTCTCCAACCTTCTTTGCTCTTGATACTATTACCCTTTCTGAGCATGTCATCATTGAACACTGAGAGAGTATGTTGGGGGTAGGGGTACTATTTTTATTTAACTCTATTTTATTGAGACGTGTAAAAGAGCCCTTTTGCTACTTTTGAGTGGTGCATTTATGCTTGACATTTATGTTTTCCACATACTACACCCCTTCCTTGTAGTAAACCCTTTTTAGCTGGCATTATCAAGAAGTTAATGACAAATGCAAAGCTTAGGTCACAGTGTTAATTCTGATTCACCAACCTGTGAAGCAGCAAATGCAAATACAATTCCTCTTCTAAACCTGACATTGTAGTAGTCCTGTCTAGAAGCCTGAAGCAGTTTGCATTTCCATTATGCCATGTTTAATGGAACTTAAATAAGACTAATCCTTTCCCCTCAAAGCATACATTTGCTTGACTGTAAATCTGTTTTCAACTTGTTACAACAGATAATAAAAAAAATGAGGGAAAAAGTGCTTAAAATCAACACCACACTTTGCAGCAAGGAATTATTTTTGTCTCTATCCTGTTTTAAACTCTTTTCCAGTGTATTTTTCTCTGTAAGTTCAGATAAGCACATTCTGCTAGAATGTAAACCAGATAAGTGGAAGCAAGAGTGTTGTGAACAACATAAACCGAAGTGATTCACTTAAGATGTAATATTTTGGAGGTTTGATAGGCTTTTAGTAGTATAACACTTAAATTTATAATCCTAGTGTTTGCTTTATCTTGATGCAGTTTTAGTGCTCAAATAGTGTGACACTAAGTATTTGAGATGTCTACAGGCTTTATGAAGCCTTTTGTGCTGTGTGGTATAACTGCAGTAATGCCACACAGGTGTAGCAGCCATACTTCCAAGGCTTCATGGGTTAATGGAAATCAGTAAAAATTGCTGTTTTGCTGTTTCTTGTTTGGCCAGTTGGGTTTTTTTGGGTGGCATTTTCAAACCCTGATTTGTGTGACAAGTTAATATAGACTATTGCCATTCAGTGGCATCTCAACCAGCTTGAGAGTTGGGCAGAGGGGAACCTCATGAGGTTCAACAAGGACAAGTGCAGAGTCCTGCAGCTGGGAGGGAACAACCTCATGAACCAGCACAGGCTGGGGGTCGAACTGCTGGAGAGCAGCTCTGCAAAGAGAGACCTGGGAGTGCTGGTTGATAATAAACTGACCATGAGCCAGCAATGTGCCCTCGTGGCCAAGAAGGCCAATGGCATCCTGGGATGCAGCAAGAAGAGTGTGGGCAGCAGGTCAAGGGAGGTTCTGCTCCCCCTCTACTCTGCCCTGATGAGGCCTCATCTGGAGTCTGTGTCCAGTTCTGGGCTCCTCAGTTCAAGAGGGACAGGGCCACCAAGATGACTGGAACACCAAGGGACTGGAACATCTTTCATATGAGGAAAGACTGCGGGACCTGGGGCTGTTTAGTCTGGAGAAGAGGAGACTGAGGGGAGATCTTATTAACATTTATAAACATCTAAAGGATGAGTGTCAGGAGGTTGGGACATCCTTTTTTTCTATAGTAGATAGTAACAGGACAAGGGATGATGGGATGAAGCTGGAACACAAACAGTTCCACTTAAACATAAGAAAAAACACTTTCACTGTTTCAGTGAGGGAGCCCTGGCACAGGCTGCCCAGAGGGGTTGTGGAGGCTCCTTCCTTGGAGGCCTTCAAGACCCTCCTGGACATGTTCCTATGTGACCTGATCTAAGTGGAGCTGCTTCTGCGGGGGGATTGGGCTAGATGATCTCTAAAGGTCCCTTCCAACCCCTACCATTCTATGATTAGTGTTCTCTTACAAACTAGGTAAAATTAAAGTGCGTTAAACAGTACCTTGCTTTTTTTTCCTGATTTGGTCCTTGAAGAAGTCCTGTTCTGAACAATTAAAATGGAGAGCAGAACAACAGCAGTGGTACTTGATCTTCTTGAAGAGTATCTATATCTTAGTGATGTATTCTTACTTTCTTCAAGGCATTCCGTACTCTTAACTGAACTTCCAGGCTGTAAGGAAAGGTCTGCCCATTCTGCCAAGAAGGGCAGTTCTGCAGGAGTAACACAAGCTCACAGATAACAGTATCTCCAAAACCCACAGACTGACGATTCATCCTCCCTCTTAACATACTTCTGAATTTGTAGTAAAACTGGTACAATTCTTTAGATTTGCCAGTTTCATTTTTATGTCTTTGTATCTCTATAGGCTTTATGCTTTCAAATGTGGGCCTTTTTTTCCCTTAGACAAGAAAAAAATTAATCTCATTTCTCCCATTTAACTATACCAACAACAACAATAATAGAAGTAATAATTGAGCAAACACAAAAGACTTCTAGGAAGAATATTCTATTGCCTTGTGGCAGTGCACTTAATTACCATTAAATTATCTCTTGTGTCTCTTCCATTTAATATTCATTCAGGCTTTTTCTTTAGGAAGTTATGCAGCTTGTGCTGAACCTCCTGCAAAATTCTTATCTAATCTTTGCACGAGCATTAGTTCATGCATTGATCTAATGCCATCTCAAAGAGAACAGTCAAGAGAAATTGGAGGTGATAAGAGAAGTTCTCATTAGTATTCTGGGAGTGGGAATTGAATCTGTCTTCTGATTTTTTTCACACCCCCCACCCCCACCTTAGACTTTTTGGAATTTAAAGAGGAATGTGCACACAGGTTTCTGGAATAAAAAACCTAAACAGAATAAAATGAATTACTTTTATCAATTTATTATCTTTGCTATCCATAATAAGAAATGAGACCTTCAAATTAGACCACAAGGTTACGGCCACAGGCTTCCTGAAGCCTGTCATGTCTTTATATACATTCCAAAGTTTAAACCCAAAAATAAATAGGTGTGGGTAATATGTGGAGAGTGTTTTCTGATAATCCAGTGCAGCTTTTGGTTGTGATGTGAGGATGTCATGACTGATTTTGTGAACCCTGCTATTAGTCACTTGTGGACACTGAAGAAGGGTATTTTTTCTATGTTTTTGTCTAATATCTTAGGTAAATAAAGGCATTTTTATCCTATTCCTTACGCTGGATATTGTAATGAATTGGAAAGATTTGAAACTCCCTGTTGCTGTACCAAGGAACTTCAGAAACAACACCCACACATACACACACCCCATGCAATAAATCAGCAAGGGAGAGTCTGTTGGCTGAAATGTGAGGTAGAAGGAATAGATGTAATTTACTTCACCTTTCTGAAATATACATGTTTGTCCATCTCTTCTGGACTGAGATGTGCCAAAAAAACCCTTTTTTTGCTTGGCACACCAATAAAATGATCTGCTTGAGTGGGCAACTGTCTGCGTGCAGCATTGTGGTGAAATTGTCTTCCTTTTGTCTTGCAAATAAGCTGAGAATTTTCACAGCATTTTTTTATTTCCTTCCAAATTGTTGGAATGGGCAGGGGTTTTAAAATTGTCTTAGCTAAGGTCTGGTGCCTGTGATTGCAGAAGCAAACTGGAAAAAAATGACTTGGATTTGGGAGAGCTCAGAAGCCAGATGGCAAGAGGAAAGAAACCCCAAACTTTGAAGTGTTTGGATGATATTGCTTACTTCTTTAAGGAATCCTATTTACTTGTGGCTAGTAGTGTTTAAAAAATGTTTGCATGAAACTGAAGATGTTCTTAAGCTGTTTAGTTAAACAAAGGAAGTACTTCAGTACTGGGATCTACAAGACAATGAGCTGTGAAGATAAATAAATACATATTTGATCATGATATACTAGTAGCCTCTAATTAGTGCAGTTTCTACATGGGGAAGTTTTATGTGCCAGGATTGAAAAATCACTTTGCTACAAAGTTGTTGAAATGGTTCAAAAACTTCAATGTGTTGGTAAAAATAAAAGCTTAATTAAATACAAGTGAACTAACCAATAGATATTTAATTTCTGTGGATGTGAAGCAAGCTAGCTAATGGATTTTGTGAACAGGTATATTAGCTTTTTAGGTAAAGTAATAACCAGATAAAGAAGTAACTTGACCTATACATGACCCAAAGCACTCTATGATATGATTCTGTTAAGTGCCCTGGGGGCAACCTCGCCCCATTTTGGCACTTGACACTGAGCAGTACAGGCTTCTGCAAAAAGTTCAGTAAAAAGTCATGAAGATGGTGAAGGTCTTGGAGGATCTCTTCTATGAGGAAAGCATAGAATCATAGAATGGTAGGGTTGGAAGGGACCTTTAGAGATCATCCAGTCCAACTCCCCTGCAGAAGCAGGTTCACCTAGATCAGGTCACACAGGAACATGTCCAGGTGGGTCTTGAAGACCTCCAAGGAAGGAGACTCTACAACCCCTCTGGGCAGCCTGTGCCAGGGCTCCCTCACCTCAACGCTGACATAGTTTTTTCATATGTTTAAATTGAACTTTTTGTGTTCCAGCTTTTTCCTATTGCCCCTTGTCCTGTTGCTAGATACCATTGAAAAAGGGGATGCTCTAACCTCCTGACACCCACCATTTAGGTATTTGTAAATATTAATAAGATCCTCCCCCAGTCTCCTCTTTTCTAGACTAAAGGCTGAGAGCTGGTGCTGTTCAACCTGGAAAAGGCTCAGGGACATCATATCAGTGTGTATCAGTATCCAAAGGGAGGGATGGGGACTCCACCACTTCCTTGGGCAGCCTGTTCCAAGGCTTGACAACCCTTTCAGGGAAGAAATTTTTCATAAATTCAAATCTCAACCTTGCCTGCTGCAACCTTGTTTCCTCTCATCATATGGTTTATTACCTGGGAGAAGGGACTGACTCCTACCTCACCATAATTTCATGTCAGGGAGCTGTAGAGAGCGAGAAAGTCTCCCCTCAGCCTCTTCTTCCCAGACTTACCAACCTCAGTTCCCTCAACCACTCTTCATCAGGCTTGTGCTCCAGACCCTTCCCAGCTCTGTTGCTCATCTTTGGAGACGCTCCAGTGCCTCAGTGTCCCTCTGGCAGTGAGAGGCCCAACACTGAACACACCACATGAGGTGCAGCCCCACCAGTGCCGAATTCAGGGGGACAATCCCTACCCTGGTTCTGCTGATCATGCTATTGCTGATACAGACCAGGATGCCTTTGGCCTTCTTGGCTACCTGGGCTCTTGTTCAGCCTCAGACAATTGACCTCAGCTCATCTATCTGTGTCCATGGTATGTGCTGTAGCCACACATGATATGTGTGGTCATGTAACTGACAGTTGTCTCTAATTTGTATGGGGTTTTTGTAAATCATTGTATTAATTAGGACAATTATTACTGTCAATGGGAATACAGAATTACTGTTTCCATATATGTGTACAAATAGCAAACTACATGATGCTGAAGGACAATTGTTTCTCTTCCTGTTTCTCTCATTAGTATTTGTAGGAGATGAATTGAGAAGAGTTAAAAGCTTGTCTTATGTTGAGTACTTGTATGCATTCAAGTGCAAGAAGTTTTTTCTCTTGATGTTGCAGCTATTGTAATAATTCACATTGTCATCCTTGCACATGTTATGATATTTCTTGTTTCAGTAACAAATCAATGTTTTTCATGCACTTAACTAGGAAGCTCTTGTGTGTAGTCTTGTAGTCTTGGGCTGGATCCAGCTGTCAGATTGGCGATGAGGGAACACTGTGGTGTGTACTTCTGCGTTACTAGGAGATGCTGACTGGGGAAGACCTCCAGCTGTTGAATCTGCTGCTGTTCTCCCTTATCTTTTAAATTATGAATTTCATAGCAGTAGCAGTTTGAAGTAGTTTTTCTTACAACTTGTCATCACTCAAAAAAACATTTTGTGAAGTGCATTGCTTTCATAATGTATAATCTCCTCTTTGATTGCAAGTCAGTCACGTGGCTCTTTGTGGTGTTTCAGGACTTTCTGCATGTTAGGTCTTAGGCTTTAGGATCTCAGTAGCAAGTTCATGATTTCATAATGTAGAAGATGAGCCATTAGACAAAAGTACTTCTGTAGAGATATGTTGCTGGTAAAAAATACCTGTTGCATGGAAGACAGGATTTGCATTGAAGTTCTTCAGCACTATTTCTGTTCCCTCTCAAGGTTTTGTTGTTGTTGGTAACTATATAAACTACTTCAATGTGGAGAAAGTATCACCTAAAATTACCTATTTATCTATTAGTAAATAAAATGAAGTCCAGGACACGTGATGAAGGTTTGACCCACCATAGTCCATCTAGTTGAACACTTAACGTGCTCTGTGGGACAGATTTTGCCCGTGCCATTTCACCACTCTTCTAGACTGCCCAGGCACAGGTGGGGATCTATGTGTGTCAGCAGTATGCTGACACGTCACAAATATGTATTGTGACACAAATATGTGTCAGAAATACGCTGGTTTGGCCCAACCATCATCTTCAGGAAGGATGAGCATTTGGCCTCCTCCTGATCAGAGCACGCCCCTTAGCCTGTTTTATTTCTTCTTAGTTTCTTCTTTCTGCTAGTTTAAGCATTATTTTAAGTCAGTAGTATGATTTTCACATACTAGTCTTGTCACTTAACTACTGTTTTTATTTCCCCATGGACATTTGTCTGGTTTATGTGCATTATTAGATACATCTACAAGATTAAAAACCGTTGAGCAAGATGATTCAAGAATACAGCATACACTCACATATCTTGAATGCAGGTGCCACCGTCTGCTCAGCCTCCTATGGAGATTTTGATCATATTTAATAGAACATAGGTCATACTGATGTAGATAAGGAATTCTAAAATCAAATTCACTGCAGTCAAAATGGATTTCTTACAAAAGTGGAGCTTATTTTGGGAGAATATAAACATGTAACTTCTTCTTTCTCTTTGTGTAATGTAAATAGGCCTTCTAAAAAATGAAGATGTATTTATTGTAAAGTTGTTTGGGCAGTATTTAATCTGTAATGGCACTGAACTGATCTTTCTGTGATGCATACCTACTTCTTTTGCTGTAGGTGAAAAATGACTATATGTTAGAAATAGCAGATCAAGTGGACCAGGAAATTGCTTTGAAACTAGGTTGCCTTGAAATCCGGTAAGCTCATAATTTAATTTATTATTCCACACATTTCTGACAGAATATATACATAATTTTCAAACTGCTTTATAGTTCATTGATTTCTGACCAATATGGTTGAATAAAACATTGTAAGACTTTGTTGCTACAAAGTAGTTTGAAGAAAAACTGAATAGACTGTGTTGTAACCAATTTCTACTGATTTTAAAATTAACATTCATTTAAACATTGTAATTAACTGCATTTTGATACTGCCTTTGGGGTGAATTCCTCATCAGAATAATTCAAAGGCATGTAAAGTGAAATAAACTTTCAAAAAATGTATAATGCATCTGGTGTTATTTAGCAAACAGTCTTGTCATTGTGTATATAATAAATCCTACAGTTAAGAATGGAATTAAAAATAAACGCTGCTACCTTTGCTCTCTGCATTTGCTCATTCTTTTTAATGTACTATTTTCAAAGGATTGAATCTTTAAGGATTCTTTTAGGGATTTTTGGTGTTCCTGTCAACTGTGTAGACAGCTGGAAAAGAAAGATAAATTTATCAGATTAAGAGATCCTTTAAGAGTTCCCAGCACGGCTTTCCAAATGCACGATTTGGCTTTTGCTAATGTATGAAGAGTTTCTAGGCTGAAACATTTGGTATAGTTATACTGTTGTCTCACACAGGGAGATCAGGGAAGGAGTAAAATTGATAAGAAATGAATGGCAAATGTAAACTTGTTAGCAAGAGTAAAAAGTGTCCTTTGAACAGCACTTTCCAAAGGAAAACAAGATTTTAGACTTATGAAAACAAAAAGAGAAATTAAAAGTTCTTTGTGTATCTGCAAACTCCTTCTGCCCTTATAAAATTCTTGGTGCCTTGTTGTAAAACATGAGAGCATAATAATCCATCAGTGTTTGGTCACCCACATTCTGATTTACATTGTTCTCGTGCTGTGGCTCTTCAGAGCAGTTTCACGAGATATTTCTGTTGGATGACTACTGAGACTGTCTTACCATAAGCATCACTGCTCTGCTTTCTCAGTGAAACCATTGATCCCAGCCCTCTCCCAGCAACAGCTACTCATTCTTCATTTATATATTAATTGACTTTTTTGCCTGGATTGAAACTGTTAGTTTTTGTCATTCTGTGTTTCCCCTGGTTCTCCCTGTTACGTGCACAGACACAAGTGCTGTTACAAAGGAGGGACACACTGTTGGAGGTGGAAAGGAGCTGCTGAAGGGCAGGTTAGATCATTTCTTTTGGTAGCAGTGGAGTTAAAGTGATTTCAAGTGGTTCTGAAAACGCAGTGCTGCAATAGTCCTGTGAAATGTTCCAGATATGAAGTTGTTCTATAAAATAAATGTCTGATGTGTTGTAACAGAAGAGAATGTACTGACACATTTGAATTCATTCTGCCAGTGTTTTCTCATGCTAAGTCTCTGAAAGATTTGACTGTGTTGATGTTGTAGTTTTAGGCTGGATCATCCAATAATTGTTGCTTTCAAATATTTTTCCTGACTTCAGGAGATCCTACGGAGAGATGAGAGGCAATGCATTAGAAAAGAAGTCCAACTATGAAGTGTTAGAGTAAGTATTATGTTCCAGCTTGAGGTCTGAACTGTTTCTTAATCAGGAACATTAAATTCAGTTCAATAACAGAATGTTTCTGTTGCAGTTTTTTTATTCCATGAAGTTTGTTGAGATCTTTGAGTGCTTTAATGTAAGAAAAGGATGATGAAACCTATCAAGGTACAGAAGTAGGAAGAGCACGTTTAACACTCGTCCAGGGAAACAGGATTGGAGTTGTTAGCACTTGATGAGGAGGCTTATTAGGATTTTTTGCAGTTTTGTTAATGTCTGTGGATTCATCAAGTCTAGTTCTAAGGTGGTTTTGCTTCTAAGTGTTTTTCTGTGTATAGCTGCATTCTTCAGTTGAGAGTCATCTCTGGTAAAGTTTGAATGACTTGAAAATATTTGCTTCTGTTTGTTCAGTATGTGAATTTCCTGAATTGTGACCTTGGAATTGGCAAGTTTATTCTTGATCTGTGTATCATACATTTTAAGAAAACCAAGAAGCATCCTTGTACTGAAAGTATTTTGGTTACTTAATCACGTTGTATGGGAGATGGCTTCAGTCCAGACAATCCAAAGTCCTTCAGAAGCTTCAGGGATTGAAAGCTGGTTTTATTTGTTTTCATTTAGTGGAACAAGTTTCATACATACATACAGCAATGATCTGCTCTTAACTACTAATTATCTTTGTGAGAAGATGTGCAGATGAACATAAAAATGAGATAAAAGGTTAGTGTAGTGCTGAAGTCTCATTTTTAATAAAACACAAGTGCTAACTTACAGAGATGTGAAATGGAAGAATTTGGAGGTGGAAAATAAGACTTTACACCAGAATGACTGAAGTTCACAAAGATTTTGGAGGAAACTCTGTGATTTTTAATAAGTAATGATAGCATCAATGAATTGCCTGCTTATTTCTGCAGTGCCTGCTGTTTATATAGTGGTCTGTCTGTGCAGAGTTTTTAAAGCCTTATTTGTATTAGGGCAGGGTTTTTGGAAGGACTTTGGTTTTCTGTCAGTAGCCACTGGTAGAAATGCCCTGATTGAACAAACACACAACAAAATGAGAAAGGTCAGTGGGATGAGCAAATAGATATGGTTAAAAAGTGATGTAACAAAGAATTGAAAGTACTGACAGTTACAGTGGTTGCTGTTTGCTGGTGTTCCAGTGAGAACTTGGGAAAGGTCTTTTTAGGTCAGCTATTTGCAACTCCTAAACTACAAACGTTAATAATCAGGTTAACAACTTTGGAAGCAATGAGCCAAAAGAAACAAGGGTCATAACAGATGACACAAGGGTTATAACAGTATTAATTGTAGCAGGTGAGAGTTCCTGGAGGCCTCACCATGAGGCTGCTTTTAGTTAAACAGTGACTTGTTTCTTTCAGTGCATGTGTTCTCCAAACAGGAACTGTTTGGGTAGGAAATCACATAGTTGCTGCTGTGACAAAGTGAAGCAAAACCCTGATCTGCAAAATCTTAACACCTTAACACTGTGTGAAACTGGAAATGTTGAAGTGTGCACTTGGAGATTTTTATGGGTTTTTTTGAGAAGCAAAATGTGTTTTGTATGGGATTTATCTGGGAGAGATGAAGGGTAAAAGCACCTTGCAGATAATTAGAAACTAAGGAGAGGCTGCAAAAAGTGCCAGCAATTGCCCAAGTATACTCATTTGGTCTTACCAGTTAATAGCCTGCAAAGGTTTATCTACACAAATGATATTTATTTCTCAAGTGAAGCTTTTTGTTTGTTTAGGAGAGGTTTTTTTTGCTAGTTTCAGGACATCATAAGGCACTTAACCAGCTGAGTGCAATTTTAAATGGCACTTTTTTTGCATTTGGTGTGATTGCTTCTTGCCTGCCTTTGTCAGATGTCTGTTTGATGTATACTCATCTTTGATCAGATTTTCATACAAGACTAAATGTGGATGGGAAATGGTAGATGGAATCAAACTCTTAAGTAGCCTTTAATAGTTGGGCCTTCATGTAATGAAAGAAGAATTTTTTCATAATAAATGTGAAGCCTGTTAGCATAGATCAGGGATAATTACAAGAATGGGAGCTATATGAAGGAACAGCTGCAGCCACAGTTTCGTAAAAAGCATGTTAAAGTCTATTATGTTAATGTAACGTTACTTTTTTGTTGTTGTATCTTCAATTGAGATGAAAAACAGAAACAAAGATAAATGTTGCTTAAAGCTGCTTATCATTAGATGACAAGCAGTATCACCAATCTGTAGTTGGAGTTTTATTAATCCTATTGAAGTTTATACATAAAAAACCATGATTTACATTTAAGACCACAAGTAGGATGGAATAGATGAGGTTAAACACAAAGCTGTAGTAGAACTGTGTGAACTGGGATCTGTCTGCTGATTGTCTCTTACTGGCAATCAGAAAACAGATGTCTGACTTGTTAATCTGGAGGACTGAGTTTTGGTGTATATCCCGAGTTGGCCATTTTAACCCCACACAGTGCAGCTGAGGAGGGAAGGGAAGGAATTTGTAGGGTTGTGGGTTTAAAATCATTTGTATGTTCCAACTTCCAACGCTTATTCTCTTACTTACAGCTATTGGTAGCCTGTTGGCATTAAATGTGTATGCTGCTTATGTGAAATTCTACTCCAGTAAATAAATCTACTGTTTCAGTTAAACAGAGGTTATGTTTTATTAACAAATCTGATTAAGAGCCCTGTTTTGTTGTCGTCTACATAAGGATTTCTTCTGAGTTTGTTACATGCAGATCTGTACAAAAGGCTGCTCCAAACTTTTTATTGAGGAATTGAATGAAATTGTTGCAGCCATGTGCTGCAGCACTGTTCAGATGAATAATGCTGGGGGGATGTAGGGTTCTTCATTTTTGAAAACACTATTTCTCTCTCAAATTCTTAGTATTCAAACTAATATATTCCTTGTCAAAACGTCTTTGCATGTTATTTAGATTGTAATAGTGTGTTACATTTATTTAACCGTGTGGGATGATAAAACCCCAAGTAATTTGCATTTGAGAGGAACTGCATCAAAGGAATTAACATTTATGAAAGTTTTATAATCTTTCAGCTTACTGTCATTGCACAGATGCCAGTGTTTGCTGCTGAGCGTGAACATTCTGCTCTTCTTACTTTGAGGATGTTTTTACTATGTTTTGTCAAATTGTATACAGCTTCTAGTAGTCTACTGTCTGGAGAGGGCTTTAAAAATAGCCTGGTTTGTTATTTTGAGTAAGTTTTAACGTTGGCTTTCTCCATGCATTGTTAGGTAGCAGTAATTATTTACTGGATATCTCAGGCTCACTAATGGCTTTTTTTTTCCTTGCCAGATGTAAGAATTCCAGATGTATTTCTGTTAATTTCGAAGAGTGCAGTCATGGAAAGCTTTCCTACTCATGTCAGAAGCAAATAAGGGTGTTTGCTTAAAAGAGATTGTCACATCTTAAATCTAAAAGAATAAAAAGATCAGTAACACTTCTGAGAATCCTTTCTCCCATTGATATTCTTCTTTTAGTTTTTTCTTTTTCTCATGCACATTTTCTGCTAATACTATATGGCTTGAGAGTTGGGCACAGAGGAACCTCCTGAGGTTCAACAAGGACAAGTGCAGAGTCCTGCATCTGGGAAGGAACAACCCCATGCACCAGCACAGGCTGGGGATTGACTTGCTGGAGAGCAGCTGCAGAGACAGACCTGGGAGTGCTGGTTGATAATAAACTGACCATGAGCCAGCAATGTGCCCTCGTGGCCAAGAAGGCCAATGGCAGCCTGGGATGCGTCAAGAAGAGTGTGGGCAGCAGGTCAAAAGAGGTTCTTCTCCCTCTCTACTCTGCCCTGCTGAGGCCTCATCTGGAGTCCTGTGTCCAGTTCTGGGCTCCTCAGCTCAAGAGGGACAGGGAAGTGCTGGAGAGAGTCCAGTGCAGGGCCACCAAGATGATCAGGGGAATGGAACATCTTCCTTATGAGGAAAGGCTGTGGGAACTGGGGCTGTTTAGTCTGGAGAAGAGGAGACTGGGGGGGAATCTCATTAATATTTACAAATGTCTAAATGGTGGGTGTCAGGAGGTTGGGACATCCTTTTTTTCTGTTGTACCTAGTAACAGGATAAGGGGTGATGGGATGAAGCTGGAACACAAAAAGTTCCATTTAAACATAAGAAAAATCTATTTCCCTGTTTCAGTGAGGGAGCCCTGGCACAGGCTGCCCAGGGAGGGTGTGGAGGCTCCTTCCTTGGAGGTCTTTAAGACCCTCCTGAACATGTTCTTGTGTGACCTGATCTAGGTGACCCTGCTTCTGCAGGGGGGTTGGACTGGATGATCTGTTAAGGTCCCTTCCAACCCCTACCATTCTGTGATTCTAAGTAATTCCCAGCCATGCAACAGTTCTTACAGCTGTTTGTACGATGATATTTTGCACTAACTACTGGCATGTTCTCAGGCATATTTCTTGATGCTTCAGTTGCAGTGATACATAGACAAGTCAGTCATAAGCTAGGTGCAGCACTTCTGAGCCACAGTATTTAATCATCATGGCTTTGGGATTCAAACCAGGGCTGCAGCCCTGTTTGTAAGTGTGAAAGTGAGCTTGATGTAATTCAGTTTGCAAAATCTGAGCTCACAAACAGAATTGGGATCCTGGTTTACAGGTGCAAAATTGTGAGATTACTCTCAAGAAGCAGCTGGGAGTTTTAATGTTGGGTGCTCCAATATGAGGAAAAAATGATGGCACAAATTGAAAAAAACATTTAATTGTAGTGCTGCAAAGGGTGAAACAGTAGTGGAGTATCTGTTAATATGGTAAGATGTAAGTATGAGGAATGCTTTCCTTTGGTTTATCTCCTAATGGGTTCTGATAGAGGTTTATTCAAATTTGCCATTTTGTTCCCTTCTCAATTGACTCCATGTTGTTAAAGTATATATTTGCTGCTCTTTAAATTAATAAAACATGCATAAAGGACAGATTTTATTCTGAAAACTCTTATGCCCAAGCCAACATTTCAAATAGTAAACTTTGCCCACCGTGTCCTTGTTTTAAATGTGACATCCTTTGGAGTTTAAACTAGAAGATCCTTGTATCTTGGATGTTCCGTGGAATGGTTGTCATTTTAATCAATTTACTATGAAAACCCTTTTCTGTATTGCATGTGTCAGTTAAAAAACAAACACCACTTAAAACCAACAGGATAATATTGTAGAATGGAGTTTATGTTAACACTCTGTGTGTTTTTATTGCAGGAAAGATGTTGGCTTGAGACGTTTCTTTCCGAAGAGCTTACTGGATTCAGTGAAGGTAATTGTAGTTATACCTCCTGACAATTGTATACTGCACTTTAAAAAAACAGCCTGAAATCTAAATCCTGCATTATCAGTTTTACCATATGCTGTGCAGTTGTGCTGTCTTGGTGAAAAGAT
Source organism: Colius striatus (assembly GCF_028858725.1). Classification (NCBI taxonomy): domain Eukaryota; kingdom Metazoa; phylum Chordata; class Aves; order Coliiformes; family Coliidae; genus Colius; species Colius striatus. Next base: position 93,408,839 of record NC_084762.1, on the reverse strand, counting down.
ATCAAACCTGTCTTATAAGATGGGTAGGGTATAAATCCCCATAGGACAAGTACAAAACTGGAGAAGGAGGAAAGGGACATGTAAGAAAACAGCTTCTTTTTAGTGACAGGTCCATAAACCATATTCTGCTCAAAACTATATTGGACTCACAGAAGGAAGATTTTCAGTCATTTCTACTTAGGTTAATCCTAGTTAAGACTATAAACGTTGGCTGAATCTCGCTTCCATTGAAGTCTGTACGGTCCCAGAGTGAAAAATGCAAATGTTTCTCAACATGTTTTGAAAAGGGGGATTAAGAAAGATCACAAGGTATTTTTACAGCTGCAGCCATCTTGATATGAGTGTCTTGGTGAAATATTACTTAACCATTCATATATAGAAGTGTAAATCATAAATGAGTATTTTAGAGGTGGTTTTGGGAAGCAGTGATTGCTTTCTAGAAATAATAGACTTGAACTGTAGACTTCAGAGAGTTCTACATTGTGATTGAAATAGATAAGCAGAAGAGGTCTGTCAGGAAGGGGGTTTGTTTCAAAAGACTTTTTTGAAAATCAGAAGCTAATGAAGTCAAGTGGATTTAAGTAATCCCTCTGCATTTTAATTTAAGCAATTATCTGAAACTGTGTTCTCTGCTAACGGGAGAAACTGTGGTGAGAGGCTCCAGATGTAAAAGAATGAATAACCATCTCAAAAATGATAATACACAGCCAGAAAGCTGACCAACAAAGAAAGCAGCTCTTTAGAAATCATGAAATGGAGACAGTAACAGAAAGAAGTAGCAAGAATTACCAGAAGGGGAAGCTGAGTAGAGCTTGCAAAGACATGAAAAAAATGTTGGGCACAGGGAAAAGCAAAACAAGGTGAGGAAAAAGTGGGCTGCTTTTCCATGAAAACTAAATCCCTGTTAAAAACCATCTGGAGTAGGTTCAAATGATTTGATGGCTATTTCACTTTGTGAAGACCAGCGGTTTTGAACTGGCAGGCAAAGAATGGCTTCTGATGGGTGTGAAACATACAATTAATTCTTTCTCTCTGTTAGCAAGGTGAAGCTTTGAGTGTAGTGCAGTGTCAATCAGATTTGTTGATGTTGTACCTTTGGGAGATGCCAGTTATACCGTGGGTAACACTATGTATAGGAAGACCAGAAGAATGGAAAAAGGGAAATAAAAATATTTAACAGTGCAAAGTATGAGGTGATATTTGTGGTGGGTTTAAAACCAGAAAGTTCAGCCTTATTTGGGGAGGTCATTAAGTAAATTTAAAAAGTAGTGAGGAGTTTAAAGATGTCTGTATATGAGCTGACCTCGGAGTGTCTGTAAGGCATAAAATGTTATAAAAGAAAGCAAGTGGTGTCCTAGGAGGTGTCTGGAGAAGTTTCTTCAGGAGGAAACCTGGAAGTCATCAGACAATGGACTATATCTCATATATGTTGTGAATAGTTCTGTTTATCTGGATTCAAGAAAGAATTCATCCTCATTCAAGTACAGAGGAAAAGTTACTGAGGCGACAAGCCTTCCATTTTTGTCACTTCACTAGAGAAGAAAAAGAAATCTTCCTGTGTTTAGCTTAGAAAATGGTGACTTGAAGATGATATGGCTGCAAAGCCATGCTCTCTGTATGTAGCTATATCAAATATGCAAATATCATGGGGGAAAAATATCTACTTACACTAAACCCAACAGGGGCAGGGGGGATGTGGGGAAATGGATATAAGCCGGGTTGTCATTAGTTTGCAAATGAAGAGTCGTTCTTGTCGCTGTAGAACATGTCTTGAGCAAAAATGGAGAGAAGAAACTGTTCTTAGGATTGATTTTTAAGAGCAAAGTTTCAGTATTTTCCCCTTGAAGCTGTCATTTGTAGATATTTCTAATAAATATCTCCCTCCTGTTATGGAAGAGATATATCTTTCAACAACTGAGTGGCTGAAATACTTGGGACAACTGGAGCTAGCAGATTTTTTTCTTTCTGTAGTGCCTTGTCCCTGGTAGTTGTCGAGTGTTCACATAAGGCTACAGTCTTAAAGACAATTTTCTCTGTAAAAAGGAGGATTACAGAAAGATCCAGTGTAGTATGTTGGAGTCCTAACAATATCTGAGGCAGCTCTGGGTGCAGTACGGAGATCTGAATGCCAGATGTGTTCTTTAACCTACCCAAGTATCCACAGACTTTTAGAGTAAAAGATCCACCTGATAGTTGGTCAAAGGTTTTGCTGAAGTGACACAGTAATTGGGAATTACAGCAAAATGGTGAATTTATTTGTTAACTTCAGAACATAAAGTTTATCTACTGAGCTGAGGGATTTTTTCCAGCCCATTACAAAGCTGATTATCATTTTGTGTGTGAATGTGCAGCACCTTTGGATCACTGTTACTCTTTGCTGAACACTCCTTTGAAAGAAATCTAGATGCTTAGAATTCTGAATGTTCTTTAAAGGCCTATTAAAAAGGGATCCCTAATCTGTCTGGAAGTGCTAATGAGAAAAGGTAGTTTTTGTATCTATAGTGCCTGAAGCTGTTAACAGGCAACTTGGAAGAAGGAAGAGTTCTAATGTTGTTACCATAAGGCATTCAGATATGTTTTGGTAGAGGATCCTCGGTTAACCTTGATTTGTTGCAAAAATAAGCATGGCTTTGCTTTCTGTCATAGTTGCTAGTTAGAAAGTATATTAGAAGTGGGCAATACTAAGGGTTTTCTTTCATACTCAGTCACTTTAGACATGGTGCAAGCTTTGGCGAAGGGAAAAAGAATAGATGTGTGGGTGGTTTTGACATTTTGGCAGTATGTAGTGCATACAGTAGGTCACCTGGCCCTGCATGACTTCCACAGCATACCTGTACCCTTTGATCTTTTCCAAATGAAGGCATTCTGTGATTCTTACAATTAAGCCAAATGAGAGCAAGACACTGTACTTCTGCCTAGATGAATTCTGAGGTTTCTAAACATGTTTTTATTCAGGATTGTTGAGTGCTTGTTCAGTTTTGAGAGATCTTAAAGAGATTGCTTCTCAGATGCTGCTTTATTGTCATACGAGTGGTAGCCTTCACAGGGACTATACATCATATACAATATACTGCACTTTTTGTAAGTCTCAGTTCAGTTATCTTCTTTTTAATGCAGGTATTTGAAAGCCTGCTGTATTCTCTAAGTGCTTTCTTTTGCAGGATATGTAATTAGGTGTCTTGCTCTGTCCCAGATGTTTAGTTAGGTATATACAATATTATATAGAACCATGCAGTGCTACCAGCAAGTACTGGGGTGGTATTGCAGGAGATCATAGAATCATAGAATGGTAGGGGTTAAAAGGGACCTTTAGAGATCATCTAGTCCAACCCCCCAAAACCACCATTAAGAAACTTGCAATGGATATCCTGCACGCTGCAGATAAGCCCATGTTGGGAGGATGATTAGTGCTACTCTTCCTAAATGATTGTGTTCACCCTGAAAACAATTAATAAAATGATATGCAATATAGTTAAAGTAGTTGACTACTTAAGTGCTTGTTTACATGAATTTTTAATTTACTATTTAATTATTTATATATATGGAAGTTCCTTTGCATATTGTCAGAGTGTAAGAATCTGCTGTATTTATGATAGCCTAAGATACTGTGCATGGAGATCCATATGAAGCTACAACTGAATTGTTACTACCAGACCAGAGAATGATTTATGTTTAAAACCTGTGAAGGTGCAGGTTGCTGTGCTTTTGTGTAAGTGGGGAGAAATGAGGTGTCTAGAACATACAGTTCCTGCAAAGTTTAAGATGAGTTTGATGATAATTTCCTCAAAACCTTATTCAAATTCTCTCTGTATAGCAGAAATAATTTTGTTCCCAAGCAGAAGTTAAAGAACTGTTACATTTTGAAGCTTCTTGTTTTTCTTCAGGCTTATCTTCATCTTATTGACAAACTGTTAGTGACTGACACTTAAACTGCCCCATCACTGATGCGTTCAATGACTTGATCTTTACCTGTTTTAATATACAGGCCAAAACACTACGAAAGTTAATCCAACAAACATTTCGACAATTTGCCAACCTCAACAGAGAAGAAAGTATTTTGAAGTTCTTTGAGATCCTCTCTCCAGTGTACAGATTTGACAAGGAATGCTTCAAGTGTGCTCTTGGTGTAAGTAGAGGAATGTGACAGTCACCAGAATACTTGCCGTAGCCATGAGTCTAATTGATTTTGCTTAGGTGTGCAACTGATTGCTCCCTTTGTCCCTGTTTTGATGTAGAGATGATGTATTTCATTAACACCAAGTGACCTGTACTGGTTTTATTTAGAACTTTCTTAGTTAACTGTTAAACAAGCACCATTCCTTAGGGTGGTAAAAATTCTACATCATTACGTATTTTTATTGTTGCTTTGTAAAAATCAATGAATTTTTAAGCTGTTTGCATGGGGAAAAGAGAATTTTCACCTTCTGTTTATGAACTGAATTTCATGCCTGTTAGTTTTTACCAATTTCAAACAAATTTTGAGAAAGCACCTTAAGTGTGCAAGCTTTGTGAAAATCTACACTCAAATACAAATTGGAACGTGAACTTCAGTGTCCATGAGAAGAGGAGATAGATAATTTTCATAGAGAGGTGAGATAAAACACATAGAAACACATTTTGAGTAGCAGAGATCCCCAGGAAACTAGTTATGAGGAGTTTTGCTGCTTGTAGAACTTGTTGCTTTTAGTATATTTTAAATTATTGGAAGAATTTAAAAGTTTCTAGAGATTATTACTAAAACCTGTAATTATAACACTGGGGGATAGTGTTCCATAGCAATGTCTTGTCTTATTATTGAAATGTTTCCTTGTCTTTCTCCTGTGATTCTGAAGTCAAGCTGGATTATTTCAGTGGAACTGGCAATTGGCCCAGAAGATGGAATCAGTTACCTTACAGACAAAGGTGCCAATGTAAGTCTACTTCTGTTTTTTCAGTTACTGTCTTAACAACTATGGCCTGTTGTGAACTGAACTCCACACAAAGGGGCATGACAAGTCTTTGACTTAGAGAAAGAAGAGCTGGTAATTCAGCATATACAGCTATTACTCAGATATTAACTCATGATTTGGGATTGCAGAAAGTGCAGTTGGGTTATGCAGAGTGGGTCAGCATTAGCACCGAATTTGGTGACTTTTTACCCAGTGAAGTGCTCACTTTCAGAATCTGAAGCTTTAGTGGTGACTTTTTAACACCAAAGCATGCAAATTGTTCTAAATTATTCTCCTCTTTCTTAGGAATGTGTAAATGAAGAACTTGTTTAACTAGTGTTTAACATTTGAGCAGTCATTGCCAGTTTATTTGCTTTACTTCATACCCTTTATAGCCTTTTCCATTACCTGATGCTGATTGTATTACAGGATTTCCTGTACCCTCCTCTGTGGTGCAAGGAAGTTTACATTTGGAGAGATTCTTCTTGCAAAGTATTTGGGACTTCCACAATCATGACTTGAAGTTGAGCCTATGTCCCACTCCTATTGAAATTGATTTGAAAGTAGTGCTAAAGTTTGGGTATGAAGTATACCTGTCTAGCTAGGAACATTACATACCTTTTACAGTAGCCTGGAGGGGTGTAAATCGAGCTGTGAGTGCAGGTTCCACGTGGTTAACGTGTTGAATTTTTCTGTCTTGACCTCAGAGAGATTGTTTCTACTTCAGCATGTGCCTGGAGTTACTCAACAGTGTCCTCTGTAGGCAAACTTGGTGCTTGGTTTCATTTTTGCAAATCCTGTGGGTATTTGTGTATGTTTGTTGTGGTTTAACCCCAGCCAGCAGCTAAGCATTGTGCAGCCACTCACTGCCTCACCCCTACACTTGAGATGGGAAGGAGAGTCAGAAAAAAAGCAAAACATGTGGGCTGAGATAAGAACACTTTAATAGTTGGAATACAATTATAACAATAGCAATGTTAATTGTAATGAAAAGGAAGATAATGTAAAGGAAATGAAAACCCCAAGATATGCACAGTGGGATTGCTCACCCACTGATTGATGCCTGAACAGCAATTGATCCCTTTCTGCCAGCTCCCCCCAGTTTATATACTGTGCATGACATTCTATGCTATGGATTAGCCCTTTGGGTAGTTGGGGCCAGCTGTCCTGGCCATGCTCCCTCCCAGCTTCTTGTGCACCTCCTCTCTGGCAGAGCATGGGAAACTGAAAAGCCCTTGACTTAGGACAAGCACAACTTGGCAACAGCTAAAACCTCAGTATGTTATCAGCATCATTCTCACACTAAATCTAAAACACAGCACAGTACCAGCTACTAGGAAGCAAATGAAAGCAGGATAACATTAGCTGAAGCCAGAGAAAACTGTAGAAAGAAACAGAGGAATAGGTTTGTGCAATTTGCAGACCAAAGTCTACATGTGTTTTTGCAACATGAAGAATAAAGGCATTGTATTTTGCTCTAATACTGAAATTTCCCCCACTTTTCCATTGCTTTTCTGCAGCCAACTCATCTTGCAGACTTTAATCAAGTGCAAACTATCCAGTATTCAAACAGTGAAGATAAGGACAGAAAAGGGATGTTGCAACTGAAGATAGCAGGTGCACCTGAGGTATGATACTGATAGTTGTCTTAAACTTAGTAGCTTTGATTTTCCTGGGAAGGAGTGGAGATTAGCACACTCTTACTGAAGACATTCTCTATGTTGTACTTTGATCGTGATCTGTAACCTCATACTGGATTTTTCTACTGTCAATGTAATTATGCTATACTAAATGTATACTTCACTTTTATATGTGCATGTTTAAGCTCGGAACTGTATCTGTACCTGTACAAAGACTTCAGGTGTTGTTAAACTCTCTTGCTCCTCCTGTAGTTTCAGGCAGTGTATTATATTCTAATGTTTTGAATTTATGGGTGTTCTGCAGTTGCTGATTTTTCTGTTTCTTTAAGGAGAAAGAGAAGTTGAGTGTGAGCAGTCATCATCATACTAGTGAGATGTTTTTGGTTTTAGAATAGATTTTGAACTCATCACATGTTTTAGGTTTTGCATCTGCTGCTTGTAGACTTTGATATCTGTATAAGAGGCTTAATTAAAAAAGACTAGCCCTTAACTTCATAGCAGCTAGCATATGTGTGTGATCCTGCATCCTGAAGAGGAAGCAGCAGTTTCACTTTTGTGAAAGGGGAAATGGGAAAAGAGGGAAAATTTGTTCCCTCATATTACAGAGCTGTAAGTCAAATAAAATCTTCTTGGTCCAATGCACTGGAAAACAGTCACTGTGGTAGAGGAGTATTAAGATCAAGTTGGTGAATCTGTGTGGAGGGTGATGGATGTTGACAGCCTTAAAATTAATAGTTTGTCTGGATGTGTCTCATCTCTTTTTTTCCACTGCCCATAACTTTCTCCTTTTTAAAATTTGAAAGGTTATTTTTTAGAGTGAAGAATAAATGGCTGCAAAAGGGTGGGAAAATGATAACATCACTAAAAGCTTTAAGGAATAAGCTGCTTCTTCAGAGTTGTTATATTTCTAGCCATAAAAGTTGTAGCAGTTGCAATGGTTGACTGAAGCAAGCCACTCAGCCCAGATTAATATTACATTTGAGTGGAGGGTTTTATCAGCTGTGCTTTCTGAACCTTGTGTTTTAAATCTGCTGCATAAAAGGTAAAGCCAGAATCCCGTGGTTCTTTGCTCACCCACATTTTTCTGTTTACTATTTGCAAGTGTGTGTGTGTGAAGTTCTGATGCAATGACACAGCTGTCCTACTCAGTGTTTGCAACTGCAATAATACCTCTTTGTTGGGGCCTTGTTTTCTTCCTTCTTTAGCCTCTGACAGTGACAGCACCATCCTTAACCATTGCAGAGAATATGGCTGACTTAATAGACGGATATTGCCGACTGGTGAATGGAGCTACGCAATCTTTTATCATCAGGCCACAGAAAGGTAAGGACATGTTTTGTTCTGATAGTTGCTATTCTTAACATCAACTGAGAGATAATTTTGTACCAGAAGACACAAGGTAGCAGCAAACCCCTAGTTCCAAGGCTCTTGTCTTTCAGGGAGGAACCATGAGGTACTTTTGTTATGAGAAACATTGATAGTAAATGTCACTCAACTGAGAATTGCTTAATGGTAGATAATTTAGACTAGTTTTTAGTAACCAGTGCTTTACACTATTCTAAACTCAACTAGCAGAAGTAAATTGGAATTAAAGTTATTCCTAAGGAGGAGATGTGGTTCTCTAATATACATATGGAAATTTGGAAAGCCTGATTAGGATGCATTTGGATAGGGTTCTATATAGAAATAAAAAGACACAACACCACTTTGAGAGAAATCTCATGAACTTCTCATAAAATAGAGCTAAAGCAGAGGTGTTTTGTAGTGTTGTTCACTTTGTGTAGCAACCTACAAGCTGGAAGCAGTGAGACAAGGGTGGAGCCACACTTAAGCTTAAAAAGAGAATCTGAAGTAAATTTCATCAGATTTCATTTTCTAATTTCAACTAGCTTTAATTGCTAAAATATCATTAAAGCAAAGCTACTTAAGAGCAGAGATTTCTGTCGTCCTGCATTAGTCTTTACTTGTGGAAATTCATCCAAATTTTTTGGTTTCTAAAACAATTTCCTTCTTCCCTATTTCCAATACAAGAAAGTGCACAAACTATCCCAGAAGCTCTACAACCTGAAGCTGAGCCCCTTTTTAGCCTTTTTTTTGCTGTTTTGTTTTACTTTTCCCTGGTCTGTAGTTATTCAAGTGTGATGAACATTATTAATGAGGTCAGGCCTTTCCCAGGTCCACAGATACCATGACAGAAAAAAGAACCCCAAACTTTAAATGTGGTCACTCCCTAATGAAGAAATGTGACTGTAAGGGTGTTAGATGTTTTGACAACACTTAGTAATTATAAGTTTATTCTTAAATTTGCATGTTTGAGTGTTATTTCCACCCCTTGGCTTGTGTGACTTGACTTTTAGCTCCAGCACAAGCAGCTTAGAATTTGCTTTAGTCATGCTGCCTTCTCTGCACATACAAAGGAAAATCTTCCCTCAGCACAAACTCAGCTCTTCTAGCTGACCTGGTGTGCAACTCGGTGATGATAAACCATTGGCACCAAAATTTGACACCAAAGTGATAAGCTAGCATCAACAATAAGTTTGACATTGTAAAAGTGAAATAGATATCACAACCAAGGTTTCTGTTCCACTAGACTAGTCTATACCTGTGGGCAATTGCTGCCTCTTCTTTTCTGAAAAAGTCCTGGTTTGGGGTTTGTTATCCTTAGTCACTCCCAAAACTTTCCTCTGTAATACCCCGTGAGTTGTCTGTTTTTCATCCTGAACAAACTGAGCTTTTAAAACTGTTTTGTGTCTTGAGAGCTGACACAGTCACACTGAGCTGATGGGTAGCTGTGACTTTGTCCTCTGCTCTATCTTCAGGGGTACATACAGAGTATGTCCAGTTCTTGCCACTTCTGCACTGGTGGTGTTTCACAGATTTCGTCCAATCAATCTGTTCCAGTGCTATTCTCACCTTGCTCCTCTGCTACTAGAATGGCTTTCCTTTCCTTAATCTTTACATAAGTGCTCTGTACTCCACTAAATATCGCTGCCTGATGGTTGCCGGTTGTGTTGTTCACAACAGCGAGCACAGGCCGTCACGGCCTTCATCAGGCCTTAGCTGTCTTGTTGCAGTGTCCATGCTGCCAGTGCCCTGTGATTTGGCATTGATCTTCTTGCTCAAACGAGAGAGAACAGTTCCCACTCAAAATCTCTGCAGGATTTACCACATCCTCTTCAATACATCCTTGTTTCATGGTGCATACAAACAGCTGCCGTCTCGGCATGTGAGTCCTGGCTTACTGCTGCTGTAGGTGGCAATAAAAATAGAACCATTCTATTTGCACTTTTTTCCCTAATTCTTGTCTTTCTCTGACCTGACTTGCTTATCATTCAACTGTTATATCTTCTGGACTCAGTAAGCTCTGGGAAGGGCAAGGTTTTTTGGTTTTTACTGTGTTGCACAGCTCGGCCTTGCACTGTGCAGGCTGGTAGGCCTGAATGCCAGAGAAATCAATGCACGTAATGGAGCGTGTTTATTTGTGTGATATTCTTACTGGTGTATTTTAAACATAAAGCAAATGAGCAGTGATTGAGTTCAAGGAGCATTATATAGCTCTTTGGGTGTGTTCCTCTTCATACAAACGTGAAGAAAATCCCTCCAGTTAAAAAAAAATAGTGACTTTCTTTTGTCTGAAGTTTCTTTTTTGAAGATCATAGCAATATTCAGCATATTAATTAAACATTTCATAGGAGAGCTGTCCACACTATGAGCTGCATTCCCACATCCCTCCCACAGTGAGCTTTGATTATATAAGGCACATCAGAAACAAATCATGTAGCATCTCTCGATCCAGCAGATGTATTTTCTGCCTTCTTCAAGCTTTCCCATCTCCTTGTTGTTTTAAATTTACATGTTTATTGCAAGTCTCCACATAAGTCATCCTTCCTGATTACTAAAAGAACCTGTGTTTTTGTGGGATTGTCTGTCTTGGTATCTGTTAGTGATTCTGTTTCTCTTAATGTGGTGAGAGCACTTGCTAATACTGAAGATCTGGTGGTGTTGGAGCCATGCATCTGCTTGTTTTTACAACCTATCTGGAAACAAACATTCATTTAACTTGGATTAGTCTCTGCTTTCCTCTGACCATCCCCTGCCATTTCCTCTCACATTTTTCTAGCATCTTCAATTCCTTTCACAGTCTGCTCATTAACTACATCACACTACTACTCCTCAACTAACGGTATAATATGACTTCTAGTCACATTTTCCTTGTCTCATAAAATGTGTAGAATGGGTTTACTATTAACCTGCAAACAGGATTTTGTTAAGAAAGAGATATTTTATTGTGATTCTTGCTTTATAGTTTGCACTGATAGGAAGCTCTTCAGTAAGTGGAAACTTGCAGCACCAGAGCAGGAGGCTCATTGTTAAGGAAATGTAATGCTGCACTGGAAAGTTAAATTTTAACTTTATCCTCTCTTAGATCCCTTTGATAGATAGTAATTGACTTCAGCATATACTAACAGTTGCCACCTATGGTATTTCTCCCCTTGGGAGGTTAGGGTCTGCATTTGCAGGAGAGACACAGTGTGATCTGCAGCTGAGGTCAGTACTGTCAGCATGTGAAGCGTTACGGTCCTGCAAGTGTTACCAGATTCTTCACTGATGTTTCTGAAGTCCCCAGATAAGATACTGATATGCTCTACACACACACACACACACAAACCCTAGAGGAAATTAAAATTCCACCTTTGGAGCACAGCTTGAATAGTATATGGTTAATATGCAGTGGAGCTACATATTGAAGAGCAAGAGAAGATATTTTGAGTAGCTGCTTATTAGCTGTGCATCTGTTACCTCCATTTAAAGATATGGAATGGTGAAGTTAACTGTGCAATTTAATGAAGTTCTTTTAACACAGTTGTTTGTGTGTTTGTATCACTTTCTAAACCTTTAAAAAGACTCAGCAGTAACGTGTGTGATTCATCAGCAACATCTAAACCATGAAACCCATTGCCAAATGTAGGAGCAGTGTTGGAATAACTAGCAGTAGCAGCATATGAACTAGAACACAGGGTGCTTTCATAATAGTGACTGACAATTGATGTAGATATTGAGTGGAATTTAAGACTCTTTTAAGTGTTTTTCACAACCATAAGGAGGCCTGAATAGTACTGAGTAGGACTCTTCTTCCCTTTTCTCCAAGCTGGATGTCCATTGCCCAGTTCCATCCTCTGTGAATCCTCTAGTGCCTGTTAGTCTCTTTTTTGGCTATCTGCCCCCCAGTCTTCTATTGCTAGGCTGTCACCTTCATGCCTTTGTCACTCCACACTACCTTTAATGATCTTTGCCTTTTGTTTCCTTCCCCAAATGGTATCATTTACCCTACCACATCACAATGCCTTTCTCTCCCCCCTCATGCTTGTATAATCTTACTGTCCTTCCTCCACCCTCCAGTTTCATTCAGATACTTGCTCTGGTCACTTTGTCAAGCTGCTCTAGGTCGTTTTCCAAGTCACAGCTTCTTGTTTCCCATCTTTCCTGCATCAAACATATCAAAACAGACCTTGGTGAGCCAGACAATGTTGTTCTATGTTTGGACTGAATAAAAATTGTAACTAAGTACTGTAGTTTGCCATGTTGAAAGTGGCTTCTGGATATCAGGCATTTCGTTACTCATTCCTGTAATACATGAAGATGAGACTGTAGTTTACTTCTGTAATGTCTGGAAATTTCAACATAGGGTAAAAACAAGAGTTTACACGATTTTGTGTAAATAATAGACATCACTGTTTCCAGAGTGTGGCTGTGTTCAGTTTTCTGTCAGGTCACTTTATCTGTGCTGCAGTGCTCTAGAGTGAATCCCATTTTAATTGCCCATCTTCTTTCCTTCCCTGCATGCTTCAATCTGTTGTCAATTGTTGGTGTTTTAGTAAAGGACTAATAACTTCCCCATCATCACTCCCCACATAAATACTCAATACCTCAAATACAATAGGGAAGAAAAAAACCAAGGGCTTGAATATGTCCATCCAAACTTTCCTACACAATGCTCTTGACAAAGAAAGACTGGCAAGGGTTTGAAAAGAATTTACACAAAGCTAACTTCATCTCTGGCTACTGAGCAATACTATTGTATCATCTCAACCAAATGTGAAATCAATATAAGTGATGTGCTTTAATGATTTATTTCAGTTATCTTACTTGGAAGTCCAGGCTGGCTTCTATAGTTTTATTTATGTATTAGCACTTAGCACAACTTGGAGATAAAGGAAAAGCATTTCTTCCTAGGGAGATAAGATACTGTCATACCTTCTGCAGGTGATTTATCAGAGTTATTTGTTAAGAATACAAAACAACTTCTAAATTCTATATACATTGTTCTCTCAGATAAAAGATTGCCAAAAGGCCTGTATCACTGGTTAGAAAGAGTTGTTTGGATACATTGCTCTTATATATGTATAAACAAGTCTTCTGAATCAGCCAAAGTTTCCCTGAGAGATTGTGATGATTATTGTTCCAGGCATGTATATATTGCATTTTGAGAGAGGCTATTTGGAAACTTGAAAGCATTTTAATCTTCTTTTTTTCTTGTTTACACAGAAGGTGAAAGAGCTTTACCATCGATACCAAAGTAAGTTTTGTTTTCTTCTACGTTAAAAAAAATGCATTGAAAAATAGTTTTGCTTTAGGACTTTTTATACTTGCTTCACTTTTGTTGTTGCTTTTGGATTGTAGGACAAATAGCAGCTGGCAGCTTGGGACCACGGGGCATAAATAAGTGACAGCAATATTAAACTGTAAAGATCCTGGAACTAAAATCTGCATAACACATCGATCATATTTGACAGTAACAAAAGAAGGGTGTTTTGGAAAGACTTGATTGGGATTCAGGCTGTTTCTTTTGAGTCCATGAGTAGATTTTAATTGTGAGAATGATGCTGAACAGTTTTTATTGTGGTTTCAATCTGTGAGTTTATGGTGTCGTTTTTCCTATTTGACCATTTTCCTGCTTCTGTGAAATACAGAAAAAGTTTTGATCTCCTGTCATAACTCTGCTTAGTCACCTTTTGTTAATAACATTTCTGCAGTGGGGCCAGTCTTAGTTGGGATCCCTGGGTTCAGTGTAATAAAGGATATCATTTACATAGCAAATACTTTTTAATCAATTTTAAACAATGAATTAATGTAGAACCATTCTTCTCTGATAGCACTTGCAGATTTGTGGTTAGCATGCCTGGCTATTTGTATAAAGATACTGCATCCCAGATATGCTTAGACATGCTGTCTGTATCTATAAATTCTTGTATTAAGCATGCTAAGATACTTCTCTGCGTTTTTCTCTTCCCAAGCTTGAAGGTAAATAAGAAATTATTTAGCTGTGCTTGAACTAAGAATACTTGATGTTTCGTTGGAGTTGGTAGTCCATAACAAATCTGTTAATTCTTCCTGCTGGTTCTCTGTGCTCCTGGTGTCAGTGGCTGGGTCTCCATCCTGCCTGGCAAGTTGTGATGGTTGTCTCCCCTTCTCATGGGCAATTCCTTATGTGGCCTCTTCAGCTTCAGCCCTTTCACCAGGCCATTATATTTTTTCCTCTGGCAGCTTTCTCTGTACCCACATTCAGGCACAGATGAAAATCATGTATCAGATTGAACCTCATCAGGAGGTAACAAGAGATAACTGTTGAAAGAGTGAATGAAATTCATCAGTTTAAAGTATCTTGACTCTTCCTTTTTCTTTTGGGACACAGGCACTGGGGCTACTTTGACCCAGTCACCTCGTTGTGTTTCTTCCTTGATTCCTGGAAGGAGTCCAGACTTGTTATTACTACTTTTTAAACGACTGACTGAAGTATGGAACATAATTTGTTCCCAAATCCTCAAGAAACCAGCCACCTAGATACTAGTGGTTGCTTTTCCTACGTAGGTCCTACTGCAGTCCTCACTAGCCAGGCAGCTTTCTCATGGTGCAGAAAAAGAGGAGTTAAAAGGCAAGAAGGAATAAAATGCAGGGAGGAAAACTAAGTGGAAGTAGAGGCTGGAAGCAATAAAATTGATAAAGTACACTCATAGGGAAGAGGAAAATGTTGTTGTACTTAAATAGATACAACTGAGAAACACAGAATAACTGTTTAAACAAAAGCACCACGTGTGCTTCTAGGCTGGAAGCAGAGGAGTGGGTTTTTTTCAGAAGTCTAAAACTACTAGGCAGCAGCATCTTGCATCTGGTAAGATTTGCCTTTGCCAGGTGAAATTCCAGACTTCTGCAAGCATGAAGTAATCTCTTACCATTAAAACTGTGGTTCTGTATGTACATTAAATCAAAAATGAGAAGAATTCACAGGAAGTTTTGGTGCTGACAAACATTCACACCCAAGTGCATTTACAAGTAGCTGTTTTTCATTTATTGCCATGTAAATTAATTGCAGATTGTTGTGCAGGATCAGTCATCTCACAGACAAAACCTCGATTCCTACCTTACTCCAATAAATAACACAGAAAGTGGAAGCACCATCAGATTACATACATTAATAACATTAAGACATGCCCAGCTTAATCCTAACAGTCTTTAAAAAAGCTTCAGGGTTTTTTTCCTTCCTTTAAATCTGCTGTGTTGTGAATCTGCAGCAGTAACGCATTCTCTCCACTCCTGCTCCCCCAGATGGGTTGGAAATGGTATTTTCCTCTCTGACTTTGCCTCCCCCTCAAACTCTGTCGCTGTGGGAAATGGATTAGCCCTGCTAATTACAGTAGGTGCCCTGTTAGGATGAATTCCCAGTGTATGTGACCGTGAAGAATGTACAGCATTCACCGATTCCAACCTCTGTTTTACAGGCTGGCCAACAATGAGAAGCAAGGAGTAAGGTCACACACAGTCTCTGTGTCAGGTAAGGCTCATAAACCAAATTGCCTGTTTATTTTTAAAGCCAGCAGCTGTTTAGGCAGAGTTTTCACTCGCAGTTAGCTCACTTCTTGTTCCATGGCTCTCAACTTTCCCAAGGCTGTAGCTGTGCTGCCTTTGTAGTGCAGTTTCTAAAGGGAAACTTTTTGCAGCCGTCCTACCAAGTGTTGCTTGTGAGAACAGCCATATCTGTGTAGGAATACTTCAAAGCAAGGCTGCTTGTCTGTGTTTTCACTTAGCTTTGCAGTGAAACAGAGTATGGTGGGCTAGAACTTAAATTACCTGAGTATGTGTTAATTATGAAGGAGCAGCTTTGAAAAGTGAAAACAGGCAATTAAATATTAATCATCACTTTTAGGGAAGGAGAAACTTAATAGCTGTTTTTCATAGCTGCTGTTTAGATCAAAGCACTTAGTTTTTGCTATTGAAAATCACCAGTTAATTGAAGGATGAACAAGTGAGGTAATAGATGTTTCTGTAGCTTATAGGCTTCTAAGATTTCTGTCAGTTACTGTGGGAGGTTTTTAAGTATTTAGGTATTTTCTTTCACAGAATCTTAAAACCTTTTGATGGACTGATTCAGTCTCTCAGTCGAAATGATGTTTCTAAATCCTTATACATAGTATTTATTTAGAAGATATTCAGTGCAGAAGTGTGTTCATATTATGATATGTTCCTATAGATTGCTTGTATTTAGCCACTAATCTGAGGAACTGATGGTGTGACCCAGTGGAGTGCCCACCCCTGACTCAGGGGGAGGCTACAGCCCCACTTAAACTGATATGTGAGCACTTAGTGGCACGTATTCAAAAAAGCTACATACTTCATACAAGAAACAGCAAAGATTTGTAGGTATTTGATTAGTTTCCTACTTCTTAAATTCCTTTCCCCACCCTTAACCTTGATTTAAAGACATTAGAGATTCACTTCTTGACCTAGGAAAGAGGCCTTATGCAAGAAAGTAGATGTGTGAGGGTCTGGGATTCAAATATGTATCGAGCTGCAGAAGTGTAATAGAGTTTCATCAGTTACTGTTACCTCTCAGAGTCAAATAGCAGCTCTTCTTCCTTCAGTACCTATCAGAGCATGGTAGATAAGCATGAAGCATGGTCAGCGTGTCCTCTCTTGATTCTTATCTGTGTGGCTCATTTTAGCTGTTGGAAAAAGTTGAAGTTTCTTTAGTGGTTAGTGCTGTGCTTTTTAATCACTCCACTCACACAAAGAAAGGCCAAAAAAGTCATACTCCCTCCCTTCAAATTGCCACCCTTTCAGCTTTTCTAAGAGTTCTGATACACTTTTACTGTTACAAGCAGTAATTAATACTTATCTCATCATCTTATATTGCTGTCACTTGGACTTTGCAGATTTAGATACCTCTTACTTGATGTTTTATATGTGAGGTACTCTTGTGTCTGAGCACAAACTTGCTTCTTTTGAAGTAGTATTTTGATACTAATGTAGTGATGTTAGTAATACCACGTAACATTTAGGGCATCACATAAAGGTGAATGAGGGGCAAGTGAGAGCTTTGCAATCACACTGCAGAAGAAGCAGTAGGAACACTGGAGGTGAGCTGGTTGTTCAAGGGAACAGTTATGGAGACTGTAAGGCACAAAGATGGGTCCTGTTACAGCAAACAACAAAATTAAACCAAAAAATGTCCTTCTCTCTCTTTCCAATACTAAAATCAAACTGTTTCTGTACTCAAAACTGTAATCCAAAAGACTAAATTAAGCCAGAAAATGTCCTTCTCTTTCTTTCCAGTACTGAAATCAAACCCCATTAGTTATTTTTCTTATACTGTAGTATGGTATTTTTATCTTTCACAGTGAAATCACTGTTATTGATACTTGTGTTTTATACCAAGCTACAAACTGCTGGCAACGCTGACATGATACTGCCATGATTCAAGCATTGCATTTATTATTCAGTCTCAAGGGTTTGTTCTTCTTTTAATCTGATAAGGCTACGTAGAACACAGACATACTTTTTTGTTGAGTGATTTTTTTTTCCCTGAAATGGTTTGAAATGCATGGAGTGTGGCATGGCTGTCAGTATATTACATTTAAACCACAGACTGATCGTTGAGATGAAGTTGCATGGTTAGGGCTTTTCCTCGGGTGGTGCTTTCTGCAAGAATCTTATGAGTCCCCAGAGGAATCAATTTGTTATAAATGAAGTAATACTTCATATAGATGAGAAGAAGTGTCACTGCTGTTGTCACATGTAACTGATCCATCAGTATGGAACAAAGGAGGCAACAGATGTACATAATGTTCAGTTAACCCGAGAGTTACAGGTCAGCAAAGTCTGACAGCTGACAGCATCCAGTGCAAAGCCAGCTGTGGGTGATGCTATCTTGGTTTGCAGAATAAGAGCTTTTCTCTGGTTGACATTTAAATGACTTGGAACTAAGGGCTTCAAATAAAACGAGCTTTTATAACTTACTGACAGCTGTATCGGCCTTTCTGCCTGTGGTAGTTGAAACCATAAATTCACTCAGCTGTATGTTTTCAGTGAGGTTGCTCCTCATGATGCTAAAGCCAAACAGCAAAAATCTGACACACTTGGCAGGGAAATTATCAGTCAGGTGTATTTATAATATTAACACCCCGAGTTCTGAAGGGAAGTTTCACAGGGAGTTCCCCATCACGATTTGGGAGAATCAGCAATAGCCAGAAACCCACAAGGGAACAGAATTTGGTGTTCTGAAAGGTATTTATCTGGAGTTTTGTAGGTTTTAAAATGAGCCTGTTAGACACCTTGCCTTTCTTTTTGAAGTATTTCTGCTCTAGTGGAATGAAAAGTTGATTTTTCAAGTGTTTCAATATTCAAAAGCATACAAGATAGGAAGCTTTTAAATACATCTTTCTTTTTTTACCTCCCTGCTCTAAAGAAAGGCCTTTTCAAACTAGTGAAGGGTGAAGTTGGTTTCAGGAATCCAGAGCAGCACACTGCAGGACCTGGGAGCCAAGAAGTGTTCTCATAAGGCTGTGTGTCACTGAACCAACTTTCATCACACACCTCTTACTGCGAGTTTCTGTCTCTTCTGATATTATTCGTCTGCCTTGCTGCTTCAAATTACGTGTTCCCTGCAGTAGGCACTTTCACTGTGTGCAAATAAGTTGCCTGCCAGAATTCACTCATTTTTATAGCACAGTAGTAATTTTACCTCTCAAATTTTACAGGTGTTTAGGCTTATAAATAAACAAGAAGCCCAGTTAAACAAGTAGGGGGTTAGATTTTTTTTTAGTTAAGTTACTGTGATTGACCAGAAGCAATGAGTGTTTTAGCTAATACATAGCTCCAGCTTCTATCTTCTCTGTCTTCACAGTAAAAGAGGATTCTTTGTACTCAGCTACAAGTGTACACTCAGGAAGCAGTAAGGCTAAACTATTTCCACTTTGGAAATAGCGTATCAAAAGCTTCATAGCAGTTTACTGTACTTTTATTGACTACATTTCTTGCTGTTTTGCTTGGAGTCACCTTATTAAA
Source organism: Colius striatus (assembly GCF_028858725.1). Lineage (NCBI taxonomy): Eukaryota > Metazoa > Chordata > Aves > Coliiformes > Coliidae > Colius > Colius striatus. Next base: position 93,389,932 of record NC_084762.1, on the reverse strand, counting down.
GTGCTGTACCCTACTGTAGAGGAACTTATTTTGGCCAGCAGTTTGTTTTGAGTTAGCAGACATTACTCTTGCTGAGGTGGTGCATATATTTCCAAAAATAATGATTTTCCTAGTCAAAAAGTCCTTTATAAATTGAAATCGGTGAAGCCACAGTTTGCTTGCTCCCTTTGAACGTGTTTTTTTCTCCAACACAGAGTTCTTTGGTTTCTTCTTCCTTATCCACACTTACATAAATGTGACTAGGAAAAACAAATCTACTTCTGCATCCCTTGTCCCTGCCTCTTCTGCACTGGAGAGTTCTGTGGACCTCAGTTTTTTTAATCACACCTCAAGTGTTAGTTTACTTGCAGTGCTACAGTATGTGACATTTCAGGCCCACTTGTTTCAGGGAGTATTGAACAAGCCTTGGCAGCGAGTGCTGGGTTTACAGTTGGACTCTGTGAACTTTAAGGTTCTTTTCCAACCTAAATGATACTGTGATTTTTTTTAAGCACTCACTCTTGGCATTTGGATATTCAGGTACTGCTGAATAAAATAACTTGCTTGTGGAGAGGGAGTTGTAACTGGGAAGGTGACAGTAAGGAGGAACATGACCATACTGCACAAGGCACACAGCACAAGGCATGTGCTTGAAGAGGATTTTTAAGGCGTTGCCCCAGGCTTAGTTTTGGTTCAAAGGAGGTGCTGGTTTTGAAGTACGTGCTTATTTGGTGAAGGAAATTGAAAGGTATTTAAAAATAGAGTCACTGTTTCAGATATTAAGGCAGACAGCTCAAACAATCTAAGAAAGAAACCACAGGACACACACCTTTAATGGGGAAATAGGTATCTTAAAAGAGAAATGTGGCATCTTGTTCTGTAGCTTGTGTGGCAGTTAGTAGTAACACAAGTGGCATTTTCAAGTCAAAGGGATGCAGCTGTAAGTGCATGGTAGTATGGCATAAGTTTCTAATAATGTTGGTGTGCTATCAGAGGGGAAAAAAGAGAAGGAGAAATCAGGTCATTTGGAGAGAGCTGTCTTAGAGGAATGGAAGACTCTTGGCATCCTGAAAGAGACTTCTCAGCAAGTTTCCAGGTTCTGCTTTAGAATCACAGATTTGTAGTATAATATTAAACTCAAATCACCTGTAGTGGTTAACTCCTGATCATGGCAGTGAAGTGGCAGTTTGTCTCTAACTTAAGGTGCTACTGATGAGCAGAACCTGAGTTTGAAGTAGTTGCCAATTTAGTCAGACCACGTAGCTGAGATTCCAAGTTGAATGGGAGAAACATGATTGAAGTGAGATTTTCAACATGCAGGAAAAAAGACATGGTGTGATTTATCTGTGAGAGAGACTTTCCAGTAGGTTATCTAAAATAAACCAAAATATAGCAGGAGCCAAACACCAAAACACAAGAAGCGGGAGAGTAAAAAAGCACTAAATATATTCACCTGAATTCAGTATTAGACCAGCAGAAAATGTTCTTAATGAAGGAGATGAGAGCTTAGGAAAGGACCTGAAAATACATGTGAGTGATTCTGTGGTGAGGGTTGATCATGAGCAACACTCTGAACCAGGATGGAAAGACAAATAAGATTTGTATGGAATCACTGCTGCCTGCAAAGCACAGTGTGTGCTCTGTTTCATGGTTCCTGTGCTCTAAATGAAAGTCTGCCCTCTGCTCAACTCTGAAAGAGTTTCTTGTGTAGGAGTGGTGTTTCCTAACTCCATTTGAATTCCTTGGTAGGAGATAAAGGTGTTCTTTCCTGGAGGTTGTAAAGTTGTGAGGTTTTTCATGCTCATTTGAGCAAGTCACTCCAAAAAGACAGTGCTGAGAAGTCTTAAGTAGTAATTTTGAAGATGCAAAATTGTATCTTGAGTGCTTGTGACTGAGTCTACTGGCTCAATTACATTGTGCCCTAGAGCTCACTCTGAAAAGAAAAACCCTTTTATTGCAAATCACAGAGTTATACATTCAAACTATTAAGTAATTGAAGGAATATAAAGACTCTACAGCTCTGTTGTATTCTCACAGGACTGGGAGACATTCAAGCTTGATGTTTACTATGCTACCGTTCAACGAGACCTGGACAGGCTGGAGGGTTGGGCAGGGAGAAATCTAATGAAATTCAGCAAGGGCAAGTATAGACTCTAGTCTTGCATCTGGGAAAGAATAATCCCATGTACCAGGACTGCTACTACTCTGCCCTTGTGAGAACACATCTGGAATATGGTGTCCATTTCTGGGCCCCTCAGTTCCAGAAGGACAGGGAGCTGCTGGAGAGAGTTCAGCACAGGGCCACAAAGATGATGGAGTGGAGCATCTGTCTTGTGTTAAAAGACTGAGGGAGCTGGGACTCTTTAGCTTGGAGAAGACTGAGGGGTGACCTCATTCATGTTTACAAATACGTAAAAGGTGGGTGTCAGGAGGATGGATTCAGGCTGTGCTCAGTGATGGCCAATGATAGGACAAGGGGCAACAGGTACAAGCTGGAACACAAGAGGTTCCAAAGAAACACAAGGAAAAGCTTCTTCCCTGTTGAGGTGAGAGAGCACTGGCAGGGGCTGCACAGATGGGTTGTGGAGTCTCCTTCTCTGGGGACATTAAAAACCCACCTGGACGAGTTCCTGTGTAACCTGCTCTAGGTGGTCCTGTTCTGGCAGGGGGGTTGGACTGGATGATTTTTCAAGGTCCTTTCCAACCCTTAAGATTCTGTGATTCTGTGAATAATTGCCTGTTGGTCTGGCTTAATATCCTTAATATTTAATTTAATAATATTAATTAGTTTTACATAAAATAAATTACTATTTAATGTTAATAGCCTTAATATCAATAAATTGCACAGTTTCAGATGCCCAGAGCAGTTGAATAGATGAGTGTTGCCTTTTGTATTTTAGCCTTACTAAAATGCCTCTTTTCATGCCCAGGAAGACCAGAATGAACTGTGAGATATTCCAAATGGATTTCCTCCATAGCACTGCTTAGGAAGTTGCTGCATTGGTTTCATCAGTCTGTGTCATTTGTTAATGAGTTCTTCCCCTCCTACACTCCCTCCTTGTGATCCATTCACTGGATTTGAGCAGACACTTTAGCTTTGGCAGTCATGGCACTGTAGTATGGCTAAAGAAACATTCCATACAATATTAGGTGTGGGATCTTTGTTGTTTATGTATAAACATTCTTGATGTGAGAACTGCATAGTGCTCATTTCAGAAGCTGAAAACAACTTCATTCCTTTTACAGGTCTTTTTCAGGCTCTTTCCTCAAACTTGTTCAGGAACACACAACTAAAACAGAGTGAGAAGTTATCAGTTTCAGCCTTCCAGTGTTGGTTATCTACTCACACATTCCTAACAAGGAGCTCCAGTAGTAGCTGCCCTCTAGCCTGGTTGCTTCCTTTTTGACATTGTCTGTTGCATAGCAAGTGATTCGTTCTTTTTTGTATACAATAAACATACTGAACACGTTAAATTGAGAAAATGAACTAACTGAAAAGAGAAATGAGCCTTTAGGTAGGTGTCAGTGATTTCCTGGCTGGAAACCAGTGTGAAATAGTGACAATCCTCCCAAGTACTGCTCATTTCAAGCAGCTGCTCTCTGACCTCCTGAGCAAGTGTTGGAATGCCTTTTTTTGATCCCTGTTTTTTTGATTTATAACTTATAATCAACTCTTTACCTACATAAACGTTCTTTTGAAGCTGAACTTGCATGTGTGATAAGTCTAAGACAAAGCACTCTTCCATTTAGTCTGGCTGAATAGATGAACAAACTTTAGATGATGAATCATAGAGGCAAAGTTTGAAAGGCAGAAGATGAGTTGAACTGCATATCACAGGGTGTCAGGACACACACATGATGAGTTATAATGTGCCTTTCATATCAAATAGGTTAGTCAAGTTTTCAGTCAGCCTCTGCTACCCATATATCAATGTGAGACTGAACAGCACTTCTGTATTTCAAGCTTAAATTAGCTTTGTAGCCTGAGCAGATGGGTCAAGAGTTGAAACATCTCTTCCTTTTAGATGGCTTGTGTTGCTTCCAGTGACTCTATACCTGCTCTTCTGTTTCAGTACAGAGTATTGGATTCCGTTGTTCTCCTTTCACTACCTTCCAGCCTCTTAAAATAGCTGCAGTATCTTTTTTTCTTCCATACTGTGTCTAAAGCTTTTAATGAATGTTACTTCAGGTTTGTGTTAGAGTGCAGTGCTGAATATTGTGCTGTGTGATGTTAGGAAGGTAAGTCCCTGTGAGTGCAGTATCATGGTATCCATGGAAATACTGACACACTAACTCACTCATTTCTTTCACCCTGTCCTTGCACCTCTTGTAGTTTTTAGCATTGAATCTGATTCATGTTCTGTCACTTTCAATGACACATAAGTTTTCCCAATTGATGAATGGTTTCTGTTTGTTTAGTTGCCCCAGCAGTTTTTGTAATGGTAAATGATAAACCTCACCCACTTCACACTTTGGATTGTAAATGCCATCTTAGCCAAGCTTGGATTGTACACAGTAGTGTGTGAAATTCAACGTGCAGCCTCCAGATAGAACACACTTAAAACACCTTTGCAACAAATCTACATGTTATTCCTCAAAATCTGGCCACTAAAGACTGCACAAGTGTGTGTAAGGTGGTGCTTTTGTCTAAGTGTAGCTGGTCCTTAGTTTCCAGAAGCTGTCAAAAGTGTGAAGTTACATTTATTAAAAGGTAATTCTCCTTTTCCACTGTTCCTCCACTCTTCCCACCACTGTACCAGGATGGTGCTTCTGTGGTACTGGGCTTCTCTTTTAACACCTGTACCTCCAGCCTATGTGACTCAAGGTGGCTGCACCTCACTCCTGAGTTTTCACTGTGACAATACTACCAGCAATGAATGGGATGTGGGTTTTCAGTCCATTGGCTTTTAAAACCACCTCTCATGTTTCCTGAGAGAGGGAAGAGAGGAAAGCAGAGAAGCAAACAGATAATGGAGAAACAAAAGGAGCGAGCATCTGTACTCAGGTTTTTAGTGTTGTCTTGTCTCCTTTCTCACTTGATGAGATCAGTTGTGGCTTCTTTGTGTTTTCTCCTACTCAAAAATCTCTTTCCTCCTCTTAGGTGCTTTGCAAATTCAGTGCAGTAAGGTGACTAGGAAGAGGGAGGGTGAAGAAAGTCCCATGAGGCATTCACCCCAAGGTCCTTGCAGAGTGAGAATATCAGTTGGCAAGACAAGTCTGCGCTGGGAACCAGACTCCAGTGGCAGATGTCAGATCATAAAATAAGTCAGTGTTGTGTTTCAGTGAGACAGAGAAACTGCAGTTTTCCTTGTTCTGTGTGACCCTGCTACATGAAATACCTGTTTTGTGTTAAATTCTTTAAGGTTCCAGAAAGTCAATGTGTCCATGTTTAACTCTGGTGACTCCCACTTGGGTAAGAATATAGCGATAGCACAGTCTAGTAAAACTTTGATGGGGAGCTTGCAAAAGGAGGTTACACTGCTGGGGTGGATGGTGTATATAGTTGGACAAAGCTGCCTTTTTAGTAGATTGTAGTCTCAGTTTTAAAAATTGAAATAAAAATCATCTGCAGAAAGGAATCTGAATACCAGGTATGCTTTAGGTGCAACGTTGGTATATCCATTTGCATATACAGAATTGTAATGTAAACCTTTACTTTTATGTTCATTCGTTGTAGATGTTCTCTCCAGTCTCTTTTCTTTTATTTCCAAATAATTTGTTTCTGTTTTTCTCTTTCCTTTTCTTGCCTCTTTGTAAAGGAGTCAATCACTGTCAGCATAAAGTAAAGAAAGCTAGACGCTTTCTCCCTTTCGTCTTCTGTTCCCATGAGTCGCCGCCTAAGGGTACTGCACTGCTCTTTGTATAGGCTGCCTTATTAACCCAAAAGCTGAATATACTAACTCAGTTACTGTTTTTAAACTACTTTAGCCACAGGTAAACAGAGTTCCAAGAATAATATCATTTCTGCTACCCCTTTCCTCCTATTGAATTGGATTTTCATGCAGTGTCACAAGCTTGCTGGTCCCTGTTTTTATAGGGGACCTGTGTTTAAGCAACATGTGTGCTGCAGTGACAAACATCTCAGCACTGAATTGATATAGCTCTGCAGCCCACCTCTACCATGGACTTTTTGTTACTGTATTTTAAGTTCATTCTTGGACCCCTGCTACAGCATGCTTGTGAATGATAAAGAGTAGCAACAATAAGCATCAGCTAAGATCACTTGGAATTGAACATTGAAATCCAGCGATGCTTTTGGCTGCATACTGGTTCAGCACCGCTCTGGACCAGTTTGGCTTTGTTTAGGGGTAGGAAGAATTGGAGTAGTAGTTTATAAATGATGTCTAATGTGCATCAGCTTCTGCTGTGTTATTGGTGTGCAATAGGGCCGCTACAGTACATGCGGAACATGGTGCTTGTTCGAACATCTTCCCAGTAGAGTTGCTCCATTTGCTACTCATTTATATTTCAGCTTTGTGTAACTGCAATACCTCTGTCTAATACTCTGATGGTTCCATTTCTTACTCATTTCTTCATGATAGCATGGGAGTGCATTTCCTTTGAAAGGGGCAACACCAACTCTACCTACCCAATGTCATCGGTGTATGTGCAAAGTCGAATTGAACTGACTCATCTGGCCATAGGAGATCTGTTTTCAAGTATTGGATAAAACTAGAGATGGTCATTTCTTAACAATGCATTGCAAGAGCTCCCACTCCCAAATTTTAATCTTGGTGTAAATTTGTGTTTGAAAGTCACTAACTCTGTTTCATCATACAAGCTTCTTAGAACGTATCTTTGTCCCTTGGATTTTAGGTGAGAAGTCTTAAAATTCTGCTACTTTTCTGATTTCTCTTGAGTCAGGTATATAAGATTACTACAGTCTGAATACTTTTGGATTACTCATGAATTTAATAGTCTATTTTCCCCTCCCCCTTTTCTATCCCCTCTCTCTCTCTCTCTCTTTCTCTGTTTTTCTCTCTCCTTGCATGCCACCTGGATCTGCAGATGAAATTAGTGGGGACGGTAATACGTTTTCTAGTCTGTGTGTTACTAACGTGCAATATGCAACTCTGATATCCATATGCCACTTAATGCACATTTCAGTCATGAATTTTATACAGCTTTTGGTATTAAAAAGCAATCTGCTTTGGACATGAGCAAATAAATATTGTACTTTTCAAGCTGTGCAACTAACATTTTCTGCTGAACTGGAATTGAAAAAGGAAAAGCTTATTTCAAACAGCCAGGGATGTGGTAGTGCATGCGTTTGCAATGAGGCTTCTGGCATGATGCAGAGGAGGTTTATAGGCTTGCAAGAGTGTCCATTTGGTTTGATTGAAATATCACAGGGATTTCTTAGGCAGTGAGTGAGATCAATAGATGTAACACATGAGAAATGAGTCTCTGAAGTGATGCTTTAAAGGCATGGTAACATCCAAATGCTGGATAGTGTGCTACTGCTCCTTGCATTAAAAGAAGCTTTACAAGATAGATGGATGTAGGTTGAATACTTGAAATATTAATCAGGTTTCAGCTACTCAAACTGCCAATTTTAAAGACAGATTTTAGTGGTTTTCTTCAAAACTTGGAGAGCCACTACAAAATATTTAACTTCTCCAGACTTTGTAAGTCTTTCTTCCTAGAACGATTTGACTTGCTGTCCTCTGAAACAACAACATCTGATGTTAGGGGGAAACATCAGACTGCTTGTACTGACAGTGTATGTATCTTTATGCTTGTAAGAGGTGCTAAAATGGCATAAAAAGCAATATGCAAAGGAAGGTGATAAGAAGAAACAGAATGTCTCGTGGCCTTCCTCTTTGTAAAATGTAAGGGAAGTGTATAACTTTTCATCTCTTTTCTCTCCTTCAGATATAAATCCAATATGATACTACCTCAGTTTTCATTATTAAACATAAAAAACTCCAAGGACAGTTTTTGCATCATAAATTCAGAAATGGTATTTCAGACACTAACCCTACATGGATTTTCATTGGTGCTTGTCTGCTTTTCTCAATTACAGCCTCTGATAAATAGGGAGAAAATAATGAAAAGGGAAACTAAATTCAGGTGGTTAAGAGCACAGAATGGTTATGGATTTAATATGCTATGGGTTTTTTTTCTGCTGTTCAATAAATGCATTTGGGTTCAGCAAAGCTCAATTTGGCTCATTCACCTGTACCACTAACAGTATCTTTGTCCAAAACCAACCTATGTGGTTTTCCATCTAGAAGACCTGGGGATTGGCCAACAAGTGAAAAGGTCCAGTGCTGCTTTTAGGACATGCAAGAGAGCAGCAGTCACGAGCTTTGTTTTCATATCTTAGTTTTTCTAGGTTTATCAACGGCCTCAAAGATAGAACATCCCCTGGAGTCATTGCTTTGTTGTGTTTAGCTCTTGATGCTGCTGTAACACATTCTCCTTTAGGAAGCAGCCTGGAGAGCCTTGCCTTAGCTGAGTTTTGCTTTAGACTCTACATACATGGAGTATCCCTTAGCAGACACAGTCATGATCTAACAGACCTGGGAATAGTCTCATAGTATGTGACTAATCATAGGGTAAAGACTGCACGTGGGGAAGGTCAGTTGTCTGTTGCAGAACACTTTGAGCACGACACTGTTAATGCTTTGATTGACTTTGTTCTTCTAATTCCCAGAAACAATGCCAGGCATGTATAGGAGTTATTTTCTGAATTCTTATTGAATATTCCTCTCCAGAGTATTAAATGTCTACAAAGAAATACAGTTGCATACATTCAATTGATCTGCATTGGCTACTGAAGAGCCTTGTAAAGTTTCAGGCTGGTTTTGGACAATGCATCAAAACGATGTCAAGTTCTCTGTGGTGTTCTGATAATGCTTTTCTTATGAATAAACATTATTAACTTAAAACAGAGAGAGAAACAAGCCAAGCCATTTATCACATTTTGGAAACACTGTTCTATAATCTAGTGTGACAAGTGTTTGGGTTTTTTAAAGACCAGTGTGGCACCAATTCCAATTCCCAAGCTTTTAAAATTCTTCTCAAAATGTATTTATAGTATCTTTCATTCAGTCAGGGGTTTTTAACATAGATTAAGAACTTTATGGTGTCTTCACATACAACTTTATAACAATAGTTGATACATACCACGTTCAACAAAAGCTAAACACGTTACCACAGTATTGTAAGGAAGCAGAGTGATTTATCCCCATCACATTGGTGTCACACTAATGATTTCTTTCAGATACTTAGATCACAGTGAAGCTTACTTTGTACAAAAACATCAGTTTAAAATGTAGAGAGGGGAAAGAAAACATACCAAGGAAGAGGTTGATGCCTCTGCAATATGCTGCCTGTTCTGAATTGTGCACTGTCTTTAAAATTAATGGAGTTTTCGTTAGGTGGCTGTTTTGCTGTGTCCTAAATAGAAATTGCCTAGCAAAAATCTAAATGGCAGAGAACTTCTTGATTCTGCTTTTACAAGACATAGGTTGGTTCTATGGGAGTCTGCAAGAAAAGCAGCTTATTGAAGTAGTACAAAGTTAGGATCATAAGACTAAATTTAGTTACTGAAATGTGTTGGACTTCAAAGTTACAGACAACCTGTAGTTTCTTAATTGCTGGATATTCCATTTGTCTGAAATTTAAGCCTCTTGTTTTATGTATGTGAATAATTTTATAAGCCTTGCTTTGGTTTCAGAGTTGGCTTAAGTTGGTTGAACTGAGAGCTGCTGCCAAAAGAGATGAGCCCATCCTTCTTTCCATTATCTTTGATTTTGTCTCATTCATGTTCAGAAACCATACATCTAGAAATGATGCCAGGGAGGTGCTGAGATATACATATGCTCCAGGGCAGACAGGGAAAAAAGAGGGAGTAAATCTGACCTTTCAGAGGTGGCCCAATATGCAGTCACTTGAAAACAACTATGAGGACTGCATATTGGATTTGGATGACTCAATTTTAAGAACCACTGTGTGCACTTAAAGTTGGTGAGTAGAATTTAACAGCCTTGAAGTGAAAATTCACCCCACTGTGGTGGACTGGTTTTATAACCCCAGGAGATTTATCTGATGTGCACACGCTGCAAGTTCTTTAGAGAAAGAGAAGCACTTTCTGAAATGACTTGACACCATTTAAATAATTTGAGAACAGATGATGCAAAAGTTGTACATTTTAAACAGAGGAAGAAATACACTGTTGTTGCTCTGAAAATTTTGAGGACTATTTGTTTTCACTTAGTTTTTTTGCTCCACCTGCTCTATCTGTGAGATGTTGATTCTTGACTGCAAAACTGGTGGTGAATCTCCACTAAACAAGGAAAATTGAGACTAATGCAAACGAGTGTAAGGCAAGGGTGTGACTCAAAAGGTCTTTATACTCCTGAAGACTATGAAAAATTGCTCACCTTGCCACACTGACAGTAGGTAGATGCTGCCCTGGAACATCTTTACTGTCTGTTCTGCCTGTTTGACATAAAAAACTAGCAAGCTGTTATTCACACTTCATTGAAAGTTAAGCAGTTTAATCCATTAATAATGTTTTCTCCTTACCACAGTGGAATTTGCTGTTAAAAAGATTTTAAGTCAACAGACTAGATGGGTTTCAATTACAGAACTTTATTGAATACAAATGAAGCTTCCTTTTATTCCTTGTTGAATGCATCTATGTGACGTAGTATAATTGGCACTGAGGTCATTATCATACCATAAATTATGCATGAGCAAGTTTTATTCATGCTGTTATAAATGTGTGCCAGCAATGTTGAAGCTGGGGGTTGTGACACATCAGCCTTGATAAATTGGAGATATTGTTCTGGAGAATTGTTTTCATCTGCTTTTCCCGAACCTCTTCAATTCCTCCCTTTACAGAGACAGATGACTATGCAGAGATTATAGATGAAGAAGATACTTATACAATGCCATCAAGTAAGTATGGTAGTTAACTTGGGAACTTTTCTATCCAAAAATTTCCTTTAGCAAGGGCTGAATCTTGTATTTCAGTCTTTAATAATATGTGTGCAAAGGAAACATTCTTTGTGATGCTTTGAAAACTCGGACTCAGTGTTTCTCAAGTTCAGATTTTGAGGCAAATAAAACTGTTTTGCTCCTGTTAGTGACTTTGCAATGAAACTCCTTTTATGTCTCAAAATGTAGATTTCTTTTGACTGTGCTGCTGAACACAATGCTTAAAGAAAGAAGGGAGCAAACCATTTGGGAAGTTTCTGTGTACTGCTGTCTAACTATCTCATCCTTGCTCTATGACAGACTTGCTGCTCTCGAGTTCCATGCTAGAAGGAGGTCATCTGTACCACATGCAATTTTGTCAAAGATGAAAGGCTTTAAGAATAAAAATTCAAAGTTCTTCTGAGTCTTCATCTTTGAATTAATAAAAAAGAAAAAGCATTGGCCACCACAAGGATTTTGTCTTCTGGCATATTTGAATTACAATGTAATCTTAAACTTCAAGTCTGACTCGTTTAACGTGAAGGTCCACTAGTTGGAGTTTTAAAGTTGTGTGTGCAAAATTACAGTTGGAGTTTGGCAACCAAGGATTTCTCTAGAAGCAGACAATCTGTTGATACGAAGACTTGCAGAAACGTTGGTTTGGGTTAGTGTAAGAGGAGAGGGTGGTGCTAAACTGGTGCCACCTTCTGCTGAAGAACCATGAACTTTTAAGGATTACTAGAGTTTGCTGTAGCAGGGATGTTTCATGATCAGTGTTTACAACATAGTTTCCACTACTGTGGAAAATATTTGAAGAGCAAGAATATATGTTTTGAGAAACATATATATTTTGACATAAAGAATTGAAAAGCAAGAATATATGTTTTCCAGATATAAACAGTGTGTTTTGACTGTCTTGCAGTAAGTCACTATGTGACTGTACTAAAATGATTGCAGGATGAATTAGTACTGGGATAAATGATATCCTTTATTATTTGTTCACAGATTAACTCTGTGTGATGGGGTTTGGGGTTTTTTTCCCCCTAATCTTTTCATTGAAATTCTCATGGAAGTAATTACATGTGGGCCCAGCCCTGGATGATGCTGAATGCTTAAGTATGCCTTCAATTCAAAGCCTGTGAGATGGGACGTTGAAGTGAAATTCGTTGAGTACTTGGGTGGGTTGAAGTGGACTCAAATATTCAGCTCTCGAAGGGCTGAGCCAGTAAAGATCACAAGAGCAAACCTGTGACTTCTGCTAATGTAAAATTAAAATTGCCTCAGTGTATTTCTTCATTTCAAAAAAGCAATGTTTGTCCTTGTCTTGATTTTAAGAAGCTATATCTGAGTAAGCATTTGATTTTTCTCTTAATTGCACTGCAGAAAGCTATGGAATAGATGAAGGTAACAGGAGACCCTTTACCCATCCCTGTGTGCTTGCAGTTTGGAATGATGTGGATTTTTTTTTTAAGTTTACTTCACTTTCATTTAATAAACATTCTTTATTTATAGTTAAACCAATTAGCTTTGGGATTTTAAAGAGGAAAATGCAGTCCTAATAAAAGAAATGGAAATGGCATTTGTCACTTTATCTAGATGGCATTGTTTCTGTAGTGTTAATGAAGTCAAAATCATCACTCATGAAGTCCTCTTTCTTTTCACTAAATAGCACAAGTAGAGGTGAAAACATATACTGTACATGCTTTTCTACTACTCTTGGAGTATTTCTGCATGTCTGCCAGAAATGCAATTGCAAATGAAGTGACTCCATTGCAATTGATTCAATGTTTTGCTGAAGTACTGAGCCGTTTTTATCTGTGACATTCTCAGTCTATTAAACCACAAAGTTAACAAAATTGCATAAGACCCCCAAAACATGCCAATTGTACTTGTGTTACACATTATAGAGGTGTAGTGCCCCCAAATTACACTGTTTTGTTTTGGTTTTATTTGCCATGCTCTGATTTCTGTGTTGTTTTTTCTTGCAGTTACCTCTTTAAAAATTCTCTGGGCTCATTTGATGGTTCCAAAATCTAAAATATCACATAGTGGAGCTCTCTTAAACATCTGAAGCAGGGGGATGTGTGCTAAGGCTATATTTGATATCCTAAGCTAATTGTCCTAAGCTATTTGTGTTCCTTGTCTTTTATTAGCTATAATGAAGAAGGATTCAGTTACATCGATTGCATTGAAGTCAATAATTCATAGTAGTTAATTGAGCAAATCAGATTTCACCACTCCTTTTTCATTGCTTTGGTTCAAACATTTGTTTAAGAGGTTTCCACTGTGTGTGTACAGCATTTGTATAGGTTGGTGTGCAGCAAGTGTTAATCTTAATTGTTCATATGAGACATTTGAGTGACTTTAACTTGTGAGTTTTGTATCTTGTGGATTAATTCTTTGACTTTCATCAGAAGCTTAATATTTTAAGTGCATTATATTCTTATAGCCAGAGATTATGAAATTCAAAGGGAGAGGATTGAACTGGGGCGTTGCATTGGTGAAGGACAGTTTGGAGATGTACACCAAGGAGTTTACATGAGTCCGGTAAGCCTCGCTTCTGAAACAGTAATAAACACATCATAAAACCTTTCTAGTTCAATAAATATTGCTTAGATGCTTTGGGCTGAGTCTTCCTGAACAAACAGAAATTAACTTTGTGGTTTGTTTTCCAGAATAATCAACATGTAGAGAATATTTCCCACGTGTCAGATAAGTAGGAATCCAGAGTGGTTTCTCTGCTTCTGTATCCCCATTTTTCTGTAGATCAGGAAAGAAATCAAAAGAGCCAAGAAAATTATTTGGGACCTTAGCAAAGCCACTGACTGAGCTGGAATTAGAAGTCATTGGTTTAACCCCAGCCAAACTCAGACTTGTTGATTTTGAACATGCCTGAAGCATGGTCAGCACACATCCCCTTGGCCTTACTGCCCCAGTGAGCCTTCAGTGCTTCAGAAGCTTTTCCAAAGCTCAAAGCCTCAGCCTCAGGTTAGGTCAGGCCTTCAGTTCAGCAGCTGCCAGCTGTGTCAGGGTAAGCTAATCAAACTTCATGCTGAAACAGAAGAAGGAAGAAACAAGATGAAGGAGGAAGAAGCCTCCTCTTCCAGCTTCTTCTTAAAAAGTGATTGTGGAGGCATCTAATTGGCTCAACCCCTGTAGTGGGTCTGGCTCAGAGCTGGGGAGAGTTGTGAGCAACTTCTTACAGGAGACATCTTTACAGCCTCTTCCCCCTTAGCAGAAAAGGCTGTCATGTCAAACCATGACACTGGAATGGCAGTAACCTACAGCAGAGGGACAACAATGTGAAACAAAGGTGTCTCCAGTGATCATCTCACTGGATCTCTCAAAAGGAAGGCTGTGTGTTCATAAATTTACTACTTTCTCCTGAAAGACATAGGCAGTGATCCAGCAAAGGCCCAAGTTCAAGAGGTCACTACAGTGAAACCAGTGAGGTTGGAGAGACCTGTGTAATTTAGGGTGGTGTTTATGTAGTATTCTAGACTGCAACCACAAAGATAAGATTGCAGTATAAATGGATGAAAAATAGGGTTTGTGGGAGAAAGCTAGAATATGAATTAATTTGGAACTTATAATAAACTGATGCTGCAAGTGTAAAATGAAGATCTGCTTCTCATTTGAAGAAATTATCTGGATTTTCAATAGTGACATAATAATTGATGGGGACAACAACCTAGTTCTAACTTCAGAAGCAGTATTTCCCAGAAACAGCATCCTGGGCTCAGTTGGTTAAATAACTCTTTAATGCAGTGTTTAGGTAAATAAGTAAGGATAAATGTTAATTATTTTAGACAAACTGGGAGTCTGAAAAATACTCATAGTGTTTGTAAAAGTAGATCTAAAATAGAGCAAGCATGAGCAGGCATAGAACTTAACTCTGTGAATCTTCAGCTCACACCAGCCTTAAAAACTAGTTGAGGACATACATCATCTCTGTAGCTTGTCAAGGAAAGATTAATTTGTAACCTTGCCATTATACAATGCCCAATTCCCAATTTCCCAGTTGGAAGGAAGTCATACTAGTCCTTGAGCAGACCAATAACCCAACAAGCTTAATTTAAAACACTTCAGCTGCTTTCAACCCATTAAGAATTTGTGTGGACGACATCTGAGCTTTGCATGTTACTGTGGGGATGCACTGTGTTGCAACAAAACCATTTTCTGAGTCATGGCATTCTGAGTACTAGTGAAGCTCAAACACCTAAAGCTTCTCTTCAGGAGAAAAACACTTGCAGCTTCTCTGGGCTGTCTGTAACTTATGGAAAGGGTATTTGAAAAACACTCCAAAGCAAGAGAAGATGTGAAACCCTACCCGAGTTTAGAGGCCTCCTTTGGGCAGTCTCAGTGCTTCTCATTTTCAGTGTTCAGAGGATAAGCAATCAGGTAGAAAATCTGTTTCTGACTTTGAATATGTGTCCTGTTTAATGCAGTTTTAAGCCCTTGATACAGCTGATTTAAAGATAATATGTGAAATCTTTGGTTTACTTTGCTCCGTAGTTAGAGTTCAAAATAGTAGTCAGTTCTTCTTTTGGCCTTCCAGGTTGCTTACTTGCATAAGCCAAGTGTGCTTTTTAGGCATATGTCTGCTTGTTTCCTCTACTTATGCTAAATGCTGTCAAGAATTTGACATCTCAGTAACATAAAAAGTTCACAATACTTTCCAGTTACACTTATTATCTTTTGTTATGATTGTTGAACAATTTAACTTAGCTTAAAAGTGATGAAGTATTTCTGGAGGAGACAGAGGGGGGATCTTACTAACATTTATAAATGTCTAAAGGGTGAGTGTCAGGAGGTTGGGACATCCCTCTTTTCTATAGTAGATAGTAACAGGACAAGGGGTGATGGGATGAAGCTGGAACACAAAAAGTTCCACTTAAATATAAAAAAACCTATTTCACTGTTAAGGTGAGGGAGCCCTGGCACAGGCTGCCCAGAGGGGTTGTGGAGGCTCCTTCCTTGGAGGTCTTCAAGACCCACCTGGACATGTTCCTATGTGACCTGGTCTAGGTGACCCTGCTTCTGCAGGGGGGTTGGACTAGATGATCTCTAAAGGTCTCTTCCAACCCGTACCGTTCTATGATTCTATGAAGTATTTCCTAGGTGCATTAGATGTACACCAAGTGTCTTGATTAAAATACTACTTTGTCATTAAAGCTTTCAAAATGTGATTTCTTAACTAAATTTAGCTAGTAGTTGTTTTCTCTCAAGCAGTTCATATAGAATTTGAAAGGACTTAGCTTTTGGTGGGCTGTGTTTCAGTTATGTCTCAATAATGTCTTTCAGGAAAATCCAGCCATGGCCGTTGCAATCAAAACATGTAAAAACTGCACTTCAGACAGCGTTAGAGAAAAATTCTTACAAGAAGCCTGTGAGTATGAAATGACTTCTTTTGGATTAGCTCCTGTAGCTGGTCTTTACAAAGAGTTGCAACCATCTGCCTGAGAAAATCCTGATGATGATATGAATCTTTTATTGCCCTGTACTGTGACCTTTTCCTCTGCTGCAGTACGTGCCAGGGAGTGCTTTATGTCCTTGCATTGACCTTGCATATGATTGTATGTGGCTTCTTTGATTTTCTAAAGGGAAAAGAAAACTTCTATAAACATATGTTAGTGATTTGTGTACTTTGGTTTCGAGATTGTGGAGTCTCCTTCTCTGGAGGTCTTCCAAACCCACCTGGATGTGTTCCTGTGTGACTTGATCTAGGTGAACCTGCTTTAGTAGTGGGTTGGACTGAATGATCTTTAGAGGTTTCTTCCAACCCCTACCATTCTGTGATTCTGTAAACAAGTCAAGATATGACTTAAGCTTTCAGTTTTACTTTACATCATCTGCTATTGTATGTCTATAGATGTCATTATTGTATTCTATCAGTAAATTACTCGGTCATGGCCAGATGTTACAGTGTACTTTCATTCACTCTTCCTTTATTCAAGGGTTGTTTTTTCTAGTTGTTCAGAAGAGCTGTGTTCATAGCTAATGGATTCTTATTTTTGGATGTCACATTTTTCTTAAATTACTATAATTTTTTTCCATTACATTTCTAGCTGTTGGAAAAGTAAATACCACTGCTTACAGTAATAACTTAGCAGTCAAAGGTAGGCTGCTGTCTCTTAACAATGTAGAATGTAATTGCTCATTGAATGCTCCTTATTATACTTTGAGCTTGACAGATTAGGAAACGTCAAAGTAGTAGACAGATAAATAGTGCTTTTCAATTTGGGTTTAATAGTTTTGCCATTTCTTCTTTTTTAACTCTAATTCCTGTTTGTTACCTTTCTCCTGTTTGTGTTTATATTGCCAACTCGCAGAAGATGCTGCCTCTTAGTTTTTAAGAGAGCACTGTTCGAAAGGCCCAAATCCACTCTATGGAGAGGCAGAGTTGGGTTTTTTTTCACTGAATTAAGAAATAAACTTTCTAATAATATTAGGAATATGGAAATATTTGGGGGTTTTAGTTTTTGCTTCTGGTGGAGTTTTCAGTGCTAAAAAAGTTTTAATATTGGTTCTTGTAAGGAGGGGCACCTCAGAATAAAAAGTAGAGGAAA
Source organism: Colius striatus (assembly GCF_028858725.1). Classification (NCBI taxonomy): domain Eukaryota; kingdom Metazoa; phylum Chordata; class Aves; order Coliiformes; family Coliidae; genus Colius; species Colius striatus. The sequence continues at coordinate 93,372,455 of NC_084762.1, read as the reverse complement.
GGAAATGTTTTTTTTGGGCAGCATCTGTCTCTTCTTTCCCATCCACTTTTGCATAGCAAAATATTGACAGAATCTTAAGAATCCCACAGAATCTTAAGGGTTGGAAGGGACCTTGAAAGATCATCTAGTCCAACTCTTACTACTATTGCAGCCAATATTACTATTGCACAGTAATACATAGCATATTGCTAACCAGTATTGCTACAAGTGCATTTCTATATGCTAATATGCAAACAGTCTGGTTTGGGGAGATATTCATTGACCTTCCACTGGCTTTTTGATAAACTGTGCTTTTCTGCAAGTAGTTCATTCCTTTTACATCTAGAAGCTGGATGGGAAAGCTGGGGGACTGGAACATCTTTCATAGGAGGAAAGGCTGTGGGACCTGGGGCTGTTTAGTCTGGAGAAGAGGAGACTGAGGGGAGATCTTATTAACATTTATAAATATCTAAAGGGTGGGTGTCAGGAGGTTGGGACAGCACTTTTTTCTATTATATCTAGCAACAGGACAAGGGATGATGGGATGAAACTGGAACACAAACAGTTCCACTTAAATATAAGAAGAAACTCTTTCCCTGTTTCAGTGAGGGAGCCCTGGCACAGGCTGCCCAGAGGGGTTGTGGAGTCTCGTTCCTTGGAGGTCTTCAAGACCCACCTGGACATGTTCCTATGTGACCTGATCTAGGTGACCCTGCTTCTGCAGGGGGGTTGGACTAGATGATCTCTAAAGGTCCCTTTCAACCCTACCATTCTATGATTCTGTAATTCCAAGTGATGTAATAGCTGCCTTTCTGAACTTGTGAGTTTGTCAGCTAACGTTAATTGAATTAATTTCTGGGAATACTTTCCAGCAATGAGATATTTTATGTTGAAAGCTGCTAAGACTAGATGAGAGAGAACTATTTGTGTTAATTGCCTTTCCATTGGTTTGATAATTGAAACTGTATTCCTGCTTCATTTTTACATCAATGAAACAACATTTCCATGCTGTAAAATGCTACAAATTGCATTGAGTTAGATTAGCACAAGAAAACCCTAAAGCTAAATAACTGGGGTTTGTTTGGAATAGGCAATTTGTTTACCAATATTTTAATACTAACACTGGGTTGAGATAAACTGGTTTAGCAATGCACATGTTTTTGAGATGTCATAAATAGGTTCCCTCTCTGAAATTCCATTTACTTCAAAAAGGAAGAAGGAAACTAATTATTTAAGAACGTAGCTTCAGTTCTGGGTAGCATTTTAGCTGTTGTTATTGCCCATTTGACTTTCCACCACATTATTTATTCAATTTTATTAATGTGTTAAGCTATGCCACTGATAGGGCTGTTTATTTTCATGAATTTCTTTTAATTATTCATGGCACATTAATATTGTAAAGAATACCTTCTCTTTAGTTGGCACATAGAAGTTTCTTTGCAAGCAAAGATATTATTGAACCATTATAACATTACATCTTATAAACAGCATTGTCCAAGGGGTTTTCTTGGAGTGTGTGGTGTTGCAAGATGTGTTGGGTATATGGCTGCTGTGTACCAATGTGCAGAGGTAGAATTTAGAGCTCCTCAGAATAGGAATCCAGAAACATCTACTGGTTTTAGCTTGTGATCAATTAAAAGCCAAAAGACAGCGTTTTTCACTCTTGCCTGGCTTTAGGTGAATGAAGCAGACTTTTCATGGTGATATTTACCATCTATTTCTGTGACACTACCAACTGTAAATGTAAAAGACATATTACATCAAGATCAAATTAAGGATGTTTATCATACCTACATTTGAAGAGAAGAATTTCATTGGAGGACCTGCCAAGCACATCTCCCCAAACGTTAAAGAGCATTGAGTCAGGGGCTGTCAGGATCACAGTGGAGTGCTCTGTCTCGTGCATGGGGTGGTTCCTGAACCTGGGGACCTAGGAGGGAGCACAGACTTGCCAGGAGCATGCAACTCACATGACAGGGTAGAGAACTGAGGTCACCTGCCTGGATGTCCCACACAACATCCTTGTCTCTACGACAAGAGATGCAGATTTGATGGGTGGACCACGCAGTGGATAAGGAGTTGGCCAGGTAGTTGCATTCAGAGGGTTGTGGTCAGTGGCTCAATATTCAGGTGGAGTCCAGTGTCATGTGATGGCCCTCAGGGGTCTGTGTTGGGACAGTAGAACCACAGGATCATTGTGGTTGGAAAAGACCTTGAGGATTGTAGAGTCCAACCGTAAACCTCATGCTACCATGGCAGCCACTAAACCATGTCCCTCCTTGCCACGTCTACATGGCTTTTAAGTACCTCTGGGGATGGTGACTTCCCCCACCTCCATGGGCAGCCTGGGACAGTGGCTAACAATCCTCTCAGTGAAAAGGTTCTTCCTAATCTGCAATCTGTATTTCCCCTGGTGCATCTTGAGGCCATTTCCTTTTGTTCTGTCACTCATTACTTGGGAGAAGGGACCATCTCACCTCACTACAACCTCCTTTCAGATAGCTGTAAAGAGTGATCATGTCTCCTTTCAGCTTCCTTTACTCCAGACTAAATAACCCCATTCCCTCAGCTGCTTTTCTTGTGCTCCCAGACCCTTCCCCACCATTAACATCCTTGTTGGCAACGTGGACAGTGGGAGCGAGAGCACCCTCAGCAGGTTTGCAGATGACACCAAGTTGAGTGATGTGATACATACATAGAGGAAAGGGATGTTGTGCAGAGGGACCTGGACAGTCTTGAGGAGTGGGCCCTTGCAAACCTTGTGAAGTCCAACAAAGCCACGTGCAAGGTCCTGCACATGGAATAAGGCAATCTCAAACATGGATACAGGCTGAGTGATGAGTGGATTGAGAGTCTGAAGAGAAGGACTTGGAGGTGTTCATTGATGAAAAGCTCAGCACAACCCAGCCACATGCACTTGTCACCCAGAAAGCCAACCACATCCTGGGCTGCATCCCACACGGTGTGGGCAGCAGGTCAAGCGAGGGGATTTTTCCCCCTTACTATGCTGTGGTGAAACCTCATCTGGTGTACTGCATCCAGCTTTGGGGCTCTCAGCATAAGAAAGACACAGACCTGCTTGTGCAGATCCAGAGGAAGGCCATGAAGATGATCAGAGGGCTGGAGTACTTCCCATATGATGACAGGCTGAGAGAGTTGTCGTTGTGCAGCCTGGAGGGAGAAGGCTCCAAGGAGACCTTGTTGCAGCGTTTCAGTGCTTAAAGGGGGCTTATAAGAAAGATGGAGAGAGGTTCCTTACCTAGGAGTGCAGTGATATTATGTGAGGTAATGGCTTAAAATGAAAGACGGGACCTTCAGATTAGATATTAGAAAGAAGCTCTTCCCTGTGAGGATGATGAGACACTGGAACAGGTTGGCCTGAGATTGTGGCCAACCCATCCCTGGAAGTGTTAAGTGCAGGTTAGATGAGTCTTGGAGCAACTTGGTCTAGTGGAACATGTCCCTTACCATGGTAGGGAGGCAGAAACAAGATAATCCTTGAAAAGTCCTTTTCCAATCCAAACCATTCAGTGATTTTCTGCTTTGCATGTCTTGGTGCTTGAAATACACTGTGACCACACAGCTGAGGCTGCGAGGTTCAGTCGTGGAAAATAAGAGATTTTTGTTTGTGTAATAAAATGACACACAGTTCTTCCAGACATTGAATTGCACATACTGTTTCCTCCTTCCTCCTCTCCCAGCAGAAGGGCACAGGTTAATTGGTCATGCACTGGATCCATAGGTCATGATATGAACTTGTGTTACACTCAACTGGGGCAGAAGAGCCAGAGAACCTGACTTGACTGACACCTTGCACAGCAGGTTACTCAAGCAAGCAGTGTTTCATACTGCCCATAGAACATGAAGTGCCCACTGTTACTGCTTTCAAGCAGTTGTTTCAAGTCCTGCAGAAATGAATTTTTGTCTTTAGAAAGGGTTGTGTGTAACCTGCTCCTTGTTTCTTGTCCTTGCAGTAACGATGCGTCAGTTTGATCATCCTCACATTGTGAAGCTCATTGGAGTTATTACAGAAAACCCAGTGTGGATAATCATGGAGCTCTGTACACTTGGAGAGGTAGGAAAAGCCCTCGTGCAGCTGTGGTTTTCTCTCTTCAAACTCACAGATGCCTTTCCAAAAGACTGAAAAATCATTTGTCAGTGTATTGGCTTTGCCAGGGTCAGGTTTTGGTAGCAGGGGGAGCTACAGGGGTGGCTTCTTTAAACAAAGAGCTGCCAGAAGCTTCCCCTGTAGCTGATAGGGCAGCTCTTTATTTAAAGAAGCCCCCCCTGTAGCTTCCCCAGCTGCCAAAAAACCTGGCCCAGGCAAAACCACTACAGTCAGTACTAAAGCAAAGGCACCGTCCTCACACATGATGTCATACTTGTTTGTAGAATTATGGGCTCAGAAACAGGAGTGGCAGAATTTGATCTAACTCCTCCACCGAGGGAACTGCATCAGCTCATACCAAAGTGATTCAGTCATAGCTTTCAGAGAATTCAATTGCTGTTCCAGAGTGAGAGCATGACCTGTGTCAAGATGATGATAATGAGATAGCATTTAAGCAGCATTTGCAAACATACCTTCTAGAAGTAAAAATGGTAGGATACACCTTTTATTCTTCCTGAGTAATACTTCCTTATCACTTGGAACACTGAGTTTCTTCTAGGATCAAACTGCAATACCATGTCCAAGAGAAAAAGAAGCAGAAAAGAAACCTGTAGTGGAGAAGTTATTTTCTGTCAAAACATTACAGAAATCCTTTCCAGTGCCCAAATCACTTGTCAAAGCCTATTTCTAGTTTAGGAGGTTGTAGTGCCACCTTCCCTTAGGTCCAAACTACTTTGTCCTGGGCATGTAGCTTAGCAAAATTGTTCATTGATACAGGTAATGCTTCCAAAACAGTACTGATCTAATCAACATTCAGATTGGCCTCATTGCTTTGATCTGAAATTATTTAGGCCAACAACGTGTGCAGTTCTCAAGGGAAAAAAGAGAGTCCAGGAGAGTTTTACTTTGGAACAGCAGTAGCATATGCTTTCAATCTTCAAAAGGAGCCTAAAAGCAACACACAGCTTTTTTTTGGTCTGGCCAACAATTTTTATATAGAAAAAAACCTGCTTGAATTTAACCCAAAGTCAGATTTCTTCATGGCAAGTGATTTTCTGTTCTCATCCAGTCTCAGGGGAAAGCATGCCTGTTGATATCCATGAAACTACAAGTTGAGATAACACCTTGTTCAAAGTTGTGATCTTTTTTTGTCTGTTTCTTTCCTTTTTTTCCTTCTTTGTGCAACAAGTTGAGATCGTTTTTGCAAGTAAGGAAATACAGCTTGGATCTGGCCTCTCTGATTCTCTATGCTTACCAGCTCAGCACAGCACTTGCCTACCTAGAGAGCAAAAGATTTGTACATAGGTAAGATTTTACACACATATATATACTTGTACATGTCTGTTTTTGTATGTAACTACTTGAAACTTTAGGGGATATAATAAGATATCCTAGATGACTAGATTTTGGACTTACAGTATTGTGGCTGTTAGAAACACTCTCTCAAGTGAAGCCAAAAGATTAGAACACATGGTTGTCTTCTATGAATGTGTAGCAGCAATACTCCTAAATATATATATTTAAACAAACAAACTCCTAAAATCCACTTCCCTGGTTTATGTCAGTCTTTGTATGAAAACGTCCTGTTCTCAGGCACTGACACCCGTTCAAGGCTGACACCTGCTGGCTCCCTCCTAGATTGACTCGGGTTTTGATCAGAAGAGGTTTCAGCTGAGTTCTGGCTTTGTGGTTACAGTATTCTTTAAAGCTGTTAGCTGTAAACTTGCAGATACAGAAAAGCAAAAGAAGAGACAGGGAGCTTCTGAAGTAAAGACTTTTAAACATTTTAAAGTTGCAAGTACTTGCTTAACCAGAAAATTAATCTAAATTCCCTTCTAGGTGTGTTTTGGATTTTATTTCTTTGAACGTAAGCTTTCCAGGGAGAATAAACTGATTTTAGCATCTTAATACATACAAGTAAAAGGTCACAGCACTCCAGTTATCATGTACCACTTTATTCTGAAGTTGAGCAGTTCATTTGTGTTTAAATACCTTCAAATTCTGTGTTGTGTATTCTGTAGATACAAACACGTCTGTATTAGGTACCTCTATGTATTGCTGTGTCTGTAAAAACATGGTAAGTAGCAGACCTTTATGACTGTTACAGATACTTTCATTTTGGCCAGGTAGCTGTTTATTTTAACTCTAGCAATAAATATGCAAAATACAACTTCCTATCTCCCATTTCAGCATGGTGTGAGTAACACTGCTCAGTTTGCTGTACTTACTGCCCTGCTCAAAGCTAAACCTATCAATACTCAGTCAAGCCTGCTGAAATCCAGAATCAACAGACACACCAGACAGGTTGGGTTAGCTCATCTGAGAAACTGCAAGAGAAAAATGTCCCAAGTCTTTCCATAATCCCCGTGGCATTACTAAAATCTGAGCTCCTTGTTAGAAAGTCTTCTACAGAACTGAGATCTTAAACCAATTCCTTACTCTTTCCAGGTCAGGAGACAGATGTTCATCTTTCCATCAGTTCCAGTTGCTAAAAAATTGTTAGGCTGTGATATTTAAACAGATAAAGATAAAACTTTTTCCTCTGATGTTGACACTGATGGTTGTATTTTCAGGTGACAGTTACTACTTGCAGCATTTCTGCCACCTTCTCAGAATCAGGAGGTGAATATGTAGTTGTCTTTTAGTGTACATACACACTCGAACCATGACTAGAGAAACAATTCAGTCCTCTCAAAGGAATTTGGTACTCCTGGATTTTAACAACAGTTTTCAAATGCTATTCCAACACTTTATGCTTTTCAATGACTAGAAATAATGTCTCCTCTCTTTGGCAGGGATATTGCTGCTAGAAATGTGCTGGTATCTGCCACTGACTGTGTGAAATTAGGTGACTTTGGTTTATCCCGATACATGGAAGACAGTACTTACTATAAAGGTAAGTTGACACTCTGGATCCTTCTTGCAGACCAACTAGAACACAGTTGCTTCTCACTATACTGAGTTTGTGGTCAAAAAGGAATTAACCAGGTATTCTTGATCTAGCTGTTGTATAAGAAGGCAAACTGTTAACAATTTAATAGAAATTAGGTGATTTGTACATGTACTTGGGAAGAAGAATCACAGGTCTGATTTAAATTGTAATAAGTAGGAAAATCATGCATAGGTAGAATTCTGCCTTTTAGGACAATCTTAGAGTTGTTTCTTCATGGCTTTTATACATGTTTCAGACAGTGTTCATGGCATAATATAAATAGTCTACAATGAGTTCAAGGTTAGCTAGAGATGAGTCTCCTGACAACATTCCAAACCCACCTGGGTGAGTTCCTGTGTGACCTACTCTAGGTGCCCTGCTCTGGCAGGAGGATTGGACTGGATGAGCTTTCAAGGTCCCTTCCAACCCTTAAGATTCTTGGTTCTGAGAGTTTACACTGTCATTGTGTGCTGCATACTTCAGATGCTACTGGACATGGGAAATTTCAGCACAGAAAAGTCTTTGAAGCCTACTTTTTCCATGCTCTGTGATGGACTATTGATCTGCAGTGGCTCCAGCAGCTGTGATGTGTCCTGCAGTGCCTGATAGATGGGAAATAGAGCAGGAGAATAGAGGTTACATGCAGGGTACCAAACAGAAGCATTTGAAATCAGGCCTGTGTTATGAAATCATATCTTTATAAATCTAATCTTCAGTTTATTTCTCCTTTCAGATATATGTTTTAAATGCCCTTTATCTGTGCTCTTACATTTCATTATGTTTCCCCATTTCATTTATCTCTAGGGAGATCCCCATTTCATTTATACCACTGGGAGTTACATATTGTTTCAATTGTTGAGAGGAGAGGGGAAAATACATTTGGTGGGATCATTTCTTGTGCTTTTGTGGTTTGTTGTCGGAGGTTTTATGAGGAAGTTTGGGGCATCTAGTTTTGTGTCAGTTCTTTTTTCTGCTTTATGTAAAGCCAACCAAGCTACCCTTTCTTTATGAATCCTTTAAAAACACCTATTCCCTTCCTGAGGCTTTGTGCCTTCCTTACTGCAATAGTTGCATCTTCAAATAATTAATTGAAGACGTGAAGGAGCGTAGTCCATTGGAACATTTAGGCAAAGAGAAGACTACAGCAGAACTGATCAGACAGTGCAGAAATCTCTTGTACAAAATTTGAGAGTTAAAGTGCTTCACTGGGGATGGGGCTTGCCTATAAATTACTTCATAGAATCATAGACTGGTTTCAATTGGAAAAGACTTTTCAGGTCATCAAGTCAAACCACTCACCTCACTCTGCCAAGCCAACCATTAAACCACGTCCCTCAGCACCTCAGCTCCATGGCTTTTAAGTGTCTCCAGGGATGGGGACTCCCCCACCTCCCTGGGCAGCTGGGACAGGGGCTGACAGCCCTCTCAGGGAAAAAGTCCTTCCTAATCTCCAATCTAAACCTCCTCTGAGGCAACTTGAGGCCATTTCCTCTTGTCCTATCACTTGTTACGTGGGAGAAGAGGCCAACCCCCACCTGACTACAACCTCCTTTCAGGGACTTGTAGAGAGTGATGAAAAAGATGCATGTTTGAGTTCAGCAGTAGCAATAAAAGCCTGCCTTGTCTTGCCTTCCCTGTAGCTTCCAAAGGAAAATTACCTATCAAATGGATGGCTCCAGAGTCAATCAACTTCCGACGGTTTACCTCAGCTAGCGATGTGTGGATGTTTGGTAAGTGAACACCAAATGGGGAGGTTTCTTAAGAGTCTTGTTGAATTGGTTCATTTTAACTACTGCAAAGGAATAATTTCCAAATGCTTGGCACTATTTTTACAGTACTTTCTGAAAATCATGGTCACTTCCAGCTCGTTTTCCATCTCTATAGTTTTCTACTCAATAAGGCTGAAGTATCGTGTGCCTTTCTTGCCCCTAGCAAGATGCTGACAGAATGAACATCAAGGAAATTAGGTCATAGTCATAACAGATGATTTTTTAACTGTTGGTTCTCTTTCTGATTTCCTTTTATGTTGTTATTTGCTGTTTCCATTTGATATTTCCACTTTTATGGTGATATGCCTGCTTCCTTACTTAATGCATAGATCAGCCTACGTCATGGCCTGTTTCCAGGCCTTTAATGCTAGGTCCTCATTTAGTTTTCATTTCATAGTTCTTGCTATCATACAAAATAGACAAGAAGCTGAGTAAAAATAATAGTAAATGGGAATATCCTGAAGGCTTAACCTGTTTGTTAAAATATACAAGTTTTTAAATGAGCCTGGTCACCTGTGCTCCAGTGGGTCCAGACTACTGGTCTGGACAGACAGAACAAAGACAGACAGTGTAAAAGAACAGAGATGATGAGACTTGAAATGAAGAGCAGGACAATGAAGTTAAAGTTCACTCTCTTTAGAAAATAAGTCTGAATGTTTTTAGGTGAAGGGTATGTGACTTTTAGCAGGTTTGAATAGTTCAAAGAACACTCTAATACAGTTAGAGGTAGAAAAATGGAGTCTTGTGAAATATTCTGAGCTGAAAGACCATTTTTTCCCCCTTGTGCTTTTAACATAGTTTCAACAGAAACTGTTTTATTACATAGTTTCAGCACAAAAAAATGGGATAGATGCCAATGTTAAAACAGCCTCAAAGTGAAAATACGCTCTACATGTCGAAGCAAGCCCGTTGGAACTTAGTCAAAGGGAAAAGCAAACACAGCTCATTCTGCCTCATAAAAAAAAGGTAGATTTGAATATGAGCAAGCATTCTGATTGCAGTAGTTGAAATGTGGAGCCAGGCTGTATGAGCCAGCTGTGGGTCACGCTTCCTCATAAGTAGTTGAGGTTGGTACTGCATGTGTAGTCCCTCTGCACATCACTGCTCCCCGTGCCAGCTGGTAAGTCACAACTGCTTCCCTCAGCTGTATGGTTCAGAAGAATTTCCAGCCTCTGCCTGTGCAAAATTAAAGTTTCTTTCTTTTTTAACAGGTTTCATTGTTTGCTAACACTGGGGAATGTTTGTTTTTGTCTCTGTGTGTGTGTGTTCCTCAGGTGTGTGTATGTGGGAGATCCTAATGCATGGGGTAAAGCCTTTCCAGGGAGTGAAGAACAATGATGTGATTGGGCGAATTGAGAATGGTGAGCGGCTCCCAATGCCTCCAAACTGCCCTCCTACACTCTACAGCCTTATGACCAAGTGCTGGGCATACGACCCTAGCAGACGACCCAGGTTTACTGAACTTAAAGCACAACTCAGGTAGGGTTTATGCTTCAGAAAGGTTGTTTCCTTGTTCAGAAGTATCTCTTTTCTCTGTTATCTCCTGTTATGGTGTTTTCTTTCAATGGAAGATGCAAAACATAGTGTATTAAGTTTTGTCTTCAGAGGGCCAGGTTGGTGCTGCTCTTTTGTAAGTCTGGAACGTATCTGTTGGAGAAAATTAGACTAGGCAATAAATTGAAATAACTCCAGGTATGAATCACCACCTTTCTCTCCCCAGACAATCTCCAGACTTGATAATTTTAGGTATGTATGCTACAGTCCCTGGGGAGGGGGGTGGAAAGAATTTAGAGTGCTTACCTAGTCAAACATGCAGTGGGCAGTTTTGGGGTAGAATCGTATCCTTTCTTCAATAAATAAACCATCAGGTGAGCGCTGCTTAAAGTTGTTTTTGTAATGTATGCAGCACACCAGTTGCCTTGTGGCAGCTGTGTCTGTGCAATTGCAGAGCCTGCAATAAATGCAGTGGCATTAGCTATAAATTCTTTTGTGCTTTGTAAACCAGGATACAGACCACATAATGTTTACCTTAGAATAAATGTGAGCACCCGTTATTGAGACCAGTCGAAATTCACACCCTAGTTTAATCTGCAGTAACTTATTCCAGTGCCCATATCTCCCTTTTTACCACCCACAAAATGGGAGTGGTGTTCAAACTATGAAACATCTCTGACACATTTGATATTTATGGCCACCTTGGGGATGTTGAGTGCTCAGTATCTGTTTTGCCTGTCGGTGTAAGCTTCACACAAGATGTAGCTTTTGTATGCTGCAAATCCACTCTTGGATTTGTTGCCATCCATTGCCAACTAGATGATCTCTAAAGGTCCCTTCCAACCCCTACCATTCTATGATCTTAGTCTTGTTTCAAAGCTGTGCTTTGTGGCATGTTACATTTTCATAATATCGTTTTGTGCTGCCCCTGGGTGTTGATGGTACAAAGTAATTTATAGGTGGCTAAAATACTGGAGAATTTTAATGTAGTTATGCTGCTGTTTGAGAGCTGCTGTATGGGTAACAGCTACAGCTAAGGTTTTTCTTAGTCCTTAAAAATTCATACAGTTCCACCATCTGTTACTCTGGAAGCTCCTGTGTGGACTAGTATTTTACATAACTGGAGGAGGACATAGCCCTTTGCACAAATAACTTCTTATGCTGCTGACTGTGGAGTTAACCACAGAGGAAGGAATGGCAGGGCTGGGTAGGGATTGCCAGGAAACAGTGTTGACATAGTTGTGTGATTTGGGCAATAGGTGGAAATTGGCAAATCATTTGCTTTTTCTGGGGGTTTTTTTGACTCTGGAAGAATAGGATTCTTTTTAAATTGTAGTCAGATTGTACTGATAACTTACAGCTGACTGATGGGGAGGAGAAGGAAGCCCTAAAAAAGGAAAAAGGTGACTAGGAAGATGGCTATGATGTGTAAACCCAGGCAGCCAGAGTATCCTACCAGCAAGGGAAGAGGATGAGTAAATCCAGACTGTAGGCTGTAGTCTGAGAATGAAGGCACTAACACTTACATGGAATGGTATCACCAGATAAAGAGGATAGAGCAGTGGCTAAGAGTCTGGCTCTCAGAAATGCACAGCCAAAGGGTGAGAACCAAGACTTAAGTCATGCAGCAAGGCAAATTCCTACTAGTTACAAATCCAAATGTTGCCTGCTGTGCATGAGTAAACTTTGAAGCAGGTCACCCAGAAACACTCTGGAATTTCTATCCTGGGAGATTTTCAAACCTTGACTGAAAGAGGCTCCGAGGAGCCTGACCATGCTGTATTTGGAGCCCAGCTTTAGCAGGGGATTGGACTTAAGACCTCTAGAAGTCTTTTCCAACCTAAATGATCTCTGGTTTGAGATGAAAATGCTCTGAGGGGGATGGTTTTTTGCTCCTGTAATCATGCTAGGGGATTTGAAGCATTGTTTAGAAGACAGCTTCTCTCCTGGGGTCACAGCAGCCTTCAAACGTCATTTTCTACCTTTTGTCTCATCAAAGCAGGGAGTTTACTGCAGCTCCAAACTGGTGACCTTTATCTCCTGGAAGTTAGGCAGCACTATTGTCCTTAGGGCTTCTTTGCACCACTCACAAGTGGAATCAGCCTCTCACTGGAAAGGTTGCCAGTTCCCTGATGATGAGGCAATCTCAGGCAGCTAGGAAAGATTGTGGTTCAGAACTCAAATTCCCATGAACTTGCAAAAACAAGTCATTTCCCTGGTGGCTTTTCCTGTGTGGTGTTGCTGCTGCTCATTCTGGATCATATCCAGGGTAGTCTTTACAAGCTGAGAGCAGAGTGATTGTTTGTTTGAAGCCAGCGATACAGCACCGCAACGTTCCTCTCTCTGTTTTCATGAGAAATCAGTGGCTTTGGGAAAAAAAACCTTCTGCATCTGAAATAGCACTGATGGGAGCAAAAGCATTTCATGTGTTCTTTGTTATTTGATGCTTCTCCCAGTTCCTAGTAACATCTGCTTTGCACAAACTTTTATGTGCAGCTGCTTGTGCGGTGCAAAGATGCTGAGTTGTGTAGATTTTATATAGTGATGCCTGAGTAGTAATAAGGCCTGATAGTTAATAGCATTAGATCTGTCCAAAGATAGGGATGAGTTAGCCTTTACAGCAAATGCAGAAACAAATGGATGGATTGTGGATTTCTGAGTTTAATTCCTCCACACATCCTGATCCCTTTTTCAGTTTTGGGATGTGGTGAAAGCGAGAATGAGTCAGGAAAGTGAGGTGCTACCCTGCTGCTGCTGCAGTTCTGTCACTGACTGGGCCAGAATTACAATCTGTGGTATTTTAATCAGGAAGCATGTGCTGCCCTGGTGATTTTGTGTAGAAGAAACTCTTAGTCTTGCCCTATATGCTAAATAATATAAGACCTTTTGCAAAGTGTTTGATGTATCCAAATCGTGCAGGATCGCTTTTCACAGAGTTTCTCCTCAGAATGATTCCCAGCCACTCACTGGAACTATACACTCAGTATACTACTCACACTTACTACAACCACAGACCATGTCATACCTGTGTGTGTTGTGAAGTTGAATTTATTCTTTGCAGTGTTCAGTATGCTGCAGGTGTGTAGTGCTAAGATAACACCAGTATACTCACAGGCTTTCCTGTAAGTCAGCTCCCACGCTTGTGCTCATGAGTTGTGTCCCTTTAGAGGGTTACTGTGTTAAACTGAAGTTGTTTGCATTGGAGTTTAAGTTGGATTTTCATCTTGAGCTTTCAGATTAATGTAATTATGTGGCATTTTCACTGCATCCTTGAAAGAGTTTTGTATAAAGTACCTGTCGCTGAGCCTTTCTCCTAAAAAGAACAAAGTAAGGAGAAGTTGTGTTGTGACAGTCTAAGAGTGTCAGTCTGGCCTTTTTTTGGTCAGTGATGAAGCAGAACAGGTTCTACCAGAGTCTGTGGACCCCACTAGTATCGTGGTCCTGCAGGTCACATAAAATACAGCTCTAAAAAGAGTGCAACAAGATTCATGCTTTCTAAATGTGGATTTCTGACAGCAATGTGAAAACTAACACATGAAAGCTGGACTCGAGCCTTTTTGTGACTCTGTTTTTGTAGGCATGGAAATGTTGCTTATAAATAGAAGAAACAACACTTGTAAGAGTGAGGGCAGTTTGAGTCCTTTCTTCCTTTTGTGGTATCTTGCCAAAAAACTATTTTAACTCATGTGAAATACAGGATGGAGGCTTCACTAGCTTTCTGATCTTTGAAAAGGGACTACGAGGAATAAGCTATAATCCATAGAAAAGGGCTTTAAAATAAGGGCAGTATGCAAAACTATGTTCATCTGCATCCAGCTTTGCATTTTTAATAGCTGGAGACCACAGAGGGGAAAAAAAGAAGCTGCTTGTTCAGGGTCGGCACTTACTGTAGGATCCCACACCACCGCAGCAGCAAATACTTTGCTGAGCCTCTGGAAATGCAAGGACACATTTTAGTGTTTCAGATCATCCTACACTGAAGCTCTCACTAAGTGTTTCCTTCTCAGTGTCCCAGGCCAATTTCAGTTAAAAGATTCTTTGTCAGTGAAATGAGTTGATCCTTTCTGCAAACATTTGATAGTTGAGGTTTTTCATCAGACTTAACCTAGCCAAGAAATTGGTTTAAGGTTGTCTGTGCTACCTCAAGATTTGCTGGGGAAATCATATGCAGAGAAATAACCCTCTGCTCTTCTGCTGCTAAAAATATGTGCAGTTTGGGAAAATATGCCTAGATCTGACTTCCCTGACCTTCTGCAAATTCTAATAAACTGTTGAGAGTACTCGAGCAGCTGCTCTGAGAAAAGGTCAAAATATCTTGGCATGTTTTTACTCTGCCTATGGATTGGTCCTCCCTTTGTAAAAACAAAGACGTTTCTGTGAGTCATTTATATTCTTTGTGCTTTTCTATTTTATATTCTTGTCAGCAGTACTCAAGGGCATCCAAGTACAAATTCTGCTGCAGCCCATCAGCCTGTGACCAGGCTGGGGAAAGGGCCCGATGACACGGGCGGTGGGATGAAATCGAGTTGTAAGGCAAGAAGCTGAGCCTGTGTTATGAAAAACAAGTCATTCCAGTAGAAATGTGAGGGCTTTGATAGCAAGGCAGACAGGTATTGGTGTTCCATTCTTCTGGAAAAACAAGATTGTACTGGGACAGATTATACACACAGCCCCAAATTGTCAGTGAGCCATCTCTAAATTTAGGCAGCTGCTTTTAGCTGACTCCTTTTCCATTCTTCTGCTGGGATTAGAGCAACTGCTGCATCAACAGCTTTGTTTAAAAAGTGTATTTTATTCATGCAAGGTCTGGGTAGATTTTTATGTGTGTGTTGTGGGCTTTTTTGAAATCTGGAGGTATTTCTTGGAAGATGATGGTTCGTGGTTATGGGGGCATGTTGGCTGGTTTCTCATGCTACATAAAAGGCGTGCTGAGTATCTGAAATGTGACCTAGCTTTAAAACACTGGTCTTTTCTTAGTTCTTAATGGATTCAAGTAGGAAATGTTACATTTTCCTTATTCTGAAGGAAGAGGAAGGTAACATAGAAGGATTTTCTGTTTTCAGTTCTTTCTCTTGGGCTGTAGCCTTGTTTCCATGGTAGTTACATCAGGGTGACTTTTGCAAATAACTTGTCTGATTTTGTTTTTGTTCCACATTCTTGTGTTACTTCAGCAATGATGGATTGAAATTGCAGCAATACTTAGAAACTTGGTTTAGCTGCAGTGAGATGACTTCTCTGCTTTTTAGAAGGGGCATAGATTTTTGTTTTGGCTGAGTAAGGAAAAGCAAAGTTCTCATCTCCAACCAAGCAGGAATTTATTCTTAAAATAAGCAGCAAAGTTCCAAGATTAGAATAGATTGCTGTAGTTGATCTCATCCCCTGCATGAGTAATTCTGGGTGGTTATTTAGCAGACTGCACAGGAGGTTATAAACTCAGAAGCTAGCTTTGTTTCTGGAAACTCTTGAGTGATAAAGAAGCTGGAATAGCTCCTTTACAGGATTATCTTCACACTGGGGATAGAGATATGTAAATGATCTGCCCTGCTCACATCTCCAGACTATCCGTGTAGCGAGCGGCTCCAACGCATTGGCAACTCCCTCTTTCAAAGCTTCATTCTGAGTATTTTTCAAATGGCAAATATCCAACATTAATAATCCACATAGCAGAACTGGGAGGAGGCTGCTGTGGGGGCAGCTGTATCACATTGAACTTCAAACAGTCTTTTTAATAGTCAGAACAGTGGTAAGTAGCAAACTAGTTTTACTACTGTCTTGTACTTTGTTGAAAATGTAGCCTTTTGACCCGAATGTTTAAAAGCTGAGTGAATACTGTCAGATGTTTCTGTTTTGCTAAATGAGTTGGCTGAATGTGTTCCTAGTTTGGTTAAAAAGTTAAGAGCTGAAGCCATAGCTTTTAAAATGGCTTTTTGACTGCTTTGTTTGAAAAAGAAATCCCAGCGAGTCGAGAACGTTTTCAGTTTCTTTTGAACCTTTGCAGCAGATCAGTGGAATATTTTCTGGTGGAAAATAAATTGTCATGCAAGTAAGCGCATGATTTATTGTCTTTGAGGATTTCTGTGTAATTACACATCAAAAGAACTGTTAACATGCAGAAGAAAAAAGTCTATTTGCAAGGTCAACCACTGCTTTCTAAAAACTCGGCGCTGCTTCTGTTGCTAGAAGCACGCTGCTGATCCTGCACAAGTGTTTCTTCCTGATACTTACTTTCAGAAACCTAACCAATGTAAATCAGAGGAGCTTGTATGTCAGTGTTCAATTGCTCAGTGGTGTTCATTAGTCTGAAAAAATGTGGGAGCTCTGGGGAGAGGTTTGTTAGTCACTGAAGTGGGGTTTTACTTAAATATAATACGTTTTCCTTAGTACAATACTGGAGGAAGAGAAGCTGCAGCAAGAGGAACGAATGAGAATGGAATCCAGGCGACAAGTCACAGTATCCTGGGACTCAGGAGGATCAGATGAAGCTCCTCCCAAGGTAGCTAAAACTGCAAATTATATCTGTTTTTAAAAAATCCCTCTTTTTATTCCATTCATTTCTTCAAACCCTTCTTAGGTTTGTTCAAACAGCAGCATTCTGGCCAATTTTGTCATCATCTGCTAATACTTGCCTGAAATGACCCAGCTCTACTTGGACTGTTACTAGAACTGATCCAGGCTATAATGTCACACTAAGATTTTCTGTTTCTTGTTGCTTAATTCATAATAGATTAACATAGTTGCCATAAAAATGTTTCCTGGGCTTTTCTTTTCCCTTGTTTCTTGCAGCGCTCCTACAAAACATTAGTGAGTTCTCTGACCAGGGTGAAGTTTATTTGTAACACACCAGTGAGAGGATAGAAATTACCTGATTGTATTTTCATTATTCTCAACAGAAGAGTAGGGATTTGCTTCTAAGGACCTTCTGTGTATTGGTTTGTGCTTAATCTTGTTGCATTACATGTCTGTCCTGTTTGGATGTCACTGATGTGTTCTGCGGCTGTGGTAGTTGAACCTCACACGTTGCTGAGCTCTCTCGCTGCTTCTCATTGGAGTTGTTTTGCACTTTGAAGGATGAAGCCTGAGTTTTGTGCAGTCAGCACTGTCATGTGAAACATTATCTGTGCCCTGATCAGTTTGTAATGAATCCCTGTAGGTGTATACATAAGCTCTGCTGCTGACAAATGATTTCAGTCGTACTCCCGTGGCACCTCCTGCTGCACACATCCCCCAGCAGTCATAGGAAAGCAACTTTGTTTGGTTTTGTTTCTCCTTACCCAGTCTGTTGCCTGCTAGATTTCTGAGTGTGGTTCTGTGTTTTCATAGCTTTATGGCAACCAAGAAAGAAATACAGACAGTGGCATTGTTGCCTTCATTTCTGAGTCAAAAACAGCAAAATGTGCATCAACCTTTGAAATAATCTGAGATTAACTAGCAGGATTTGGTGTATTTGACAGACCATGTTCCCACTTACAGAAGTAGATGAAGTGCATAAATTGAAATAATATGCTATTTGATTTTGACAGCCTTCTTTGAAGAATGTATTTGGTCATGAGACTTTGAGGCTTAGACAAATAGAATAAGTACCTTTTACTAATGTAACAGATGAGCTACTCCGTGTTAGAAATGATCACCATCAGAGCTTTGGGTGTGATCTATAAACCAAAACATTGGAGAAAGATGTATTAAGATTGAAATTAAATCTGCCTCTGCCTGTCCTTTGAGGCAGGCAGTGTATCCTCAGTGTCTATGGGGTGCAGTTGCTGGTTAGGTTTTTTGTACAGTATTTTTGTGTACAAGATGGATGTGCATACTGATGGCACTTGAACAAGCTGAATTTCAGAGATGAGAGATTTTAGCTATCTCTTAAGTTATTACCTGATTTTCTAATGGTGACAACTGACCTTTATTTTCCCCATCAGTTCATTATAAAAGTATCAGCTTCTTGTGGGTCTTAAACTCTGTTTCATTTATAGCCTTAAACTCCTCCATGATCTCAAATAATTCACAAACATCACAGTGTATGCTATGAAGTTACTTGTATGTCACAGTGATTTCCATTAGAAACCTTAGACAGAAAATACCCAGGTACAGAAGGATAGTGACATTTTTCATCAGCTGGTGATTCTGCAATAATGTGGTGGTCTCCTTGAACTGCCAGGAGGACTGAAGGAGCCATTTTGCAGAATGATGAAGTTAGTAGGAGTACTCTCTTTGGTTGATTTTTTTCCCCTCCTGAATCACCCAGCAGCACTGTTCCTCATCAAAAAGAATTGCCAAATACACCTTTGGAGGTTAGTGTCAAACAAAACACAACACTTCTGCTTGGAAGATAAAAGTATGTTGTTCTGAGCAACATTGTCCAACATTACTTGTTTCAGTAGCATGAAAATTCGGTAGCTACTCTGGCAAAAGGAGGATCAATTCAACGTGTGCAGAAAGCCAGGCTCCATCTCATGTAGCTAATAGTGCTGCCCCAGTTTCTGGTGACTTTTCCTCATATATTCCTCTGATTTATACATCTTGTTTGTTTATGTGTAAAGTACTGCCCTGTTCCTAGAAGGATAAAGCAAGATAGTCAGATAAAGACTATTGATAGCTGTTATTTAGTTGTTCTTTCTGATAAGATCTGTCTCTGTCTTGTTTTTTATGGGATGGCAATGAGTTCCAAAATAAAACATGGATAATGAAGCAACTGTGAAGTTGAGAAAATGATCAAAAGCACCTTCCATGTTGAGGCAATTAGTTACAGAGAAGTTAATTATCAGAACTAACTTTAGTCCTCAGAATGACACATGGAAATGCTCGTGCTAAACAAACCAGTTGCATTTGTGTTCTGACTGAAGGAAAAGAATTTCTTTCTGGGAACAGTCACAAATGCAATAAATTAATAGGAAAACTTTATGTACTGCAGATCATGAACTTAGGCAAAATGCTGTATTTCCACCTGGAAACTTCAGAATTAGGTTCTTAGCTGCTGTCCTCTCTGGAGTTAAAGAGCACAGAGCAGGTCAGTTAGCACAAGCAATTAAATATACACAAAGAATTCACAGAGCAAGCATTATTTATTGGCATACCAAGCAAAGAATTCAGCTGCATCCATTTCCAAGCAAAAATGGAGGGAAATATAATTGTTTTCAAAAGAAGTTAGATATTTTAGAATAATGATTTCAGGGGGGCTTTTTGAATCCTGTAAATATTTGTCTCACTGGGTTTACTTTTCTGTTTCTAAAGACTCTAAAAATTCCTTTACATTTACAGCCCAGTAGGCCTGGTTATCCCAGCCCAAGATCCAGTGAAGGATTTTATCCAAGTCCACAGCATATGGTACAGCCAAATCATTACCAGGTATTGCATTTAAGACTCTGCATTTGTTTTTTCAAAGGTGGGATTTATAACTCAGTTGCAGCTGGTGGGGTTGATTCACTTCTTGTGCAGATTACTTTCGTTCATTTCTGTTAAACAACTTTTGATTTGCATCAGAACAAACCCCAAACTGAACCTGGTGGGTTTACTCCAGATGGCAAATATTTTCATATCTGATACTGTGCTCAAATTCCTACACTGCAGTGAAACACAGCAGACATTTTCATATGTATTGAAGGAATGTGGTGTTCATGTTAACCATTTGTGCTAAGCTATGAAATTACTTGCCTTATAAAGGGGCATTAACTGGTGGTGTTTCTTTGGGCTTATTGATACTCTACTCCCTGATGTTTCCCTGAAACTTTTCTTTCTGTTGGCTGATAGCCACCTTTAGATCTACCACATCATAAACTCACAGCTTTTGCTTTTCTTCCTAACACTACTGAAGAAATTTAACCCAAAAGTTTGTCATGAAGGTACTTCAGGCATTAGTGAGCTTGTTCAAAGGAACAGCCATATACAGGGGTCTTAGTCAATATTTTTGTTTTCCATGGAGAGAAGGAGGTTTTTCTTGTTTAATGAATACTTCAGACTCAGTAAAACTACTTTGATTTTTCTGGGGAGAAATACTCAGACTGTGCAGCCAGGCACACTCCCAGGCACACTCATTACATGTTGTCCCTCGAGACTGAAGCTTGTAGCCTGCACTGTGTTTTTATGTCTCTGTAGGGCCATGTTTGCAGGCTCCTAGTGACTGGAATATGAGCTCTGTGTGTGTAGCTCTTACAAATGTATCAGTAAATTTATTTTTGTTCATAGAAGACTGATGTTCTTGATTGCAGACATTAAAACATACTTCTAATGCTGCTGTTTGGAAAGACATCCTCAAATAGTTCTAGTTAGCCTCAAAAGTTATATTTGTATATATTTATATACATAGTTATAGTTATCCTCAAACAGTTATGTTATGATAGGCATCCTCAAAGACTTCAAAATTAGGGTTTGTGTCATATTTTGGCTCAACATCCTTCTTTTGATGTTGCTTCCCCTCCTCCATTTCAGTAACTGCTTGAATTAAGCCATTTCTGCACTCTCATGTTTGCTCCCTTGGTGGAGGGGAAGCTATTAATTGTGGGGAAGCACAGATCTTATTAATAAAGCTTTTTTCTTCCCCCTCCCTCACCCAAGGTGTCTGGCTACCCTGGTTCTCATGGCATACCAGCCATGGCAGGCAGCATTTATCCTGGGCAGGCCTCTCTCTTGGATCAAGCAGATTCCTGGAACCATCGGCCTCAGGAAATATCAGTGTGGCAACCAAACGTGGAGGTATCGTGAACTGACACATCTCTTGTTGCCCTCTGTGCAGTAAATACACTTTTGAATTATTTAAGGGTGCATCTGGAGATGATTGTAGGAAAACTGAAGTGTTTCTCAGGTATTTTTTCAATTGCCTCACTGAGATGAGAGTCGTGACTGAATACTCTTCTTTTTGAAGCAAATCCTCCCATATGAGGTTGGGCTTGAAGTGTACTCAGTACACTAATTCTGGATGAAGTTATTAGTACTTATTCCCTGAACTAAGGGATAGCAAATATTCTGTGGTCATTAACAAAAGGCTTTGCTGAAACTTGCTGTTGTTAACAGAGATGGGAACATTCATATGAAAATATGTAATGCTATTACTGTTTAAAAATACCTTGTGTGGGAGATACCCAGCATAGTTAAAATATCTGAGGCTTCTCCATAACTTATCCAGAACAGAAAACAAAATGGTCTGCAAAGCTCTTCTTGAGTTGTATTCCTGCCTAGCTGCTTTTCAGCCTGTCATGATTGCACAGAACTGCTGCTGGGATCATCAGATTCATTCTCCCTTTAACCTTCTTTTCTTTTCCTCAAGTATGTTATACTTTTAAAACTCCATCTGTCCTCCCACAAGAATTCACTTTGTGCAGCTTCTGCCTTAAATCTGTTTAACCAGTGCTCTGTTCTCTGAGAAACATTTAAGTGATAACTAAGGTTTACCCCTTAAATACAGACAAGCAGAGAGGTGGCCAAGCCTCTGGTTTGCCTCTGCTTACCCTTGGTTGACTTCGCCATATATTCTGCATCCCTGTCGGTTATTGACTCTAGAAACAATGTAGTCTATGTTATGCTTGAGTAAAGTGTTAGTGGAAGCACATGAATGCCTTACACATGTTCATAACGCTAAGGTACAGCCAAAGTTCTCAGAAAAGGGTGGGAAGCTGATTACCTAAAACCAACCCCAGTGAAGTTTGTTACCAAGCTTCCTCTGACTGCTTTGAAAACTCATTTATACATCACTTGCTAATGATTTCCAGACAGCATGGGGCTGTGGTACTTGGAGCGTTACAAGTTTAAGACATGCATAAAAACTTGTTCAGAAATCCATTAGAAATGGTTGTGTGACATGCTGTATGTCAGCTAAAGCTCAAAAGCATATCTGTGTTGAGTAAAAATGTATCTTGCAGCTTTTAACAACTGGATAGTTACATAATTCCTCAAGACCAAGAAGGCAAAATTGAGAAATGAGCTTTTGTTGCCCAGCTTAAATGAAGTGCAATGTATGAAGCTACAGTGTTGCTGAAAAACAAAATGGAATTGTTCCAGTGATGGGGAGCAAGGCAGATAAATTACTTGTACTTGGAAGGTTTCTTTTGATTGTCTGCCTCAGTTTCTAAGGAGTTGAAGGAACTCTTTGACTGCTGTTGTGCATTTGGGCTTTCAACAATCAATTCTTTTATAGTCTGTAAGTTTTTGCAGCTGCTTATAAGAATTTAAAGTTGTTGTGATTCTAAATAAACTTACTCTGCTTTATAGGATTCAGGCACTTTGGATATAAGAGGAATGGGGCAGGTTCTACCCACACATCTCATGGAGGAGAGATTGATACGACAGCAACAAGAGATGGAGGAAGACCAGCGTTGGCTTGAAAAAGAGGAGCGGTTCCTGGTAATGTTTTGTTTCACACTGCTGCTTTGCTCTGATTTTCCTCTTTCTTTTATTGCAACTTGATAAAAACTTCAGTGAAATGAGGATATTTATTGAACACAGGAGTTGCTACCAAAATGTAGGTTTGGAAACAGTTTTTGAAATCAGATGTTCGACCAGTGACCCCTGTAATTCAAACACTTTGAAGAGCTGTGGATTTCAGTGAATCTCATTTCATCCATTTGAGTATTTACCTGTGGGAAGCTGTGGGTGTAATTCTGTGCCAGATTGGAGATGCCTGTTTGTTGCTAAGGCAGTTGATCTGTGCATACTCTACCCCTAAAAGAGGGATAACCATCAACCATCTTACGAACCCTGACTATAGCAAGAGCCATAAGCAGTCTTTTACTGGAGGAATAATGAGACATGTTAGTGGGAAGATGTAATTTGAGAGAGCTGTGTGAGGTGGGGAGGAAGCTATGAGTATCACCAGGGTGAGGAGGAAATGTGTTGGTAATGGGATCTGCTGTTGCTCTTCCTCTGCAGTTATGTGGTTTTTGTTGTCAGTGCTCCTGGTCTGTGTTTTTTAGTTGAACTCTGGCTTCCTGGTTGTCAAAGTTCAAGTTCTCTATTAAAATTCTCCTGCCCCAGACTGAGGGCTACAGCAGAAGATGGTAGTAGGGTGTTACTCTGGGCTCATGCTGGGGAGCCTGTGGGGGTGTGAGCCTCCTTTGACAGGTGAATAATTTACAGCAGAATGAGACAAACATCAGTCACGTGTTTGGTCTTAAACTTACTGCAAGGAATGTTTCAGTGTGGAAGCCTTTTATAGCTTACATAGCACCTGCATTTATACAGGCCTGTTTTGTAACTGTAGGTTTGTTACAGGAGGTAAGGTTCAATAAATGTGCTCTGTATTTAAAGTTGCTGATGATAATGGTCTATAGTTTCTGTACATGCTCTCTGCACTGTCTAGAGCTGATCTCCAGGAAAATCTTAGTTCTACAGATGAATGATTTTCCTTTTAGATACCCAAATGGCTGGTTGTGATTGTGTCACAGAACTTAAACCAGTCTTTTAGAAGTCTTGAGGCCAGGACATGGAATTCCTTGAAAAAAATAATTCATGCTTTATTCAATAGAAAGCCAGAGGGCAGGAATGGAGAGCAGATCTTGTACATAGACCTCATTCCTTGCTAAGTGAGTTACCTTAGTCTCTGGAGGGTTTAGTTCTGTGTGGTAGCAGAATTGTAGAGAACAGCTGATGGCTGTGAAGACAACCAAAGTAGGATAAACCTCTGCAAGGAATAAACTTGCATAGATGTCCCCATGTCCAATACATGTTCTGGCCAGAGTTATGATGTTACTATTGGTTCTAGGATGTTGAAGCTTGCCTTTGGCTGCTTTCCTTCAAAGTGCTCTTGGGAATTTGCCACTGGGTCACCATAAAGAAACCAGTGTACCCAGATTGCTCTGTCCAATTCATTGTAAGCTGAAGAGAGGGAGGGGAAAGGAAAATTTCTTCCTTAATTTAGTCATTAGCTTTTCCAGTCATTAGCTTTTCCAGTCTTGAGTAAGCACCAGTTGCTTGTGACTTTTAGAAGCCCAGCACAAGTCAAATAGATGCCATTGTTGGAATTCATATGCTTACAAAGGATAAGGCATGGTGATTTCAGGTGGCAGTAGATGGTGAGGGAACTCTGACCTTTCTGTCTTTTTCTAACAGATATTGTACCAATAATTTAATTAATGTACAAATAATTATTTCTGGGGTTTGTGTTTTCATTATGTGTTAGTTTTTATTGCAGTGAGATGTCGTCTCTGTTGCCACCTCCTGCCCAAAGGAGATCTAGCACTGATGAACTTACAAGGGCTATATAGCTCTGCAGGTGATGTAGGGAGGAGAAGCAACTCAAAACTGTTTTCATGTTTTGATAACATGGTTTGCTGAAGGCTGGCTTGCTATAGGCAGGTTTCAGAAGAGGGTCTTTCCTTTTGGACACAGAGAACAATAGAGGGGGTAGAGCCAGATTTTGGGTTTTAACTTATGAAGCCACACAGTGTATTGCTGCTTTCAAAAGCAGCTCTATTTACACAGTCTTTAGACTCCTGCAGTATATCTCACTTCTGCTATTGAGAATTAGATTCACAGGGGAGCACCTGCAAATCGTTTAACATAAGACACTCCAACCAGGAGAAAAATCCTCAGTTGGGTTTGTGTTTGTGCAATTTTTCTTTTGCCAGAGTAGCACAAAACTTGACTCGAAATGTACTGCTGCTTCTACAGGGAAGAAATAAAACTCCAAGCATGTTAGTGCAAGTTACAAACAGCACTGATGCTGTGTGTGCTCAAAGAGACGGCCCAGGTGAAGAATTAAATTGCTATGGCATTGAAATGGAAATTTTACCAGTCCTCAGAGAGGTTGTTATTTGTGTAAACTGTTTGTCTGAAACTGGTCCTTGGAGAACATGCAGCCTTAACAGAATCCAGGATTCCTGAAAGGAAAAACAAACAGATCTCTCTGCATGGAAAGCTTCTGAATGAATGTTGTGTAAAAACTGAAAAGACATGTTTGATTTCAAATTGTACCAAATATATCCATTAGGGGGTGAGAAGAGAATTTGGGAGGGTGGGATTTTGGGGCACTTATTTTCCAGGACTGACACTCTCACCTCCTAATTAGAGGAGGGGTGTTGCACATCCCTAGTGTCTGGTAGCTTTAATGGACACTGATGAAACCTGTGGGCTTTCCTGCTGTCTTGGTAAAAGTGCTTTGGATAGCAGCATCTCCAGGAAGGAGGATAGAAATCCTTGACTTATTTTTGAGGAAGCTGAAGTGAAGACCAAAACTTGTTCCTCCCAACTGTGAATGGCCTCTCTGCTACTGACTCTTGCAGCTCACTGTAACTAAAAGATATGGCCAGCTGCCCCACAGTCTGGCAGGCCTGCTGCAGTACTTGCACTTCTGTTCCACGCAGCCTTTCCTTTACAGTGTTTGTATGTGCAGTCTTCTAGCCCTGACTTCTCATGTGTAGAGTTAAGTTCTAAAGGAAATCAATTAATTCATTGAGTTTAAATGTTGAGTTTCCTGGTGGAAAAGGACCTGGATGTGTTGATGGACAGCAGCTGAACAGGAGCCAGCAGCATGCCCAGGTGGCCAAGAAAACCAAGGGCATCCTGTCTGGGATCAGCAGTGGAGTGGCAGCAGGAGCAGGGCAGGGATTGTCCCCCTGTGCTGGGCCCTGGCGACGCTGCAGCTCCAGGGCTGTGCTCGGTGCTGGGCCCCTCACTCCCTGCCACAGGGACACTGAGGGGCTGCAGCTCCAGGGCTGTGTCAGTGCTGGGCCCCTCACTCCCTGCCACAGGGACACTGAGGGGCTGCAGCTCCAGGGCTGTGCTCAGTGCTGGGCCCCTCACTCCCTGCCACAGGGACACTGAGGGGCTGCAGCTCCAGGGCTGTGCTCAGTGCTGGGCCCCTCACTCCCTGCCACAGGGACACTGAGGGGCTGCAGCTCCAGGGCTGTGCTCAGTGCTGGGCCCCTCACTCCCTGCCACAGGGACACTGAGGGGCTGCAGCTCCAGGGCTGTGCTCAGTGCTGGGCCCCTCACTCACTGCCACAGGGACACTGAGGGGCTGCAGCGGGGCCAGAGCCAGGCACTGAGCTGGAGAAGGGGCTGGAGCACAAGGGTGCTGGGGAGCGGCCATGGGAGTTGGAGGTGTTTAATCTGGAGGAGACTGAGGGTAGACAGGAGCACTCTCTAGAATTATGTGAAAGGAAGCTATAGGAAAGTGGGGGTTGGTCTCTTCTCCCAAGTAACAAGTGACAGGACAAAAGGAAACGACCTCAAGTTGCACCAGGGCAAGTTTAGATTGGATATCATGAAGAATTCCTTCACCAAAAGGGTTCTCAAGCCCTGTCCCAGCTGCCCAGGGGAGTGCTGGAGTTGCCATCCCTGGAGGGACTTAAAAGCCATGTAGCTCTAGGACTGAGGGACATGGCCGTGGCAGAGCCGGGTTAACAGATGAACTCAGCCTTTTTAAGGCCCCCCTGAAGACACTTTTATTTTTGAGTATTGACAAAAGTTTGAAACTGCTCGAAGCTATCTTGTTATTTATTTGTTTTGCATTGCTTCTAGGAGAGAGTATACCTCTGTATTTGAATACAGTGTTAGAGCCAGATGGAGAATCATCTGTAACCACAGACAGGAAACCTGTGGTGGTGATAATGCCATGAGAGAGTCTGCTGAAGTGGTAGCTGGTTTGTTGGCTTCTCAGAAGTCATGGGAAAGCAACTGTGTCATTGTGTTTTCAAGGGCAGGTTGGAGGGGGCTTTGAGCAGCCTGTTCTAGTGGAAGGTGTCCCTGCTCATTACAGGGGTTTGGAACGAGGTGATCTTTAAGGTCCCTTCTAACCCAAACCTTTCTAGTTTCTGCCTGTTTAATTACCTGTTATTTATGTTTAGTTAATGGTTTAAACCTTTCTTTTGTGGCTACATTAATGGTATGTGATGTTGTTTTTAATCCTATAAAATAAAGATAAATATGTGCATGCCTTTTACCAGCTCCTTAGCAGACAGAGCAGTGTTGTGCTGAGAAATTTATAGTCCTTTCCTGTGATAGGCCAAGAAGAAATATCTCACATAGTTTCCTTATCGTGGTTGTTTTGTTTTTTTCTGAAATTCCCACATAGCTGTGGTTTTGTCACTGAGAACTGCAATTCAAATATAATTGATATGAGCTGCTGCTAAAATAAGATTCTAATTTTTAGCCTGAGAAAATCCCACCAAGACATTACAATTTGGCATGTCCTGAGAATGCCAAGACTTACATGTTCTTTTATTAGTGAGTGACCAGAAGTACTGGAAATAAAGTCAGTTCTCCAGTTTGTCAATGTATGAATCCTGTCTGAAAAGCCCTCATGAGATTTCCAAAGATTTCAGATAGTAGACTATCTATTAGGGGTAAAATATCCATTTGCTTTTCAAGGGTCTGGGTTTTCTGCAAGATAAATACTTGGTAAAATATCCTTCCACCCTGAAATATGTCTCTGTAATGTACATAATGATAAGTGGAAAAGACTTTGCTTGAGTTTACAGTTTAGTAGTTTAGGGCACAACTATTAATGTAGTTGAGGAGTCCAACATATAAGCATGAAACACATTGGAAAGTGATTTGTTGTCACAGCCAGTCACTGATTTTAGCTTCAAGGCTTGAAATATGTATTCCTTAGGAATCTCCAATTTCCTAAAGGCTTCATTTTCTGGAACAGTCTTACCCTGCACAGGAGCGTTAAGCAGCAACTTTGAAGATCTACACTCTTATTAGCTGTGTTCAGTGTGAGGGCTTCACATCCAAGTAGATGTCTTGAGGGTTTTCCCCACTCCTGCTCATCTCCCTGTTGCACACACACGCTCAGTACCTTTGCGATCCAACAAGTGCCAGAAATATCATGTTTACTGTAAAATAATGTGTCCTTTGACATTTCCTCAGCTACAGAAATGAATAAATCAGAATTTCATTTACTAAAATGGTAGCTGTTAGAATTTATTAGAACACAATCAAGCCACAGCTTCATCAACCCATCAACTGGCCAGAGGCTGAGCTGCCATTCAGCAGGATCTCGACTGGCTGGAGAGTTGGGCACAGAGGAACCTCATGAGGTTCAACAAGGACAAGTGCAGAGTCCTGCAGCTGGGAAGGAACAACCCCCTGCACCAGCACAGGCTGGGGGTTGACCTGCTGAAGAGCAGCTCTGCAGAGAGAGACCTGGGAGTGCTGGTTGATAATAAACTGACCATGAGCCAGCAATGTGCCCTCGTGGCCAAGAAGGCCAATGGCATCCTGGGATGCATCAAGAAGAGTGTGGGCAGCAGGTCAAGGGAGGTTCTGTTCTCCCTCTCCTCTGCCCTGGTGAGGCCTCATCTGGAGTCCTGTGTCCAGTTCTGGGCTCCTCAGCTCAAGAGGGACAGGGAAGGGCTGGAGAGAGTCCAGCACAGGGTCACAAAGATGATCAGGGGGCTGGAGCATCTTCCTTATGAGGAAAGTCTGCAGGAACTGGGGCTGTTTAGTCTGGAGAAGAGGAAACTGAGGGGGGATCTCATTAAGACTTACAAATGTCTAAATGGTGGGTGTCAGGAGGTTGGGGCAGCACTTTTTTCGATGGCATCCAGTGACAGGACAAGGGGTAATGGGATGAAGCTAGAACACAAAAAGTTCCATTTAAACATAAAGAATCAATTATTTCAGTGTTTGAGTGAGGGAGCCCTGACCCAGGCTGCCCAGGGAGGGTGTGGA
Organism: Colius striatus; assembly: GCF_028858725.1. NCBI lineage: Eukaryota > Metazoa > Chordata > Aves > Coliiformes > Coliidae > Colius > Colius striatus. Next base: position 93,343,570 of record NC_084762.1, on the reverse strand, counting down.
GGCTCCTTCTTGGGAGGTTTTCAGCCACTTGGATGTGTTCCTGAGTGACCTGGTCTAGGTGGACCTGCTTTAGCAGGGGGATTGGAGTCGATGATCTCTAAAGGTCCCTTCCAACCCTACCATTCAATGATTCTATGATTCATAGTCATTGGATACAAAAGTGTGTTGAGTGTTTCTCTGTTTGTTGCCTTCCTAACTATCCAAGTTTTGATGAGGCAGAAGGAGGAAAATGGTTGAAGGAGCTGAAAGGCTTTGTGTTTATGTACCACTAAAGATTTTCACTCCAGCTGAGTGTTTGGATGCTGTTGAGTACATGATGCCCTGGAATCCACTCACATGCTGCACTTTTGCTGCTGGGAGGTTACAGAATTGGGCTCTGAGAGAGTTTAGATGCTGAAAGCAACGACCTTGTTAGTAACACAGGCAGGGGAGGAGGTGGATGTTACACCTGTTATATGGACTGGTGTGTAATTTTGTGCTTCTGAACCTTGTAAAATGCTCAACATTTCATTGTCTTTGGTGTCTGGTTTAGGGTGCATTGCTGGAGTAACAAATGGTTAAAAGTGCAAAGCCCATTAAAGGCCCCTGTGATAAAATAGTCTTTGACTGTTTCCAGATACTTCTGGGCACTTTACTGGCTAGAAACAAAGATGGAAGGAAGACAAATTGTCAACATCAGTGTAATAGAAATGTAGTTAGTCATATGCTTAGATAAACAATGAAAGCTGTTTGCTTTAGGTTAAAAATAAAATGAGATTCATGAGTGACTTCAGGTGTGTAATGAAGTACCTGACATACCAATATCAAATGAGACTTCATCATCATGAGGGAATAAACTGGAGATTTGTCCCTGCTAGACTTCATCATAAAATGCATTGCAAATTCCTGGGGAAACATTAGGAAATTGTTTGCTTGTGTCTGCTTCATTTCCTCATGGTTAAGATGGGGTTAAATATTTCCCTGTCTAGTCTAATTTGTCTATTTTTAATCTGCAAGCTGTTTCAGACAACCACTGTCTCTGACTGTAACTCAGAGAGTCTGCAGAAGGCTGAGTGAAAACCCAAAGGATAAGCCCTTCCGACAGACCACCAGCATACCTGGAGTATTTTTAATGTTAGAAGATCAATATCAGCGTATCTTTGCCAGTTCTGTCTGCCCTGCTGGCTTTTGAAGGGTCACTTAGCAGGATATGTGAACTGGGATCATTCTTTAGTGCTTTTAGAAAGAAAGATGTGGGATAGGTTTAAAGTGAAACGGATGTGTTTGTCCCCAGAAGGGACCCCGAGGGAACGTGGGGTCGGGTCAGTTACAGTCACTATTCACACGCCTACATGTCTCTAAATAAAAATGTTCTTTCTCGTGCCATGTGTGTCTGGTTTCTGTATCTGTACAGACAGACACATGAAGGAAGGTGTATTCATGCTGGTGTAGATAGACATTTTAGCTGTTTATCCAGTGTCATAAGAGAGTGAATTGAAGATAAATCCTCTTTGTTTTCAAGTGCCAGCAATAGTGCACTAGAAGAGCGCTGTTGTTCTGCTGCACTTGTGTCTTCAGATCTGTGTTAACCACTGTTTCACATGTTCCTTTATCTTTCCATGTAATTAATGTTACCCTCAAATTATAAATATAACATACCTGGCTGTCATAGAATCGTTTGGAAAAGACCTTTAAGGTGATTCAGTCCAACTACTCACCTCACACTGCCAAGCCCACCACTAACCTCTGTCCCTCAGCACCTCAGCTCCATGGCTTTTAAATATCTCCAGGGATGGGGACTCCTCCACCTCCCTGGGCAGCCTGGGACAGTGTCTGACAACCCTCTCAGTGAAAAAGTTCTTTCCAATCTCCAATCTAAACCTCCCCTGGCACAACTTGAGGCTGTTTCCTTTTGTCTTGTTACTTGGGAGAAGAGACGACCAACCCCCACCTTGCTACAACCTCCTTTCAATAAGTTATAGAGTGATTTGCTGGGGAGATGGGAAAATGAAGGGTTCCTACATGAAAAAAAGAATGATGTGACCTTTTTAAAACAACCGAGCCCCAGGTTCCTCTACCTCACTTAAAACATGCAGTAGAAATTCATTAGTTGCTTGTATCAGGAGAATAGTGCATCTGGATGTCTTTCTTAGCTTTCTGTGTCCAAATTCAGTGTTTCAAGAGCTCCAGTAATTGGCCTCATTTGCAGGCTTGGAGAGAGAGCCAAGCACATATAAGCCGTCCTCCGGCAGGAAGCGGCAATTCATGAGCAGCGCTTCTCATCCCGCCCTGGAAATTGTGCTGTTGGGAAGCAAACAGTTCAAATAATAACAACAGTGTTAACTTTTGCTGCCTCTGAGAAAGTTCAAATGCAGGCTTTCCACTGTTGTGTTAGGGAAACGGTACTGTCAGTGTTTCTAACAGGCATTTTTACACGTGCTGCTGAAGGGGTGGTTGAGAAGCTGCCAGGAGTTTCAGTAGCTGCAGTCGCAGCAGCGGGGGTGTTTAGGCTGGAATGAGATGACATCTCTATTTGTCAGTGTCCATTTTTAACAGCGTTTTCCTGCCTGTGAAATGATTTTGAAGCCCCCTGCTCGTGTGAAATGGGTAAGCAAGAGTACAGAACGAGGGCTGTCGTTTCTGTTTTAGAAACCCGACGTGCGGCTCTCCAGAAGCAGCATCGACCGAGAGGACGGAGGTCTCCAGGGCCCAGTAAGTATCTGAGGGATCTTTTCCTCTCCCAACTCTTTCTTCAGTTTCCTGGTAGAACATGTTGTACGCTGCCCTCATTGTGGGAGAGGATTTGAAGTTCTTGCTAAACGTTTCCACTGTTATTACACGGGTTCTACAACTTTCCAGCAGGCTTCAGCCTCTGTGGGAACAGCAGCCAGGGCAAACTTGTTTGTGGCAGCAGTTTGGGGGATTTGGGGTTCTTTTTTCCCCTTGAGGCTGCTGTTGAAAATGTTCCCACAAATATGTTGCAGTATTTCTTTAATGTTTAATGTTCATGTGCTGCATAATTGGGCCTTTTATTGAAAAATGTGGATAGTTTTCTGAAAGCTCTGTCAACAGGATGCAGGATTAAAATAACTCGTGCAGTTGTTTAAGTATCTGAAGGGTTTTCTTACCAGAAATGTAGATGTTACTGTTGTGTTACCCAGAAATCTGTTTGGGGTAAATGATCCACTAAGAAACAGATGGAATATAAACCCCACAGCCATTCATTTATTGCCAGACAACAGCTGCAGCTGTGGTATCCTTTCTTACTAGCTTAACTCCTGTCTGCTCAACTAAAAACCTCTCTCCCATTGTTTAACGGCCACTGGAATCTCTGAGTCATGGAGATCAAAGGGGGAGTAGGGACTGTTAGTGGTTGAAACCTGTTGCTTCCTCTACTGCTTGTCCCCAGGGATCACATTTAAAATAGATACTATTTTAAGTTCACTTTGCTAGTTGATCTGGGATGCAATTGGAAGCTCCTAGTTTGGCTTCAGTATTTCTTCACTACCTAAGAATTTAGGGACTCTTCCTGCATTTGCAGCCAAAGTAGAGTCATCAATGAGTGTGTTAATGACACACTGCAGCAGTTATCTAGAGACATTCCTGTCTGGAAGCTGCTAGGCTTTCGTTTTCCCATGAAACTGGGGAAGGCAGTTACTGTTCTGTCTTTGCTGTTGTGGCGTCTTTATATCGGAGCAAGTGAAGTATCGCTGCATTTTGTGCTACAAGAATGCTTTGTGATATCCTGGAGATGTTGATGTCAGGTAGAGGCTTCGTCCAGGTGGCTCTCTGTGGCAGTGGGTTTACAGTACAGCAGCTTGCAGCCAGCTGCTTTCTCTACTTGATTTCAGTGTGACTGCCTGGGGTTAGAAGAAAAAGTCCCAACTCCCAGATCCCAAACTGCTGGTGGGGGAAATCCTGTCTTTCCAGATGAGGTAGCACAATTTCACACCCCATTTGAAAGAGCTTAGTGATAGTGCACAAAATGAGCTTTAAAAGAGACTCTAATTTGTGATAACTGTATTTCTAGCTCCAGAATTCTAATTCTGCATTTGTAGAGTTCTTAATATGTTCAGGATGTAACTCTGACTTAATTTGCAGTGGGACGTGTCTAATGCTTCTGTGAGTCAGTTTCTCAGCGAGAGGATGAGAAACAGGCAGTTGTCATTTCTAGGAGAACTGGGATTAAATGATTGCCCAGAGTTACAGAGTGATCTCTGAGACAATGGCAAGGACGAAAACCAGTTCACTGAGGTCATCTACCTCTTGCCCACAACCTGACTTTTTGTTTGGTTAGTCATCGTGGTACTTGGAAGGATGTAGAGCAGAGAGCACAGCAGCAGCAGTTTCTGCTCAGAGCAGCAACATTGCAGAGTTCAGGGATGCTGAGAGGGAGGAGGAGTGCACAGTCCTGTTTGTGGATGTGATGGTACAAATGAGAAGTTGCCACACACCTTGTAGTAGCTCCCAACTGATGAGCACGTGGCTTTGTGCACGTTCTTTTGACATATACGTTTAATATGCAATTTTAGGGAAGTAAAAAGGCAAGAATTGGTTCAGTGGAATTGTACTCTGCTTCTTCTGTTCCCCCTTTTGTTTTCCCCCAGGGTTATAAGATTTGAAATGTTAGGGTTAGCTGTACAGGTCTAAGTTAATGAAATGACTGAGGGGTGACTATGGAGGGCAGACACATGATAGTGCATGAGGTGATTGGCCAGTGGCTCTCAGAGGTTCGTGGTGATGGCAGAAGAGTTTCAGGACTCTTGGTTCCTTCAAGTGAAATTTGACTTTTTGACACCTGGAGTTCACAGAACTGGAGCAGGCAGGGTTAGGATGATCATCTTCCTCTGTTTCTAGCCATCACATTTCTTCTCTGAAGCATTAAACTGATCGAGTATCAAAACTTCACATTTCTCCCTGTGCATTGTTAGGCAACCTTGCTTTCTGAAAGACAGAGACAGTAACAGAAGCTTTCCTAAGATCCAAATCCATCCACATCTCCTGGCTTCCCTTGGTCAACTAGATGGATGACCTTGTCCTAGAAGAATATTTGAAGTTACTGAAGCAGGACTTGCCCCTGGTGAACTCGCGCTGGCTGTAACCAGTGACTGCATTGTCTCTCAATAACCTTCTCCATAGTTTCCCTCTTTGTGAGGTGACAATCTCATAAGGCAGCAAACCAGTGTTCTTTCAGATTCTCCTTTTGCTGTTAACATATTTAAAAAGCCCTTTTTATTTTCCTTCTTCTAATTGAGCTTTGGCCATAGGGAGTTTTTTCCCTACAGTAGCAAACAGCATCGCTATAGGTCCTCCCATGTCACTTGTCCTTGCCTCCAGTGTTCGAGCACTTCCCTTTCCAAAGTCTGATCTCTTCATATCCAGGGTTGAAGTGTTCCTGGAAGCTTTGCTTCTGTCTCCACAATTTGAAACTGAGCTTCTTTGTGGTCACTGTGAGCAAGACAGCCACCGATCACCATGTTTATAGACAAAAAACCCAGGAGGACACCTTTCCTGGTCAACTCCCGTAGTACTTGCACCAAGAGGTTGTCTTCAATGTGCCTCAGAAGTGTCTTGGACCTGTTTGTGTCCACTGTATGATATTGCCAGTTGATGTGTGGAAAGTTAAAATCACCCATCAGGACAAGGGCGATTGACCTACAAACAGCTACATCAGTGACCTGAGCTGTGGGCTCCTGGCAGGTCTCTCAGGTTCCCCCAGATCAGGAACCAACCCTGTACACCATGGTAGAGCACTGGAGCTACTCACCTCAGCAACATGGGGGTTGTATAAATAGAGTTACCAAGGAAAATCACCTCAATCTATTATTAAATTCCCCCAGATGAATAAGCAGATGGACCTTGGTGAAGAGCTTTGCAACAAAACCAAAAAGTAAACCAGTTTAGAGATCTGTTACCTTTGTGGAAACCATTCAGCAGTGGGGAAGTACCTTAGTCCTCTGGTTGCTGCACTGCTGCTTCACCACTGTGACTTCTAGAGTTTGATCTCTGAATTCAGACTGAAATTTATTATGAATATGCTACCACATTTGATGAATCATGAAGGATAAACTATAGTGTAGAGGCCAGGGCTGTTGTGAGTGGTGCAAAACAACTGAATGCTTTCCTTATTCTACAAATAACATACCTGTAGTTAGGAGTTGAGCTAATGGTGGTGAGCAGGGGGGTATTTCTAACTGTTGGGAAGTGTCCTGAAAACTGACTACTCTCACTATTTGAGACTGTGCTGATGAAAGTTGTGAGCACTGTGGCAACTAGTCTGAATGTCTGTGTTGTTTTATTTTCTAGGCTGGTAACCAGCACATATATCAGCCCGTGGGTAAACCAGGTAAGCAGTGAATTCATATACTGCCATCAAATCCTTGGTTACAAATGTTGTAGCAGCAGTAGTGAATGATGATTTATGCCAATACTTCCATAGAAGGGGTGGATTTGATTCCAGGTAACTACATGTAGGTGTTTCCCTGCATCACGGACTTAAATTCCTGGTGCAGCCCCTGGAGGTGTAGTCAGCAAAGCCAAGAAAGTGTTTCATCAAGAGGAGGGAAATGTCTGGAGGAAGCTGAGTCACCATGTAGGACTTCACCAAACGTGGAGTTCAGATGCAAAAGACAACAGTAGACATCTAAATTTCAGCTTCTCAGTCTCAAAGCAAATCACACCCGGGATTTCTGCCATGAAAGTCTGATTTTCCCAGGCATGGGCAGCACATGTGGCACTCAGCTGAGGCAGGAAGGGTGAGCACCTCTCAGCTGTGGGGTAAGGGTACTGAGATGAGTTGTTCCCCAAGGGATTTTTGGGGTGTCTTACTGAAACAGCCACATCCTCAGAAACTTGAACTCCACAACTTTTTCTTCAGCAGAAATACAGATTAAAGTGTAGCCCCTGCAAACAATCACACATCAAGATGTGTGCAATCCCTTCTGCTAGTACAGTAAAGCACTTGCAGCCTTCGAAGTGTTAACAGACCAAGATCCTGCAGGTACTCCTGATCTGTTGGTCCCCTCAAATGCCGATTGTTCTGTTGAGCAGATCACGCAGCTCCGCCAAAGAAGCCCCCGCGCCCTGGAGCCCCGAGCCATTTGGGCAGCCTGGCCAGCCTGAACAGCCCTGTGGACAGCTACAACGAGGGTGTGAAGGTACATTGCATCACCTGAAATATGCTTCTGAGATAGGTTGTTGTTCCTGGAGTAAAGGCCATGGAAAGCAAAAGTGACTAAAGTTGCCAGGAAAATGCTGTCATGGGGCAAACATGCCCTGGCAGTGCTCCAGGGAAGTGGGGAGTAACTGGGAGGCTCATATCCTCCCTCACTGTGATTCAGCATGTTCCTCACCTAGAACCTTTCCCAGGTGAGCTTGTTTCTAGTTTGAAGAACACCTGAGATCTCCCATATGGGCTCAGCCTCCCTCAGAGCAGCTTTGTTAAGCAGGAAGGAGCACACTCAGGGGTCCCAGTTATTCCCACTGCCAGAGTCTCTCCTGTCCTCGATCGCAGAGAAGTGACACATGTCTCGGCTGTGGTGCTACAAAAAGCTCTTGGTGCAGCACCCAGGCTCCTAAAACCCTGCTCACTCTGAGGGACAAGGGAAAAGAGGAATTGGGCTGTCTGACCTGTGATCAGGGTACTTTCTAAGGGGTTGTTTCATCTCCAGTAAATAGGCAATAAACCCAAAACCGAAACTTTACCATTTCCTGGCAGAGGGGTGCTGCAGGGTGCTGTAAAACAGCCTCACGGCCTCGTTGCAGCAGTGGTTGGGAGTATTCCCTCAGTGATACTCTCACTGAAATGCAGCTGATTCATACATGTCCTTGGTTTATCATTTCCCAACCTTTACAGCCCGAGAAATGTGCCTCCAGAGAGGCTGTTGGTCTGCCATTCAGTGAGATCTAGACAGGCTGGAGAGTTGGGCAAAGAGGAACCTCATGAGGTTCAACAAGGACAAGGGCAGAGTCCTGCAGCTGGGGAGGAACAACCCCCTGCACCAGCACAGGCTGGGGATTAACCTGCTGGAGAGCAGCTCTGCAGAGACACACCTGGGAGTGCTGGTTGATAATAAACTAAATATGAGCCAGCAATGTGCCCTCGTGGCCAAGAAGCCAATGGCATCCTGGGATGCATCAAGAAGAGTGTGGGCAGCAGGTCGAGGGAAGTTTTGCTCTCCCTCTCCTCTGCCCTGGTGAGGCCTCATCTGGAGTCCTGTGTCCAGTTCTGGGCTCCCCAGATCAAGAGTGATAAAGTCCAGTGGAGGGCTACCAAGATGATGAGGGGGACTGGAACATCTCTCTGATGAGGAAGGGCTGTGGGACCTGGGGCTGTTAAGCCTGGAGAAGTGAAGGCTGAGGAGAGACCTTATCAACACTTATAAATATCTAAAGGGTGAGTGTTGAGAAGATGGGACCAGTCTTTGTTCTGTGGCGTTCAGTGACAGGACAAGGGGTAACAGGCACAAGCTGGAAGACAGAAAGTTCCATTTGAACATGTGGAGGAACTTTTTTGGTGTTGAGGTGAGAGAGCCCTGGCCCAGGCTGCCCAGGGAGGGTGTGGAGTCTCCCTCTCTGGAGGTTTCCAAACCTGCCTGGACACGTTCCTGTGTGACCTGATTGAGTGAAACCAGCTTTAGCAGGGCGTCTGCATCAGAGCACAGGCTCCTGCAAGTACCCTGGGGCAATCCCTGCTGCAATGCAACAGCTCCTCACAGGAGAACCTCTGGCTAACCAGAGTCTTGTCAGACCTGTAACAAAGATCCATGTTGTGGTAGACACAGATGTTGTCATAAGTGATGTTTGTTTCAGATGATTGAAGAAAATACAGGAAAAAAATCAGTTCACCTGACCCTGACAATTCAGAACTTGTCTCATCAATACATTTAGCTCAAATCTGCCTCAGCTACTACCTGCCTGTCTCACCCCTTCTGAGATGACCGGAGTATTTAAGAACCAATATCAATAGACAGACAGTTTGAGCAGGATTATTTTTCATGAGCTGCTGCTAGTGCTTTTCAAGCTGACATGCCTCAGAGAATGTCACGAGGCAGTAACAGATGTGTTACTGAAGTTGGCTTCCTGAAAATTCCATTTCTAAGTGCTGGTACTAGAACGTGAACTGTGTTTTCTGAAGTACATTCTTTTGACAACAAACCAAATTGAGCAGCCAAAATCATCAATAAGAAAAGGTGAACAGGATTTGTGTATTAAATAGCTTCTTAAGTAGCAAAGATGGGCTGATGTGGGGTTCTTCTGACAAGAGTTCCTTGAAATTGGTTTGGTTTTATGGCCCTTCAAGAAAAGAGCCCATGGTTTTTTGATAGTATGTGTAGCCTTGTTAATGTGTGTGGTCCCATACTGAAGGGTTGCTTTCAGAGTCCCTTTTCTGTACCCCCATTTCAGACTCCCATCCTTGTTTCCCTTCTCTGCAGAACACCAACAAAGAGGATATGAACATCTTGCTCTCAGGAGCCTTTAGGGCACACACCAGGACATCCTTGGTTTTCTGTTACTTACTGAGGCAAAGTCAGACAGTGCACACAAAGCAACTCCTGACTTCACAGAGTGCAGAGCAATGGTGTTGGATATAAACAAACAAAAAAAGCGAGGGTTAAAGAGAGCAGATGTTGGTACTCCTGCGGTGTTGGGGCCTGACTGTAGGAATTAAGTGTGTTGGGTATAATCTGTCCAGAATGAGTTCTTGGTAGTTCTTAACCATGACTGCACTTAGTCATTGCCAGCAGGAGCTGCAGTTTGATGACCAGCTATTTCATATCCTGACTTTTCTAAGGAAAAACACAAGTTTCAGAAAGACCAAGACAACATTTTCTTAAGCCTACAGATGGTTTGCACAGAGGGCCCAGGGATGCCCAGGAGCTGACACTTGCCACAGTTGCAGGAGCCCTCTACTCTGTTTACCACTTTGCTGCTCGCCAGACTGACTTGCTTTGCATGATCCCCTCCCCATGGGTTCAGTACAGAGTGAGCATGGGTGCATGGCAAATGCTTCCACGTGCACAGCAGGCCCTCGGCACACGGTGCTTCCATAACCACCGGCCCCAGAGCTAACCCGGGTGACTGCCCACACTGAGGATGCAGTTTGGTTTCAGGCTTTGTAACTGGTCTCTTATTGCTGCACATGTTCTGGGTTTGTTTTGGTTTTGGTTTGGTTTGTTTTTTTTTTTCCTGCTGAGTTTTATTAATATTGTTTTTCTTTTCTCCCTTCTTTTGGTAAATTTCTTTAACCTTCCCCCACATTCTGCTCAACCATAGCCATGGAGGGTAAGCAGTGCGTGAGCGCGAGTGTACGTGCCCTAGTCCAAAATGTCTTTGCATGTGACTTTGCCAGATTGACTCTTTAACTTCTTGATTGCTGAAGCCAATGAGAATCACGGCCTTTCACTTGGTGATCGAGGCAATTCCAATGTGCTCTTTGCCTGTGGTGCTTTCTGATCAACACACTAGATGGAATGTCTGTAGTAGATGTCAGTACCCGCTGGGGAAATGCAACAGAATGGAATCACTGGGCACTGAATCCTGCACTCCTTCCTTAGACAAGATTTCACCCCAAGTATTTCATAGTTTCATCTCAGGTGCTTCCAAAGATCTCTGTAGCTAAGACTAGCTTTAAGCACCAGTAGTAACCAAGTGTGGTGGGCTGAAGTGCCATGAGCCACCTCAGATGGACAGGGTGGATGGATGAGAGAAGGAAATCAGCCATTTTTTAACCACCTGTGTGCCCTGAGGGGCTGCTTCGGCGTCTGAATTTAACTCCAGACAGACCTGACTTGGTACAAGTTTTGCTTGAGTACAGACTTGAGGATTTTTAACCTATTGGGGGATTTTTGGAAACAAACTGTATGAAAACACTTGGTGTTTCAACCTGTACTGGTGACACCATTTTTGTTAATCTACTGTGAATTTTCACTGACAAGACAGTAACATGTACCACAATATTCTCTCCCTACTGCATCAGTATGTTTAACTGTGTACTCTGACAGTGTTTTGGAGCACAAACGACTTTCTGGAATGAGGGGCCTGTTCCCTCAGCAGTGGAACTTGTCCATCGGTAGTGAAGCACTTGGATGTGTCGAGTACTCTGTGCTCCTCGTTCCTCAGGTCCATTGTGGTGGGAGGTTTACTGAAAGCTCAAAATCCCCAGTGCTCAAAATCTGACAGATGAGGCTCTGTCAGAAGAAGGAGAGAACGGCTTGTTTCTTGAGGCAGGAGAGGGCAGGCAGCGGGCCTGGGCAGGGGGGCGGCGCCAATCTGCGGCCTTGGGAAGTCACTGAGCCCCATCTGCTGGGGACTGGAGGTGAAACAGCCCTTCTGTGCTTCCAGATTCAGCCCCAGGAGATCAGCCCCCCTCCGACGGCCAACCTGGACCGCTCCAACGACAAAGTGTACGAGAATGTCACTGGGCTGGTGAAAGCAGTGATAGAAATGTCCAGTAAGATCCAGCCAGCCCCGCCGGAGGAGTACGTACCCATGGTGAAGGTATGGTGGCCGTTCGTTCCCCGCAGTGCTCACTTAGTTCTCTCCTGAACGAGATCTTCCAGTGCCACAGGAGAAACATACTGGAAGTTGAAAGGCTTTTTGGGGTTTGTGAGGTGGGTAACCTGTGGCCAGAGGGCTGAGGAGTGCTGACAGCTGTCATGGTTCCAGCCCAGCCAGCCACAAAGGCCCACACAGCCGCTTGCTCATTCCCCTTCCCCACAGCTCCTGTAGCAAGAGGAAATCAAAACTCCTGGGTTAAGATAAGAAAAAGTGCAATAACTGAAATAAATAACAGCCATAAGAAGGATAAAGTACAATAATAGTAATTAAAAGAAGCAAAACCCAATAAAAAGACAGGTGATGTCCAGTGCAGTTGCTCACTGCCTGCTGACTGATGCCCAAGCAGCAATCCCTGCCCCCCTGTCAACCTCCTCAGTTTCTATACTCAGCATGATGTCCCATGCTATGGAATAGCCCTTTGGCTATAGTTGGGGTCAGCTGTCCTGGCCATGCTCCCTCACAGCCTCTCGTGCACACACCGGCCTCCCTCCACCCCACCCTAAGCCCACTCATGGTCAGGGCAGGGTGAGAAGCAGACACAGCCCTGGTGCTGCTCAGCAGTGAGCAAACATCCCTCTGTTAGCAACATCCTCTTCAGCATAAACCCAAAACACAGCCCTGGTAGCAGCTACTGGGAAGAGCATTAACTCCATCCCAGCTGAAACCAGGACAGCAGTGTTGTGGGTAACGGTGCTTCTGTTATTGTCTGTGCTCACCTCGGGGCAGCCAGCTGTGCTCCTTTGCATTTCAGTTCCTAAAAAGAACTTTTTTCTAAGGAACTCTTTGGTGTTTTGTTTTGATGGTGGACTATGGAATGGCAAGTGGGGTTTTCAGATTCCCTCAGCCATGTTCTGACACTCCCTTACTGTGATGGGGTATAGAGCATATCGGGTGCCTCCCACACTCTGGCCACAAGCCTCTCCTCTGTTCATTCCATAGTTTTTAAAGCTTATTTCCTTATGTCTTTTTTCTTAGGAGGTTGGTTTGGCACTAAGAACCTTACTGGCAACAGTGGATGAGACCCTCCCCGTGCTCCCTGCGAGCACCCACAGAGAGGTAGGTGCAGCTCCCTCACCTGCTGCTGGGTCTGCCACGTCCTGGGCTCCCCTCAGGGAGCACAGCCATCGGGGTATGGTTTGGCTCACTCTCCTTTGCACCCCCTGAGCTCTCAGATTCCAGTTCTTCATGAAATTCATTTTGGGAATGAATTTCTGTGGCTCTGAACGCTCGTTTCGGGAGCAGGTTCAGCCTTTCATTAAACTGCAGCTTGCACACAGTCATTGACCAGATGGTGCAGCTGGAAAGTTTTGCTGAGACATCCCATAATAACCTAGTTCTGGATGAGGTGTGACTGAGGTGTTTCCGTGAAGTTCATGAGTCAGGAGTAAAACTGTTTTCTTCCAAAACGTTGACTAAAGAGCAGGGGTTGTCCCCCTGTGCCGGGCCCTGGGGAGGCTGCAGCTCCAGAGCTGTGCTCAGTGCTGGGCCCCTCACTCCCTGCCACAGGGACACTGAGGGGCTGCAGCTCCAGGGCTGTGCTCAGTGCTGGGCCCCTCACTCCCTGCCACAGGGACACTGAGGAGCTGCAGCTCCAGGGCTGTGCTCAGTGCTGGGCCCCTCACTCCCTGCCACAGGGACACTGAGGGGCTGCAGCAGGGCAAGAGATGGGCAGTGGAGCTGGGGAAGGGGCTGGAGCACAAGTGTGATGAAGAACAGCTGAGGGAGATGGGGGTGTTTGATCTGGAGGAGGCTGAGGGAAGACAGAAGCATTCTCTGCAACTCCCTGACAGGAGGTTGTGGGGAGGTGGAGGTTGGTCTCTTCAACAAGTAAGGAGTGACAGGACAAGAGCAAATGGGCTCAGGTTACACCAGTGGAGGTTTAGATTGGAGGTGAGGAAGAACTGTTTTACTAAAAGAGTTGTTAAACACTGTACCAGGCTGCCCAGGGAGGTGGGGGAGTCCCTATCCCTGGAGATACGTGACAGTCGTGGAGCTGAGGTGCTGAGGGACATGGGCTAGTGATGGGCCTGGCAGTGTGAGGTGAGTGGTTGGACTTGATGATATTAAAGGTCTTCTCCAATCGTTAGGATTGTATGATTCTGTGAATGAGTGTAATAATGAAAAGCCAGAGAATGGTTAAGTACTATCTTAGAGAACTGTCCTGAGTTTGCTACGTGGGTAAGGAACCTGTGTCTGGTGCCATGACCCAATTTGTTTTTAGAGCTACTTTAGTAAGAAAAAGAGTGATTAACAGGGACCTGGAAACCTGTACGTAAAATCCATCATTAGGCTACCACAAAGAACTGGAGCATCTGTCTTGTGAGAAAAGGCTGTGAGACATGGGGCTATTGAGCCTGGAGAAGAGGAGGTTGATGGGGGACCTCCTCAATGCTGATAAATACCTAAAGGGTGGTGGGAATTGAGAGGATGGGGCCAGTCTTCTGCAGTGCCCAGCAATAGGACAAGGGGTAATGGGTATAAGCTGGAACCCAAGAAGTTCCACTGGAACATGAGGAGAAACTCCTTTGGTGCTGAGGTGAGGGAGCCCTGGCCCAGGCTACCCAGGGAGAGTGGAGGCTCCTTCTTGGGAGGTTTCCAGACCCACCTGGACATGTTCCTGTGCTCCCTGGGCCAGGGGAACCTGCAGGTGCTTGGGCTGGATGAGCTCTGGAGGTCCCTTCCAGCCCTACCGTTCTGAGAGTCTGTGGCAGTGATTTGAGTATTGGTGGTGGCTCAGCAGGGACAGGGCTGCTCTGGATCTCCACACAGCATAGAGCAGCCTAAATTCCATCTCTTCCTCGTGGTGCTCACAGAAACAGCCCCAGCCCCAGTCAGCAGTCTCGAGCAGGGAGGGAGATGGGTGCTGTTACTCTGTTAAGAACTCACTCAGTTGACGGAATCGTCTTGTTGCAGATTGAGATGGCACAGAAGCTGCTGAACTCGGACCTGGCTGAGCTCATTAACAAGATGAAACTGGCCCAGCAGTACGTCATGACCAGCCTGCAGCAGGAGTACAAGAAGCAAATGCTGACGGCTGCTCACGCTCTGGCTGTGGACGCCAAGAACTTGCTGGATGTTATTGATCAAGCCAGACTGAAAATGATCAGCCAGTCCAGACCACACTAAGGGCTGAGGGAAGAGTTTCATCCCTCTTCAGAATTCTGCTTACAAAGGATGTGACTTCACCTCCCACCAGCAGTGAGGATTAACCCAGTGTAGCCCGGGCTTTCCAGCGCCTCTTGCTTCAGCAGACCCGACCGACCACCACTGGCTCTCTCTCATTACAAACGTTTAACCGAGTTTTTTATCACAAAGCCAAGCTGGTCTGGGATTCAAAAAGAACAACCAAACCAAACAAGTGGCATTCTCACCAGATGAAACTTGTACAGGAGTCCTCGGGAAACCGGAGCTAAGGGGAGCAATCCCGTTGTCTGCCCCTCACCTGGGCTGCCACAGGGCCACAGTCCCAGAGCCCAAACTGCTCCAGCAGCACGTGGGAGAAAGATATTGTGAAGTGAAGAATTCGGGGAAACCTCAGGGCTGAGAATTCTTGCCCACAAGTAGATGAACTATCCAGACTGGAAATGTTTTTTATTAGAACACTTACGTCGCAATATGCTAATCACAATTTACAGAGAAAGAGTTAAAGAAGCTATATTTTCAAGACTTCAGTCATTTCAAGACAAACTAAAAGCCCTCTTCATCTTCCTGCCTTTTACTTTTACGTGAATGTGTGAAGCATCTGTTTGGAAGTAGCTGTAGAACACGACTGAAAACTCTCGGAGTGGTTTTTTTTTCACCAGAATAACGTGCCAGTTCTTTTGTAGCAACCGTCGTTTTCCTTGGGAGCGAAAGTGCTGCTTTGTACCAGAGCAACTCAGAGCTGCATTGAGAGGAGTTCTGTAACCATTCATGTTTCCCCTACCCTCACCCCGTTTTTATATAATTTATAAAGACAGATTAAAGCCATGTGGAATATTTTAAACCCACGGTAGGTAACTAACCCACCCTCTTGTCTCTCTTGCCCGGGAGGAGTTACGGTAGAGCAGTGTAATTAGATTTTCTTTGGTTTCCCAGTTATGCCATCTCTTCTGTTAAAATAAAAACCACACTCCCTTTTTGCTGTTGAGGGATATAAATTATTCTCAGGAAGAATATAATGAACTGTACAGTTACTTTGACCTATTAAAAAGGTGTTACCAGTGACGTTGTGTCTGTATTACTTGGTGTGTGCGTGCACTCAGTAGAAACTGCTGTTGGGTATTCTCAGCGTGGAACTTTTCCCCCACCCTAATCCACAGGCTTTCAAGGATTCGCTTATGCATGACTCCAGGAGCAACAGAGGCATCCAAGGAGGAAATCCCAGATTGAAGGTGCTTTCCAGAGTTTTTCCTCCAGCTGTGGAGCAGAGGAACGAGTCAGTGTTCTCAGCTAAGTGACTAGAGTTACAGCACAGGCTTTGAAAATCCATTTTCCAAGGGGAAGGGTCCTTGAAAAAGGGGTGGGGGGAACACAGCAGCTGAGGGGTTTGCAGCTCTGAAGAGTTGGCAGCAGGGGGTTGCTGGGACTGAATCCCTCCACAGGTGCCTGCATCATGAGCTGCAGTGTTGTGGGAAGGTGGGACGGTGCAGAGTGGGCTCCACTGAGGGTCTGGCTGTGGGACCCCCCTCCAACAGCCTTGGAGTCCTTCTGGCAACATTCTGCCAATGTGTGCTTTTCATTGAACACTAAAGCACATGAAAGGCAGCTCTGACCTTCTTCAGGTGCTCTGGAAAAGGCCTGCTCAAAAGTTATTTTAGAAACAAATGCTTGACGAGTTCCTCCTTTTGTAGGCCAAGTTCCCTGATCCTCCCCACCTGCCCTTCAGTTCTCAGAGATGCTCCTTTTTCTCTGGGAGGTCAAAAAAATGACACACTTGACACCACTCATGCTTGGTGCCCAGCACTGCAAGACTTACCTGCTTTAAAATCATACTTGCTGTGAAGCAAGCAGTAGCCCAGCCTTAGCCTGCAGCACAGGCCTCACCAGAGAGCTGCAGTGTCCCTCATTCTGAACAGCTCATCACCTGGACTCTACAGAACTGCTGCCAAAGCACCAAGCACACTGGAGGCTGCAGCCCTCAGCTGTGGCACTTTTGCAGGTGAGGAGGGCCTGTGGCTGCTGAGCCCTCCCCACACCGTGGCCTTAGGCACTGGCTGTGACACAGCTGGGCCTGTCAGTGGGCTGTGCCGCTGGAATGAGGAAGAGCTGTGGTGGGTTTGTGTGGACAAGTTTGGGTAGCAGAGAGGCTACAGAGAAGAGCTGCCAGAAGCTTCCCTTGTAGCTGACAGGGCTCATGCCAGTCAGCTCTGTGATGGACCCACAGCTGCCCCAGGCTTGGCCAAGCAGTGAAGGGGTAACACCTCTGTGATTAAAGTATTGGAGAAGGGGAAGAAGTTGCTGCACAGATGCTGAACTGCAGCAGCAGAGAGGAGTGGGAACATGAGACCTTCACTGCAGATTGGGAGGAAGTGCCCAGGCACAGGAGCAGAGCTTCCTCTGTATGCTATGCTGAGGCTCTGCCCCTGCAGGCATGGAGACCATAGGGGAGCAGAGACTCACCTGCAGCCAGGGAGGGCCCCACAGTGATGTAGGTGGATGCCTGAAGATCAGTGCCATGGAGAAGTGGCCCTGGAGCAGCCCGTGAGCTTGTGGAGAGGAACACACACTGGAGGTTTGCTGTCAGGACTTGTGACCCTGTGAAGGATCCACCCTGGAGCAGCCTGTTCCTGAAGGGCTGGTTTTGCCCCGTGGCTGACCCCACTTTGGGGCAGGGTGGGAAGAGCTGCACCCCATGGAAGAGACCCATGCATGGAGGGCTGTCTCCCATGGGAGGGAGATTCTGTTTTGCCCACAGACACTAATCACTGAGAGATCTCCCTGTCCTTGACTCACAAGCCTTTTGTTGCATTTCCTCTCAATGCCAGTCACCTGTCACCTACCCAGAGTTGAACCAGTTAAAGAACCATGGAGGGAGGCTGCAAACTCCCAGAGTAGCAGCTCTGGTTCCCATGGTCCTTCATCCCCTCCACACACACCACACAAGAGACCACAGTACAACTCAAATGTTCTTTATTGCAGACAGGTACAAAACTTTTTAGTCAAAAAGACCAAAGCCCATGTCATCATCAGATTCTTCTGACTCTTCTTTCTTTTCTTCTTCTTTCTTCTCCTCAGCTAGAAATGGAGATAGAAATTAGGCTTTTCTCATGCTACCATCTCACAAGTCCCATGACACAAACAACTTTGTATGTAAGGGTTGCAGAGCTGAGTGATTCTAACAAGCCAAACCACGGGGAACCAGTGTTTCCACTACTAGGAAAGTGCCTAGTGGTGTGCCTTGAAAATGAATGCTGACCAAATCTTAACAGCGTTAAAAAAGGCAATGCTTTTTCTTTAGCCATCACGATCAGATCCTGAGGATACACCGAATGATCAGCCTTCATTCTGAGGGAACACTAACCCTGTACACCGACTCAAAAGCAATTCCAGGCTTCCTAAAGCCGAGGGTCCCTGCTCTACAAAACCCACGTGCACAGGCCTGACCCTGTTAAAACGGGGTTAAACCAGCGCAGGAGCCACTTACCGGGGGCAGCACTGCCCGCAGGGGCGGCACCGCCGGCGGGAGCGGCCGCGGCCGGAGCACCCCCACCGCCGGCTCCCACGTTACAGATCAGGCTGCCGATGTCGATGTTGGCGAGCGCCTGCGGACAACAAGCAAAGGTGAGGCCGCGTGAAGGCGGGGCAGCGCCGCTCCCCCGTTCCCGGCCCCCGCCCCGCCATGAGCGCGGTGACACGCCGCGGCCCGCCAGGCTCCGCCGGCACCTCGAGGAGGGCCATAGGCCGCGCTGGAAGGCTGGAGGCGCGGGGCCTGCCGCCCGAGCCGCCCGCCGGGAAGCCCCAGCCCCGCACCGCCGCGGGCCCGCACCTTGGCGAAGAGTCCCGGCCAGAAGGGCTCCACGTTGACTCCCGCCGCCTTGATGAGCGCGTTGATCTTATCCTCCTGCAACGAGAGCGGTGCTCAGCGCGCGGCGCGGCCCACGCGCCGCCGCCATCTTGCGGCGCGGGCCCGCACTCACCGTGACGGTGACCTCGTCATCGTGCAGGATGAGCGCGGAGTAGATGCAGGCGAGCTCGGAGACGGAGGCCATGGCGGGCGGGGCGCGGTGCCGGTCGCCGGGGCGGCCTTAGCTTCAGCTGAAGGACGCAGCACCTTGGGCCGCCGGGGAGCGAGGGAGGCACGGGCCCGCGGGACACCTTTATAATGGCGCCCGCAGCCAATGGCAGAGCGAGACGACGGAGACGTCGGCGCCGCCGCCCAATCCGCGCCGGGCAGGGCTGCCGCTGCCCGTGACGTCAGGGGAGCGCTCCGCCAATCGCGGCCCGCCGGGGCACCGCGGGAGGGGAGGGGCGGGGCGGGGCGGAGCGGCGCTGAGGCGGTGCGCGCGTGTCCCGCCATGGCGCCGCCTCAGCCGCAGCCGGGGCCCTGAACCGTCCCGCGCCTCCACCTCCGGCACCGGCGCCACGGGAAAGGAGCGCTGCCCGCTTCTGTGCGTGTGGGCTTTGTGTGGCTGTAACCGCCGCTGCTGCCCGCGGTGCAGCGCGCACGTGCCACGGTCGGGCAGAGGGCGAGGAACGAGCCGTGGGCCAAAACCTCCCGCGAGCCATTAGCGAACGCCTCGGCGTGCCTCTGAAACGACAGGCAGACGATGACAAGGATTCGTTCTGTGATGACACGGGTGGGCGGCCCCGAGACGCGGGACAGGCCCGGACTATGAGGCCGTGCCCATGGGAAGTGCTGAAGCCGCCGTGTCCCCTCTGTTCCTCCTCCAGCAGATGAAGTTCCCTTCAAACCAAAGGTGCAGAGGCGTTCCCACGGGTCAGACGCGGCCGGATCAGTCAAGAGTGCCCAGCTTTGTTCTGAATGGGGGGCTCGTGAGCTGGGCAGTGTTGTCTGTCCTTCAGAAAGAGGGAACATCGCTTTGGAACCTAGTTTTTCAAAAGGAGCATGAGAAGATAGTTACTGTGAGTGAGAGGTGGGTACTTCACTGCATCAAAGTAGCTTCCCCACCAGAACAGAGCTTTGGTTCATGTTTATCTGCAATCAGTCAACTTCCACACAAGAGGGAAGTTACTTCATGAGCATTTTTCTGAAGGTTGCTGTGAGCTGCCCCAGACCCAGCCAGCAAGCGGCAGGTCTGGGTGCACGAGGGGAGCAGAGGGCCAGCAGCTCTGGGGGCAATGCTGAGCAGGCCTGAGTCATGTGAGAGCAACCACAGCCACCCCCACAGGCACGGAAAGCAGTGCAGGGTAGAAAGGTTCCAGTAGGAAGGTTAAGAAGCATCAGGGAGTCAGAGGTAGACTGATAGAACCATGCTCTGCCCTCCCTGAGACAGAAGCAGACACCAGAAAAAAACCTCAGGATCAGGAGGATCCTGTGCCTTCCTCACACAAGGCTGAAGGTGATACTTTGAAGGAGAGAATGGAGGCAAGCCCACACTCAGGGTGGCAGGTGAGCCCCCTCCGTGCCCACCTCATCTTACTAGGTGCGTCTGTACCTGGGTTGAGGCTCTGGATGTGGAGGGCCAGTCCATGGATGATGGTCAGGGTCAGAAAGGCCTGCCTCCTATATCACACGCAGCTTCACAAGAAGGAAAACTCAGGTTATACTGCAGGGAACAGAAGATCCAATATGGTGGGCAGACATTCCTCTTAGGGACATTGGCTTCTGCCATGGGGCCTGGGTTAGAGGCATCATGAGGAAGCTTTTTAGCCTGGTGTGGTTTCTAGACTGTTACCCATTACCTCTTTTTCCCTGGGGAGGTACTTGGGGGTACTGGTGGATGAAAAACTGGACATGAGCCATCAATATGTGCTTCCAGCCCATTAGCCAACTGTATCCTGGGCTGCATCCAAAGCAGTGTGGGCAGCAGGTCTTGGGGATTCAGCTCTGGTGGGACCCCTCTGTAGTGCTTGCATCCAGCTCTGGGGCCCCCAATATAAGGACACAGACCTGTTGGAGCAAGTCCAGAGGGAGGCTACCAAGATGACCAGAGGGCTGAAGCACCTCTGCTGTGGAGAAAGGCTGAGAGTTAGGGTTGTTCAGCCTGGAGAAGAGAAAGCTCTGGGGGAGACCTTACTGTGGTCTTTCCATACTTACAGGGGACTTATAAGAAAGATGGGGAAAGACTTTTTAATAGGGCCTGTTGCAGTTGGACTGGGGTAAAGGTTGGGGTAAACTAAAAGAGAGTATATTTAGACTAAATATTGGGAAGATATCTTTAATGCTGAGGGTGGTGAAACACTGGCACAGGTTGCCCAGAGAGGTGGTAGATGCCCCATCCCTGGAAACATTCAAGGTCAGGTTGGGCAGGGCTCTAAGCAACCTGATCTAGTTGAAGATCATAGAATCATAGAATGGTAGGGGTTGGAAGGGACCTTTAGAGAACATCTAGTCCAACCCCGCTGCAGAAGCAGAGTCACCTAGATCAGGTCACACAGAAACATGTCCAGGTGGGTCTTGAAGATGTCCCTGCTCATTGCAGGGAGGTTGGACTGGATGACCTTTAAAAGTCCCTTCCAACCCAAACTGGTCTATAAATAAGTCAAACCTCTGAAAATAAGCTTGAGGAAAATAATTCAAGGATTTACAAAAAGCCTGAAAGCTTAGAAACCTAAAAATGAGCATTTTCCATTACCAGTAAAGCATATCCAACAGCCCACTGTCTATTGCTCCTCCATACAGATCTGAGGGGTTCTTAGACCATTACAAGTAAAAACTGAAGTAGGCAAGAGGGACTTGACCTCTTGTATCCATCCCTTCCTCCTGATCAGAAACAACTTGAAGCTTCACTGAATGAAGAGCTGACATTACTGCTGGAGCTGACAAATGTGGCACTTACCATGTGGGTGTTTAATGATGTTAGTGGGGTCACCAGCTCTGAATTTAAGCATTTACTTAAACTTCTTATACCAGGCATAGGGCAAGTATCTACATTTTTAGTACCTAACTTAGGAGTAACAGAAGTGTGCAAACAACCAATAGAACTGTGGGCTTAATAGGTACCAGTGAAAATTTGCTAATGAAGGAAGTTGGTATATAGCATATACTTACAGTCTACATGTCAGGAGACAGAAACTTGGACAACTTCAAGGACATCAGGATGATGCCCATAAAGATGATGGAGTGGAGCATGTCCCTTCTGATGAAAGGCTGAGGGAGCTGGGGCTCTTTGGCTTGGAGAAGAGGAGACTGAGGGGTGACCTCATTCATGTTTACAAACACATAAAGGGTGGGTGTCAGGAGGATGGAGCCAGGCCGTTCTCAATGGTGCCTGTTTCTCCCCAGTGGTGCTGGCTCTGCCTCTCTTCCCCTGTGGTGGGGATGGGGTGCACTGCAGAAGAGAGCCTGGGCAGGGGCAGGTCCTGCCTGAGGGTCCTGGCCTCTCAAGATCACCTGTAGCAAAAACTTTCATCATCTTTCCCAGGTTGAAACTGCCTTTCCAGTTGCTATTTGCATTTTAGTCTTTAGTTTCAAAGTGTAAATAGTAATATCCTGAAAGCCCAGCGTGGGTGCAGATTCAGCCAGAATTTAATCCAGTCCTTCTTCAGCACAGTCTGGAGAAAAGGAGGCTGGGGTAGACGTGATCACTCTTTACAACCTGACAGGAGGTTGTAGTGAGCTGGGAGTCTGTCTCTTTTCCAGAGTAACAAGTGACAAGATGAAAGAAAAACAGCCTCAAGTTGCCCCAGGGGAGGTTTAGATTGGAGATGAGGAGAAATTCCTTCACCAAATGGGTTGTCAAGCCCTGGACCAGGCTGCCCAGAGAAGTGGTGGAGTCTCCATCCCTGGAGGGATTCCAAAGCTGTGGTGCTGAGGGACATGGGTGGCCATGGCAGTGCTGGGGAAATGGTTGGACTCAGGAGCCTTTCCCAACCTAAATGATTTTGTGGTTGATGTGAACACCTTCACTCAAAGGCAACAGGTTAAAATTTTCCCCTCTGGATGCAGCGAAGGTCATGGTAGACAATCAGTCTGCCCTGATTCCCAATTGCTGTTTGTATGCTGTTAACCAGAGCTGTCATCCTCTCCTGCAGCTGTTTCCTGCTGCTCTTTGCAGTTGTCCCTCCTGTGCCATACTGACTCCAGTGGAGTGGGATTGAATTTGACAAACCAGACATAGACCATGAAGTTGTTTTCTCCAAGTTTGTTTGTCAACAGTCTCAGGTACACACTTTGCTTCTCTTCTTCTTGGAAACCACATTCCTCCCTAGATGGACTTTCTTGGCTTTTTTTCCCCAGATAATTAGGTTATTATGACAAAGAACTTTTAGTTGCTGTTACTAGTTCCAACTGTAATAACCAGCAAACATCACATATCCCCAATAGGTGGTGCTGCACCTTTTCCCTAGTGTTTGTTATCTTCTTGGTCCTGGTCACCTAGAAAAGGGGAATTTTTCTCTGGTGAAGTTAGTAACCTAACAATAATACTTTGGGTATTTTTGTGTTTGTAATGCAATTCATTTGGTGAAAACAAATCAAGGATGGCTTTGTAGCTTGGTAATTAGGGACAGTCACCTGGTTGTAGAAAGAGAAAAATCAGGTTTTGGTCCCTTCTACCATGGATTGTGATTAAATCAGCAAGGATGAGGAAGGTCTTGCACCTGGGAAAATACAATCCAGGAGGGCAGCACAGGCTGAGGGGCAGCTCTGTGGAAAGGGATCTGGGTGGGAGTCCTGATGAGCAACAACCTCATTATGAATAAATAGTGTGGTGCTGTGGCAAAGAAAGCAACAAGATGCTGGGCTGCACCAATAAGGGCATCACCAGCAGAGGTAAGTCATTATCCCACTCAACTCAGTGCTTGTTTGGGCCACACCTGGAACACTGTATTTAGTTTTGGTCCCTGCTGTGCAAAATAGATGTGGACAGGCTGGAGAGGGTCCAGAGAGGGGCCACAGGGATGATCAAAGGAGTATGAGGAAGGTCAGAGAGAACTGGCTTTGTTCAGCCTTGAGAATACTTAGGGGAGACCTTATGACCATGATCCAGTGTTTAAAGTGTGGCTACAAAGAAGGTGGTGATTCCACTCTACAAGGAGTCACATAGAAAAGAAGATGGGTAATGGGTACAAGTTACTCCTGGAGAAATCTCAAGACACTAAGAGGAAGAAGAGCCTTTGGAATAATCCTC
Source organism: Colius striatus (assembly GCF_028858725.1). Classification (NCBI taxonomy): domain Eukaryota; kingdom Metazoa; phylum Chordata; class Aves; order Coliiformes; family Coliidae; genus Colius; species Colius striatus. The sequence continues at coordinate 93,319,799 of NC_084762.1, read as the reverse complement.
CCAGGGAAGCAGTGGATTGGCCACCACTTTTAAGATGCAGCTGGAAAGGGTGCTGGGCCATCTTCTCTAGATGGTACTATGCCAAGAAAGGTTGGGCTAGCTGATCCTTGAGGTCTCTTCCAACTTGATATTCCCTGATCTTAAAAGTTAGTCCAGTTGACAGCTGAAAATGTAAGCTTAAATCCCCTTAGACTCTGTTCTGAGTAACTTTTTTTCCACTGTATCATTGTTATGACTAAAAGACATTTATTAGCTGTGGGCTTTTAAAGTGAAATTAGTTTACAAAAGGAAGGGTTGGTACTTAGTGAGATCAATGTCTGTTTTCTCTTCAAAGGAAAAGCCATATCATTTCTCACTGGCTTATTTGTATATAAAATACTTTCTCCAGATTTCTCCTGCTGATAGGAATGATTTTTCTAAGCTGTTCCTAAATGCCATCTTTGCTTCCAAAATTATTAGAAAATGTTCAGTTTTTCCAAAACAAAACTTTTCCTCCTTTGAGACACATCAGTTCTGGGAAATGCCAGCTGGAAACCCAGCAGTGATGATGGGTATTGTGTCTAATACCTAATTGTGTCATTTTGGGGTGAAATTGGCTGGTAAGCCAGAATTAGGCCAAAACATCACATGTCAGAGGCAAGAAAGCATTAGGAATAAAGCAAGTGACATGGCCCAAAATGAGTGTGTTTCCTGTTACTTCAGGAACCGAGGCAGAAGAAAGATGTAACTCGCCTTCCTCAGTCCACAGAAATGCTGCTGGAAGTGTGCAGTAGCCTCCAGGAACAGAAGGACTTCAACAGGAGAAAACAGTGCTTAAAGTAAACAATTTAACTAATTTCTTATTGAAATGATTGTGCAAGTCTGCAGTCATGTGTACACACAGATAAGCCCTTTTGCTTACAAAGTGCTGTATCCACAAAAATCAGCCATACATCAATATGAGTATATTGCACTCCAGGTTGTTCCAGGTATTTACTGCTGTTTTGGGGATCTCTGTCTTCCAAGGAATTCCTGACATCAATTGCAGACTATCCTGTGGAGCCTGAAAAAAGTGTGGGATATGTGCTTGTTGGTTTGTGAAACCTCCCTCTATCTTTCACCTATTTTCTGTTGCTTGGTAGCTTGTTCTCTTCCAATTGCTACCAGAGTATCATCATCTACTTTATTTTTCCTTTTGCAGTGGTGTGAGGTATGTGATGAAGTTCCCCATGCTTACATCCCTTCAGCAATGTAAGCTGCACTGACTGTTGCTTTCAGGACAGGATTTCACAAGAATGATGTAGAAAGGTGAGACAGAATTGTTTGTGTGTCCAACGGTCAAGTCCATTTGGGTTTTGTCCATCTTTAGGACAGAGGTGGCCATTTTCCTGGAAGCCTCTATTGAGCTCATTCCTTAGGTCTATGATCATGGTGTGGTGGAGGTTAACTTCAATGCTGCTACTCAGGGTGATCAGTAATTGGTGGATGAAAAACTGAATGTGACCTGGCAATGTTTGCTTGCAGGCCAGAAAGCCAACTGTATGCTGGGCTGCCCCCAAAGCAGCGTGGGCAGCAAGTCCAGGGAGGGGATTCTGCCCTTCTGCTCCACTCTGGTGAGACCTCTGCAGCCAGCTCTGGGACACCAACATCAGAAGGACATGGACCTCTTGGAGCAGGTCCAGAGGAGGCCACCAAGATGATCAAAGGGCTGAAGCACATCACCTGAGGAAAGGCTGAGAGAGGAAGGATTGTTCATCCTGGAGAACAGAAGGCTTTGGGGAGACCTTATAGCAAACCTTCCAGTACCTAAAGGGGCCAAGAAGAAAGCTGGAGAGGGAATTTTACAAGAGCATGGAGTGACAGAACAAGAGGTGATGGCTTCAAACTAAAAGAGGGGAGATTTAGATTAGAGAGAAGGGAAAAGCTTGTCTCTGTGAAGGTGGTAAGGCACTGGCACAGGTTGCCCAGTGATGGTGTGAGTGTACCATCCCTGCAGGTGTTCAAGGGCAGGTCGGACGAGGCTTGGAACAACCTGGTCCTTGCCCACAGCAGAGGAGTTGGAATGAGATGATCCTTAAGGTCCCTTTCCAACCCAAGGCACTTTATTATTCCATGATTAGTCAAGACCTTTCTAGAAATTTATCTGTGTATTTTTATGCTCTCCTGTACATAAATGCAGAAGGTCTGATAGGCATGATAGCATGTGGAATGTCAGAGGGAGTTATCTTCCTCATCAGACTGAAGAGATTGATTTAAATAAAGCATCAAAAAAATCAGATGTCAGTACAGGGACTGCATGATTTCCCTCACCACCTTAGTGCTACCTAGTATAGCTTCTACTTAGTGCTATCTAATACAGCAGAAAGGCCCAGTTTGCCTCTGGTAATTCTCTTTTGGATCTTAGTCTTGGGAATTTCCCCCAACCCCCCTGCCCTGTGTTTTCAGACTCTAGGAAGGTTAAACAGTACAAACCAGAAATTATTGGTGGTTGTGCCAAAATGTTATCCATCTCCTCACAGAGAGAAATACAGCCACCCCTTTGCCAGCTCCCTTGTTTCTCTTTTGAATTTTGCTACAGCACCTTGGCTTTACTCTAGAACTAAAGCTGACCCATGATTTTGTGCTTTATTTGTTTATAGTTACTGGTAAATCTTTACTTTTCAGCAACTGGAGGATCTGGAAATGCAGACAGATCCAAAATCACTCCAGTGGAAATTCCACTTTCTGGTGGAGGAGAGCATCATTAACTCACCCTTTAGCAGCTTTCATGTTTAGCAGGATTATTTTCCTCTCCTATTTTCTCTAGCTGAAAGGAAGAGGTACCAATGAAGTGATTACAAAATGACAGTTCCTGCAGATACCATCATCACTGATATCTCCTGGGCCTCAGTGCATAATGCTGACCAATACCACACCTCTTTCAGTATTGCTAGTTGGTATTCCCCTGTACTAAACTTTACATACGTGCAGCCAGAGATTATCTGGTTGTACAAGACAGTAAGGTACCACACCACAGCTGGGTTTCATAGATATAACAGAAAGTGGATGTGGGATGGAGCTGTGAGATCCACGACGTGACTGATCTGAGGTTTTCAGAACAGCATTGCCCTCGCCTCACAGGGAGTTGGGGGGAGGGAGTAAAAGAAGTGAAACAATCAAACCAATTTTTCAAGGAAACAAGGCATTCAAGATCGAGCAGTAGGGGTAATAATGATGCCATTCCAGTACCCATTTTAAACATGCATAACTAGACAAACTACCTTGAAGGAGAAGTAGTGGAGAGTGAGCTAGAGGCACAGTTATTTTCCAAGGTCTCACTGAAAGACAGAACCGGTCTCTAAGCCGTCCTGGCTGCAGCATATACTTTGGTTGATGTTGCACCTGCCTAAGGCAGAGGCTTGGTAAAAAAGAGCCATGGTTCACGTCGGTGGGTGACTCCAGGGCGTAAGAAAGGCTCATGTTACAAATGTGTTCGTGTCTGGTTAGCCACAGCGGCAGGCTGCAAGAAGAGCAAAGTACACCGTGCGCGGGTACTGACGGCAGGGCCGGGAAAGAGCCGCTCGGTCCCGCTGATGAAATCCGTGCGGGGGCGGAGGCCGAGGCGGCAGGAGGGCGGTCAGCTCCGACGGGCGGGCTGCAGGCGGCGGCCGCCGGCTCGGCCCGGGCCAACGGCGCGGCGGGGGCTCCGCGGAGCGGCGTGACGCGGGCCGGGGCCCCTCGGGCGGGCGGCCACCGGCTTCCCGCCCGCCGCGGGGCCGCGGGAGCGGAGGCGGCGGGGGCGGAGCGGCCGTTCCCCGTGACCCCGCGGCTCCTCCCTCTGCCCGCCCAGCTCCCCGCCGCTCAGTGCCGCCGAGTAACCTGGTTTCCCGGCGTCGGCCCGGCCCTCCTCCCTCTTTTCTTTTCTTTTTTTTTTTTTTCCTTCCCTTTCCCCTTTTCTTTTCCTCCCCCTCCCCTCCCTTTCCTTCTCCTCCCCTTTCCCCCGACACCGTAACCAGGGCTCGGGTTCACTCCCTTCCTTCCCCCCCCTCCACCGCCACCCCTTCCCTCCCCTCGAGCTGCTGCCGCGGTAGGGACCTGGAGAGAGGCGCCGCCTCCGCCGCCGCCGCACACGGAGACATGTACCCGGGAGCCGCCTCCGCCGGACCCGGTGAGGCTTCAGTCGGGTTCTTTTCCCTTCTGCGGGCCTCCCCCGAGCCGCCGGAACGGCTTCTGTTTCCCGCTGGGGGCGGCGGGGCCGTGCGTGTGTGTGTGGGGGGAAGGCTGGCGCACGAGGCGGTCTGTCAGCGCGGGAGGCGGCACCAGCCCCCTCAGCGGCCAACTCTTGTGGCTTCTCCCCACACCCGCCGGCGCCGGGAGACGGGGGGCGCCGAGCCGGCCGGGGGGAGGTCACGCCGTGTACGAGCGCGGCCCCCCCTCCCCACCCCCGCCCCGGCCAGGGCCTGGCGGGAGCCGCTGAGGCCGCGACCGGCCGCGCTCGCGGGGGAAGGAGGGGTCAGGCCGCTGCCGCCACCGCGGGGAGGGCGGCGAGCGAGCCTGCGTGTCCGGAGGCCCCTTTTAGGGGGAGGGTCGCCTTTCCCCTGCCCTCCCTCTCCCCTCCCTCCCTCCGCCGCGGCGGGAGGTTGGCCTCAGCCTGAGGTAGGGGGAGGCGAGCCCCGAGGCGGTGGGGAAGGAGGGGTGAGGCGAGGCGAGGGGGCTACTCTCCTCTCCCGGTAGAGAGGTCTCCTCACGGGGCTGTGGTGGTCGCGGCGGTGGGAGACGGCAGAGATGCCCCCCTCCCCTCCGCCACCTCCCCGGCCCGTCCCTCGGCTGTCCCCTCGCCTGTGCGTCTACGTGCTGCCTTGCCCAGGCCAGCGCCTGGCTGTGCCTGCCAGCTCGGCCTCCTGCTGGCAGCGCGGCACGGACCGGGGTCTCCATTTCCTCCCTCCCGGGTCCTCCTGGGCCAGCCTGGGCTACCCGCCTCGCCCTGCACACAAGTTCAGGCCCCTGTGGCCGTGTTTCGTTTAACAGCGTGTTTGTCAGCGGCCGTGCTGCACTAGTTTGTGTTATCTGGATGTAGGTAAACTGTATTCCAGATGTAGGGTAGGGCTGGAAGAGGTTATCGGCTTCATTAGATGTCTTTAGGCTCCGTCGTGTATGGAAATCTGGGAGCAAAGGAAAGACAGTTGTGGAAAAAAGAAAGGTTACCAGCTCACTCAGAGATGCTTAATTTAAGGGGAAGACAGACTGATGCTGTGGGAGTTTGTGCAGCTAACATGGGATGGTGTTTTTAGTATTAGGCTGATTCTGTGATGAGAATTGTTACGTAGAAACTATCATGTTTGGGTGACTGGGACCTAGCTTACTTATAGAAAAGTGCCCAAATAAGTGGAATATTACTGCTCTTAAGAGTTTTGCCTAAAACCTTTTCCCTTAGAGGGATAATCTAGCAAAGAATAGCATAGTGAAATACAGGACCTGTAGCTGACATGTCTTTTACTGCTTCTCTTCCAAATGCTTCTACTGTAAGAGCATTCGTATCTTAGGATCCGCAGTTAGGTAATGACTTCTTTTTTTCCCTCTGATTTGATTCTCTTAAAGGGACAAGAATCAAGAAGGATAATCAGGATGATTGTTTTCCTCTTAGAGTACAACTCCTCTAGTTGTACTTTCTTGTCTTTTTTTCTTCAGTGCACACTTTTACCAGACACCTCAGGGAGCTAGATCTCTGCAGCTGTGTGTGTCCAGCTGAGGGTCAAGATTTTACTGTCGTGTATAACATCATCTACACATTTCCATACCAATAAGTCTATAACTATTGATGTAATTGTTTGGTGGTTCCCTTTATCGAGTGCAGGCATACTTTCAGCTTTGAGATGTTGATGGTGCTCGAATTATGCTGCTGGTGTAAGGCTGTTACTCATTGCTAGATCTTTTTTAAAGTTATTTGTAAGGAGATAAATCATCAAAAATATTGCCAGTGTGTGGGCTGAGATTAGTTTTATGTGTGGGTGTCTCTTTATCTTCCTGTATTTGCTCTATCTGTCTGATCCTGCCACTCTCCTTTTCGCTCCAGAATGAGATTTCTTCCACAGCACCAGCACTGGTGGCTGCTGTTTGCCATCACGGGCCCAAGTTCAGTCTGAAGGGTTATCAGGACAAGCCTCCTCTTAACCGCAGGCCCTTGATAGAACAAGCACTTTACTTACTGAGTCCTGTGTTGCCTCGTGTTACTGGTGTGTGTCTCGGGCTCCCGCTATTCTGTTCCCTCCAGCTGCGCTCATCTTCTGTCTTGTTTACTTCCTAGTTTATCTCTGTGGCTCAGCCCTTTCCCCCTGCACAGAGACGATGTCTGTTCTAGGGTATGAGCTTGCTCTCCACATCGTGAGGTTCTTACTTTCCTTCCTGTAAAGTCATCCACAGAGAGCCTGAGCAGCGCTGTGGCTTCTAGTAGTCCAAACAGCTTCTTGCCCCACACCAAATCAGGCAGGGCACAGGAGTTTTGGAAGAGAGCACGGCAGTACTGTGAACCAGTCTGGAAGCAGGAACTGGCAGCAGGATGCTTAGTTAGTAGCCTTGTGTAAGGCTACGTGCAGCCTGTGAGCTGGCAGTGAACGTTCCCTTTCCATGCATTAATCTGGTACCTATAAAATGAACGTACGCTGAAATCCTCTTCAGGGGAGTGAGCAAAAAGTGTGGTTTACAACCATCCACTGAGCCGCAGCTGCCGTGAATGCAGGAGAACTCCAGCTTCTCCATGTCTGTCAGCACGTTCTTGACACCACTTAAATGCTCCCTCCCTTCCTATCTCCTGTGACTTCAATCTTGCCGCCGTTCGCTTCTCTGAGCGCTGTGGATACACACACGAGCTACTTTGCTGTTCCAGCTCCTGTTGCCAAACTGGACGCAGCAGCCAAGGCCGTTCTGAGGGTGCCTGTGGCGCTGGCCTCCTGCCAACACAATCGCTCAATTTGCCACAGGGTTTGCTATTTTAATCTTAATTCTTTTTCTGGAAACAGTATAAAGCAAGATAGAAGGCCAGATCTGACTAATTTCACAGAACTGCTGCTGAATGTGTAAACTTTGTTCAAACATGCTGTTACATCAGGAGTAAGATGTTTTTATACAAGAGGGGGAATATCATGAAATCACTACTTTGTGGTTAAGGAAACCTATGATCACTGGTTCTCTCTCCCAAATACTCTTTAAATTCTTGGCTGGTGTTGAATTGACTGAAACACTGAACTCATAGGCTTTTTTCTGTATGCAATTGACTATGAAAAGTAAAACATCTGAAAATAGGTGGGTTTTTTAAGTAAAAAAAAAATACTGTTACATTTTGATAGTTCTTTTTCTACAAGGACAGAAAAATGTCAAGATAGCATAATAAAAATACTGACACAGAATCACAGAACCTTAAGGGTTGGAAGGGACCTTGAAAGATCATCCAGTGCAACCCCCCTGCCAGAGCAGGACCGCCTAGAGTAGGTCACATAGGAACTCATCCAGGTGAGTTTGGAATGTCTCCAGAGAAGGAGACTCCACAGCCCATCTAGGCAAGCTGTTCAGTTTTAAAAAGTGATTAAAACTTGGGTGAACATCTGTAGCTTACACTGCTTGATATTCATGTGTTTGTAAGTGCTAAACTTTGCACGCTGTAGATTCTTAGTCTGTTGGTTTTTACCTGACACTCAGGGTCTTAACTTATTGTTCAAGCAGGAGTTGTCTCAGAACGAGTGACTTGGTGAAGGGGCTTGTGGCTTTGTGGCAAAATACAACCTTTTTGCTCCTAGCACTTTGAATCCTCTCTATCAAACAAGTGAAACTAGATTGTTTTCTCCCATGTCATTTAGTTGAAAGCTGGCTCTTTAAAATTGTTAATAGACTTTCAAAACTTTAACCTTGTTTTTCAGTGTGTGTACTTGTTTGAAACCTGTATGGTTTCTTGACAATATGTGATGATTGGCTATCCTGGGGACTCTTGGGTCTTAAAATGTGGTGCAGGGAAGGGAGTGCAATTGCCTTGCTTAGCATGATAGAAACTGCAACATCTTCATCTCTTGGTTAACTCTGCCAATGTCCTCTTAGCATGTGCCGCAGTAACACCAAGACCTTGTGTATCTCCTGTCAAGGGTCTGCTCTTCTTCAAAAGGCTTTCTGTGTCCCTTTGGGGATGGATCTGGACCTGCCCTTGCCATGCTAGCTCTGCTGGTATCAGTGTTGCCCAGTTTCTTCAGCTTAATGTTAGGTTGTAAATTATGTTGCAATTCAGTGTAAGCTGCCATACCTGGCACAGGAAGTGAGAACTTAATGTACAGCTTCAGCTGTTTTACTTTTGGTGTGAGGTTTTTTTCCTGAAGTTTAAGTTGCACTTGCCAACTTTACAACCTCCAAAATGCAGTGTAACATTTTTAAGCATATTGTCAAGGCCAGTATATTTTCCTTTGTAAAAGATGGTACATTGTTACATAGCTTCAGCATACCGTGTACTCTTCAGGTGGCTTAGAGATGAGGTAGTCACTTGATGAAAGATAATTGACGCTGTCATAGGTGTGAATCAAACTTTCTCTTTCCCTTAGAGAGCTAAGTTCACTATTTGCTATAGGGAAAGTGAAACTTTTTTCATAGTCTCTTCCTGGCTGTGCAGTTTCATGGGATTTCGTACACTTATTTTTGCCTTTGTCTTGAACCTTTTCGCTTTTTCAGAATCACTGTGCACTTGTAAATCCTTGGTGGTGTGTTGTAATGTATATAGAAAGAGTACTGAGGAAGAACCAGACCTTCCTGACCTCCAGGAAAGTATAACTTTCGCTGTTTCTGTATGCTCTCCTGCACTGCTGTCTCCACAGGTCTTCCTCTATTTCACAGAAGGTTGGGAAAGGAAGTTAAGTGCTTTAACTCCCTACATGAAAAATATGTCTTAGATTACCATGTGATGTTCTGTTCTTTTAGCCATTTTGGACACTATAGGAGAGAAGGAATTTTCCAGTTCAGAAAACAACCCTTCTAAATAGTTTTGGCTTTGCAGAAACTGCGGCGATCGAGTCGATGAATGCGGTAAACTTCAAACTGCTAAATTGGCTTTGCTCACGTATACGATTCTCACTAATTGGGAGTTTTAAATGTGTAATGAAAGTCTTGCTTGTGTCAGCTGAGCATGTGCTGAAAATAGCTTCACTAAACTTGTAAGGCTTGTGAACATTTTCTTGTGTGTCGCCTCCCTTATTTCAAGTTTTAACAGAAGACTGGGTGATATTCTTAGAGATGGAATTTCTAATACTCAGACTACCAGGAAATATTACTAAATTTGAAGAGTAAGAAAAGTCAACCTCCACCATCTTCTTTTTTGTGAGTTAGGAACTAGAAAATAATAACAGCTGGTGGAAAATATTATGTAGTTTTAACTGAAGTGGCTGTGGGTAGGGATCTGTTCCAAGCCTTGTCCGATGAGGTTGCTTTAGTATCAATCATCCTTTGTGATGTACGCACAAAGCAGCCCATGAGCAAGTAAAACATCCCTTATCCTATTGACTAGCAATATGCTGCACTTTCCAACTTGGTGCAAGAAGGTTATTTGTTTTCTCATTTACTGTTATACCTAAACTAAACCATTTCCTTGTCTGTTTTATACTGTAAAAACTGGGAAGAGTAAAAGGCAAACCTGAATAACATCATCCACAGACAGACTGGACTTGCATAGTGTACCTTTATATCTTATACCAGAGTTGTCATTTCACAGAATCACAGGATGGTGGGGGTTGGAAGGGACGTCTAGAGATCATCTAGTTCAAGCCCCCTGCTAAAGCAAGTCCAACTAATTGAACTCTCATAGGAACATGTCTAGGTGTGTTTTGAAAACCTCCAGAGAAGGAGCCTCCACACCCTTCCTGGGTAGCCTGGGCCAGGGGTCCCTCATCCTCACAGTAAAGAAGTTTTTCCTTAAGTTTAAGTGGAACTTTTTATGTTCCAGGTTTTGTCCATTACCCCTTGTCCTATCCTTGGACACTAAAGAAAGAAGTGTTGCCCCATCCCTTTGACATCCACCTTTCAAATACTTTATCAATGAGATTCCCCCCCCTCCCCCCCATCTTCTCTAGCCTGAACAGCCCCAGGTCCCTCAGCCTTTCCTCATCAGAGAGAGGCTCTATTCCCCTGATCATCTTGGTGACCCTGCACTGGACTCTCTCCAGCAGTTCCCTGTCCCTCTTGAGCTGGGGAGCCCAGAACTGGACACAGTACTCCAGATGAGGCCTCAACAGGGCAGAGTAGAGGGGGAGAAGAACTTCCCTCAGCCTTCTGTACACGTTCATTTGTTAGTGCACAGTTCTCTTGGGCAGACATTTCTAGAAGCAGTGCTTTGGAGAGACTTTTTTAGTACTGTCCAGCAAGTGGAGGGTTTTTTGGTGCTCAGACTGAGATAATGACATAATCAAGTCAGTCCAAACCTTGCTTTGATGTTTTTCTCTCTTGCTATCCTCAGTGTTGTCTCTTTAATTCTGTTCTCATTGTTGAGCTGTCCACAGTGCTGCCAATTTTTAATTGTGAAACTGATTTTTTTTAATCACAGATGTGATGAGGGTAGTTAATTCACTCCTCTTGTAATTTGTTTATCCTCTTCTGTTTTTTGCCAGTGCTGCTCAGTCATTCTCTTTGTTGTAGGTTTTGGTCTCCATTCAACCTTCATTAAACAGGCAACTGAAAAATAAACCCTTTTATTGCTCAGAGCAAATTTAAAAGCTGTCCATGTGTCAGCCTGTAGCTTCACATTCATTTTAAACTAGCCCCATCTAGCCCTGCTACAGAAAGAAGTGGTCATGCATGCAGTGTGAGAGGCTGTCCTGTGCACTGTTGGGCAGACAAATCCCAACTAAAACCAAATCCCTTTCATTCCTTCTCTTCGTGCTTCCTTTTTGTTAGTTTTAGATGCTTTGCTTATCTGCAGGAACACTCAGACTAATACAAGTTTTGGGATTGATTGAGCCTGTAGAAGAGAAGGCTCTGGGGACACCTTATAGCAGCTTTCCCAGTACCTAAAGGGCAGACAAGAAAGCAGGAGAGGGACTTATTACAAGGAGTGATAGGACACTGGGAAACGGCTTCTAGCTGAGAAAGGGGAGATGCAGCTCAGATATCAGGAAGAAGCTCTCCCTGTGAGGGTGGTGAAGTGTGCTTGTCCATGACAGAGAGTTGGAACCAGATGATTGTTAAGGTCCATTCCAACCCAAACTACTCTGTGGTCCTAGGGCAGACTGAACATCTGAGTGAAGGCAGGACTTCTCTTTCAGTGCTAGTTCTGTCTTAAACCACTTTAAATTGTATATGAGCTTATTACCACCTGAAGTGGAGTTACTGTGGCCTGGATGCCAGCGTTAATATATGCCATGAGAACTCTACAGTTGTGAAAATCTCTAGAGAAGTGTTAAAATATTTAACTTTTAAGAGATACAGAATAATTACATACATCTACACTGTTTTGGGCTCCACTTGTCTTCTCCTAAAACTCTTCTGGCAATAACCTAATTACATTCCCTTGCACAAGTTGCTTTATAACCAGGTGGAGAACACGCTTAATGTTCACTTTCACCCGTGTGAAGAGTTAGATCACACAACACATAATTCCATGAAATATGTCTCAAGTGTGAGGACCATGTGTTTAAACAGGACATGAATTTAATGTCTCATGTCATTTCCAACCTGTGTTGGGGTGTGACTGCAACGAGAGGGCTGCAAAGCAAAAATGCAAGTCTTCAGTCCTGAGGAATAAACTAATCTCTGTGTGTCATTGCAGGCAGCCTGAAAATACACTTTTGAAACTCCTTTGTTTTCCAGGTTTGCATACAGGCAATCAACCTGATGATTTCCTATGCAGTCTAGAAAAACTAAATAGTTTATCTGTTTTCTGGCTAGAGGAGGAGCTGACTTGGCACCACACCTGTGGATGGATATGGTTGAGCTGCTAATGTCACACATTGGAGCTTTAGAACCTTTTGTCTTCCTGGTGCTGCTTTTTTTTTGTGTGTGCTTAGTTCAGTCATGAAGTTGAAGTTAGAGCTTATTAATGTGAGAAAAGAATGAACTTTAAATTTGAATTTAGTAGTAGGAAATGTGTGTGGATGTGCTAATTTAGATTTATTTTAAATAAGCCAATTTTAGAAGAATTCCCAAGAGGGGAGGTTTCACTGGCTTAGCTAGATCAATCTAAAAACTGTTTGAAGTTAAACTTGTCATGTAGATGAATAAAGCTGTAAAACATAATTATTACTGGAGCCTCATTTATATACCTTCTGAAACTTGTTTAGCAAGTGTTTACTATTAAAGGACAAGCATCTATTTATATGGAGACTAAATTCCTATCTAAATGTTACTGTGTTCTTGGCTTCTGTTATTCTTTGATAATGAACTTATTTCACTGTCCTTTCATACAGCTTGTGGTTTGAAGTGAATGCTCCCTTTCTACTGTTTGGTTTTTTCTATCAGTCCCTCTGTTGGTTGTGCTCCCTTGCCCCATTGTAGTCCTACATCATTTCTAAATTCTTTAGCTCCCATGTGGAGGACAAGACTTTGGGAGAGCAGGGATTTTCCTGTTGGGGCTTTTTAACTGACAGGGAATTATAAGGCTTCTCAGACAACTTGTCAGCTTCAGCTCTTCTGACTTGAATATTTCTCTCAAGAAAGCTAACGAGACACATAGGTTTAAAAAGAAAACCCCAAAACACCAACTACAAACACAAGCAAAACAAAATAGAGAAGAAACCCAAGTTCAGGTAGAAATGACAGTAAAGAAGAATGAATGTTTCAGGGAACTGGGATGTTCCTTCTTAGGAAAACCTTCAACATTTAATGAGGGAATGCTTACAAATGATTTGTGTGGATTCAGAATATTTGCATAAGGGTGTGTTGTTTAAAAAGTGAGAGCTTCATTCAGAAGGAGGAAACTTCCTAGTGGGGCAAGGAAGTGAAGCTTTATTGTTTGAGTCTCACTGTGTGATTAAAATACAGCAGTGATAGTGTCTTTCTAATTGTTTCTGACTTGCAAATCCCCTTCCAGGTAAACTTTCAGTGGGAGTGTAGGCCTCTCTGTAGGAAATTTGTATGTGTCTTTTTAAAGTTCTTCCTTCACAGAATCCTTAAAATAACACAACCTGGAAATTTACAGGATTAGGTGCCACATGGAGTAAGGTTTTGATAGTGACACTGCAGGAGAAAATGAACTCTTTACAGAGTAATCCTGTGTGACCCGATCTAGGTGGACCTGCTTTGACAGGGGGTTGCACTAGATGATCTCTAAAGGTCCCTTCCAACCCCTACCATTCTGTGATTCTGTGAGGATTCGGATCTCCCTGTGGTAAGGTGATATTATTTGCAGTCTCCTCCCAGGTTGTTGCTGTCTTGACTGGGGTTGTACAGTGCCACAGCTGAGTTTTGGTTTGTATCAACTAATATGAGAACTTCAGTTGCTTACAAGAAGCAGGTGGAGGGGAAAAAAAAAACCCAAGATGTAATAGGAAAGAAAAATCTTGTAGGGGAGTTCTGTGGAAATGACAGTCTTGTCATCTCTCAGTTATTCTATGTTGGGAACCTGCATTTTGCCCTTCCTTTCAGTGATGCTGAAAACCACAGCTCTGTCTCTGGAAACCACATTAGATACTATTGGATCTCCTCTATGTTGAAGATGCTCCTACAGCTGCTTTCACTATCTAAAACACTAAAGTAAAACACAGCTTCAGCTCTTAACTGTGAATTTTCTGTTTTGAAATGAAGCTGTGAGAGTGTTTGTGTTTTTCTGGTTTTAATCTGATGTGGGTATGGGGAAAAGTTTCTTGTTTCAAGGAGAACATGACTACTTCTGAGTTACAGCTCAACAGTTGATTTACCAATGATAAATTTAAAACTAGTTTGGGCCTGAAGATGATACAAAACATGTATTTTTGGATTTTACACAGAAATACTAATAGCTGAAGTCTGGGAGGGCAAGAATGTGCTTGCGAAGGTACAGCATCAAATGCAGACATCCTAGCTTACTTCTGGCTAACTGAGAAGGAACAGTTTCTGTGTTTCATTAAATTGTGTACAATGTGAACACCACTGGGAACATGGATTTGGGGCCTCTGTGACACCAGTTCCCAGCTGGTGAGGCACAGCAGGCTAGGAAGACATGCCAGCAGCAAGAGAGGAAAGCTCAAGTCATCAGAGTTTGTTAAGCTCAGTGAAGCTTGTGTGCATGTGGGCACTTATGTCTCTAATAATACAGAGGATCTGAGGAGCAGCATGAGATGTAATGGCAAGGGATCTGGACGAAAAGGAAGAGAAGGGAGAGATATTGGTAGAAAGTTTGGGGGACCAATGTCATACTGACAGCTATGACTCTGGTTCAAGTAACTTTATCTATCCAGTGTATGCTCATAGGCTATAGTACAGAGACCACTTCTTACTGTTTCTAAGCAAAGGTAGAATCTGTGAAATACTGAAATATGGAGGTAATGGAGTGTCACAGGGAGGTGCACAGTCCTAATGGTGTTACCTGATGGCAGTTTTGTGTGTGCAAAAGGTGTTCAGAGCACTTAATGCAGGTGGTTTGGGGTTGAGTGCCCCTCGCTGAGCTCAGTTCAGCAGCTGACATGAGCTGGAATGGCTCTGAGCACCCTCTGACTGAGTGCAAATCCTTATTTGTCTGATACTCACACCGAGTGGTTTGATGGGAACTTAAGTCTGTGCATTGAAGTAGATATGACTGGGAGAGTGAACACTGATGTCAGATGAAGTCTTGCTGTGCCATACTTACAGTGCCTTGACTTACTAGTTTTTTATTCAAAGACAGTGGAGGGTGGGTTATGCTGTTTTCTCCATACCTGGGCAGTTGCAAGTGTCAGCTAATACGGAATGTCAATGAGCAATGTCTCTTTTGTAACTTCAATGCATCATTTCAGGTGAGAAGTGGTAAGGGAAGAGTAATGAATACAGAACTTCTGGTCTTGCCTCCTATATGGGAGAAGCAACGTGAAGGGAGGAATAGGTGCTAGTAGGTGGTGTTTTTGCTCTTAGGAGATGTGTGTGTTCACCCCATGGGCTTTTTGGAGTGGCAGAGATCAGATTGTGTAGAGTGCAGGCATTGCTCATTGCAAATGCAGAAAACACTATGTTCTTCATTTCAAATTGTTAGAAAAGGCATCTGGAATTAGTTCAATGTTATTTTCTAAGGTATGGCAAAGTGAATGAATCATTATGCTCAAGTATAATAAATAGCACTAGAAAGGTTCTGTTTCCTCCTTCATTGAGTAGAGATTTGCCTGAAGATGGAGTTATTTTGTAGTTTGAATTCCCATTTAACTTGAAACTAGGTTGCTGACTTGTGGGTAAGCCATAAGCATCTCCTCCATTGTTTCGATGACTTAATTTAACATTGCAGTTGGTAATTAAAAGCATTTCCCCGCACCCCTTAAGGAGGATTTCAGTAGTACTTTGTACAATTTTGCATGCAGGGACTGACTGAGCTGCCTGGCTTGCCAACAGTAAGGAAAGGTGGTTTATGCTTGATGTGCTCTCACAGTGCTCTCCTGCAACTTGCCCCAGTTGCAGGTGGTCAGTAGAGTGTTGAGAACCAGCTTGTTAGTATTTGAAAATGTGGAGGATAACTTTGGGCTGCAAGGAGAATATGGGAGGAAAAATGAAGTACCAACACTCGGTGCCTTTAGCTAGTCAAAGTTGTCCAAAAGAAGCTTGTGGGCTAGAAACACTCATGCTTAGGTTCTCGCCTGCTGCTTTCTGCTGGAGCATTGACCTCTCCCTCTTTGGTTTTCTGGCATTTTGTTCTCATAGTCTTTCATGAAATCTTATTTGAAACATGATCATAACTTACAAAGCAAGCTGGACTGATGTATTGTTTCTTCCCCTTACTCACATCACTGGTGTCTGGGAGGGATTCTGGTCTCTGTCGGCCAAATCACTTCTGTCGCTATGACGAGATTATGTCTTCATCTTGAAGAGGTTGAAATGTAACCAAGATAACCAAGGGAGCTATGATCTGTGACTGACCAAATAATTATGAAATGGTTTTTACTGGAAGAGACCTTTGAAGATCATCTTGTCCAACCTCCTGCCATGGGCAGGGACATCTTGCACTAGATAAAAGTATTGACTTGAGAGCATTTGCTTGAATTCTTTTGCAGTAAGTGACAGTTACTGAGTAAAAATCATGTCTAGATCAAGTCTGCTGAATGTCCTGAGGTGACAGGTTTGAAGACAATACTGTTATCTAACACTTTGCTTCTTTAATTTCATACTGCAATGGTAAGAAATACCTTAACAAGGAGTCAAAGTGGCAGAGTGGGATCCTTAAACTTCTTAATAGTCACATGTAGGGCTTAAAATATGACCAAATATGAGGACAGGTGCTTCATTGTTGCTCATCAGTATTGAAGCAGCCCTAGCTATGCAATGTGCTGTGGCTAGAAAGTGTGATAGCTGCTCATGAAGAGACCAGAAGAACCTGTAGAGAAGTGAAAGGCATCACCTGTGAATCCTTGACAGGCTCTGGGCACAGTTTGTATGGTCAGAGCGAGGGAAAGAAATAACAGAAGTGTAACACACACAGAAAAAGGGTGGAATGCAAGAAAATAGTTGAGTGAAGTGACTTTAAGGGTTGGCTTCCAAATGTAAGTGGAGATGCGTGGAGGCCTGGGATGAGCAGGTGCTTGTGAGGAGTACAGGAACAGACTGAATGTGGTGAGGAGCAGGGACACCCCATCCCCAAGTAATCTGACTGTGGAGAGCTTTTTGAGGCCATTTCAGGAAAATAACAATGTACCAGCTGTGGGGTGCTGCATGGCTAGGAAACTCATTGCAGATAGATGAGAAAGGTTACTAGGAGCATGTTCAGAGGGCGAAGGCACTCTTGTGCTTGAAAGTGGTAAAAATCCAGTGTTCAGGCATAGGAGAGGTAAAAAAGCAACATAAGCTTGAGCTTCAAGAAAAGGAGATGGAAATCTGCAGATCCAGTGACCCTAAGAGATGGATGGAAATGCCAACCTAAACCCCCTTGCTGGTGCATGGGTTGGTGTACACAGATAGAGTTGCAGCTTGTTCCAAAGCAGCAATGTGGTTCTAGACAAATAAAGCAGAGTCCTAAAGCGTTGTTTACAGTGCCACCTCTTTACTTTGCTATGAAATAAAAGGACAAGCAACTTCAGAAGTTGATTTTGATGTGTCCAGTGACCACTTTGCATGCTGTTCAACTGACTGGACTAGTTGGGAGTTCAGCAAGCAGTAAAAGAAGTTGTCCTAGGTAGTCTTACACACCTTTCTTAAGCAAATAAAGTAGAAGGAGAATCAGTTTTCCCTTTCACTCTTTACTGATTTCCATTCCTTCCAGTTACCAGGTTATTTACTTGGTTCCACCAAGTAGTTTCTCTAGAGGATGTATTATTAGCAGAAGACCTTCTGGCAATCCCACCTTTGTCAAGAACCTTTGATAGTTGATGTCTAAGATAATGCTGTAACAAATATTGCATTTAACCGAACTTCCCGCCAGCGCCGTTCTTGTGAGTTGTTGAATTCTTGGGAATAATAGATAAATCAATTACATTTATTTGCTGTGCATCATCCTAATCCAAGGGTGCTATAGCTTTACTGAAGAACTTGGAGTTTCTGTACTCTAAAACGTGCTTAATGAGCAGCAGAGACAGAGGTACAGGTTCTATATAGGTTCCTCTATCCCGTAATATCAAGAAACTGCGAGCTGCAGCTTTGAGTTTTCATTATCTGGTAGAAAACACTGCCAGCCCTCTCCTATCTTTCTCTAGCAGTTCTGTAACAGAAAGCCAGTGTGAAAGTTAAACTTCTCTATAAAAACTAGACTGGGAGAAAGCTGGAAAATAGCCCAAAGTTTTGTTGTTTTTGTTATTGCTTTTTTTAGTTGGGTACTAAAAAGAAAAGGCTGAATTCCCTGTATTCCTTTTCTTGCTTTGACCATATAAATATGTAAAATACAGGAAAACTCTGCACAGATCCTGTCAAGATTTGTTTTGGATGTTTTTCACATTCTTTCTGAATTCCCTCTATTGCTGGTGTTTCAAGAACTATTTGTGGAAACCCTGTTTTCCCCACCATGGGATGTCCACTCTCCAAGTCTCCCATCTCCTTGCTTCAAACTCTGTTCCCAAAAGGGGATGTAACCCATTTGAAAGGCCAGTGACAAGCCACCAAGGTGGCTAGGGAAAGGAGCATGTGACCTAGCAGGGAGACTGAAAGGATGAGATTTGCTCAGCCTTAAGAGGGGAAGGCTGAAGGTTGATGTTCTGGCTATCTGTACCTACCTGAGGGAAAGCAATGGAGAAGTTGGAGCCAGATTTGTGCCAGGTGCATCAGAACAGGGCAGAAGGTGATGGACAGAAGCCCCAGTTAAGTATAAGGCAAGTTTATTTTACCACAGGGGTGTTGAAGCACTGGAACTGGTTAGTCTGTCCTTGAAGATACTCAGAAGCTGACTGCAAGTCAGCCTAGTCCCTTCCAACCCACATTATTCTGTGTTCATGACAGTCTGCACCTCTAAAGCAGCTGCTGAAGAGACTTTTCAGACAGATATGTCTGTTCCTTTAGCATTCTTGGTTCCTTTTAACCTGATCATGATGAACATGTTTGTAGGTTTTGTTTGTTTGTTTTCTGCATTTCTGGAGATAAAATAAATGATCACTAGTTGAGGAGAAGTTATTAACCTTTATGTTTTTCCAAGGAGTGATGCCTCCTCACTCTGTCTGCATGTTGGAATCAGTAACTGGCCTGGAGGCAGCAACAAATACACAATGGTTGTATGGTGCCTGCTGTCTGCCAGACTGGGGTTGGCAAGCAGAGTAGATCAAATCAAGGGCTGCATGAGAATTGAATTACATATGGAATGAAAACTCTGTATACTAGCAGGAAATTTGGCTGCCTTTTATTAAGTGCTTGAGTATCAAGTAATCAGTGTTACTTCAAAAAATGCATCTGTTATTGCACAGCAATGTCTGAAAACACCTGCAGTGATGATCTGGAAGAGCTGCCTTGTTGTCTGATATTAGACACCTGAAGTGAAAGTGAAGCTTCCAAATAAGCCAGCCTTCCTTCCTTCCTTCCTTCCTTCCTTCCTTCCTTCCTTCCTTCCTTCCTTCCTTCCTTCCTTCCTTCCTTCCTTCCTTCCTTCCTTCCTTCCTTCCTTCCTTCCTTCCTTCCTTCCTTCCTTCCTTCCTTCCTTCCTTCCTTCCTCTTGCTTTCATTTAAAGACTATGTTTTTAGACAAACTGCTTTAGAGATACTTCCTATGGACAAATGTAGGTTACACTAGCCCAATGCTAAAACATGCTTTGAGTTGTGAAAACACCACCTGGTTGTTAAATATGCGTTAGGACTTGCCACACAGGGAAACTTACTGATATAATTACACTAGTATAATTATGCTCAGACAGTTTCCTGCATTGACAAGCCCTTAGATGCAACTAGTTTGGCCTCTTCTTATTTAGTAACTCTCCAGGCCTCTGACTGCACAATGAAATTGCTTAATTCCTCACTAAAACAACTTCTGCGTGCGAGTTTAGTGCTGACTGGCAGTGCTTCCACAGTGCTGAGCAGACCAGCAGTTAAGCTTGAAAAAATGATGAAGAACGAAGAACAAAAGAAATGAACGTTCCAAGTTAGAAAATAAACAGCCCTGGAAACTCATCCTTACATAATGATGTGGGTTTTGGAGTAAATGAGCTGAGCCACGCTCATTCAAGAGTGAGGCTCATTCACGTTTTTTATGTACTAGGAGTGTCTTGGCCAGCTGACTCCTTGAGTCACTCCCTTATCTGTAGTTTTGATCCACAGTAACGTGCAGGAGTGGGAGCACACATGCAGCCAGCCTTGTGTTTGCAGTGGTTTTAAATTTGCAAAGCTCAATGTTTGGACTTCAGCAGCATCTCTGGGATGGTGCAGAGTTCCTCTGCCACCACCTTTCCCCCACCACTCTCTTGGGTGAGAAATTTTACTTGATTATTCATTTTATTTCAGTAAACTGCCAAAAGGCTTATTTTTCTAATATCTCTTTCCAGGTTTCTTCCTTTTTGGTAAAAAATACAGTTCTTGAGGTTGATAACTATGAACATTTAGTTCATGTAAATTGGATGAATTATTATAGAACACCTGTTTTTAATGGTAAAAATAAACCTTAAGGTGATCAGGGGACTGGAACATCTTTCATACAAGGAAAGGCTGCGGGAACTGGGGCTGTTTAGTCTGGAGAAGAGGAGACTGAGGGGAGATCTTATTAACATTTACAAATAATCTAAAGGGTGGGTGTCAGGAGGTCGGGGCAGCACTTTTTTCTATAGTAGCTAGTGACAGGACAAGGGGTGATGGGATGAAGCTGGAACACAAAAAGTTCCGCTTAAAGATAAGAAAAAGCTCTTTCACTGTGAGTGTGAGAGAGCCCTGGCACAGGCTGCCCAGAGGGGTTGTGGAGTCTCCTTCCTTGTAGGTCTTCAAGACCTGCCTGGACATGTTTCTATGTGATCTGATCTAGGTGACCCTGCTTCTGCAGGGGGGTTGGACTGGATGATCTCTAAAGATCCCTTCCAACCCCTACCATTCTATGATTCTATATTGGCACATCTTTATTCAATACCTAGCTTACCTTAATTCACACCTTCAAAATGGGTCTCTTGATGGCTTCAATCATCATATCAAGGCTGAAACCTCATTATTCATGTTATCATCTAGCAAATGGGTGAGGAGCTTCTGATACTTATCACGTGGTTGCTTTGGTTTATTAGCCTTTCATCTTTCTTGTAATTCATTCTTCCCTTGACAGCACATTAACAGTAAAATCCAGGTAGACATGTAGATTTTCCTATGCTTTTAAATGCTATCTCTCAAAAAGCATCTCCAGTGTTTGCAAAATAGGAATGGAGCAAATAATGTGCATTGGGGTATGAATTTTCACAGAATCTTAATGGCTGGAATGAATCTTGAAAGCTCATCCAGTGCAACTCCTCTGCCAGAGCAGGACCACCTAGAGTAGGTCACACAGGAACTTGTCCAGGTGGGTTTTGAATGTCTTCAGAGGAGACTTCACAGCCCATCTGTGCAGCCCCTTCCAGTGCTCCCTCACCTCAACAGGGAAGAAGTTTTTCCTTATGTTTCTCTGGAACCTCTTCTGTTCCTGCTTGTACCCATTGCCTCTTGTCCTATCATTGGCCATCACTGAGAACAGCCTGACTCCATCCTCCTGACACTCAGCCTTCATGTATTTGTAAACATGAATGAGATCCCCCCTCAGTCTCCTCTTCTCCAAGCCAAAGAGCCCCAGCTCCCTCAGCCTTTTATCAGAAGGGAGATGCTCCACTCCATCATCTTTGTGGCCCTGCACTGAACTCTCTCCAGCAGCTCCCTGTCCTTCTTGAACGTAAGGACCCAGAACTGGGCACAGTATTCCAGATGTGGTCTCACAAGGGCAGAGTAGAGGGGGAGCAGAACCTCTCTCACTCAACCTGCTGCCCACAGCCCTTCTAATCAACTCCAGGATGCCATTGGCCTTCTCGGCCATGAGGGCACGTTGCTGGCTCATGCTCATCCTGCTGTGCACCAGGACCCCCAGGTCCCTTTCCCCTACACTAGTCTCTAACGGTTCATTTCCCAGCCTGTGCTGGTACATGGGGTTGTTTTTTCCCAGATGAAGACTCTACACTTGCCCTTGTTGACTTTCATTAGATTTCTCTCTGCCCAACTCTCCAGCCTGTCCAGGTCTCACTGAATGGCAGCACAGCCTCTGGTGTGTCAGCCACTCCCCCAGTTTAGTATCATCAGCAAACTTGCTGACAGAGACTCTGTTCTCTCATCAATGTCATTAACGAATATATTGAACAGTACTGGTCCCAGCACCGACCTCTGAGGGACTGCACTAGACACAAGTCTCCAACTAGACCCTGCCCCATTGATCACAGCTCTCTGCCAGTTAACAAGCTCTTCAACCAGCTGCTCTCTTCAGCCAGTTAACAATCCACCTCACTACCTGATCGTCCAGCTCACACTTTCTCTGTTATGCTGTGAGGATGCTGTGGGAGATGATGTCAAATGCTTTAGTGAAACCACATCCACCATCTGTTACCTGGTTACATCTTCATAAAGGCTGTCAGGTTGGTCAAACAAATTTTGGCAGGTTTTCGTGGGTGGGGGGTGTCACCTTGAGCCCTGAAGTCCAGCAGTATCCTCCTCTGTAACACACTTCACCACTCTGCAAAACCTGCGTAGTAGGAACCTTTGTGCTAAAGGAAAGCATTCTCCTACAGGTACAGCTTCTGCCAGGTGTAACAGTGAGCAAGTGGTGGGAATTACTTGGGAGTGCTTTAACGAGGAGTTGGGGCAGCTGAATCACTTGGAATGTAGCAATTGTGTTTTATGATTGAGGCTCCTGGGTTGGGTTTTTTTCTTAGATAGAAAAGAATAGGAAAGCCCCAGCCACTGCTGTCATCACCTGAGTCCCTATTTTGTGACTCTGCATCACAGCTGGCTGCTCTAATACATTTTCCACAAGAGTGTTTGATTTTTACCTTTGAGGAAATAGTCCAAAAAGTGAATTCAGATCAACAGTTGTAACATTTATCTTTTTATTTCCTTTGAAGTTCAATTCCCATCCCTCAGTTCCGTGGCTAATGCATGTCTATCTCTTTTGTGAGGCAAAAATATAGGTTGACTGCTTATCAGGTCAGAGCTGCTGTTTACTAAACAGGACTTATCTCCTTGAAGCAACACCCTCCCCTAAAGAAGTTTGCCTAGGCAGTTGAGCCAGAAGTGTTATTTTTTAATTAAAAAAAGCTTATTAAAATGAAAATCATTTAAAATGTTTCAAATGAAGATTCAGAGTGGTAGTGTCCTGCTTTCTAAACAGCTTGCTGCTTTTTTATTTCTCTCTTGGACATGCCAGTTGTAAAACCGTGTCATTGCATCTTTCCCCAGGAGTCTGTACTTCCCTCAGCATTTCATGTTACTCTCAAAACTCAATATAAGCCTTTTATTTACTGTTTGTCACTAAAACCCCACTGGAGGAACATAATGATGCCGTTGAGCAATGTGTGATTAGATATGTCCTCATTACGCCCCTGTGAGAAGTACTAAATGATCCCATTTTAATACAGCAGGAGGAGGTTGTGCTATTTAATTAGCAAATGACTGAGTTTTGCAGCAGGAATAGTTTGATAGTCTTGATACTTCCAAATCTTGTAGGCTGTTTTAAAATTGTTTCTTAAAACTAGTCTTAACATATCACATCTGGGACAGAAAAGGAAGAACAGGGAAGTAGGGATGTGGCAGTAGATACAGAAATGTTAGAAGGTGTAAAAATAGACACTGAAGAGAAGTTAAATGCTTAATACTGATGAGGGAGTAGTTGATGAGGTAATAGAGGTAAGGCAATACATAATGCAGCTGGAATGTAGAGTATTGATAATGGGAAATGGAAGTGTGAAAATACAAATGGCAGGAACCTGGGCAGAAAATGGAAATCTTTTTAAATGGATGGTGCTGTGGGGATCATGGAATGACAGGAAAATCACAGAGTAATGTTAATGGCTAGGACATGGTTTTCAAATGGGAGCATTCTCTTTAGCTTGGAGAGGAGGAGACTGAGGGGGGATCTCATTCATGTTTACAAATACAGAAAGGGTGAGTGTCAGGAGGATGGAACCAGGCTGTTATCAGTGATGGCCAATGATAGGACAAGGGGAAATGGACACAAGCTGGAACACAAGAGGTTCCAAAGAAACACAAGGCAAAACTTTTTCCCTGTTGAGGTGAGGGAGCACTGGAAGGGGCTGCCCAGATGGGTTGAGGAGTCTCCTTCTCTGGAGACATTTCAAACCCATCTGGATGAGTTCCTGTGTGACCTACTCTAGGTGGTGCTGCTCTGGCAGGGGGTTTGCACTGGATGAGCTTCCGAAGTTCCTTCCAACCCTTAAGATTCTCTGATTGTGTTACAGAAAGATGGAAGTGTCTGTAGCAGTGAGCTGTAAAGCATGAAGCAACAGAATGGCTGAAATCATAGGTGGGAGCCAGATTTCTTTGGAAAAATGGTAGTAAACAAGATTTTGGTGGAGTAGAGATAGATGGTTGGTGCACAGCCTCCTGATCTGATATGGAGGTGGATAATAGAAGCCTTTGTCCTATTGCAAGTGTAAATATTTGTGGGAGTATTTTTTTTCCTTTATGTTACTTTGCAGCTGTGCTGATAATGCTATAAATACCTTTGTTAGTTGTCATATCCATAGCAGAGGGTTCTTTCAGCTTAAGAACAGAGAAACTTTGTGAACTTGTCACACCAAGCAGGGGATCCGGTGACTGCGAGGGCTGCCTGAGAGAGTTAATCACCTTCATAAAAACATTTGAAGTGAGCAGAGGTTCAGTAAGTTTTGGGAAGATAACAAATCCATATCTTAGAAGTCAAGATGTGCAGGAATTTAAAAAACAACAGCAACAAAGTTGCCAAAGGTTGAGCAGAATTAGTCATCCACGTACTTCAACTTGCCTTCAGGGATGTGCATAGGAGAGGTCAGATGCAGAAGCAGAGGGGCTGCTCGTGGTGAGGAGTGGGTTAGAGATGAGAGTATAGAGCTACTGTGTGAGAACTAAGGAGATACTTAATTTCTCAGAACAGTTGTTGATGCTGCAAAGACAAGAGGGATAAATTTTAAGACAAATATTAAAAATAGAATTGCTGTATTTCCATTGAAAGCAAAACTGAAGGAGCTGATATACCAATATTAAGGAGACAGAATGATCTTTTATCACAAAAACCTGAAGTTTTAGGTCATGGAAATGCAAGTCTTTAGCAGTAAGCATCTGTAACTTACTCATTTGGTGTTGAAGAATCACAGAGTTTTCTGAAAGGGAGGAAAACAAGCAAATTGTACTCAAAAGTGTTGTGTGCCTTAGAGTATGTTTGGAAGAGAAGATCTGAAACAAACTTCCCAAATGTAAAACATAGGAGAAATTCCAAGGTTTTAAAAATGAAATAAAACAACTATCCATCTCCCATCATATTCCAATGTCAGTCCAAGCTCTCTGGATTCTGGTGAAGTATCTGCTACGTGAGGAAATTGGTGCTGAAAGTCAAGTCACTAGAATGGGAAAAATAAGAAAGAAGATACTGATGAGTGGGGAAACTGGCCATGGGCAGTGTGGAAGGGTAAAGTGAGGAATGATGCTGCTGAGGTTGGGAATAATCTTGTTTCATTAACTGCCTTTGCATAAATGTTAGGAGTAAGTCTGTAAAACTTCATCATGGAGGCATTGTCAGGAAAAAGGGGGACCTGAGCAGCATGCAGAGAGAGCAGGCTAATAGATAAGGGTTAACATAATAGATATATTAAAGGTCATATAGCTGAGATTTAATAGTGATCTGTGAGATGATTAGTTATAAATAACTGAGACACTGAGTGATCACTGGATGGCCGAGAGCTGCTGTTAAAAAGCAGTGGTACAAGAGGGAAATGCAGTTTAGGGCTCATTAATCTGATACTTCCAATTGAGAGGAAGTATTGGTGTGGTTGTGCTGAGCCCTGCTGGGACCTTGTGTAGAAGAACACTTGTTCAGGAAAGGTAAGCTGAAAATGCATTAGCTTAAAAAAACAGCTGAAAGGATGAGAATGAAGCCTGGTTATGAGAAGAGACTTAAAGAAAAGTATAGTTTGTAATTAAGAATGAAATGGTAATTTGATTTAATCTGCAAGTACAATAAGGAGCACTTAATCTGAAGATCAGTGAGCATAACCTGATGAGGAATAAATGAAGTTGGAGCATTAGAGCATCATAGTTCTAGGACAGCTTACCAGGAGGGCAAATGAGGGTGGAAAAGTGGAGATGAACCTGTTAGTGAAGGGATGAGTATTATTTCTTGGTGCTAGCAGAGGACTGAACTTGATAATGCCAGCAAACCACACTGGGGTTCTTACAGAAGTGAGGAGGACCCTCGTGGGTTATTTCACATGTGGAGATTTTGCTGCAAGCAAGTTGTTGCTTTAGACCACAGGAAATCTGAGTACTGATGCTGCAAAAGTTTTGAGTACTCGAGCTGGAACCTTGCACACTTCCCTCTGGATTTTTAGTGCAATTTCCTAGATTGAAACAGCCAC
Organism: Colius striatus; assembly: GCF_028858725.1. NCBI lineage: Eukaryota > Metazoa > Chordata > Aves > Coliiformes > Coliidae > Colius > Colius striatus. The sequence goes on along the minus strand of NC_084762.1, from coordinate 93,293,712 downwards.
AAGCAGCTTTTCTGCTTCATGTTGTCTCACCTATGGCTGGTGCTGGAGCTCAAGAATACAGTACAGCAGCAGACTATTTGCACTATTTGCTTTCTGTTTCAAGGAAGCAGTAGGATATAGTTCTAATAATTGGTTGCATTTTCCAGAGAGCTGAGATATGCAGGAACAGCTCCTGTGCTGGATTCCTCTCCTCAGCCAGCTGTGTGAGGAGCTGGTCAGTGCAAAACGCATGTAGTGGAAATGCATGCATTGTGTTCACTTCAGATGCATACAGCTCATCCAAATGTGATGGCAAAGGTGCTGTGAGTGGTAGAAACTGCATTTTTGTAGGTGTTTGCTCAAATAAATGTGGTAAGGTGATTTGCCTTGCCGTCTGTTTTGAAAGAGAGGTTCTTCCCTGCAACAAAGATTTGGTTCTCACTTTCCCAGCAGTGCCTGCTGGTCAGATCACCTGAAGATTTGTTTAGCTCTCAATTTGATATGGCTGATGGCTAATTTGATGCTTTTTCTTTTTTCCAGTGCTTGCACCTCCTCCACCATTGCCACCACCAGTACAAGGATATGCCTTTAAACCACCACCTCGACCAGACTTTGGCACTTCTGGGAGAACAATCAAACTGCAGGCCAACTTCTTTGAAATGGACATTCCTAAAATAGATATCTACCATTATGAATTGGATATAAAGCCAGAAAAATGCCCTAGAAGAGTTAACAGGTAATACTGTGCTTTGCTTTTCCTCACTTTATTTACATTCTCGTTTTCCTTTGAAAATACTGGAGCTCTGTGCCTGTCTTCACTGACAGCTTGGAGGGTATGTCTGCCTTTACTCACTGTTTGTACTGATAGCTTCCAACTTTGCATATCCATTAACAGTTACTCTTTTTCTCCAAGTCTTTCTGTACCAATCCCAGATTCAGTGCTAATGAGCACTGAACTTGTCAGCCTCTTAAGATGCTGCTGCTGAAAGTCACTGGTGACAGATAAACTCTTAACTCCAGTACAGCTAGGTCAGTACAAGCCAGCTTGATAAATATGAGTCTTATTATTGCTTGGTTAAATATTAGAGTGCAACTGTCTCAGGGAGTTGGTGTTACCAGCCGCTTGTCCCACCGTCCCCTACTGACAAGGGGAGGCAAAGCCCATTGGTTTGTACTTCTGTGAGAAGATTGTGGAGAGACTAAACTAGGTATGAAATTATCCTTCATTGGTAGATTCTATATAAGGCAAAGATATGCTCCTGAAACACCAAGGTGAAAACGTGGATCACTTGGCCAAGGAAACAAGCAATTATGTCTTGCATTGGCATGTGTGCCTTATTAGTCACAGTGTGGCAACCTCATTGACTCGAAGGGATGGTGTTGCCAGAAGTGAAACTTGAGACCAAGACTTGGCACTAACTACAAACCACAAGTGTCATCATCATAACTACCTACATCTTGACTGTAGAGGGTTGGAATGGCATGTTTATATATTCAAGAGCAAAGCCTTTCCTTATTAAAAAAGGCCACGTGGGTGGAATACGTGGTCATGAGCATGAGCAAAGTGTGGAGTCAAAAAAGCCACCTGAAAGCCCAAGTTTTCTTCATGTGAATTAATAAACCAGAGTGCATTATCCACTGGTATGCTAGAGAGTGGGTTATGAGAGTGTTTTCCCAAAGCAGCATCACTGTGCTTTCCTGCCCTGTTTCGGTTTTTCTCTGTGGCGGTCTATTATAAATTCAGTTTTTAAGCTAGTTGAGAATTTAATTCAACTTTAAATTCAAGCTCTACTGAAAGTGTACTAAGCTAGACTCTTGCCCAAGGGCAAGCCTGCTGATTTCACTGAGGAACTGTTGCTGCACTGGAGTTTTTGACAGTCACTTTTTTTGTTGTGGGATCTGTGAGAGCTTTGCTTTCCTAAACTGCTGTCCCTGCCACTGACTCCAGCCCTGGCAACTGGTGTCCTGCTCACTAATGCAGGTTGCCGTGCCTCTGTAGCCCCTCTGGGAGCAGAGTGCTGCTCAGCTCTTGTGTCTTGTACTTCTGTGTGATCACCTCCATTATGGTCCAGCATCTGGATTCTTATTCATCAATGGCAGAGACTAGAATTATTAAATAATAAAGCACCTCTTCTGACTGAAAAGGCAGATTATGTTCAGTAGCAAGTTCTCTCTCCCCTGACAGCTTCTGACCTGCTCTGCTTTGTCAGATTAGTCACTCTCTCTGTTGTGGTAACAGGAGCAAGTACAAATCTGCATAAATTATATGTCTTTTGCAGTAAACAAGGATGTCATAAATGCATTTGACAGTGGTATGGTGCATGTAACTCAGGGTACTGTGGGAAGGATACAAATTGGATTCACTTAATGAGTGTATGTTTTATTTCTTCTGGGTACTTATTCCTGCATGCTTTGCCTTGCAGATGTACATGCACTCACTTCTGCCTAGATTTTTGTGAGCTGTAACCTTTCAGTCCTACATGATACCTATATTGTTGTGTATGCTTATATAAATGGATGTACACAGCATTTTGCAGGATGCACATGAAGTCCAATTTTAAATGACAGGTTTTTTTTCAGCTGCCTTGCACATTCCTAGTACTTCGGTTCTATAATTCAGATGTAAATCGTTTTTATCATGTATTTAATATATTGTTACCTCTAGAAAGTATAGAGGGAGATTCTGGTTTAATTCATGATCATCCCTTATCTATCCCAGCTTTATTAGTCAGTTTTATTCTAGAGCTTACTACAGCTTTGGACTCTGACTGCAGGGGTGTGGGCAGTGTGTGTGCAAGTTTCATGCTGGTGAGACAGAAGCAGGACTGGAAAACACACAGCTGAGACAATGTGCTGCTGTGCCAAATGAATACAGTCTGACTGCAGTTCTTCACATGTCCCACAAAAGCTAGGTCTATTTGGATAGTTAGATAGGCAGAGTGGGCAATGTGAGTTTGGTTCTGCTCTGGGTTTAATTCACCAGGACAGCTGGGACTACTGCAGGTTTCAAGGTGAGCTCATCAGGCAGCCACTGGTCCCTAGTTCTTGGTGTGCTTGTGTGATCTTAGTAGAATAGTCATCCCAAAGGGCTGAAGTTAGTGAGTTGGTAAATAACTCTTCTTTTAACGTCACATGGAGAAAATAACTTACTTTGTGTTAAGATATCTCCACCCACAGCTGAGGAGCACCATTGCTAAATGTAGTTTGTGTTCATTTTTATAGAAAGTAGTTCACAAAAGGAAGAACTTGCTCAGTAAGAGAATGGGCTTTCCATTGCTTAGTCTTTAACTCAAGGTTGAGAATTATCTCCTTCTTCCTGCCCTGCAAATTATGTACTTGTTCAGTCAGATATTGCAGACTTGATGTTACTGAGTCAAGTTTTAGTTACACTTCTCAGGAGGTCAAGTAAGTTTCTTTCAGTGGCCACATCTTGTCTTAAAGCCTTGGGATACAGCAAAGAAGTTGTCAATTGAAACAGTCTTCATTCTTTTCTTAGAGGAATTCAGAGTTTCAGCTTGGAATTTTGCATTGCTATAATACCTGACTGTAAGCTGGGTTAATTATCTTTCCAAGTCAAGGTGTATGAAGCAGTCACCTGCAGCATCTCAGAGCTGCTAGTTGACAACAGTACTGAAGAAGCAGTGGTTTTCTTTCTGTGTCAGTTGAACTTCTTAATCCATATTTTGCCCTAAGCTATATGTTAAGGATCTTGTAGGCAGTGTATTGCAGACTGCAGCTAGATCTCAGCTTTTGCATCCTTGTGGTACAGGACATTTGAACTAAAGACCTTTGGCATCAAAGGATGTTATGATTCCAACAGACCTCTCATCAGATGGTGAACTGATGGTGAGGGTGATGGAGCAGTGGAACAGGATGTCCGGAGGGGTTGTGGAGGCTCCTTCCTTGGAGGTCTTCAAGACCCACCTGGACATGTTCCTATGCGACCTGATCTAGGTGAACCTGCTTCTGCAGGGGGGTTGGACTAGGTGATCTCTAAAGGTCCATTCCATTCCATTCCATTCTGTTTTGTGTGACCAGTGTGTCAACACTGTGATTTGACAAGAATTTTGTGAGTGGTTACCTCGTTCATACAAACATGCAACCTGGTTCCAGCCATGCTTAAATCACACACCTGCAGAACCATTTAGATTGGAGAGGAGAGAGACCCTGGGAGAATGTCAAGCAACTCTTGGTTTAAGCTTGAGAGAGCACCAGCTTTCGCTTCACCATGTTCAGGAGGTCACAGAAAAGAGGAAGGAAAGTTTCTGAAAAAGCTAAAAATAGCTGCTGTAAGAAAACAGTTTAGTCTGTGGAAAGGTGGCTTTAATTTGGTTCAGTCAAACAAATCTTGCCTTTAATAGCCAACTGTGGACAAGCCTTTCACTTACCTAATGCCTCTATTCGTAAATATTAGTGTTAGTGTACATCTGCTACTTAACATTAAAAGTATAAAGTTGAACTAATGTAATCTTTTTGTATTTTCAGAGAAATAGTGGAGCATATGGTTCAGCACTTTAAAACCCAGATTTTTGGGGATCGCAAACCAGTTTTTGATGGAAGAAAAAACCTTTATACAGCTATGCCACTGCCCATTGGGAGAGATAAAGTAAGTTTTAAATAGAAAAATGTCTAGCTGGTATTTTTAATGTAACATTTGCAACTGATAGAAACTGATCTTATATTTCTGGAATAGAGATCTTCTCCTGTTGCCGTTTTGCTCAGTGTGCTTTACCAGGACAGAAGTGTGAGCTTTATTGCCTTTCTATATCTGTTCTTTCCTCCTTCTCTTTCTCCCCACTTGTGTGATTTCTGCTGCTTTGGTGAGCTGCAGCAACTGCCCAAGACAGTGAGCAAACTCAGTATTGGTACTGAGGAGAAAGTGAAGGTGCAATTGAGTTTGGGAAAGGGGAGTAGAAGCACCCCTGGGCAGCAGCAAGTTGTTGTGTCACCTCATTAATCTCATCAAAGCCCACTGTAAGCTGATTCTCGCTATCCACTAGCTGGAAGAAACTCCCTCATCCCTCTGTTGCCTCTTCCCTAATCTTTTACAATGTGAGAAGCAAATTAAACTGGGCAGATTAAGACTTGCTAGCTTAGCCCTGGGGTGGTTGAGGAGGATTCATGTGTTCTGCTTGCCAGCTCTGTACATGGGGCAGTGACCTCTGGACACTCTGGTTGTAGCTGTGAAGTATAGCTATGTCTGTGCCTGTTGACTGATGAGATCAACTGTTGGAACATGCTAACACACAAGCCATATAAAATAATTTAGCTGATGGATCTGTGGTCTAATATCAGATTGCATTTTCTGTGGCTTTATTTAGAGGAACACTTGAGGATACACTCGTTCTTGTTTCTAGTTTGATAACTACAGTCATTCCCACAGGCTGTTTTACCCTGCTGTGGGTGCAAGGTGAGGCCTGCACAGTTAGGAGGGAAGGCTGGCCTATCCCAGAGAAGCTGATTGCAACCTAAGTGCACAAAATGTAAGGAGGAAAGGGAAATACAGAGAAGTGGTGAAACTTGCTTGTGTGATAAAACTGGGAACAGAGCTCAGGTCTTCTGAAATTCAGTAGCAGTGTGCTATAAAAACACAATCACAGAACTGTTTGGGTTGGTCAAGATCTTTAAGATCATGGAGTCCAGTTGCTAACCCAGCACTGCCACGGCCAACACTAAACCATGTCATCCAGCACCACAGCTACGTGTCCTTTAATTATCACCAGGGATGCTGACTATCATCTCCCTGGACAGCCTGTTTCAGGGCTTGACAGCCCTTCTGGTGAAGAATTTTTTACTCATCTCCAATCTAAACCTCCCCTGATGCAACTCGAGGCCATTTTCTTTTGTCCTGTCGCTTGTAACTTGGGAGAAGAGACCAACCCCCACCTCGCCACAACCTCCTGTCAGGGAGTTGCAGAGAGAAATCCTGTTTTCCCTCAGCCTCCCCTTCTCCAGACTGAACACCCCCATTCCCTCAGCTGCTCCTCACAGCACTTGTGCTCCAGCCCCTTCCTCAGCTCTACTGCCCAGCTCTGGCCCCGCTGCAGCCCCTCAGTGTCCCTGTGGCAGTGAGTGAGGGGCCCAGCACTGAGCACAGCCCTGGAGCTGCAGCCCCTCAGTGTCCCTGTGGCAGGGAGTGAGGGGCCCAGCACTGACACAGCCCTGGAGCTGCAGCCCCTCAGTGTCCCTGTGGCAGGGAGTGAGGGGCCCAGCACTGAGCACAGCCCTGGAGCTGCAGCCCCTCAGTGTCCCTGTGGCAGGGAGTGAGGGGCCCAGCACTGAGCACAGCCCTGGAGCTGCAGCCCCTCAACGTCCCTGTGGCAGGGAGTGAGGGGTCCAGCACTGAGCACAGCCCTCAAGATGCAGCCTCCCCAGGGCCCAGCACAGGGGTAAAATCCCTGCCCTGGTCCTGCTGACCACACTATTTCTGATACAGGCCAGGATACCATTGGCCTTCTTGGCCACCTGGGCACACTGCTGGCTCATGTTCAGCCACTGTCAACCAAGATCCCCAGGGCCCTTCCCTCTGGGCAGCTTTCCAGCCATTCTGCCTGACGCCTGTAGTGAAAGCTGTTCATGCTGTGCTTTGCTGTTTGATATTGTATGCCTGTGCAGTGCTTGACATAGTTAATAGTTTGATTTGAATCAAGCTCTTAATCTCTTATGTGTACTTTTTATTTCCTCCCAGTGCATTTAAGTGAATGTCATGCAGCAAAGGTCAGGCTCTACTGGAGTCTTACCTTTTTTTCATTAACCAATATGGAATGTCCGGGAAAACTATCAAAGAATCATTAAAAGTATTAAAGGTTTAAAAGAATCTCTGCTTTCACCTGAAATATTCCATTTCCTAGAGATTTGACACATAAGATTGCAAAGTACTTGCCAAAAGTGCAATGATACTTGATGAGTGTCTCTTAGGGTTTAAACAAATCCAGTGGATGCAAGCTGAATTACCTTGTAATGCTTTCCAAGTTGTGGATGACTGACAATATATTTATGGCAAGTATGAAGTTCTTCATTTAATAAGTAAAGGTAAATGAAAAATGATTTAGCTTGTGGAGGATAAACCAACTGGGATCGACTTAATCCTCAGATCTAGTGAGACTGAGGTGTGAGTTGACCCTACTGTGATGGGGAGCTGGATGAGATGACCTCCTCCTCTTGTTCCTTCTGTGTCTGAATCCCTGCTGTCCAAGCAGGACTCAATGCTTTGGGTTTTAAAGCCCACATACACTACATCAGACTTGGCAAAAATGAGGTCTAGTGGCAGTGTGTCAGCAGGAAATGCTTTTGATGCCCCAATTCCTTTGTGTTTGTGCAAATGAATGTTGTAACTTACACCTGGGACAGGGCTGACTTATATGATTTTATTAAGCATTTTGAGTGGGACAGAATTACCCAGCCAGAGAGATGATCTTTTGCCAAAGTCAGTCTCTGGGGAGAGTGTTTTTAGCAGAGGTTAGCACAAGGTGGTTCAGATAATTTCGTCTGTGGCTCACATTCAGGCTTGTTTTTAATAAACTGGTTTTTTTCTCCCTATGTTCCATGGGACATAGGACTTCAAGTTGTTCTGCTATACATATATTTGTGTCATTACCCTGGAGGAAAGAGCTAATAGAGATAAATCTTCAGCTGGTTTAAATCGGATGTGAGGAAATTTAGCTTAATGAGGGAAATTTTTACATGGTGCTAAATTGATTTAAGCATGGTTTAAACCAGTCTAAAGCTTGTAGGTATTAGAACTTTCCTCCAGCATAATTAGATTAAGTTTCTTTAAGGCTTTTTTGCCTCTTCTGTTCATAGCAAATGTAGGAAGTTTACTGCACATCTGTTTACATTTAGGATCATACTGAAAAGATTCATGAATGTACAATGATTAATAGATGGTCTTTAATCTCAGTGGAAGATGACCTTGGTTTACTTGCAGCATGTGTCAGTAGTGGAAGAACTGATGCTGAACAGAAGGCTGACACCAAATGGCCAACATTGTTTTTCCTCTCCTGTTGCTCTTTGACTTAATTAACACATTCTGTTCTCATCTCTCATCCATAGTGGTTGCTATGGGGTAGGGTTTTTTGTCCTTGCTGACATCCCTGCTGTTTGTAGAACGTTCCTCTCATACATAGATCCTTTTCTGCTTGGCCTTTGTGGTGATTTGTACCTATTTTCATTGCTTTCATTGAGAAAAAAGAACTGTGTAGGGCATTTCAAAGGTATGAAGATATTGACAGTGTCCTGTTCCCTTCTGTGTTCTAACAGCAAGCCCACGTCACCTCTAGCTGTGGCTTTATACTCAACTGCTGCATTACTTGCATATTTCACCAAAGTATCCCCCTATGATTAGGAACTGGAATTAAATTTTAACTGAACTTGGAAGTTGTCTCACCTGGCAAGATTCCAGAACAACTGATTTGTCTTAACAGTCATCTTGAGGAGTATTTAATGAGAAAACCAGTAAATGGAGTTGCAGTTTGGTACAGAAATGCTGCTACTCTCCCCTTTTTCAGAAGGAACGTGTTAATTCTGTCTGTGGCCACAAGCTTGCTTAGCTTGATTTTGTCCATGTGAAGCAGTGCTGATGACTCTCAATGTGACAGAAGCACACCTTTTTCTTTCAGCCATAGCTTGAGGTTTCCAAACCAATCCATGGGAGATGAGCACTCAAATACTAGATTAGAAACTCTGCATCTCTTTCCCTCTGAATCCCTTGGAAGGAAAAGCTCTTGAATTACTAGAGAAAAGGCACATTGTGTGCCCAGAACATAATAAAATAATCATGTAGTGTTGCATATGTTTTATAGAGAAGGAGTACTAAGAATTCCCCAGAAACACGTGGTCAGATTTAGGTTTTCCTATTTCTAAACAGTGAAATGCTGTTTTGTACAATCAGATGATATCAGCTACAAGAGCTGTTATTTTTAAGAACAGCTTTCAAATTTTTCCCCGGGCTTAAAGACTGTTCACATCCCCACAACAACATCCCTTTCATTTAGCTCCTTTAGCTGCAAAATTATGTTAGCTGTGTTAGGGAGTGGGTCTAGCAGGTAGTAGCTTAGTGTCTGAGATGGGAAGCTTTTTGTTTGGGGGTAGATTACACTTGGTGAAATTGCAGGGAATCAAGCATTAAATTTTACTTCAGAGTTTATTACTACTAAGAAAGTACATGGTAAAATTCCAACTTAAAATCACTTTGACTTGAAGTTTTTCAGGTTTTGCTTACTCTGACAACCATAAGCATGTTCATTTGCCCTTAAATATAGAGTGAGATAAAATGTTACTTGTTAGATGTATATATGATCATGTGGATGTGGGTTAAGGGCACCTTTGTTTTTGGTTTAATGTATTTTAATCATTTTAGTATCTTTTTTAAACATGAGTTACCTGCTACTGAAGAGCTTAAGTGAGATATTAAAGGAAGAAAAACCTGGAAGGTTGGATTTAAAGCTTGGTTATTTGAGCAGTGGCTCTAATTCAATTGTTCTGAAGTAGGGTTAGACCCAGCAGCAAAAATTGTTTGGGCCAAATTCAGCAGTATGAATTCCTCATTACAGCTATGCTTATGCTAACTTCATTGGTGTTTGCAGTCTAGGAACTGGAATAGAAATTCTTCAATCCTGAGTCTCTTATTTGCACCAGTGACACAGGTACTGCAACACAGGTAGCCCTGTTCTTCATCCTGTTGCATTCTGTCATGCAATTGATAATAAGCTGAACATGAGCCAACAATGTGCCCTCGTGGCCAAGAAGGCTAATGGCATCCTGGGATGCAACAAGAAGAGTGTGGGCAGCAGGTCAAGGGAGGTTCTGCTCCCTCTCTACTCTGCCCTGGTGAGGCCTCATCTGGAGTCCTGTGTCCAGTTCTGGGCTCCTCAGCTCAAGAGGGACAGGGAACTACTGGAGAGAGTCCAGCACAGGGCCACCAAGATGATCAGGGGACTGGAGCATATTTCATATGAGGAAAGGCTGTGGGAACTGGGGCTGTTTAGTCTGGAGGAGACTGAGGGGAGATCTTATTAACATTTATAAACATCTAAAGGGTGGGTGTCAGGAGGCTGGGACATCCTTTTTTTCTATGGTAGATAGTAACAGGACGAGGGGTAATGGAATGAAGCTGGAACACAAAAAGTTACACTTAAACATAAGAAAAAACTTTTACTGTTTCAGTGAGGGAGCCCTGGCACAGGCTGCCCGGAGGGGTTGTGGAGTCTCCTTTCTTGGAGGTCTTCAAGACCTGCCTGGACATGTTCCTATGCAACCTGATCTAGGTGACCCTGCTTCTGCAGGGGAGTTGGACTAGGTGATCTCTAAAGATCCCTTCCAACCCCTACCATTCTATGACTCTATGGTGATTCTATGAATGAAGGGGCTTCTTAAACTGAAACCAAGAGGGAAGAAAAAGAAAATGGAATTTGCCCTTAGGTTATGGGCACCAGAGTTGTTAATAATCAGATTAATTGCCTATTCATTGTATTAGGAATAACAGAAATAGTGAAGCTTGATTTGGTGGAGAAGTTTAAAGGATAATGCAGCTCAGGTGCAACAGACATCTTTTGGTGGCACAGTGGGGAAAGAAACCTTCATAGAAAGCTTCCATCCTGTGACAGTTGAAAACCTGCATCTTTATTTGCACAGCTTTTCAGCAGAGTTAACCTCTGGGCCAAATTCAGATCAGTGACCCCACAATTACAGCCTCAGTTCCCATAGTTCTCCCACAGCTATCCAGCCCCTTCCTCTGCTCAAGTCTCCTGGTGAAGGATATTTGTACTAGAGGAGAGATGCAGCTGTAATTTTGACTGCCAACTATAAATTGTCAACTCATTTGTTTTGTCCTGTTTGTGTTTTATCTTTCCTTCCTATTTTTTCACTGGAGAAGCTGTTACAAAAGACCAGATGATTGCATATATTAGCTTGATGTTACCCATGTTTCCTGGCCCACTAATTACAGTTTGGCTGTTAAGTGGGTGCCTTTTACACTGAAACTGTAAGCTCTCTAGGACAGGAAAATGCAATAGTTCTGTTTATATGCAGCACAAAGGATACTCTGATCTTACTGTTTGTTGTAGTCACTGCTAATCATTTCAGACAAGCCTCAATTTCAGTCAGTTGAAGAACTTTGGTGCTCAGAATTTCTTTGTTTTAACAGAGGAGAAATCAGCATTGCAAGGAATTGGTTAAAATAATTTACCACTACTTAGTTTGCTGGTATTTTTTTAGTAAAAAAGAATTCTAAATAGGGTGTAACATGTGAAAGGAATCCCCCTGTTTCCTGCCTGGTATCATCATTAGCACGTGGAGGTCATAGCTTATTCTTTCTTTCTTTAAAAATAAGAAGGGTCTGCGTTGGTGTGTTTTGTGGGGTTTTTTTTGGCTCCTTTTTCCCCTCTTTGAAAGTTCCTTGTGGATTTTCTTTTCTCTTGTTTGAACTATGTCTACAGTAATAGTATATAAAGCACTCTACTCTGGAGAGCAAATACCAGAAATTCATGAATCTTGGCAGGTAGTGAGAGACTGTGTTTTATTTTAGGCATGCAGGAGCTGACATGAGCCGTGATGCATTCCTATGTGTTAGGTATCTGCAATCAGGTTAAAGGATCTTCCCAGAGATCTGATACATAAGCACTTCCAAACTATCATGTTGCCTCAAAGAAGGAGATAGGTGCCAGCTGGGAAGCATGCCAGCCTTCTGAAATACACCTGTGGAAAGATCTAGCTGTGAAAGAAGGCTGTACCTAATGTATGTTGTTTTGTCATCATTGCTTCTTGTCTCCTCCCATGCTTTATAGCACTGTTTAGAGGAATCTCTTCCCTTCTAAGTCCCTTCCATTTTCCCCTTTAAATGGAAAGAATCATCTTTTTTTGTTGTTTGGCATTGTTGCAGGTGGAGCTGGAGGTCACGCTGCCAGGAGAAGGCAAGGACAGAATATTTAAGGTGGCTATAAAGTGGATGTCCTGTGTGAGTTTGCAGGCTTTACATGATGCTCTTTCTGGTCGGCTGCCAAGTGTCCCATTTGAAACCATCCAGGCACTGGATGTAGTGATGAGGCATTTGCCTTCCATGAGGTGAGGGGAAAATCTTGATGTTAAGGAGGTTGCATTGATATTTGAATTGCTTCAGTGGCTTTTTGAGCAGGATGTGCTTTCATAGCTTAACCAAAATAATAGTTGTCTAGCAGATAGCATGCTCAGTCAAGAGACAATGCAGTGCTTCCCTGTCATCTGGTGCAATGATTAGCCTCCCAGCCTGGACACAAGTCCCTTTCCCTCCTGGTCTTCAGACTCACTCCATGCTTGTGTGCTCCCAGGTCAGGGGTGTGCTGCCATCTCACTTGTACCCCTTTTCATTGAGGCCTTGGAGAAGGAAGAACTCCCTGAGTGGAAAGTAGTTGGGAGACTGGGAGATGTATAAGGGTGGTTTAATAACTTGTTACCCCATGCCTATCTCTCCTTGAGCAGATGTTTATGGCCCATTTTCAGTAAAGCATACTGTGCCAGGGGGACATTAATGTCACCCAGTATAGTTACTTCTTATAGAAAAGAAAAACCTGGAAGTGATTTTGATTGTTTTTTCATCTACGATGTGTGCAATCAGACCCAAGAAATACAGGGTTTCATTCTGCTGCCATGAAAGGAGTCACCTCAGACCACTGTTCAAGTCACATTCAATTGGAAAGTAAAGAAAAAAGCTTAATAGAGCTGAGCTTCCCAATTTTGAAGGAATAAACAGGGGAAGTGAGTTAAATTTATGTAAGGATCTTTGACTAGCCTTTTTACATTGATTGTATCCTCACGTTAGGGATTAAAAAAACAGCTGGATTCAGTCAGGTTTTGCAATGCAGAAAACAGCCCAGACTTGTGAGTCAGTCACACATCTCTGTTCACAAAAATCTTTTGGCACTGGTTTGGATTAGTTTGATATTAAATGTGCAGTACTGAATTGGCAAGTTGAAAGGTGCATTAAGAATATGTTAGATCAGTTGTTTCCCCACACAAAGTTTCCATCTATTTCAGAGCAAGCAGTGCACAAGTGAGGGGAGAGATGATTACCTTGTTTTCACAGAAGAGGGGTTTATTTTCATCCTGAAGCAGAGATGAGTTTTTAATAGAGTACAAAATACAGTTACTAATGGGTTTTTTTCTGTTGGAATTAGTAGGTGTATTAAGGAGTATGCTGAAAATAAATATAAAGAAACATGAGTAGTAGCCAGTTTCTCGCTGTAACTGGATTTTGAGAGATTTAGCCCAAGTCCTGACAAGAATCTCAGATTATTGGTGACTTGAAACACTGGCATTCCTGTTCTGGGTGGTTTTTTGCATTAGTTACAGCTTTATTGCTTGAGTTTGATCTGAATTTGTTTTCTTGATTGCAGATATACTCCTGTGGGACGATCTTTTTTTACAGCATCAGAAGGGTGCTCAAATCCATTGGGCGGTGGCAGAGAAGTGTGGTTTGGTTTCCATCAATCAGTCAGACCTTCATTATGGAAAATGATGTTAAATATTGATGGTAGGTCCTATAAAAGAAAGAAGTTGCTTCTTTGTTTTTCAATGGAAAGGCAAATGTCCTCAGTATTGATGTAACACAACGTGAACCTTTTTGCCTCCAGTATCTGCAACCGCGTTTTACAAAGCACAGCCAGTTATTGAGTTTGTATGTGAAGTTTTGGACTTCAAAAGCATTGAAGAACAACAAAAACCTCTGACAGATTCCCAAAGGGTAAAGTTTACCAAAGAAATAAAAGGTAAGAATAAAATTGCACCAAACTGCTTTATTCTGTCTGGTGATATATCACCATTACACCTGCAAAATATTTCCAGTAGCAGTTGCCTTACTGGGAGACAGCTTATGCATTCTTTGAGCAAAACCAGAGGCAAGGATCATGCTAGTACTCCATGTATTTCAGGACTTTCAGATGTCTGCAGGTTACACTGTTATGTTTCAGTCTACTTGTCTTTTTTTTCTTACTAGATCAGTTAATCTCTGTGTCTTTACAAGTCACTTTGTAAGGATAAGCAGAGTTGCTTAAATTATATGGCGTCAAATTGGATGAATCACTAGTACAAAAAGTGAGCATATTTCTTCACTTGTTTTTCTAACCAGCCACATTTAGGGCTGAGGTGTGCACACAGGTACATTATCACACATTCAGGAACCTGTGCTACCCGTGTGTGCATTTTGCCTGTGGCAAATCTGAGGTTGTTTAATGAGCTTTGCCCTTAATGAAAGTGCTTTAGTGGAATCATGAAGGTGCCATCTCTTACTCTTAAGTGATGGGCTGAACTAAAGCTTTTTATAGCAGATGGATGATTATTTTAGTGTTAGTTGCTTGTGAGCTTCTCTTCATTTAAGTGTATTTTCTCTTGACATACCTTCAATTTTTTGTGCCTCACCACTGGTCCAGTGTCATGACAAAGTTTCTGGTGTATGTTGAGCTTCTTAGTGAAGAGGTACTACTGAGATCTTTTCAGCACATAGAGAACATCCTTTATTATGTCAGTCTCTTTAAAAACAATTCATCTTCTCAAATGAATAATGTCATCTTGTATTTGAGTTATATTTACTATAGTGCTTTATTCTTCCTAAAGGACTCCTATCTCTAGAATAAAGAGGAATTAAGTTAGAAATACAAACATTTAATGTTTTTCACTTTAGTGAAAACCTATCAGTAGTGCCAGTCCCAGTTCCTAATTTGATGATTTGAAGATATTACCAAGAGTGGGATTTCATATATCCTTAAAAATTACCTGATCTCAAAGTTTTCCAGTCCTGATGTCAAGGTTTTTCAGAATCCAGATGTTGCTAATAATGTTGCAAAGTGTTTTTGCATAGTGAAGTGTATCTTGTACATCCACTCTCATGGAAGTAGTAAATTACACTTACTCTAATATGTAATGACTGAATCAAAGAGTATGAGGAAGGAATGGGCTCCTGAGTTCAAGAGGGACAGGGAAGTGGTGGAGAGAGTTCAGCACAGGGCCAATAGATGATCAGGGGACTGGAACATCTTTCATGTGAGGAAAGGCTGCAGGAACTGGGGCTGTTTAGTCTGGAGAAGAGGAGACTGAGGGGAGATCTTATTAACATTTATAAATATCTAAAGGGAGGTTGGGACATTGGTTTTTTTGATAGTGGATAGTAACAGGACAAGGGGTAATGAGATGAAGCTGGAACACAAAAAGTTCCACTTAAACATAAGGAAAACCTATCTCACTGTTTCAGTGAGGGAGCCCTGGCACAGGCTGCCCAGAGGGGTTGTGGAGGCTCCTTCCTTGGGGGTCAAGACCCACTTGGACATGTTCCTATGCGACCTGATCTAGGTGAACCTGCTTCTGCAGGGGGGTTGGACTGGATGGTCTCTAAAGGTCCCTTCCAACCCTACCATTCTGTGATTCTATGAATCTTGGTGGTTTTGTTCACTGAAGGTTTCTTCTGGAAAACTGAGGTCGTTCCTCTGTGGTATAAGAAAGAAAGCAAGTGAAAAAACAAATCTATTGTACAGTTTCCATCAAATGGCCACAAATCACCTTTTGCCCAACTGGAAGTTAGCAAGAAAACTCTGAATAAATCCTGAGTTTGTACTGATTGTAAGGGTTTTGAAAAAATAATCAGGCACTGAGTCCCTGGCTGTCACTGTTATTTTCTTTCCAAGAGGATTTTCATTCTTCAGATAGAAGTAGTCATCTCAAATTTGCAGCAAGGCTGGTTGCAAATTGAGGTGTTGAGGTTACAGTTTATCATTTAATTAAAAATACTGTGGTGCAGATTTTGGAGATATTAATCAAAACTTGATATTTATTCCAGGTTCCATAATAGATGGCTCTTTGAGCCTTAACAAATGATGTGGAAAGATCAGTTTGTTGTTTGGCAAGTTATTAGTGGCTTTTGACAGATAGGGGAAAGGTGCACTGTTACTCAGCAGCAGCCTGACTTTATATACATGTGCAGATATATCAAGAATTGCAATTTGCAGCCCCTTCTTTTCTATTGCCATTCAACTTTCTCTCTCTAATAGTCCACATACATCTGTTTCTGCCTGAGCATGCAAGTGATATAAATGAAAATGCTGCATTCAAGCTCATATTTGTGGGAAATGGTAAATTAGAAACCCTTTTTTACTGATAGCTGTCTTGTGCTGGTTTTGGGTGGACAATTTATTCCTCTAGAAGTTCTTTGCTTTCAAGTGGGCTCAGATTTTGTGCTGATGGGGTTTGCAACAGATGTCAGTCTTCAGGAAAGACAGAGCCCTATGGCCTCCTTCTCGTAGGCTGCTAGAGGCTGTATCCCTGATCCATTAGTTCAGGGTTGGTTGCAGTACATTGAGGTCTCACAGACACTGTATGTTTAAGCATAAAGAAGCTTTTTGTTTCAAGAAGGTCGTGTGCTGCTTTTGTCATTCCACCATCCTTAGAGGTCCAGAATTCACAGAAAGTCTTCTGCTTCATCTACAAACTCTTGGGCCTTTGGGGTTTCACTCAGTCCCTCAAATTCTTTACTGAACTTTGGCTGAAGCTCCAGGCTTTTGAGTTTTAAGACCATAAATTATACTTTTTGAGTTATGTCTGGGATACCCTTCAGTACTCAGAGAACACATTAAATAGTGAATACTGCACAGTTTAAATGGTCTTGTGTAGCAATTTAGGGGGGCTTCCACTTCGACTTGGAAGAGATGGTGATATATTTTTTCCAACTTGTAGGTCTAAAGGTGGAGATAACACACTGTGGACAGATGAAAAGAAAGTACAGAGTGTGCAATGTCACCAGACGACCAGCAAGTCACCAAACGTAAAGTGTTTTGTTTCTTTTTAAGCATATGTTTAATCTCAGGCTGGAAAAGGATCTTTTCTGCCTTACTGACATAAGAAAAGTTGTCTCAAAATTGATATTTTCTTTGGTTAGTGCAGTTCAAGGACACATTAATGTATTTCCATAATTTTGCTGCTCTTTTTGCTCTATTTTTATCCTACAGTGAATGTCATGGCATCTGAATCAGTTGGTTTTGCTTTAAATCTATGGTTTGAGGGTTTTTTGTTTATTTCTGGTTTCCTTCATGGAAGAACAGGGAGCCCTGTTGGTAGTGGAATGGTTCCCAAAGCTGTTGAGTAGTAAAGTAGTACCAATTGGGATCAGCTTTCTAATCTTTTTTTATTGCCAATCTGTTTTTTCCTTTGCAAAAAAAATGTTCTTTTTAAATCACTGGTGAGATATTTGCAGATAATTTGGATGTTGAAGGGTTTATTCAGCTCTTTAAGAAAGCAGTATAAGGAGCAAAACTGCTTCTTACAAGAGGCTAAGTGATCAGTATCGAAATCTCATATTGTTTAGGCTTTGTTCTGTGCACTTTCAGTAACATGTTAATGAAAAGACAATATTTATGCCACCTGATGTGGGTATATGCAAGTGTCTTTACACATACAGAAACAGATTTGTAATGTACAGAGAGAGAGAAATGCATTTCTGAAGCAATAATTGGGGTTTGTGACTCTGAGGATAGGCTTAGTATTATCTGTGCATGGCATATCATAACATGTAGTACTGCACATGGCCCAAAGAAGCAGAGTACATTAGCCTTTGTCTCTAGGGCAACTTAATTTATAGCTTCAGGAATCAAGAACATTAGAGAAGTATCTTTCTGTGGTACTATTAGAAGACACACAGCAGTGACAATGGTGGAGTCTCAGTTGTAGAAGTACATTTGCATCATTTCAGCAGGATAGGTTTAATCTCTGGTAAGCTCAGCTTGTGCCAAGAAGTGTATTAAGCAAATGTGGGAAAGCAGTTGATGTAATGTAATGGCTTATTTTCATCTTTGATTTCCAACAGATTCCCACTTCAGCAGGAGAATGGCCAAACAGTTGAATGCACTGTAGCTCAGTATTTTAAGGACAGACACAAGTTAGTTTTACGCTATCCTCATCTTCCATGTTTACAAGTTGGACAGGAGCAGAAACACACCTACCTTCCTCTTGAGGCAAGTAAACTTTGAGATAACACTGTATTCTGGGAAGGGGAGAAGGGGATCAGAGGCAAAAAGGCTCCAATGGTTACAAACTGTTTTTTTCAGTGGCCAGCCAACTTGAGAAATCGTGTAGTAATGGAAAAAAACCCCAGTGGCATTGAGTTTAACTTCCTTTGTGTGGGGTTTTTTAGGTGTGCAACATAGTGGCAGGACAAAGATGCATAAAGAAACTCACTGACAATCAAACTTCCACTATGATCCGAGCAACTGCCAGATCAGCACCTGACCGTCAAGAAGAGATCAGCAAATTGGTGAGTGTTCCAGCAAAGAGTGATGTGGTGCAGTAATGAACTTAATTCTTCTGTTTCCTTTAGCAGGTACTGAATAGTTTGTGCACTGCACACATGTCATGGTTTAGGCCCATCAGGGAACAAAAGATCACTATTAGCCTCAAGTACCGAAGAGGCTGAGGATTGCCGAAGGCCAGGGAGAGCTTAGTTGCCGCTGAAGGTTCAGGACAGGCTACTGGATTGGGGGAGAAAACAGAGAATCATTTAATGCAACATCAACTAAAACATAACTTTAAAACCCCAAACATAACCAAAATAAAACAATACAGAGTAATACAACAATGAAGAGTCCAACCAAGGTGTTTAAGAACACCTTCTTGCCACACCGTCCCCTCTTCCCAGGCTCAGAGCCCTGATCCCGGGGTTTTTACCTCCTCCCCCCATGAACGACTTGGGGGGTGCAGGGAGTGGGGGTTTCAGTCTGTTCCCGATAGCTTCTGCCATTTGTCCTTCCTCAGGGCAGGTGGGCTCTGCACCCATCCTCCCTGCAAGTCCGTGGGGTCCCTCACACACACACAGACCTGCCCGGGCTGCTCCCACATGCGTTGATCCCAAAGGCCGCAGCTCCTCTCTGCCTCTTGTGAGGGGCTGCTCTGGGCCTGCAGGCTCCAGCACGGCCTGTGCCATGGCCACCTCTCCACACATTCCCTTGCCTGTCTGGATGCACTCACATGGAGCTGCTGGTAACTCTCAGTCCTGCCATGGCCCTGCATGGCTTGCAGGGGTACAGCTGCATTCTCACCATGGCTTGCGGAGAGGTCTCTGGTCTATCACTTCTCCTTCCTTCCTCCTTCTCTGGCTGAAAGGTCCACGTGGTCACCTCCATCTTGTATCCCTCTTACACCTCCTGCCAGCACTTCAAACTCCTGTCCCCTAACTAGTGATGGCAGAGGCACCAGATTGGCCCAGCCGGGCCAGAGGTGGGTGTGAACCCAGGAGCTGGGGGAGAGTCAGAAAACTCTTTACCAGGTCTTCACTGCAACCCACTCCCCCTGTTCCCAAGCAAAAGCTGCTCCTTGCTAAACCAGAACAACACAGCTCATGAGCTGGTGTTTATAAGCTTTTCTCCACTAATCAGAGAGAAATACATTGTCACAAGAGGTTTTCAAGTGGTTGTTCTGATGCTTTATTTCAAATTTTAAGGCATCCATGTATCCAAGTAGAATTAACAAAGGCTCTGGATGTGTGGCATCACACACATGTAAGGGATAAGTGCCCAAATGCAGGTGACATTTCTAGATGTCATAAAAATAACTTCTCATCCTGCAAGAACTTACCTAATTCCCTTGACTTCCAGATGCGGAGTGCGAGTTTTAACACCGACCCTTACGTTCGCGAGTTTGGAATCATGGTGAAAGATGAAATGACAGACGTGACTGGTAGAGTCCTGCAGCCTCCTTCCATCCTCTATGGAGGCAGGGTATGTGAAGCAGATCCTGTACAATGTGGGGTAGCTTCTGTGTCAGCTGTGATCACTTCTGGAGTGTGGTTGGTTTTAAATTAACTCTGTTGGGTGTAACGGAATAAAGTCATAACAGGTGTAATGTTTAGAACTTACATGTAAGTTTGGAAAGGGCTTAAATGCATTGGCCATTTTACATCACCCTCAGTTGCTTCTTTGTTTCTGGAACTAAAGTTAGAACACAAAAAGTTCCATTTAAACATAAGGAAAAACTATGTCACTGTTGAGGTGAGGGAGCCCTGACCCAGGCTGCCCAGGGAGGGTGTGGAGGCTCCTTCCTTAGAGGTCTTCAAAACCCACCTGGACACGTTCCTGTGTGACCTGTTTTTAGCAGGGGGATGGACTAGATGATCTTTAGAAGTCCCTTCCAACATCCACCATTCTATGATTCTATGATTAAAAATGTGTTATTGAGAGAAAAATGTGTCTATTTGTCTTTCACACACAGTTTCATTGTGTGTCAGAAAAAGAAACCTGCAAATAGTGGTTCAAATCAATGTGTAAGGAGAAAAAAACAGAAACAACTTCAGTTAGTACCATTTATGTTTTCTTCCTTTTTACTCTGGAGTCTTCCAGAACACCTGGTTGGTTTTGAGTGTTCTGGGTGGAGCAGGACAACTACCTCAAGATATTAGTTCTACCAACATGTTTTTCTCTAGAGCCATCTCTTCCTGTTGGAGTGTTTACTTCGAGGTTTTCTCTTTGTAATGGCTTTTCAGCTGGCCTTTCTGACAGCCTTTCAAAAAAAAGCTTGAGAGACAGGATTCTCTGTCCATTATATAACCTGTCTTGTTTTTATACAAGGTGAAAGCTTTGATAGCTGGGATAATATGTGAAGTCTTCTGATGAAGCTCTTCTAGGTCATGCATTGCCAGCTGAAGATAGTTCTATCCCTCTGCACAAATCAGACTGTTACCTCCATAAACCCTCAAAGGGAGAGGATCTTGTGTCTTCTACCTGAAGCTCTTCAGACAAAATCAGGCAGAATTAGCTCAAACCTTCCTTCACTGACAGGTTAAGTTTACCCAGCTGACTTCACCTGATCTTGATTAGGAAAAATGCTCTCATGAGCTCTTCTGGCACCGGGAGAACAGGACCTTAATGGCAGATGAATGATGAAAAGTCAGAGTTGAGGAGGTAGTGCCTTGAGCAGACACAAGATGAGTTGCCAAATTTGTGTGTGTGTCCTGCAAAATTCCCCTAAATTCCAGCTGCTGCTGAGTGAGGAGGCAGACATCATGGTAACTTGTTTGAGACTTCTGTGGGACACTAGTGCTTATTAAGGTGAATAATATCACCAGAATTACTTTAATCATGTTGTTATACCCCTTGTCCTCTAAGATAACCCATCATGGTAAAGTTAGATTGATGGGAGAAAAATGTGCAGGTCAAAGTCAAGTAACTGATCATCTTTAACAGCTTGCTCACATTTTGTTCTAGAGCTGTGTGACACCAAACCACTATTTACTTCTACTTAGTGATGTGTAAAAAAAGAAAGTAAGAAAAAAATGGTAAAGCTTAAATGAAATTGCTCTTGGAAAGGTCACTGAGGGGCTGTAAAGTCACTGTAGAAATGGATGATCTTGTTAACATTGCATACCAAGCATGGCTCTTACCAGCCACGTCATGTCTATCTGCTGCTGATTCATATAACCAAAGGAAACCATCAACAATAAAAATGGCAATGTGAGCTTTACTCTTCACCTGGCTAACAAGCTGTCTGGGTACAAAGACAGAATGATCTTGACAAGGTAGGGTAGATACCTGAACAGTGAAGAGAAAGCCCTGAGAAGATCAGCCTGCCACTTCTGGAAGTCGAAGCATGAGTGGCTCTTGTTAGTGTGAATCAATTTTGCAGTAGTGTTTAGGTTTTCTTTTTTTCTGCTTCCAGAATAAAGCAATTGCCACACCAGTGCAAGGAGTCTGGGACATGAGGAATAAACAGTTTCACACTGGAATTGAAATCAAGGTTTGGGCGATTGCGTGTTTTGCTCCCCAGCGCCAGTGCACTGAAGTTCATCTGAAGTAAGTGTGTTTCTTGTTTATTCTGTATGGAAGTATCAGTGTTTCACTTGTGGTAGGTTGTTTAATGTATGGCAATACATCTTTCACTGTCTCTTTGTGTTTTTAAATGATGCCAGCATGATTTCAATGCTACCATCAAGTCGAATCAGACTTACAAAAGCCATTTCTGCTATTCAGCAGGGTTCTGACCAGTGAGGCCTTAGGAGAGCATTTTAGATGTCCGAAATGATGTAATGATGGGTGTTTATCACAAGGTATTTGTCAAGAGTGAAAGCTGTGTTGTCTCAGGTCCTTTTCTGGTTATATAGCACATAGATTTATTTGTGTAGAAAATTACAAGGGGAAATTTAAAAAGCAATTCAACTTTTGTCCAAAGCTTCTGCCTTGTAGAGTGAGCATGACGTGCAGGATGACTAGGACTTGTTGTTTTGTTGACTTTGAGCATTTGAATTAAACTTTCAAATTAGTTTTCTCTGTCATTGGATGGTACATGATTATTGAACGACTTGTGAGAAGTGACATGTGCTGTTCTCAGATCAGGGGGAGCGTGTATGCCTCTCTGGATGGATTGTCTAACTCCTCCTTTTGCTTGCAGTTGCTTTCTCTTCATGCATGGACAAGTGCAGCTCTTACAGCTGCACTAGCAGGTGACTCAGCTGCCCTTTGTCAGGGGAATGCAAGGCAGTGATAGCTCATAGCAACAGTATTGCCATAACAGTGTTCCTTTAGATTATTTGCCAAACAACTTGGGAATTTTCCTCTGACAAGTAGTGAGCAAGACTGAGAATCTCCCCTTTTACTTTTCTTCCCATTGTGGAAGGCTGAGGACTTGGTTTCTCCATGTACACATCAGGACTTAAGCTGTCTTAGAATTTTCCCTCGACAGCTGCTTGTAGTGGAAGTGCTGCATAGGAGAGGTTAGTTTTGAGAGGCAGGCAGGAGTTGGCAACATGAGCCAAATGAAAATAATCTGATGGCTCAGATGGAGTTTGTTTTTGCTGGGAGAGGACATTCCTCCATACTGGGAGTATGGCTGCATCCAGTTGTATCTTGTTGCTTCTTGTTACATCGTGTTGAGCAAGCTGGAACTCGGTTGCTGTAGATGTTTGTCAGAGGAGATACCTTCAAAATCCCTGGAAGTCTTCAAGATTATCCTGCTTTATCTCTCAGGAACAAGGGAGAGAACCTTTCCTCTTAGACAGTACATTTGCAGATGGACTTCTAAAGGCTTAAAACCTGTGCCATGAGAAACTTGCATGTTCTGCCGTTGACTTTCTGCTCATAGTAGTGAGTGGCTGTTTCACCAGGGAAAAATGCTGAATGCACCTATTTTCTGCAAGAAGCCAGAAGCTGCAGGGCTGAAGCTCACAAATGGCTATGATTCATGAAAGTTAACAATAGGTTTGGAAGAAACTAAACCTTCACACCCTCTCAGTGGGTAAGACAGTATTATCTGGCATCCTTTGGTGAAGCTGAGTGTTGTTTTAGACACCTGTGAGGGCATCCAGAATAATACAAGGAGCTTTGTCAGCATTTATGTCAGTGAAGCACTGCTATCAGGGATCATGTGTTTACTGTGCTGGTCATGAAGCCAAGTGCCAAGGGCGGACATCTCTGGGTGCATCTGCACTAGTACGTGAGTTTGGATCAGGAGTGCACCTTTGAAGTTGGACTCAATGATCTTAAAGGTCTTTTCCAACTGTGAATGATGATATGGGGCTGTGAAGTGATGCTCCTGATGGGTCCCCAGTTGCCATCCCATCTTCTGCATCAAGGAGCAGTCTGAATGTACACTGGGGTTTTTTTTTCCTTTGGGTAAAACTGGCCTAAGGCACATGCTCCAGGCACTAATGGACATTCACACAATCCCAGAGGCTCAGGGGCTGGAAGGGACCTTGAAAGATCCAGTCCAACCCCCCTGTCAGAACAGGACCTCCTAGAGCAGGTCACACAGAAGCTCGTCCAGATGGGTTTGGAATGTCTCCAGAGAACAAGACTGCAGCAGACTAGAACCACTCTGATGAAGAATCCCAGAGACACACAGTGTGGGTGTTCCCTTGGCACCAAGAACTCTACAGGTCTGCGCTGTGACACCACACAGTGCTCATCTTGTCTTTGTTTCGTGGGGATGGGACTTAAAGCCTGCTCATGCACCATTGACTGCAGGCTTCTAACCTGAAGAAGCCATGACTTCAAAGATGCTTTCCAGACTGGATATACCTTACAGAGCCCTAGAGTGCTTCACTGAAGTGCTTTTGAGTGTCTTGCTTACGACAGGCACAGTGTCTTCTTGGTGTCCCAGGACAGCCAAACACTGCCACATCAACAAGAACCAGGAAAAGGAGGCAGGCTGCAAGGCTTGGGGTTTGCAGCGGTCTTCACTGAACAAAGCCTCTGACAAAATTAGGTTGTTTCCATTTCTGACCTGTTCCCTTACATTTGCATCATCCATGGAGAAGATTTATCTTTGCCTCCAGGATACACCTTGTCTCTGGCGTCTCCCAAGGTCTTCTGGTGTATTATTATTGATATTAGATCAATTTGCTAATACACAGTTGCTGGTAACTTAGTTGTTTTCCTCACTGAGACAAAGAAGGAACTTCAGCCGCTTCTTTAGTGGTAGCAGCACACAGAAGTATGGAAGAGCAGGCTATCAAACTGTCATCACTGCAGGACTTTTGTCAAAAGCAGCTCATACAGTATGTTATAGGAAGTTCAAATAAGGTGGAATTTGCTTTGGAAAGGAAGTTTTTAGTTAAGATGTTGTTTATACAGTGTATTTCCTCATCTTCCCCTGTCTTTCTTTTGGCAACTACATAGGCATGGTGAATTAAAGTTCCACCTGGGGTAAATTCCCAAGAACAAAAGTCAAGATGGGTTTTGCTACCTGAGAATCTAATGTGTTTCCTTTCCAACCTTTAGATCCTTTACAGAACAACTGAGGAAGATTTCCAGAGATGCAGGAATGCCAATCCAGGGGCAGCCGTGCTTCTGTAAATACGCACAGGGAGCTGACAGCGTGGAGCCCATGTTCAGACATCTCAAGAACACTTACACTGGGCTGCAGCTTGTTGTTGTAATTTTGCCAGGAAAAACACCAGTCTATGGTCAGTAAGTGAAAATCATGAGTGTGTGTGTGTCAGTCACCATTTCATGTGTTTTTGTGAGGTATCTGCGGGAGGGCGGTTTAGTTCTGGTTTGACTACATAAATTCCATTTAGGCAACAGGCTACAGGTTAATTTTCTTCTTCTTGTGCTGCATGGTTTTATATAAAGACCTTCATTCTTTTCACTATTCCTCTATGCTTGCAATTTGCTTTTCCAAGTTCTTCCTGTTGGTTGCATTTGAGATGCACTTTGAGTGGGAAAGTTAAAGCAGGGGTTCTGTGAAATGGGTAAAATTGAGATAAACCTGCTGCAATTTGTGTGCTAAAAATTCCAAGTGATTGAAGAAGTAATGACCTTGAGAACCATGTAGCTGTTAGAACAACTTTGCTTACTTATGGCATCACCCTTTGACAAAAAAAGTTGAGTGAAGGAAAAGATTTATGCCAATGAATTTCTTTCCATCAGTTTTTTAAGTCTTGGGTTGTGAGGACAGATGCAGGAAGGTGAAAACTCAGCAACTTACTGCACTTTGGAAACAGCTTGACAATTAGAATCATAGAATGATAGGGGTTGGAAGGGACCTCTGAAGATTATCCAATCCAACCCCCCGCTAAAGCAGGTCCACCTAGGTCAGGTCACACAGGATCCATGAGGGTTTGAAAACCTCCAGAGAAAGAGACTCCACACCCTCCCTGGGCAGCCTGTGCCAGGGCTCCCTCACCTCAACACCAAAGAAGTTTTTCCTTAGGTGGAACTTATTGTATTCCAGCTTTTGTCCATTATCACATGTCCTATCACAGGACACTACAGAAAAAAGTGTTGCTGCATCCCCTTGACAAGCACCTTTTAAATACTTGTAACTATTATTGAGATCCCCCCTCAGTCTCCTCTTCTCCAGGCTAAACAGCCCCAGGTCCCACAGCCTTTCCTCATAAGGAAGATGCTCCAGTCCCCTGATCATCTTGATGGCCCTGTGCTGGACTCTCTCCAGCACTTCCCTGTCCCTCTTGAGCTGAGAAGCCCAGAACTGGACACAGGACTCCAGATGAGGCCTCACCAGGGGTGAGCAGAGGGGGAGCACAACCTCCCTCAACCTGCTGCCCACATTCTTCTTGATGCATCCCAGGATGCCATTGGCCTTCTTGGCCACGAGGGCACATTGCTGGCTCATATTTAGCTTATTATCAACCAGCACTCCCAGGTCTCTCTCTGCAGAGCTGCTCTCCAGCAGTTCAACCCCCAGCCTGTCCTGGTACATGGGGTTGTTCCTTCCCAGCTGCAGGACTCTGCCCTTGTTCTTGTTGAACCTCATGAGGTTCCTCTGTGCCCAACTCTCCAGCTGGTTGAGATCCCGCTGAATGGCAGCACAGCATCTGGGGAATCAGCCCCTGCTCCCAGTTTGGTGCCATCAGGGAACTTGCTGAGGGTATACTCTGTCCCCTCATCCAGATTCCTGGTGATGCTGAGGTTAGCACTTTTGACATAGCACGTACACATAGCTTTTAATATGTTTTAGATAAACCATGCATGTTGTCTTTAACTAGCTCTTCCCATAGAGAAGGCTGCTCATTTTCCTAACCTACCTTCCACTGTCTTTCCCTTCCCCTATCTAATTGCAGCACTGTCCACTATTTTTCACACATAGCTCCATGGACTCTTTTCTCCAGTATCTCAGATCTACCCAGCAGCTGCAGATTTGTTTTGCCCACCCTTCACCATACTAATCCAGCAGGAAATAATTTCCCGACTTTTATTTCTCTGTATGATTTTGTAGAAGAGAAAAAGAGAGATTAAAAAAGCAACCCTAACAAAACAGTTCCTTCTTTCCCCTTGAGTTCAGCCTTGCAATGAAAGTGGCTTGTTTCTAATTTGTTGAATAGAAATTCAGTGCAAGATGATGTTTTTACTTTTCCTACTTGGCATTAGAAGGGGACTCTTTCCTCTACTTAACCACTGAGAGGATGTGGTACCACTCTCGTCTGCTTTCCCTGTCATTATCTTAAATTACAGTCTTTTCTGCCCCCTCTAATCATGTGTCTCTTTGCTTTTATGTGCTTTTCCATACTCTTGCACTTTCTGTGCCCACAGTCTTGGTTTTTTTCATCCTCTTCTCACTCTGCTCCTCTTTCCCTCCTGTTGCCAAAGGGAGGTGGCATCTTCTGAGTCTGTCTTGGAGCCTAATTTCTTATTTCCCCGAGTGTAACATTCTCACTCTCTTAAAGCCTTTAGGCCTCAGTTTTTTTACTAATGGTAGGATTTGGTTCAGCCTTTGGAATGGTAGTTTTTAATGAGTTTATTTTGTCATTTTATGAACCATCCTTTGCAAACTGACTGCTTTTTATACAAGGGATGAACTGATGAACTGGTTGCCTGAATATCATCAGCAGGTCACTATGAACTTGCATTATTAGTCCAGTGTTCACTAATGAAACAAGTGCTCGTCACCCTAAGGTTGTACACATTACTGGCTTCCTCAGCCAAAGGTTCTTCCATGCTGCTGATGAAACACTCCAATTTGAACCCCTGTAATTCTAATATTAGTGTAATTACAAAACAAGATGTTAGTTACAACAAGCCAACGTTGCCCTGTAGTTGCATTTAGGACCCAGTTGCTGTGCAGCTGGCAGGGGGAGCAGCACGGGATTGGGAGAAGGCTGACACTGGGTATAGAGTTTAGGTTTCTTCTGGTTTCTTTAAGCTTAACAACTCTGTTTTACTAAAACTCTGAAGTGTAGTTAATTGTCTGTGAGTTCATGTCTGCTGTGGCGTTTCATTTGCAATGTGTGGCTGTGTTTGTGCCTTGCAGCGGAGGTGAAGCGCGTGGGGGACACTGTGCTGGGCATGGCCACGCAGTGTGTGCAGATGAAGAACGTGCAGAGAACAACACCACAAACTCTGTCCAACCTTTGCTTAAAAATAAATGTCAAATTAGGAGGAGTCAATAATATTTTGCTGCCACAGGGAAGGTAAGCCATCTTTCAAAGAGGAAGAGGATGTTGTAAGGAGAGCAGTAAGTTAAGTGGGTGTTTTTATCTGTAGGCAGAGCGCTGGAGTTCAAGTGACTCTTCAGACAAACTATCTTTTGGCTTCTCACAGAATGGTTGGGTTTGGAAAGGGACCTCTGGGGATTATCCAGTCCACTCCCCTGTTTAAAGCAGGTTCCACTTGTTCAGGGGGGCAGAGTAACATGTCCAGGAGTGTTTGGAAACCTCCCAGGAAGGAACCTCCACACCCTTCCTGGGCAGTCTGTGCCAGGGCTCCCTCACCTCAACAGCAAAGAAGCTTCTCCTCATGTTCCAGTGGAACTGCCTGTGTTCCAGCTTTTGTCCAGTTACCCCTTGTCCTGTCACCAAGCACCCCAGAAACAAGATTGGCCCCATCCTCTCAAGACCTGTACTTTAGTTATTTATCAACATTAAAAGTGGTCCTGCAAAAGGACCTTGCAATTGCTTTTAGTATTGGATTGATAAGTTTTAGTTATATACTGACTATAATCATAGTATCATAGAATGGTAGGGGTTGGAAGGGACCTTTAGAGATCATCTAGATCATCTGTGAAGCTGCTTTAATACTATTGAATTCCATATCTGGCCATGTCACTGAAGTCCTGCACATGGTCAAGTGAGAGTGAAATATCTTCTTAGTTAAAAAGAACTGATTTGGGGGTTTATATCATCCTCAACCAAATGTTCTTGAATTGAAATTTTTCACTAGTTTTATTGAAAAGGCATTTCAAAAGTCCCTTCTACAGTCATTGCATTTCAAGTTGTAGAGAGAGCTCAGGGGAGAAGCTTCTGCATCAGCCCTGGGAGCCTGTTCAAAGAAGCCAACGTTGTGTTTTACTTAGATAAGGAAGTTTTCACTTTGCCATAGTTAGGCTGTAGTCAGAAGGCAGCTGCTGAGAAACGATCCAACAAGTACTTAGGGAGGGGAGAAAAGAGAACACAGTAACAGAAGGGATGTATATTTTGTGTACCTTGTTAAATACTGTTTGTTGACCCAAATATCCTCAGCCTGGGTCAGGTGCATGTTGGAGACTTAAAGCAACTGAAAATCCTCATATTGCAGAGCATGTATTTCAAAAGGGTACCAGTGGGGTTTTGTTGGTGTTTGGTTTTGTTTTCCAAAACAAGAGTTCAAAATACTGCTGTGGAAACAAAACAGAAATCCACCAGATAAGCAGCTTTATGCTGGATTCCTAGACATAAGGTCTACAGTCACATGTTGACAACAGAATGTGGCCAGGAAGCTGAATTCTGCTCATTATATCAGTAAACTGGACTTAAGAGGGGATTAAAAAAAGTGGCCCAGCTCCAGTCAGCACCAAGGCGTTGTTGAAAAGTGGAGGTTTGGAGTATTTAAACCAGAACTCCTGAACTGTTGTTTTGTGTTGGCAGAGGGGATGGGAGCAGAAGAGCCCTTTATTTATGTAATTGCATTGTAAGTGACAGGGTTTTAATTGCCTACAAACATCTGTTGTAGAGGAACGGCTGCAGGAACTGGGGCTGTTTAGTCTGGAGAAGAAGAGACTCAGGGGGGATCTTATTAATGTTCATAAATATCTAAAGGGTGGGTGTCAGGAGGTTGGGGCAGCACTTTTTTCTATAGTAGCTAGCAACAGGACAAGGGGTGATGGGATGAAGCTGGAACACAAAAAGTTCCACTTAAACATAAGAAAAACCTGTTTCACTGTTTCAGTGAGGGAGCCCTGGCACAGGCTGCCCAGAGGGGTTGTGGAGGCTCCTTCCTTGGAGGTCTTCAAGACCCACCTGGACATGTTCCTATGTGACCTGATCTAGGTGACCCTGCTTCTGCAAGGGGATTGGACTAGATGATCTCTAAAGGTCTCTTCCAACCCCTACCATTGTATGATTCTCTGAACTCCTTTTAAGAGAAAGTCTGAAAACAGCTGACTATGTCTCTATAGCTATTTCCCCAGACACCCACACACATGGCCTCAGATTTCCTGGATCAATTGCTTTATTAAGGAACAGAATTGAAGCTTAAAGCTTGCAATGTAGTGTTTTGGTATTCTGCTCTCGGTGCAGTGGATGAATACCTCACTTGAAGGTTTGTTTAAAATGTTGAAGAGTAGCTTTAAAAAAAGGAAATGTCCTTTTATAAGAAAACCTACTGTGTCTGCAGTTATTGTGCTTCCTTACCAGTGCTGGGGGCTTTGCTCAGAAACAAAATGGTAGCATTTGTGGATGTGCTCAGTGCTTTGGTTTCCTCAGATGCTGTTTCATAGAATGGCAGGGGTTGGAAGGGACCTTTGGAGGCTTGATGCTGAGGACTCAGCTTCTTGGTCTGGTCTAATTAACAAAGGCTGCAGTTCTCTGAGTTAATTTTTTTTAAACTCATTTTTAAATGCAACTTAACAATGAGCTGTGCTTTAAAGATAAGCCCAGGTATTTAGGATGAGACCTCTAATCAGAACTCTACTTACTGTCACAGTACAAGTGACCAAATCTGACCAAGTGCAAAATGTTGACGGGTTCCCTGCAGGAGCACAAAGTGTATTTACTTGAGTTATAATGGGCTTTATTAAGCATAAGCTTTGCTGCTTTTACCCATTTGCTTTCTCTTTATCAGACCACCAGTATTTCAACAGCCTGTCATATTCCTCGGTGCAGATGTAACTCATCCACCAGCTGGAGATGGAAAAAAGCCTTCCATTGCTGCAGTGAGTAAATGGTGTAACGATCCTGAAGCGCTGCTCTCTCCTGCTGCTCAGCTCTTAATGCATTTTATTGCTTTCCATTCTGTTGTGGTCCATTTCTTCTGATTGCCTAATTATAGTGTTATAAATTATGTTTCTGCAGGAATCTAATGAAACTTCAGAGAGCTTGCTCTGATACTAATTACTTAAGTGTGTGTATTAGCTTGTAAAAAGCCTGAGCTGCTAATACACAGAGAGGAGCTTTTCCATTAGCTCGATATTTATCAGCAACCTTGTAAGAAGCTGGGACACGTTTAAAGCTGCTTTTTTCTTTCTCAGCAGTTAAAAATGTGAAGAATTTATCCATTCCTCATGGGGAACTAGGCTATTTCAGTTGGTTTCTGGGGATTCAAGCTTCCTGACGACACAAAATGCGTGCTGATCTCTTGGAAATGTGCTCCTTTGGCTTGCATTATGTCAAACGCTGGGGGTGGCTGCTCAGGCTTAGTTAATAATGGAGATCTTTAATGACAGTATGTGCATTATCTTAGCCTCTGATGGTAAAGAACTGTCTGTTTTAAGAAGTTACACAAGTGTGTCCAGAGAAAACCAGGTGGAGATGTGCTTAGTTGTGATTTTGACAGAAGGAGTTTGGGTTGGTGTGTTGTCTGCCTGTGTATTTTGAAGTCCCATGCCACTTCTGCAACACATGGATTTTGGTGTTTTATAAACAGAAAAATCCTTTCCTTTGAGTGGTGTCTGTTTGCTGTGGATATTTCTGTGGTGCCTCACCATTTCAGTTTTGGGGGTTCATCCACAGTGTCCCAGAAAGGGACCCAGGCTTCAGGAGTTCAAATTCCTCCGCTCCACTCCTGACTAAATCAACGGCTTCATGGTCTCAGTGCTCCAAATTGCATTTGGCTTTTGAGCTGTATGTCATTGCAAATAGGAAATGAGTCTTTTAGATTGAGGATAAGTTTTCCATTTCAACAGGGTGTGTTACCACAGGCAGACTAAACTCTGAGCTCTTCCCAAGCACACAGTGATGGTTTTGGCAACACCTTTGCTACGTCAACCTTACAAGATACTGTTGAAGACCTGAGTTTTCTTCATGAAATAGCTTTGCTCAAGTGCTTTTTAACATTTCCTTTGACACTCAGCACTTGTCTCCACAGGTAGTGGGAAGCATGGATGCTCACCCTAATCGATACTGTGCCACCGTTCGGGTCCAGCAGCACCGCCAAGAGATCATCCAAGACCTGGCTGCCATGGTCAGGGAGTTGCTTATTCAGTTCTACAAGTCAACGAGATTTAAACCAACCCGGATCATCTTCTACAGAGATGGAGTTTCTGAGGGGCAGTTTCAACAGGTTCTAGTTTTTTTCCTCATTGAGATGTTGATGATGTGGTTTCCTGGCAGTCATGTAGCTCTATGTGGCGGGACTTAGGAAAAGCAGCGTGCTTTCAACAAATTTGGGACAGTGTTTGCACGTCTTTCATGAGCTTTTTCCAATGCTTTTTCCCCTTCAAACACATCCCTTTGCAAAGTTACAAAGTATAGTTTTGGCACTCAACTTGGGTTCAACATCTGTGACCTATTCAACATACAGTAGTCAAATTGTATCCCATGGAACTTGGACAGTAAAGAAAAAGTGAGCACAAGCTAATTTTCCTGCTTTTGAAACCAGGGTTAAGAAATGCTTTATTTTCACAATGTCACTTTGCATTCACTCCTGATGAGATTCAACAGATACTGTCCTGTATTTCTTGGTTTGCTTACAAGTACCATATTTTATGAAACCTTTTCCTATACATTTTAAAGCTATTAACATAGTTTCCAGTATTTTTATATGTAAATGAAAAGATGCAGGATTCAGTCAACTTCTCAGAATCCAAAGGGAGTAAATGTCCCTTAGGAAGCTTGAACTACTCAAATCATCTTTGTGTGACCTTCTGACTTTTATCCCCATTTATCACTGTTTGTTACTGAATATTTAGGTTACAATTAACCCAAATTATTGGGTTTTGTTTTACTGACCTTTCCTCTCTCTCAGTTGTTATTGATACCTGTAGTTCTGTGTGAGACTTCACAAAGCTGGGCAACAGTCTGCAGTTGAGCAATTCTGGATTTTACCCTTTGTACTCGTCTGAAAAAGCAATTAGGCTGTTACAACAGCCTAATTAAATGTTCATTTGTATTTGGCAGTTAAGCTGTATATCACAATCTTTTTATTAGTCCAAGCCTCATGCTTGGGGATGAACAAATATGAAACCAGCTCTGGCTCAAGCAACTGGTGATCTGATTTGTTCTCATTAAGTGAAGCAATTGAGGTTTGATCCCGAGTGCTTTGATATCTCATTACTCTGAGTGACAATGCAAGAAGGAACATGAAAAATAAGAGTTATCTGGAGATAAATGAGAGTTGTCTTTCATGCTTATCATACATCTTTTTGTTTATGATTCAGGTTCTCCATCATGAATTGCTGGCTATCAGAGAAGCATGCATTAAATTAGAAAAGGATTACCAGCCTGGAATCACGTTTATAGTGGTGCAGAAAAGGCATCACACCAGACTCTTCTGTACAGATCAAAAAGAACGGGTATGTACTGATTGTGACTGGCAAGGATGTAGCAGGCAGCCAAGGTACCCTTGTTAAACAGTGAGAGACTTGTTTGAAGAGCTACATAACACAGTGGGTGAGATCTTTCTACCTGGAAAGGAAAAGCTTCATTTTCTATCCCACGTAATAAACTGGCAAGTAGCATTTATGAAGCATCAGCAGGATGTGCCTTGCAGCAAGTCTGTCCATCCTTTAAGTTCATCAATTTTTGTCAGGTTTATTTTCAGATGTTTGACTGTCTCAAGATCTTCAAGGGCTGAGACTGATCAGAGCAGCGTAGGGTTTATAAGGTAGATGTCTAGGTCTGGAACAGCTGCCTTGGATGCTCTATTGGACATGTGTTTAGTGTTCCCAGCACACTTTAAGGCACATTTTCTCCGAGTCTAGTGCTAGTGAGTTCACTGGTCTGGTTGCCATGGCCCACAGAGTGACTGTGGGTTACCAGCTGAGATGTAGACACCTGAAATTGTTAGGTAAGGTGAACCCTGCACTTCCAGCATAACTTCTTATCTGTGAACGCTACTTGCACAGTGTCTGAGGTGTCTAATGTCTTACAGATATGGGGTTTGGTTTGGGCAATACATCATCTGTAGTACTGAACATCTCAAATTGTTCCATGAGTGTTTCACAGTTGCTGTGTCCGTAAGGAGTGTGTGGAGCAATATTTGATTCCACCTTTCTGGGTGAAGAGGGGACTCTAAGGTGGAGTCATTGCTGTAAATGAAGAGTCCCTAGTAGCAAACTACTCTGTTTACAGATGAGATTTTTCCTGTTCCTTTTCCTCCTGTCAAGCTTCTCTGTGTGGACATTTGAAGCCCAGCAAGCTTCAGGGCCATAATTACTAACTTTGAATGCTGACATGAAGGTGGCTTTTGCTTTGATAACGTGCTGTGATCACACTTGTTCCATTGCTTTGAAGTAAAGAGGATTTTTAAGTTTTGCTCTGCAGTGAAGTATTTTTGAGGGAAGAAGAGGCCTGTCTTACCTGTGGAAAAGTTACACAGGAATAACCTTTCCTGGAATGGGAAGGTGAAAAGGATTTGACAAATCAATTGTGGGAAATAGTTCTTACATTAATCAGAGAAGATTAGATAGTGAATGTCTAAGAAGCTTCCTCTGTCGTAGAGACACTCCACATTTTCAGTTCAACTACATATGAGTTTTGCTCTTTCTTTCTGCATTCCATGGATGCTTTTTTTCCCCTTTCCTTCTTCTACACAGCTGAAAGCCCCAACTTTATGCTTGCCTGACCTTATTTGCATTTTCTCTTCGTGTAGGTTGGAAAAAGCGGAAACATTCCAGCTGGTACCACAGTGGACACAAAGATCACCCATCCATCAGAGTTTGACTTTTACCTGTGCAGTCACGCTGGGATTCAGGTACAGCATTTTGGAGAGGGTGGTGACTTTCAGAGATAACACTGGCTGTTGGTATTTCCCATGTTCTTAGCACAGCAGGCAAAGGGTACAGCTTCTGGCTGTGTTTTCATCTGGGCCATCCACGGTGCTCTTCTGCCACTTCAAATCTAGAAGAAACGATGAAGCTAAGTAGTCCTGAAGCACACCCTGTGCCTTTAGTTTGTTCTTTTCTCCTGTCTGTGGACTGCTTTGAATGGTATCCCTAGAGATATTGAAAAGATGCATTGATCAGGTGCTGAGGGACGTGGGTTAGTGGTGGGCTTGGCAGTGTGAGGTGTGTGGACTTAACCATCTTCAAGGTCCTTTTCTAACTGAAGTGATTCTGTGATTCTAAGGTAATTGGACTATTTGACATAGCTGCCTTTGGCATTAAATTCTCTTGAAATGTTCATCCAGTTCCTAGGAAACAACTAACACATTGAGATAGCACCACTGTAGTTGCACATTTTCTTGTGATTCCTCCTTCCCAGTCAGAGACAGAAGCTGTTAAACAGCAGCAGTACTGAAAGTCAAAGCTGAACGCTCTCAGAAGCAGCTCATTCGGGGGGGCACGACTTAGGTGGTTGTTAGTTGGTAACATTTTGCTAAAGCCTTGCCATTGTCAGATCTGAATTTGGCAAAATGAAGCACAGGGGTTGCCTATCTGCCTTCTGGAAGGAAACATTTGCCACAGCAGAATCGCTGACGTGATTTTTGAGGTTATGCTGCACTTCACCTGCAGAGGTGGAAGCGTGAAGAGACGTTTTGTGCTGACAATCCTGTGTGCTCTGCCCTCAGGGAACAAGCAGACCTTCTCATTACCACGTCCTCTGGGATGACAATCGTTTCTCTTCGGATGAGCTGCAGATTCTGACCTACCAGCTGTGTCATACGTACGTGCGCTGTACCCGCTCCGTTTCCATCCCTGCACCAGCATACTATGCACACCTGGTTGCCTTCAGAGCCAGGTATCATCTGGTGGATAAAGAACACGATAGGTGAGTTCCAGTCTTCTTTGAACAGTGACAGAATTTGCGAGGAAGCAGGAAAGAGCTTCCTAGGTGACCCTGCTTCTGCAGGGGGGTTGGACTAGATGATCTCTAAAGGTCCCTTCCAACCCCTACCAGTCTGTGATTCCTTAAGGAGTGGGCTCCTTAATTCTGGGCTCGGTGCTATCCTCAGTTAGCATCTGAGGGGAAATTTGGTCTCGCCACTGAATTATTGTGTGGAAAAATGCACAAAAGCTTCTGTGTTTCAGAATTTGAGGGGTGTTCTGAGGGTAATTAACACTTGAATCCTCTCTTCAGAAGAAAGGAGTGATACAAAAACAGGAGAGGCAGATTAATGAGTTTGTCTCTTCTACCCCCAACCTCTTTTTGGCTTTTTTCCCCCCCACCTCCCTCTCTTTCAGTGCTGAAGGAAGCCACACTTCTGGGCAGAGCAATGGCAGAGATCATCAAGCACTTGCTAAAGCAGTTCAAGTTCATCAGGACACCTTACGCACGATGTACTTTGCTTGACATGTTTTAATGTTCAGCAACTCCGTTACAATACAGAGTTGGATTCACGTGAGACCAGCTGCACTTAGACCAACAGTTGCCCAGGCTCAGTGACAGCCAGCAATGAGTGATGCATCTCTTAATTGGTTTGTTTCTTTCCCATTTGCAAGAAAGCCTTCCGTCCAGGATTTCAGACTTGCTTCCGAGCTGCATTCTCGTACCAAACCCCACCATGTTTTGCCAAAAAAAAAATCTCTAAGCTGCTTGCTACAAAACAGACCCAGATTTTATAACTCAATCAAGAGCTGTGATCTCAGGGCTTAGGGAAAAAAAAACCCACCAAACAAAACCAACAAACCCCACCAACCCAACCCTGGAAAGCCCTCATTTCAGTGTGCTGTTCATTGGAGTGATTTGCAAAGATCCCACTCATACTAAAGTTTCACGGGCTAAAATGCTGTGAATTAGCTTTTAATACACAGGAAAGCAAAGTGATTTTGGACTATTTATGAAGCCTTGATTATGCTAAGATGCATTTACAAGCGTTTCTTGATTTTGAAGAGTGGCAAAAATCTGGTTTTCCACTTGTCTTACAAAGGTGATTCTCAGTGTGTCGAAGGGCAAATGGATTTTCTGAAGCTCGTTCTTGAATGTTTTTATTGTGCTGCATTTGGAAAGTGATTCTTTTTTTTTTCATAGACTAAAGGAGAATTTTTAACCAGAATGAACTTGTACCTAAAGCTTTTAATAGGTCCAGTTTAGATTGGCAAAGGAAAACGTGCCATTTCAAAACAAACAGATTTGTAGAGGATTTTTGTTGTTTGTAAGATCACGCTGACGACCAACTTCAGAGTTTGTCACACGGGACTGTGACACTTCCAAAGTCTCTCTAAAGAATACGGGTCTGTGGTGAGAAATCCAGTACAATCCTTTTTTTTTTTCACTGTTGTTTGAGTTAATGTAAGTTTTATATATGTTTCACAGTATTAATGTGATAGACTAGATGCTCTTATTTATTTACTAAGGAGTGCTCATTATACTTCTGTTAACATATCGAGAATGCTTTGGATTTCCAAATCAAAACCTTAGCGTGGGGGGGATGTGAGGATTCAAATGCAAAACATATGCAAATGACTTTGTTGAGAGTTCAGAGCTCCATGCAGTAGAGCTTGTAGATAAGTGGCAGAAAGGCTTTCTAAGCCTGCACACACCAGAACAGGTTTTCCCTGTGCAGTTCAGACACGCACACGACACCAGCGTCCTCCGTTCACTCAAGCACAAAGCAGTTGTGTTTCCTTCAGCTGTCGAACGTTGGTGAAGCAGGAGCTCTAAATAGAGGAGAGTGGCTCACTTTGTATCTTAGACACAAGTCAGAGAATCTATGCAGTAAAGAGAAATCTTAGGAAACTGAAGTTTACTTAGGGAGGGAGGGGGAACTCTCTTTGTTCCGCGTAAGGTCGATGGGAAATGGGAGAGTTCCGCTGGTCTCTTCGGAGAAGCATTAATGAAACCCGAGAACCATCAGACAGATGCTTCTGTTAGTTTGCACACTGGGTTCATAACAAACCATGATACACATGTTAAACCATTGCACTAATTACCATGCCACGAGCAGGTTTAGAAGAAGGTGGAAAAAGCCCAGGACGCTTGTTGACGCTGACTTGAGTTGGTTTGGTTTTTTCCATGGGAGAGCTGAAATAACGCGCTGAGGGGCAGGTTTAAAACGTGCCCTTCCTTCCCACCGATTCCTTTTGCTTCACCTTTTCCCTCCTGTCTTAGCAGATGAATACATTTACCTCCAGCCCCTGAGTTGGGTGAGCAGTTTTAACTAGGCCAAAGGTCTGTGCCATAGGCTACAACCAGTTGCTGTTGGATAAGCTCAAAAATGCCCAACCTTTGCTGCATCGAGAGTTTTTAGGTACACAGCAAGTTCAGATTGGTCCTTTGTGTGGTTGAGGTGAAATAACAATCTAAAACCTGTTAATAGGTTAATGGCATCTGTGTTTATGCCAATTCAGGCTGCTGGGTCATAGTTGTGTACATCCAGACTTTCAGTTGTGCTGGATACCAGAAAGCAAAAGTCCAGGTCACATTGTCTTACCTTGCCAGGTCTACATACCTCCCCTGAAGCGCTGCCAGGCTGCAGAGCCCAGCCCTGCTGGGGGGTGTGTGCTTCAGAGGTTTCATGTTTCAGTGAAGATTTACATTTGGCAGGGTTTTATAGCAGAATTATTTTTTTATGTGAATTATTCTTAGGAAATAGGGAAGAAAAAAAAAGATCATTTTCAGGCATCACTTAGTTTCTTTGCTCTTTGTTATGCAGAGACCTCTTGGATGTGAAATTCATCCTCCTCCTCTGTGCAGGTCTGGAACAATTGACTTACCAAGATGGTCAGGCGGGGTGAGGAGGGTACCCTCTGTCTCCACCTCAAATCCTGTTTCTGAAGCAGACTGTGGGACTTCCCTGCACCCTGTTTAGGGTGTGTTCTTTGAGCTGGAATAGTCCTTGCAGCTCCTGTTTGTGTGAGGAGTGCTCCTCAGACTCTTAACTTGAGAGTAGCTGTGTATCCTCTTGGAGGGAACAGAAAAGTTGTGTGGCTTTCCTTGCCCGAGTGTGAAGAACTCGGGATGGTTGTTTGCATTTCAGCCTATGGACACTTTGACCAAGACTCTAATACTGATAATTCTCTGTGGCTTGATTTTTCTCTCACCTTTCCCTTCCAACTGTCTGGCAAGTGGTGAATTAGTGAATAATTTCAAGCATTTTTCCTAAGAAGATGTTGATTAAGTGTCTGTTTGGAAAAGTCCAGTGTGCTGTGAGCCCAGCGGCTGTCCTTCTGGGAACAGTCTTACCATCACAAAAACCCACCTCAAACACCTAAAACCTCACTCTTAGGGCTTTTTTCCTTGACTCTTGTAGGAACAGCAATATCTCAGGTAAGCACAAAGCTCAAGATGTCTCTATCTCACACCCCTTCCTGCAGTTGAGGCGGACACTTAAAACCACTAAGTCACTGTGCAGCTCAGGTCAGCAATAACCAAATGCATGTTTCCCCCCCTGGCACTTGGGGGTTTTCCAGCCTGTGGGAGGGACTTGGGTGGCTCCCACTGCAGAAGAGCGTGGGGCAGGACCTCAGCCATTCCCTCCCTCTCTCTTACCTTCCTGCCAATGGCCTTTTCCTTGAATTCAGCTCACTGAACCAGGGATGTGGTTTAATGGTGGGCTTGGCAGTGATTGGACTCGATCTTAAAGGTCTTTTCCAACCAAAACTATTCTATGACTCTGTTACTTTGCTCTTTCTGTTTTCACAATAGAAATGGTAACACTATTGAAACAAACATACTCAAAGAATGAAGCAAGATGTAGAACCTCTGTCCTCAGAGAGGCTCAGGCTTGGCTCAGACATCTCCAAAGCATGTGGTTCTGCAGCTACTCTCCCCATGGAGAAGTGCTCCTGTGGGGAGGGCAAAAATGTTATCAACAAAGAGAAAATACTCCAAAGTGGGGTTTTTTTTAAGTGTAGGAGATATAGTACAATAATTAGGCTTGTTTAGTTGGGGAAACTTCTGCTCCAGTAGCTGAATATTGTGAGGTGTCCACTGCACCTCTTGCAGCAGCCAGGAGACAGTTGAGTCAGTCCCTAGGAGGAAACATCCCGATGTGAGGTGGTGGAAGCTGGTGGATTTGTCTCTGCCTTATAAGAGTTTGGTGTTCAGGGTAGCCCTATGCAATCTTAACACTTTGTGTATATGCACTGATGGATGGGGTGAGATCACTTGTTTTTGTTGGAACTCCTTGTTTTGGCTCATTTGGGGTTTGAATGTTTCAGTAGCCTTGGCTTGCTGAGTTACAATCAATGATCTTCTGCGTGACAGAAGCTTTGCCATACCAGTTCCATGGTTCCTAGCTCTGTCAGCCTTTGGGTGAGTGGAAAGGTTGTGTTTTAATCTGCTGGAGTCAGCAAAGAAAACTCTACTTTTTGTTTCTACTTTAATGCTTAAAACAAGAACTCCACAATCATCCTTTTGGAGGCAACGTTTGCTGATTGTAGAAGCAAAAAGGTTGGGAAGGTTTAGCTTTAACTCTGCCTCCATCAGCAGCTCCTGCAGCCTTTGTCCCTCTTTCATGCAAGGTGTGGTCAGGTGTGAGAAGATGACTTTTGTGGCTGAGACCCAGGGATTTTTCAGGGGCAGCTTTTGAAGGGTTACTTGCTGAAAAGACGAAGTTTCTAATCGAGTTCAGATGCTTGTGGAGCTTTTCTCTGAGGTTTCACTGGCACAAGGGCTTTTCTCTTGAGCAGGAGATGGCATCTTGGAGGGCTTTGCACATCCCTCAGGTACCACAGGCACCTGCCTGGCTTTCCTGTGGAAACCCCAATCTGCCAATGAACCTCTACAATGTGACAGAAAGCAAGGAGAGGAGGAAGGTCTGTGTGAACACCCCCCTGGCCAGATGTTGTGGATTGCAGTTTATGAGGAAGAATGTTGATGTTTTCAAGTGCAAACAGGTCGGTTCCTGACTCTGTGTACCAAAGCTGCAGGGCTGGGAGGGACTTTGGGGCTCAGACAGACCTAATGACCTCTGATGCAACCCCCAAAGCATCTCTAGTGGCAGAAACAACCAGAAGGAGCTTTGAGGGTTTAAGAGATCTTTTACACGTTAAGTAAGTAAAGGAATGTAGAAGAAGTTCTCACTGTTTCTCACCCTCAGTACCAGTGTGCTAAGATCCCATTTCCCCCTGTTTTTTAACACTCTTCTCCTACAGCAGCATCTCAATTCCTAAGGCAGGGCAGTACACATTTTATTGAACTCTTGAACATTTGGTGACGACCCACAGTCTCCTCTAAGGAAAACTTCAAGCAGAAGGTAATTGCACTGAGTTATTGTTTTTAAACTCCCTTTTTACTGTAAGACTTTGGTTTTTATTCTGCTGTAGCTGTTTGAAAATACTGTAAATAGTGCTATTTATAGCAAATACTGAAGTGCTGTGGATGCCATTCCCTCTTGCTCGTAGGTTTTTCAGGATGCTGCTGTATTTTACAGTATTGAGCTGTGAGCTTTGGATTGAAACGTTGGCAAGACTTGTTGTGGATCCAAGGGCACAGTTGCTTTCTTACAGTGGAAATATTTGGGGCTCTTTTGGACATTACACAATAATTCTTCCTTCTGTTCTCTATGCACATTCCTCCCAAGCTGTAACGATGCAAGAGGCTGTTTGGAAGCTGTGGATGTGCATGTTGTCTGTGCAGGGTTGACATGCTAATCTCTGAGATCACTGTGGGGTGCCTGAGAGCATCATCGCCCTGTCAGACTGTCAGCTGTAGCTGTCCTGCATTTTCC
This sequence comes from Colius striatus, assembly GCF_028858725.1. Taxonomy (NCBI): domain Eukaryota; kingdom Metazoa; phylum Chordata; class Aves; order Coliiformes; family Coliidae; genus Colius; species Colius striatus. The sequence goes on along the minus strand of NC_084762.1, from coordinate 93,252,316 downwards.
TTGCTGCTTCAGCCAATCCTCCTGTCTGGTCTGCATGGCAGAGTTAGTGGGATAGGAAGGAGTCAGCATCCAAGTGAGAATGTCCTGCTGTCTGTCCCCCACAGGTGTGGGGTTGGTGAGCTCAGCAGGTGTTTCAGGGCTCTGAACAAAGACATGGTGTTGCCCCTCTGATTGCCCATGAGGAAGCCAATCCACCTCCTACCCATCAGGAGTTGTCTTTTGCTTCTGTAGCCCTCAGGGACCCAAACTCCAGCCCTGTTATCTGTGTTAGGATGCAAACCAGCATGTTTTGCCCCCTGTCTCTGAGGGTTAAGGAGTGGGAAGGTGCATTCCTGCAGGGTGGTGTTAGGGGGGATCAGGGGCTGTGGTGTGCACTCGGGGTGGCATGGGATCTCTTTTAGCTCCTTCACTGTGTTTCAGTTGCTTTTCCTGTGTTGCTTCTTTGCCTGAAGTGCTCCTATGAATGTAATGGCTTGGCCAAATCATTACAAGAGGTGGGGTTGTAATACTCTTCAGTTAGCAGGCAGATGCAGTTAAAGGCTACCTCCTGTGTTCCTCCACACGTGAGTTAATTTTTGAAGTGAACCTGTAACCAAGCAGCCAAAATGCTCCCCAATGAACTATATTTCAGTGGTTTATTTCTTGCTGGAGAACCACCAGTGCCACACTGGGATCTTGGACAGCTGCCTGTCGCTCCTCCCGTCTTCCTGAGGCCTGGATGTGCCTTGTGTTTGATGCAGGGTGTTAGGAAGGTACCAGAAATGGTGAGGCAAATGGCACATCTGGCACTGTGGCTTGTGTTCAGGGTTCCTCAACAGCAACAACCCCCTCTCCTGTCCCCTCACTCCCTGAGTCTGTGTATACTGTGGTTTCCAAATGAAACACCTTTTAGTACTTTAGCTCTTGGCTGAAAAATGCTTTTGCTGAGAATGTGATGGAGGTGCTTAAATGCATTTTGAATCTGAGGCAAAAAATGATGCATTGGAGTATTTTTTCATGTCTGTTTTTTCTAGTTAAGTTGCCATGAGACTGTAACAGTGAAAATACCCTGCTCAGACCATGAGAAACTTTAAAATGGGAGGGGAAGAACATGACAAAAGCCCCAGCAAAACCCCCAGTCCCGTGTTCATATTGTGAATGTTCAGTGTCAGTTAAGTGCAGAAACCCTGAAGTGTGTGTGTGTGCAGGCTGAAGGTGCTCTGACTGACCTGAAACTGTAGAAAACTGTGTGAATACAGCATCTTTTGTTTACAGTGAATCCAAACAAGCTTCCTCATTTTCTAGTTAACCACTCTGCTGACAGAAATGCTGCCTGGGGGGGGCACAGAGCACTGCTAGAGTTTGGGGGGGGGGGGTATTCATTTAAAAATAACTGGGCTCAATGCTGTTGGCATCTCAGAAGCCATCTCAGAATTGCTACCTGCAATTTCATCACCTCAATCATTATATGTAGACACTAAGGAAGCTAACTGATGGCAGGGAGGGGTGCTGAAGCTCTGACTTTCTGGAAGCCAGTCCCTGTTGAGCGATGGTGAGTGACTGAGTAACTGCAGGGGGTGAAATCCCCAACGTGGTGTTCAGTTCCCAGTGAAAACTGAACAAAGCACAGGGTTCTGCTCTAGGCTAAATGGCTGCTTTTCAGACTGTATTTCACTACATCTTGTGTTAGGGATCCAGAGACACTACTGAGGTTGCTGTGGCCTGGGAGGAGTTTCACAGGTGTGCTGTGACTGCACTTCCCCATGAGCATATCCTTGTCCAGCAATGAGAATGAGGTGGTGATGAGGTGATGTGCTTTCCAGACTACTGCAGACCCAAAGGAGCACTGGGAAGGAAGGTCAAGGGGAGGGGAGCCCTGTGCTCCGTGCTTGTCCTGCCTCGGTGGAAGAGAAACCCCATCTGCACTCTGTGGCTACCCCATCCCTTGTGGAAATGAGATAAGCAGGGGAGGGGAAACATGTTCCTGCCAAACTGCTCATTAAGCATTGGTTAAGGTGGCAGTTGAATAATACTCTCTTGGTTTTCCTCCTCACTTCCCTGCAAGGGGCTCGAGTGCAGCCAGAGCTGTGGCACAGCCCCTCACAGGTCCCTCTGTCAGCACCTGCCCCAAAAGGGGAACATTGGTGGGCAGTTCCCTCTGCTGGTTTTGTGTCAGAGGGCTTTGGTTGGAGCCAGGAGAGGAGTGTTGGCTGAGTTGAGAGGTTGGTGAGAGCTGTTTTTAGGTGTTTTGTGTATGGCAAGAGGAAAAGGTGTACCCCCAGCACCAGCTGAAGGCTGGCTGCTCCCCGTGAAGTACCATCAGAGCAGTAACTTTCCATTTGTGCATGGTCTGCCTCAGCAGATGCAGCTTCAACTACCTGTGGCTACTCTTCCACCAACCACTCTCCTTGTGCTCTTCAGAAGAGGGGAGGATTTGCATTTCAGACCTGTATGGAAGTGCATCCATTTCTGTACAGCTGTTGGGAGTGTGCAGATTTCCCACCCCCACTTCAGATGTGCTGTTGTACTGGTTCCCTTTAGTTTTGCAGTGCCTCCCCACCCCTTCCATCTCTAAGCACAACTACAGTTCCTGCTGGAATAACTACTGCCTGATCCTCAGCAGGGATTACAGCTGTTAACTAACCCAGGAATTGGCCCTGAAATAGAAACTGAAACTTTTGTGGCCATTTTATGGTTTGTTGGGTGTGCTTGGCAGGCACAAGTTGTGAGAAGGGCAGCAAGCAATCTTGGCAGTTTCCAGTTCCCTGGCTGGTGCTCTTTGTGTTTGCTTTGCTAGCTCAGATTTCCTGTCACAAAAAGAATACATTTAATGCCAACTCTGTTCTGCTTGTATCAGCTTTTCCTGCTTTCAAGCCCATGAGCAGAGGGAGCTGCACTCCTGCCAGTGCAGGTGAGATTGCACATGTTTTGCTCTTCATGTAGGCACAAAGCAGATGTGGTGTCCCAGAATCTCAGCCATTCTGTGGACACTGGCCCACGTGCTGGGGGTAGGGTCGTGCCCATCAACACAGTGGACAACCCAAAGAAGTTTCTTCCCTAGGTTCCACCAAAGTGAGTTGTGCATCAGCCGGGAGCTGCCCAGATCCCACTGTTAGCAAAAACAGAGGTACAGCCACTCTAAGCTGCTTGTTCCTGATACATTTTTCTCATGGAGCTCAACAAGACCAAATCCTTGAAGTGCTTCATCGCATTTCCAAGGGACAGCTCTGTAATTTCAAGTCAATGATGTTTTAATTGGCCGGCTCCAACGTGTAACTGACCTTCAGTTGTCTGTCAGTGAGGCATCCCCAGCGGCTCCCACCAAGAGATTTGTTGTTGCTCTAGTTGTTTGTTACCTGGTTTGGGGCACTAAAAGATAATTGGAGTCCATGGAGGGGGGGGAGGGAAGTGTTAGATATGTTTGTTTAAGGAGTATTTCCCAGTAAACCATTTGGGAAAGGAAGGCATTTGTCTAGGGGGAGAGGAAAGGGAAGAAAAAGCCAACCAAAAGAAGCTCCGTTCAGGAGGAAGCTTCAGAATTGTGGCTCTCAGAAAATCAAATGTGAAATAAGGTGCAGTGAGGAGATATCTGGCCAGGTTCTGCAGAGTGTTCTCACTTGCTTTCTGTGCTTTGTTGGTAAAGTGGGGTAGATTTTATACATGGAGCCCTGTGTGCACGTGGATTGGGGAAAGGACTGTTTGTTACAGGTGGAAAGGTGGGGTTCTGCTGGCAACCATCAGCACCATTTCCCTGCCTTCTGCAGGACTTTGTACAAATCACCAGAGCCTCCAGATGGAGGGCAGTGGGTAGGGGAAGGCCCAGATTTCTGTCCAGCAAAGTGGTTAACTTCATCTCCAGAAGGTGAGATGCAAACCGGAATGTATTGATGAAATCCTTTCCTCTTCGCCTTCCTTCCGCCCTGAGGCGGGTTTGACTGACAGCTCTTCAGCTTAGAAGCTTTGTGTTCTGCAGTTTTCAAAGAGGTTTGATGTTTGTAATGAAATAACTGCAAAAAGAGAACCAAAAAACCAACCTGGCAGTTGCATATTGTAAATGTTCCCTCCAGTCCAAACGTTTTTAGGCCCTTTTTGAGTTTGCTGGGTATTTTGCAAGACAAAACACACGAAGGGCCTCGTTTTTGTGTGGCTCTAAAGGTCTGTTGACTCATTTCTACCTGTGTGGCATCTGTACCAAAATGTCTTGTGCTTGCAGTACCTAAAGGAAGTTGTGCCCCTGCACTTGCACCAGGAAGAGCAGGCACAGAAACACCCAGAGCTGAGTTTTGGCCATGGGAAGTGTCTCTCTTGGCTCCTCTGACACGGTTTCACGTGGGCGTGTGGAGTTTCAGTCCGGGGGTGTGGATCTGCTGACATCTGTGTGGTGATGCCACTTGAAATGAAGCCTTAGCAAAAACAAGAGACTTGTTCTGGTTTTCCTTCGTGTGTGCAAAAGAGCTGTTGAACCAGAGCAGGGACCTTCCTCTGAAGGTGAACCATAGAAAAGGGAATGAAGAGGCGAGATCTCTGTGCTGGGTCTGACCTCTTCAGGCACTGCCTGTGGCTGGGCCCTCGGGGGCCTTTCTCACATCTCACCTTTTCCATTTCATTGGCCATATTCCCCTCCCTCCCCCTGCTAGGAAATCTCTTGCCCGAAGGAGTGATCTCACACTTAACATTTACATCCCCTATCCCCTCAGACAAAGCTGTTCCTGAGTGCTGTGCTTGCTTCAGATAGTGCCAGTTTCCACTTCTTCCGACTGGCATCATCCTCAAACCATCTTCAAACGAGGCAGAGAGTTGGGGACCCAGCTTGCTGGTCTGTTTGGTTTTTGTTAATTCTTATTACTTCTTTTGGATTTGGATCTACCTCATTACAACAGTTGGGTGCTATTGACTCAAATTGTGGCTGAGATTGGCAGAAGTGACCAAACCCTGTGGGCCAGGAGGCCGCGACCCCGGGGCTCCGTGTGCACGGACAATAACATTGGATGGGACTTTTCTTCGTGCCTTTGTGGTGTTGATTTGGTTTTGGTGTTTGTCCCTCCCCAGTGGTAACAATCAGAAGTTTGTGTTCTCTATCAAAAACAGCAAAGGAATTTTAACCACAGAGTTAGTTTAAAAAAAAACAAGCAAAAACAAGCCAGAAAATACAGGTTTAGGAAGAACTGAGGCATTTTTCAGTGTATCAGATGATAAAATGTAGAGTATCAGAGCAGACCTAGGCAAGGAGAAACACCCAGAGAGGAATCTGTTGGAATGTGTCATCCTGACCCTAGATTTATACAGCTGTGTGTACATAGATTTACACACACACACATATATATGTATATACACACACCCTTGTATCTGGAGTTGTCCCTGGCTATGTGCATAAAACAGACCCAGCTGTAAGGGGAAGGGATGAAAACATCACAGGCTCCTCCACAGATTTGTATGTAGCAGTTTACAGCTCCCTGGAAGGTTTTTTTCTACTCTGTGAACTTTTTTACTTCAGATGAATTCCTGTTTTGGGGGGGGGGAAGACTTTCAGTTGTGATAGGCTATCATTTCTGTTGAAGGTGTAGAGAAAGAAATTACTTGTTAACAGTATCTAATACAGAGGGGGGGAAGCTTTTCTTTTCCTGTATAATTGTATTAACTATTAAAGGAAAAAACAAATCTATCTGGAACTGTACCAGTGCTGACATTCCATCGTGGCAGGACTTCAAAGCTGTTTCCTAAGGCTTTGTGCTGCAGAGACTCGAACACAAGGAGAATGCCTCTGTTCAATGTTTTTATGGAACTGCTCCATCAGGTCTATACTTAAGCTATATTTTCTAAAGCCTAATCATCCTTTAATATGCTGCATATAAATTATCAGCGTGGTTGCACTTTCTCAGTAATAATGTTTGCCCTGCAGTTGGCTCGGGAGAAGGACTTGTAGTTTGTTTTGTAACAAAAACCAAGAGTACTTTGGGCAGAAGGTAATATTTATATAGGTACCTCAAGAAAAAATAAAAACCAGAGCCTGGATATGCTGCATTTTGTTCCTTTAACATTTTTCATGTAGCATTTGTTTGCTTTTATTCTTTGTAGGGGTTTTTTAGTAGCTTCCTAGCTGCCCGTTTTGCTTTGGGGGGACCCCGGTAGCGTTGTAGGCTGTTTGCTCTTGTGGAACGTGGTGTCCTCGCTGGGTGGCACTGGGCTGGGATGTGCCCTGTGGTGTGGACGTGAGGGGAACCACGAGGGAAGGAAATAGGCTTCACCCAGACTTCAGGAAAAGGATACTGTTTCTAAACCAGACTGTATGTGTTCCTCATTCTTAGTCTTTTTTAAACTTAGAGGGGTTTTCTGTTTGCTTGTACTGCTTTCTTGACTCTTTTTCTCAAACACGAGTGTGGAGAGGGGCAGCTTATACAGAGGAAAACCAAACTGACCACACTTGCCTTGTTGGTTGATGCAGAGATTGGGGGATTTCTTTCGTTGAGAACCGTTGAAGGAAGCTTCCCAGGCTGTGAAATCAAGCGTTTCTTGTTGTGTTTTGTTTCAAGCTTAGGTGGGTCCTTTTCCAAGTTTGTTTTACAGCTTGCAAGGTAAAAAAAAAATAGTTTGCACTACTTTTGCAATAAACTCATGAGAAAAAAAAACCCTAACAGTTTCTGTTTTGGTTTCTTACTGTATATATATACAACTAATACTAAAGATTTTAGTGTAGTGTTTTTCACCTCAAAACATGAGACTCGTAACAAGCTCCGAATGCTGTAATTCCTGACAGAATAATGATGTGAATGATATTTTATAAAGTTATTTTGTATGGTGTCAATTTTGGTTTTGCCTCATAGTATGTCAATAAAATTCCTCATCTTTACAAGTGTCTGTCAGGTGCCTTTTTACTGAGTTGGGTGATTTCTGCAGTTACCTGCACACTGAGACTCTTCTGTGAGGACACGGCAGGACATGTCCGTGGCCTAACTAGTTGTCCACGGTGAGTAGAGTGGTGGGAGGACATCTCCTCAGGGGAGGATGCCTCTAATTACAGAAGTCCCATGCTGGGGGTAAAAAGTCTCTATCTGCTATGCAAGTAGCAGTTATTTGGCAGCATTGGTGTGTTGTGGGGGGGGGGGGGGGGGGGTTGCTGTCTGAGGTCAGAGTCCAACCTAAAATTACTGCTTGCTTCAGGAACAGCTGTTAAAAGCCCCAGTGGCAGACTGGAGGTTGCACTGGATCCTTGTGCCACACCAAAGCCTGTGCTGTCAAATCCTGATCCAGGATTTTCACCAGGACAGGAAAAAAATAGGATGAGAAAGCTGATGGGCTGAGGTAAAGGAAGAGCATCAGCTACTGCCATGGGCAAAACAAGACTTGAGGTGGGGTCCATAGCAGCCCCTCTGGGCCACTGCTCCCCCTCTCCCTGCTCCAGCACAGGCCTTTCCCTGGGCTGCATCCTTCAAGGCCAACCTGCTCCTGCCGGGGCTCTCCCCTGCTGCAGCTCCTGCAGGAAATCTCCCCCCGCTGCAGCAATTTCTCTGTGACCAGTGTCTTATGTCCCCCTCCATGGTTTGATCTCTCTTGTTGCCCTCTACCCTGGTCACAGACTCACCACACGTTTCTGTGCCTGAGCACAAGCAGCTTTTTCTCCCTTGAGAGCTGGCAGGCACCAAGTGCTGAGTGATGCCACACAATTTCCGTCTCCTGCTGCAGGCAGCCCCTTGCCCCAGCCACCCCTTGCCCCAGCCACCCAGCACTGAGCCCTCAGTTTCCCACAGCTCTCCAGGCGTTTTTAATAATGAAAGAACCAAAAAAGCCAACCAACACTTCCCACAACAGTGTACTTCTGCATCCCCACTTGGCAATGTCTCCAGGGATAAAATACCACTTAGCACTAGCTGCAGAGTTCCTGACACAACATCACTTTGATTTATGGTTACTTGGGGAAATCATTACAGTGCAACATACTTTAATCTCTTATAAGAGCATTTCTTGTGTGACTCAGCAGTTTGACTCCTCTGCCAGGCTCTGCTCTCACCTGCCTAACCCCTGTTTGTGCTTTCTTGGGACAACTCTGGGCTGTGCCAGGTGAAGGAGCTTTTTAGCTTTGTGCCTTCAGCCTAAGAGCAGCTGCCAGTATCACTCCAGGGAGCAGGACAGAGTTCCCTGGAAACTCTTTACTGTGCCATCCAAAGGTGGCTGCTGCTTCCTTACTGATTTGTGTGCTGTAGGGTGGGAGGTTCTGTTCCTTAGTGGTGTGCCCATGCTTGTCGGGGGCATTCCTCACGCCCAGGGAGGGATCCACATAATTTCTCTCTCACACCACATCAGTGTGTGTTAGGTGTGTAGCAGCAGAGACAGCTGGGAAATGTGGCTGAGCCTCCCACAGCAGATACAGAGTAGGGCTGCTGGAGACCATGCAAAGCTTCACCTTTTGTCCTCACACCCTCCCTGGAAGGATGAAGGGTGAGCACACCAGGCTGCTACACAGAGCAGTTCAAGTTATAAGTGACAGGACAAGAGGAAACAGCCTCAAGTGGTGCTAGGAGAGGTTTACACTGGAGATAAGGAACAATTTCTTCCCTGAATGGGTTGTCAAGCCCCATCCCAGGCTGCCCAGGGCAGTGGTGGAGTCGCCAACCCCAGAGGGATTCCAAAGCCATGCAGCTGTGGGGCTGAGGGACATGGTTCAGCGGTGGCCGTAGCAGTGCTGGGGGAATGGTTGAATTTGATGAGCTTCAAGGTCTTTTACAACCTCAACAACTCTGTGACTGAGGCTGGAAACACCTGCAGAAAGTCTCTGCATCGACTGTCAGTTTTCATACAAAAGGTTTATTTTAAAAGTCGCATATGAAGTTGTACAGAGGACGGTTAGTTACCATTTCTAGCATTAAAAAACCCAAACCCACCCCAAAACTAAACCCAGTGAAAAATCCAGCTCTGTCACTCCAGAAGGGCTGCTCATCCTCAACAGTCCACACCAAACAGACTTCAACGTGCATTTGGGTAGAACACCGTGGACAAACCTAAGTAGAGTTCAGTAGAGAAACGAGTCCTTAGATGTATGTATTTACATCACTGCTTAAGAGATGTGTTTTCTGCCTCCACAGCTGCTGAACCCCGTTAGCTCTTGGAATGCATTTCCTCCTCTAACCTGTTTCTGTGCAGCCTCAGCTGACAGAAGAGGTTTTTTCATGGGCTCAGTCCACCGCTGACCTGACCCGGAAAGCTGTGGGAGGATCTGATCGGTTACTGGCCTCGAGGACAGTAGACTCTGTGTACAACACCTCCCCTCATCTTCTCTGAGGAGGAACACCAACTGGGAAAGGACTCCTGTCTAGTCAGACCCCAAAAGAGCTTTAGGACCAAAAGCTGCCCATTTAATTTGGATCATGATTGTCTCAAGAAGGCATTTTAAATGACCTGAGCAAGTTTTCTACTGTCAGATTTACATCAGCTCTTCTCACCCCGCCACGTTTCCGAGGGAGGAGTTTCATTCTCCAACAAGTTCCATTTCTAAACTTCTTAAACCAAAGCAAAAGCAGATGGCTCAGTATATAAATATATCCAGCATCTGGATTCTCAGTCACAAAAATAACATCCTTTATACATCACAAAGCAGGTCAGCTATCAAGCACTTTTCCGTTGGCCTTAAGATCCAACATCTCCATCAACAACAGCTTCGTCTTCATCCTCCTCCTCCTCATTCTCTCCATCATCTTCCCCCACTTCTCCATCTCGCTTCTCTTTTTCAAGCATTTTTAGGTATTTGCTAGCTAGGATCTTCTTTGGCAAGATATCTGGAAGGTAGAATTGGTTCTTTTATAGTCAGTGATACTGCCTCATGAATGGCACCAAGTTGAGAAGATGCTTTGTTAAAAACATGATTATTGAAGTGAATAATCAAGAGAAGTGAGTCTGACCTACACAGCTGTGAGAAGAAGAAGGAATCACCCACTTAGGGTACAAGTAACCAAAGATAAGGGCTGTACTTTACACCTGATTACTGGCAGCCGTCTTTGCTGTCTGCTCACACGTGTTTATCAGATGTAAACCAGAGTGCTCAGCCCCTCAGCTGCATGAGACAGATTCAGCAAGGCAGATATCCCATCTGTGTCCTGTAAAAACGGCTTTTCTGCATTAAGATACTTGTTCAAGGCAACAGTGATGGACCTGAGACAACTCAGAAGTGAATGCTCTGAGAGTACATCCCCAGGGAACCCAGAGAAAGGCTGGATCTTGTTCTCAACCTATATCCTGGAGCTCAGTGTTACTAAAACTTGTGTTACTTGGGTTACAAAAACCCAAGGTGCAGTTAAAGGTGAGTACAGTTGTATGTCCATATCTATACATAAAAGGGTGAATGGCTTTGAGAAATGAGGCAGATTTACATGTGCAATTTTGGGGTCACATAAGTTCTCACATTAAGATGTGCAGTGATCTTGTTTTATAGGCAGAAAGCTTTCATTTAGGCTGACTTTTAAGAAATGCTTAAGAACTAGTCAGCTTTGTATCATTTGGAAGCACCAGAAAAATTCCCATTCACATCAAAATGCTCTTGGTGATGTGGTTTATGAGTTCCAGTTGAGTGTTCTACAGATTAATGACCAGTAGGAGAACTGTGTCCTCACAAATCAATTCTAGGAGAGCAAGACTTCCTTTTCCAAACCACATACTGGATTTACCATTGTGCTATAGATACCTGCAAGGAACTGAAAGGTCTCACACTCTTCTGCAGTATGAGACAGGTCACTGTAAGTTAGAGCATTCTTCTCCTTGCCTCTGCCATGTTTGTAGGAGTATGTGGCCAAATACTGAACAAAGAGCTCCTAAAAAAAACGAAACCAAAAGAGAACAGTCAAACTATGAATTCACAGTTGGCAGGAGTTGTCTTTAATCCCTCCTACAAGGCAAAAGCACCATATTTAACTGTTCATATACTGGGCACTCTGTGCAGAGACTCACTCATTTCAGAAAAAGTGAAGGCCAGGATCCAGCAGCATCTCTGAGCACTGACTGCAGGCTTGGGCTCCAGCACCTACCTTTGTGCTGCTCTCCAACACATTCACAGAAACACAGAATCATTTTGGTTGGAAAGGATCTTTAGGATCATCATGTCCAATCACTCACCTCACACTGCCAAGCCCGTCACTAACCCACATCCCTCAGCACCACATCTATGTGTCTTTTAATCATCCCCAGGGATGGGGACTCCCCCAGCTCCCTGGGCAGCCTGGGACAGTGTCTGACAACACTCAGGGAAAAAGTTTTTCCTCATCTCCAATCTAAACCTCCCGTGGCGCAACTTGAGCCCATTTCCTCTTGTCCTATCACTCACTACTGGGGAGAAGACACCGGCTCCACTTCACTACAACCTGCCGTCAGGTAATCGCAGAGAGTGACCATGTCTCCTCTCAGCCTTCTCAGGTAACACCCGCCGTTCCCTCAGCCGCTCCTCAGACTTGTGCTCCAGCCCCTTCCCCGCTCCGGTGCCTGCCTGCGGACACGCTCCAGCACCTCGGTGTCTTTCCGCAGCCCGGCACACGACGCTCGGGATCAGAAAGCAGCAGGGTACCATTTCTACACGGACTAACACGCTAATTAGCAATGGTGGGAAGAACAACGTCCCGCACGGCTCTCGGACTGCAGCTCGGCTGGACGGGAGAGCTCCGGCCCCCGCGCAGGGTGGGAGCCTGAGGAGCGATGCCTCACGGCGGCCGGGTGACGGGCGCGGGCAGCAGAGGCGCGGGATGAGCCCCTGGCCGAGGGCCGGGCCGGCGCTGGCAGCGAGTGCCCCCGAGGCAGCGGTACCGCAGCGCGGCACAGGCCCGGCGCTGCGCGGGGGAGGGAGGGGAGAGCGAGGCGGTACCGTGGCTTTAGCGGTGAGGAACAGCGCGTCCTGGTTGATGCTGGAGACCTCCGGCGAACTCTTCATGATCACGCGGATCCGCGACAGGGGCAGCGACACCAGACGGTTCTCGCCGCCGCTCAGCCGCGCCGCCATCTTTCCCCCCTCCCGGCCCCCCTCACCCGCCCCGCCGCCACACACGGGCGGGAGCGGGCTCGCCGCGCGGGACGCCGGGAGCTGTAGTCGGCGGGACCCCGCGGCCGCCGGCGGCCCCGCAGCCTGGGGACTGCAACTCCCACGGAGCCCCGCGCCCGCCGCCACTGCGGCTCCCACAGAGCCCGGCGGCGGAACCGCGAGTGCCGCGGCGCTCCTGCCCAGCCCGGCCCGGCGCGGCGGCTGGCGGGCGCCCTCGCGTCCCTCAGCTCCTGTGGGCTTCCCGCGGTCCCTGCGCCGGCCAGGAGGGGCCTCGGGGCTTCCCCTGTTTACCCCCTCCACGTGGGCCTCAGAGTTTTGGGAAGTTGTTTTTAATGGTGAATAGGCTCATCCCGTACGTGTTCCAATTACAGGCCAGTGGCTACGGAATTGTTAACTCGAACTGTAATTACAGCTGCTAAGTACCTCTTGGTGCTGTAGTGGAGCAGAAAAAGGAATGCTGCCTGGTAATCCTGACAGTTGTCAGAGGTATGTCGAGGTGTGGAGGACACATGTAAGCTATTAAGTGATTACGGGGCTGTGTCTTCTTATTAACACATTCCTCGTGCAGTATTTGACCTGTGTGTCTAGTGCATAGGTGACTTGTAGCTTGCTCAGGGATGACTTGTGTCAGTCAGCCTGGGCCTGCTGAAGGCAGTGGATATTTTGCTGCTGCTGTTACTGTTGACTCCAGACACTTGTCTCTGCCTGTTTGAGGGTGACTGTACTCCACTGAGGATGATTTAGCACTTCTAAAAATGGTTCTAAAACCTATGGGTTGCATTTAATTAATGGCGTTAAAAAGTTTCTACTGTGCTTTACAAACAAATGCTCCATCATTTGTATTGGGTAGAAGGCTGAGAAAGCCACTAAGCTGATTGCTACTTAGCATGGGTTTGTTAACTATTACTAATATAGAATATAGAATTTGGCCAGTACATAAATACAAAAGCCTTCCTACAGCTGATACTGATTTAGTTATAAAAGCTAGCACCTTAAGAAGTTGTAAGCACCTTGGTGTGAGGACAGAGTGATGTGTTCATTGGCACTGGTTCTAACTTCGTTTGGAGATGTCTTTTACAGGATCATCTACACCTCTCAGGCCACAGCCTTCCCTTGTGGTTACAGCTCCCGCAAGGCCATTCTGAGGAAGTTGTATCTGCAGGGACAGACCATGTCCTGGGATGCTGGGGGATTATCCATCAGGCCGTTTCTTCCCTGATCCTTATCGTCTTGTGACATCTTGTGGAAGCAGTTGACATTACCGTGACAGTGAATTTCTTACCGAGGTCTCATGATTTCATCACATATAAATCCCCGTCAAACCACCAAGATTTCCAAGGGTGTTGACTTATTTGGGTGTGGATTTATGATCCATGCAGATCCCAAAGGATCTAGGGACCTGCTTGTCATCATTTTACTCAGCTGTGGCCAATGCAGTTTAAGGTAGTCTGGGCAAACCAGGACTCTTTCTTCTCCTCTAGGTCCCATCTCATTGTCAGATGTTTCCTCTTTTCCTGTGCAGTGTTCCCTGAAAGGCCACAAGTGGGACAACTCTTTTTTTCTTCAGCACCATGTTGGGTGATAATGGCTTTCAAAGGATAGAGAACAGGAGCAAAACAAACTTAAAGCATCTCCCATGCTTTAGTTTGTGGGAGACACAATCACAGTGGAGCTGTGTAGCATCAGGTAGGTGTGCTGGGTGGGTCTGATACTGCAGTGTAATTGATAGTTAATAATTTCACTCTTTAAAAAGTATATTTGGAAATTGCAAAATAGTGTTGTACCAGTAACAGAACCAAACATCTTCCTAATTAAAACAAACAACCCACAGAGTACTTCATACTAGAATTGTTTATCTTGAATCAGAACTGAACTGGTGGTGGTGTGAAGAGTTCTCAAGAGTGTGGGCAGCAGGTCAAGGGAGGTTTTGCTCCCCCTCTACTCTGCCCTGCTGAGGCCTCATCTGGAGTCCTGTGTCCAGTTCTGGGCTCCTCAGCTCAAGAGGAGAGCTTCTGGAGAGAGTCCAGCACAGGGCTACGAAGGTGATCAGGGGTCTAGAGCATCTTCCCTATGAGGAAAGGCTGCGGGAACTGGGGCTGTTTAGTCTGGAGGAGACTGAGGGGGGATCTCATTAATACTTACAACTACTGGATGTCAAGGGGACAGGGCAGCACTTTTTCCTCTAATGTCCAGTGGTAGGACTAGGGGTAAAGGACAAAAGCTGGAGCACAAAAAGTTCCACTTAAGACAAAAGTACTTTACTGTAAGGGTGAGGGAGCCCTGTCCCGGGCTGCCCAGGGAGGGTGTGGAGTCTCCTCTGGAAGTTTCCAAATCCACCTGGACACATTCCAGAGTGACCTGATCTAATGGATCTGCTTTGGCAGGGAGATTGGACTGGATGGTCTGTATAGGTCCCTTCCAACCCTCCCATTCTGTGTGATTCTGTGTGTGAAACCTGACCAGGAACACAGGTGAAATCAATCTCTGGTAAGTTCAAAATAAGAGTTTGCTGAAAACCAAAGATGCTCTGTTCAGTACAGGGACTGTTTGTACTAATTGCACACTGCAGAGAAGCATAACGTCTCAGACCCTCGTTTTCTACCCTCACGTGACTCACCAAGCTGTGCTGGGGGAATCCTTTTTGCTGTGCTCTGCACACCTGAATAAGAACCGGTTCAGTGGAGGTATTTTTGAGGTCTCTAACCAAATTAGGTCTAATGAAGGAGTGACCAGAGATCCTCTGCTTGTCCCATAGTGAAGATCTGTTTCTTGTTACTGACACCTGTGAGTTGCCCCACAGCAATCTCATTTCTTTACTTCACTGTGTGAATCTGTGTGTCTGGGTGGTGCATGCACATGCACAACACTCCCAGCACAACCCACACCCAATCAGATTCTTTCTGCTGATCTCTGTCTCTCACTTCCCCACTGCAACTGTGATGCCATGGCTTCTCTAAGCTTCTCAACCTCTGTTTAATATTTAGGGGAACTCAGGAGAAACTCTGTCCCTCTGTTAGCAGCAAAGGCACTGTGCAAGCTCCAGTGGGAGAACAGGAGAATGTTTTTAAAGCCTCTTCCTAGCTGCAGTCTCACTCTCTAGCATCCACACTTTTAAATGGCTTTCTGTGAGGCAAAGTGCATAAATTTCACGTTACTGGTGTGGACACGTAGTGCTCTGAGCCTGAATTACACTGGAACAAATTTATTTGTGGGCTGAAGCTGAACCCAAGTGGAGTGATGTATTATTTTGACTCCCCTAATTTACTGATTTTACTTTTACTGTCCTGTACTGAGTGGAAATACAGTGATGGCAGAAATAAAACTTGCTCCTACCTGAAAGCAGGAAAGAATGTTGAGTCATTGATTCCTGTAACAGATCTTTGTTGTATGGTATTAGAAGAAAAATACTGATAAACCTTATAGAATCTGGAAAATGTGTCTGCAAAATTCCCAAAAGCTACTGAGAGGAAAAAAAAGAATAAAAGCTATTGGAGAAGGAGCAAGAACAGTAAATGGGGTTACATCAGGCTGGCAGCCAGGCACCAGTGGGGTTCCCCAGTGCTCAATTTCAGGGCCATTGCTCTTCAATGTTTTTATAAATGATCTGGTTCAGAAATTGGATGTACATTAAGTCAATTTGCCAGCAATACTTAACTAGAGGAGCTGTAAGGCCTCTGGAGGGTAGAGTGGCCTCACAGACATCTGGATAGACTAGGTTTGTGTAAGATATCCAAGAGCAGTGTCACCATATTGCATTTTATGGTAACAAAGATCTTGGCTTGGCATTTTTAAGATGAGGAGTGAGCTCCCTTTATACTGAATCATGGATTCATAGAATTGTTTGGGTTGGAAGGCACCTTCCAACTAGAGCCTCATGGGCAGGGACATCTTTCATTAGACCAGGTTGCTCCAAGCCCCATCCAACCAGCCCTTGAACACTGCCAGGGATGAGGCATCCACAGCCTCTCTGAGTAGCCTGTGCCAGTGCCTTACCACCCTCACTTTCTCCTTATGTCCACTCTAAATGTACTCTCCTTCAGTTTAAAACTGTTGCCCCTTCTTCTATCACTACAGGCTTTGGTAAAAACTGTCCTTCCTACTGAAAGACCACGGTGAAGTTTCCCTGCAGCCTTCTCTAGTCTGAACCCCAACTCTCTCAGCCTGTTTTCACAGCAGAGGTTCTTCAGCGCTCTGATAATTTTTTTTTGTGGCCTCCTCTGGCCTTGCTCAGGTCCACGTCCTTGTGTTGGGTGCCCCAGAGCTGGACGCAGCACTGCAGGTTGGGTCTCTCCAGAGCAGAGGGGCAGAATCCTCTCGCTGGACCTCCTGCCCATGCTGATTTTGACACAGCCCAGGACACAGTTGGCTTTCCAAGGGCATATTGCAAGCTCACATCCAGTCTCTCATCCACCAGTATCCCTGAGTCCTCTGCAGGGCTGCTCTTAGTCCACTTATTCCCTGCCCTGTATTCGCATTGGGCATTGCCCCGACTCAGGTGCAGAACCTTACACTTCGCCTCATTGAGCTTCACGAGATTCCCACACTCTGCCTTAGAAAAGCACCTTGACACTAACACAAGGCTCATGCTTCCCAGAGCTTTCAAGATCTGTACTCTTTAAGCCACGAGCCACCAAAGACCGATTTCAGGAATGGAAGCGGTATTAAAGGTCACTTTCGGCCACTAGAAAGTGATGAGAGCCCCTGAAGTTTTCAGTTATACAACTGGAAGAGAGATTGCCAGCTGGAATTCACCTGCCAGTCCGTGCTATTTCATCAATTCCTCTTCGATGGACGTCTCGTGTTTGCAGACAGAAGCAGAGTCCCCGACAACACACCGGGAGCGTTCCCTCGGGCTGCGGCCGGCCGAGCAGCCACCCCGCTCCCTCACAGCGAGCCCGGCCCCTCACAACGATCCTGGTCCCTCACAGCGAGCCCGGCCCCTCACAACGATCCCGCTCCCTCACAGCGAGCCTGGCGCCTCACAACAATCTCGCTCCCTCACAGCGAGCCGGGCCCCTCACAACGATCCCGCTCCCTCACAGCGAGCCGGGCCCCTCACAACGATCCCGCTCCCTCACAGCGAGCCGGGCCCCTCACAACGATCCCGCTCCCTCACAGCGAGCCGGGCCCCTCACAACGATCCCGCTCCCTCACAGCGAGCCGGGCCCCTCACAACGATCCCGCTCCCTCACAGCGAGTCCGGCCCCTCACAACGATCCCGCTCCCTCACAGCGAGCCGGGCCCCTCACAACGATCCCGCTCCCTCACAGCGAGCCGGGCCCCTCACAACGATCCCGCTCCCTCACAGCGAGCCTGGCGCCTCACAACGATCCCGCTCCCTCACAGTGAGCCGGGCCCCTCACAACGATCCCGCTCCCTCACAGCGAGCCGGGCCCCTCACAACGATCCCGCTCCCTCACAGCGAGCCGGGCCCCTCACAACGATCCCGCTCCCTCACAGCGAGCCTGGCGCCTCACAACGATCCCGCTCCCTCACAGTGAGCCGGGCCCCTCACAACGATCCCGCTCCCTCACAGTGAGCCGGGCCCCTCACAACGATCCCGCTCCCTCACAGTGAGCCTGGCGCCTCACAACGATCCCGCTCCCTCACAGCGAGCCGGGCCCCTCACAACGATCCCGCTCCCTCACAGCGAGCCGGGCCCCTCATAACGATCCCGCTCCCTCACAGCGAGCCGGGCCCCTCACAACGAGCTCGACTCCTCACAGAGAACCTGGCCCCTCATAACAATCCTGGCCCCTCATAACAATCCTGGCCCCTCACAGCGAGCCCGACCCCTCACAGCAATCCCGCTCCCTCACAGCGAGCCTGGCCCCTCATAACGATTCCCCTCCCTCACAGCGAGCCTGGCGCCTCACAACGATCCTGCTCCCTCACAGCCAGCCGGGCCCCTCACAACGATCCTGCTCCCTCACAGCGAGCCGGGCCCCTAACAATGATCCTGCTCCCTCACAGCCAGCCGGGCCCCTCACAACGATCCTGCTCCCTCACAGAGAGCCCGGCCCCACACAACGAACTCGCCATCGCCGCTGCCCCTCTGCGCATGCGCCGGCGGCGGGGCGGGGCGGGGCCGGGCCGCGGCCGCCCGGTGCCGTCAGTTCCGCCGCGGCCCGCCCCTGCCCTCCCTGCGGCTCCGGCAGCAGGAGGAGGCGGGGGGCGGTTCCTGTCCCGGCTGTGAGTGCCCCTCCACCCCCGCGTTACCCCCCTCCCGAGAACCCGCGCCGGCACTCAGGCGGCGCCCCCCTCCTTCCCGAGACACTCTGCTCCTCCCCGCTGTCCACAGCGGCTCCCCTGGGCCTCCCCTCTCCTCACGCTGCCCCTCAGCCCCCCTCACACTGCTGCGGGGGGTGTGTACCTGCCGCCGCGCCTCCTCTGGGCTCGCCTCCTGCCTTGAAATTGATTCCTTTTCACCTCCTAAACTTCGCCGCGCTCAGCGTGGGGGGATCTGCCCGGGGAGAGGGAATCGGGGTGAAGCCCTTCCTTCCTGCCCGCCCGTTGCGGTGGGACGCGGCCTCCCGCTCGGTCTGAGGCGGCGGAACGGGCGGCGGGGCCGGGCGCTGTCGGCTGCCGGGGGCCGTGGCTGAGGGCGGGCTGGGGGAGAGGGGCTTGACGTTACCGGCGCTTCACACTGTCAGTAGTGTGACCTCCCTTCTCCTCAAACAGCTGCTTTTCTGTCACCTCCGCTCCCGAGCTCAAAACACTTTTTCTTCGTCTTATTCGGTAAAACCGATAATGTCAGTCTAAAGCTGTGCTGCGGGGTTTTCATTATTTTTGTTTTGGTTTGAGTTTGGTTTGATTTTGTAGTATGTACGTTTTAGAGGGTGCTTTGGAGCTGAAATCCACCAAGGGATTTGTGCTGTCTAGGAGGTCTCAGAGGAGATGTGAGGGCTTAGCAATGAGTGTCTTCATTTAAGACACAACTGCAAGACAGTAATCAATTTTAGATAACTGAGGAGAAGGAATTCTAAATATTTAAATCTAAAAGCAGAAGACATTGCTTGAGCCTTCTGATGAACCTGCATGTGTTTTGAGTAAATTACTTCACTTTTTTCTTAAAAAATATCATTTGGGACCAGATTTTCCCCTACCTGGCCATGTGTGAGCTCTGACAGCTGTGTAAAGTTTGGTCATTCCTATTTGGTGTTGATTTACGTCCCACTTCACACGATTTTCAGTGTTTCCCCAAGGTGTGTTGTGGAGACAGACTGGAGAGCCAGACTAAGGAGGCCTCTTCCGAGGTGGTGGCAGGACAAGCATTCTGTCTGTGGCTGTGGTAGAGACTCTGCTGCCCCATGTGTTCGGCTGGCTGGTGTAGCTGCACAGGGAATGAAGAAACCCATTCTGTTGGAAAAATACCCTAATTTACAGGTTTTTGTTTGTGACCACACAAATACTTGACTGTGAATACTCCTTATGTACTGTGTAACTTTATCAGTAGGCTGCAAGACCAAAGATTTAGTAAAATGGTGAGAGTACTAGAGCACATGTATCCAGGGTGCAGGAGCGTTCAGCATCAAAGTCCTGCCTTGATTCAGCACCCATATGTTCATTTGAAGGTTAAGAAATAACATCTGTTTTTCTTTTACTAGCCTGCAGTTGATGCAAAATGAGCGTTCCTGACTACATGCAGTGTGCTGAGGACCACCAGACTCTCCTGGTTGTGGTTCAGCCGATTGGTATTGTACCCGAAGAGAGCTTTTTCAGGATCTACAAGCGAATTTCAGCCGTGAGTCAAGTTAACGTGCGCGACTCTCAGCGTGTGTTGTATATCCGTTACAGGCACCATTATCCCCCCGAGAACAACGAATGGGGGGATTTCCAGACACACCGGAAAGTTGTGGGGCTGATAACTATTACAGACTGTTCTTCTGCAAAGGACTGGCCTCAGACTTTTGAAAAATTCCATCTTCAGAAGGAAATGTATGGTTCTACTCTCTACGATTCCCGCTTGTTTGTCTTTGGGCTTCAAGGAGAGATTGCAGAGCAGCCCCGCACAGATGTGGCGTTTTATCCCAGTTATGAAGAATGTGAAACTGTGGAGAAGAGAATAGAAGATTTTATTGAATCCCTCTTCATAGTGTTGGAGTCGAAGCGGCTTGACAGAGCCACTGATAAGTCTGGAGACAAGATCCCACTCCTTTGTGTTCCTTTTGAGAAGAAGGATTTTGTAGGTCTGGACACTGATAGTAGGTAAGCAGCTATTTTTGTCAGCTCACAGGTCGTGAATAAACAAATGTGGCAATTACTAGCATTTAGAGTAAGCCTATTAGAAAGGACAAAGCGTACTTTGTTACAACAGAGGTCATGCTCCTCTCTTCTTGCATATTTCTGATGTAATTTAAGAGAATTTCATTTGCAGTCTGACCGTATTTAATAGTTTTTATATATACATATTTAATTTATGAGGCTGATCAAGTAGTAGGAAGAAGCCACAGGAAAGTTTTGACAGATTCTGCTATAAAGAGATTTCTTTTTACTGGAAAGCTTAACATGGTTTACAGATACACAGTATTACTAAAGAAGTTAAATTAATATTGAAAAATAATGTTATGTTGAGAGGTATTTGACTAATCCTACTTAATTGTGTTGTCTTTTTCCCAAAGCCTCTGTCTAACTCTTCATCCTGTGAAACACTGACCATTTATGTTGGTGACAATGTCCAGCATCTTGCCCTATCTTTCACTTTTTGTTTCTTTAATCATTGATGTTCTTTACCTGTCTTGTTTTGCTGCCATTCTTCTCACTGTTCTTTTTGCTTTCCTTTATATTGTAGGTGTTTTGTTTGGTTTTCTTTTCCTCCACATCTTTCCTTCCTAACCATTTGCATGCTCAGCTTTCAGATGGAACATTGTGTAGCTCTCGTATTGGGGATTAGTAATTCTGGCTTGCTAGCTACAGGCAGGTGCAAAATCTGTTTGATTCCACTGTTTTCAGTCAAATCCAAAAGATGGGAGCAACCCTCTTCTTTTTGCCTTGAAAAAGCAGAGGTGTAGAAGCCCTATCAAAATACGCAGTATGTGTGGGAATAGTATGTTTCACATCTCGCACCACTAGGGATGCCAGCAGAGGTTCTTGAGTGTAAAAGCTCAGAGGTTTCCAGGCAGGGTTTGTGAAACCTTCTGATCACATTAGTTAGCTCTGCCTGTGTAATTAGTTCTTGCCTTAGAAGCTCTAGATAAGAATGTGATATACTGGAGGAAAGTATTAGTATTCAAAATTCCTAATTAGTTTGAAGTCCTCCATTAAATTATCACTGGCTGCATGAAAGACCAGTGGTACCTTTCTCACCAGCTCCTGGTCCTCTTTGCTGGTGAGCAGTTGAACTTGCTCCAACTTGTTTACCCAATGTTGTTCCTTACTCAAGCTATTTCAGTGTTCTGGTTAGTCCCTACACTCATCTTCCATTAGTGGTACAAATTATTGTCTTGTTGGGGTTTTTTTTTTTGACTCTGCATGGGCAATAAAATTCATAGACTAGACAAGCCCTTTTAGAATCATAGAATCACAGAATGGTAGGGGTTGGAAGGGACCTTTAGAGATCATCCAGTCCAACTCCCCTGCTCAAGCAGGTCCACATAGATCAGGTCACATGGGAACATGTGCAGGTGGGTTTGGAAACCTCCAGAATCTTGACTTCTCAGTTTGGATGAATTTTGGTTGTTCCAATTATCTAAGAAAACTATGAATTTGAGACAAGAATCTCAAAATCAGAATTAATTATGCTGTTCAATTATGTCTTCTAAACAGCACACTTCCAAATTGTACTTGAGAAGTCAGTTCTTTATAGAAATACCTTTGTTATGAGCAGTGGTTGAGTTGTAGCTAGTGGCTAAACATTTCCTGTGAAGTTCTGAACTGATGGGGAGCTCAAATAACAGGCAGTATGTTTGTCCACAGTATCCAAGAAGAAATGTTATGCTTTTGCACTGAATAGTTGAAGCAGCTTTAGTGTAATGCTTGAATTTATTTGCAAAATGGCAGGTGTATGGCCCTGGTTCTGTAAAGGTAGGGGTTTACTCAGGGTTAACCACTGGTTAATCACTGGTTCAGATATGCATTTAGCCTTGTTGAGGAGCCCGAGTGCAAAGCAGTTTTGTAGCAAGTCTATGTCAGGAGATATACTTGAAACGTTTGCTGCACTTAACTGCTCAAGGAAAAGGTGTTAAATATTCTAAACTTTCAGTTTGATAGTGTGAAGGATTTTCATCTTTATTTTGCTGTGAAGTTAGTGCTTCTCATTGTTTTAAAAATTAGGATTTAAGTATGGATAGCATAAGCAAACTGAAATGAAAGGTCTTTATATTCAGTTTAGTATTTGTCTGGATGAGGAAGAAAATACTCTAAATGCCTGGGCTCTTCTTTGTTAACATATTTTTGAGTTTTGTAACAGAAAGAAGAAATTTCTGTAGTACCAAGTAAACATCAGAAAGGAGCTGTCCTTGACTGAGTTAGAAGTACCTGTGCATGGTGAACCTGGTCTTCTCTACACAGGGACTTTTCTAGGCAGCTTTCACAAAGCACGATCCATCTTTGCTGCTGTGTTCTGCTTAGCAGAAATTCAGCCCCAGTAAATGTGGTTGAGCTAAGAAACAGTTTTAAATGGTAGTATGTAGCATTTTGTTACTTGGGTCGCAGCAAAAGGTTTTTATTGGAGCACGTTCCCTTTTGCAGTGACAGGAGGAAAGCATTGCAAGAAGACATAATGGGGAGATATAAGGCTTCTTCAATGTAACCTGGTTTCTGTTTTAGCAAAATGCAACATTCTGTAAGACTGTGCAGGGAGAGGTAAAGATTGTCTGAATGCAGGGAGTGCACACGAGAACATCAGGTAGAGTAACTTTTGCTACTTTGATTTGGAATCTGGCAGCATAATTAAAGAATGAAATGAAAAAAAAAATGTTATTGAATTAGTCAGGCAAATGGATCATCTTTTTATAGAACAGGTGGAAATTTGTGAAGGACAAGAATATTCCCTTACTCTTCCTTATATATGCTCCATCTCTATAAAAAATACTGTTTCTATATAATCTTTCTTGACCTCCCAATCAGTCTGCAACTAACTGGTTAAAAAGCACAAATATTCTATATGAAATAGAAAGAAGAGCAGACACACTCTGTGCTTGTAACAGAGTGTATGTCTTTGTTGCTGTAGCTGCAGATGTGTATTTAGGCTAGGTAAGCTTATCTTTTCATCTAACTTCTCTTTTAGACATTTCACAGCATGTAGTAAAGGCCTTATTAGAGTGCAGTTGTGACCTTGAGCAAATGAGCTGGGTCGATACATTGAAGGAAACTGTGGAACATAGTATTTATGATCACATGATTTGAAGACTAATTAAAACTATTGAACATTTTTGTGTCTCTTAAGAGACTTTTCTCCAAGCAATTTATTGTGAAATATTAAGCTTAATATTCATGTTATGTTCAGGACTAGATATGTAGAACTGATCTCTCTCACCCAAGCTAGCATTAATTTAGTTGCATAATAATGACATGATTGGCTTAAGATCCAGAGTTCATAGATGAACAAGATGGGTTATTATGCTACATTTCAAATAAGATAATTCTTAGAAACAGTGGAGCTGATCTTTGTCTTTTGCAAGTTGCTTGTGTAACGAGCAGAAGAGGCAACGTTCCCACAACCCATGCTGAGATATCAATATATGCAAGCTCACTGTATTAGTTGTGCAGAACACTTTTTTTTGGCTGTATGAAAAACAGTGGGGTTGAGTCCTAAAACATTTTGAAGAAAGGTTGTCCTTTTAAATAGAAGGTGTAGGACTGGGAATCTGAGCTTGCTCTAATTCCCAGAGCACTCAGCCAATAGGGTGATCTTGGCAAATCTGTTCATTTTACTTTCTGTTTCTTCATCTGTAAATTAAGTAAAATATTTCTGTGGTCACAGGACTGCTGAGGATAATTGAAAAAAGTTTCTGAAATCAGTTGCACTTGGTAGTTATTTGTAGAAGCTGGTCAAACTGATGAAAAGGAGTGGAAATGCGTGTTCTCAGCATGATACATAAACTCGGTCCCATAAACTTGAAACTAGTAACATACTTGCCAGAAATACAAGAAATCCCATTTGTGTATTTTTTATCTTTTATTTCTGTTTTCAGCAAAACAAAATTAAACATACTCATGTATGATTATAAATCTACTTGGATAAGATCATTTTAATGTTGTCTATAACAGTT
Source organism: Colius striatus (assembly GCF_028858725.1). Lineage (NCBI taxonomy): Eukaryota > Metazoa > Chordata > Aves > Coliiformes > Coliidae > Colius > Colius striatus. The sequence goes on along the minus strand of NC_084762.1, from coordinate 93,228,115 downwards.
TGTGTCTTAGGTTCTTGATTAATTTGATCCTGGTAAGGCATCCATTAGGTATTAAGGAGCAATGGGAAAGCAGATCTCTGTTTATGGATGTGTCTCTCTGCACAGTATTATAGCTGGGATTTGTTCACCAGTTTATCAAAGTTTATGATATCTCAGTATGTGTATGTGGCTGTTAATTTTCTTTCTGTTTTCTGTCTTTCTAATTTTTGTTTTGTTCCTTTCTTTTTCTTCTTTTGTTTTTTTCTTCTTCTTCTTCTCTCATACTGCCCTGTGAGTTTGTTGTTGGGTCTAAAAAGGTAGGCTGTGATTGTGTCTTCTTAAAAATAGTTAGCTTTCTTCCATCTACTGCCTTTCCACTCCGCCTTCATTGCCTATTTTAGTGTTGCTTTTTATATTTCCTTTTCAATACCCACAATAATAATTGCTGCCTGGAACCTCAGTACTGTGGTTGACCCCTTTTGGCTCATTTGGCAATTCTATTTGGTAGAGATGCTGAATTTTTTTGTAGGACACACGTAATTTGCTTAGGTGGCTGCTGGCCTCTGGGATTTGCTTTATTTTTTAAACTCCAAAGCCATGAAGCTGTTGCTGCCTGTGTTTGGTTTTCAAATTCAAAAGTTCTGGCTGTTGATCAAATGCTGTAGCTGTGTCCTTTTTGAAGTCTGGATAATGTTATGATTGGTGATATCTATAGCTGTGCATGCTAATTGGAAGTAGCAGAATTTGATGGAAGTTTTTGTTAAAGCATTTTGCATGAATCCTTTTGCAAATCCATTTTGCACATTTCTTGTTTTTACATTTAGTCACTTTGATATTTTGAGGATCCAGAAATTCCTTCAGACCTGTTGATGGATGATTTGTAGTGAAAATAAATTCTGTCTTCAAATATAATACTGTTGCTCTGAATTTTCCATGAAATTATCCTGAGATCCTAGAAAAGAGTTGGGGGTGAAGGAGTGAAGCATGTATCCAGCATAGCAAATGAGGTAGAAATTGGATCAAGTAGTAGTTTGTGGTTTCTGGAACAGATTTATAGTCCTCTAGTTTGAAGTTGTAGTAGTGGTGACTGGTAGTAATGATTGTGGTTATTATCTGAAGAGAACATAAAGAGTGTGCTAGGTACCAAATAAACACAGATGACTTCAGAGATGAACATTTGAAACGGGTTTTGTAGTCAACTCTATGTGTGTGTTGAGGAAAGAACCCTCTGAAGAAGAGTGTGGATGACTGGCACTATGGAGTATTCCACATGTGGTCCTTTTAAGTTGCATTGCCTTCCTTGAGGGTATTTCTGAGTGAATCACACCCTGAAAGGGGTTTATGGTGTGTGTCTTTGGGTGACACCTTGAAACTGAATGTCTTAAATGGTCTTCTAGAGGAGAAATAAATAGAAAGAGCTCTTAGCAGTAGGGTACTAAAGGGAGCTGACCAAGGGAAAGGTTGCCATCTTACCCTAGAAAAGGTAGTGGTTAATTTATGTGGATTTCCTGTCATCAAATAGACGAGGATTAAACAGCAGAGAGCACAAATAATTCAACAGTATTTATATTAAAAACAAATGAGAATGAAGATATTGCTAAGCTTCTGATTTTCAGCTTCATGGCCAGATTATTCAGATAAAGCTGTAAAGTAAAACTACCTAGGTAATAAAATGAGTAATCATATTTTTTTTCTGATATCAGTATGCTTTTTTTCCATTAAATTTGCACCACAACATGCATTGAAGATACCATCACTCACTTAGACGTGCTTTTAATGAGCCAGTATTGTAGATACTGGATATGAACCAAGTGAAATTTTGCTACATGTGGAGAGTGAGTTTTGTTTCAATGAAATCTTTATCTTTTGTCTTTTTGGACACATTTGCTGTACCAGGGTGGAAACTCCAGAAGCTTGAATTCATTGTACTTAATTTTGAGTGCTTAAGACAGTTTATACATTTGTACAGCGCAAACTTACTCTGTAATTGTTGAGAAGAAGTTTTCTAGGAGGGTGTTGAAGGCTTGCAGGGACTGTAGGAGATAGATCCTGTCTTGGCACCACATTTAAGAACCAAAAAGTATGTGGAATGAATTTAGTCTTTGAATAATAGTAAATTTCTTCCTCATCAGGAAAAAAATGTTTGCTTATAAATAAGGAGAGTTTCTAAGAGAGTGTTTTGTAGGAACAATGTTTATGGATGTCTAAGTGAATAAATGCATTAAAACTTTGCATATATTGACATATGCATAAAACTGCAGCAAAATTAGGTGTTGGTTAGGAAGAGCCGTTGGTGAGGCAGGATGATTGAAACCATTCTGGTATAAGGTTCTGATTTAGGAATCTGGCACTCTTCCTTTTGCTGTGTGACTCATTTTTATGAACTTAATCATATGCAATCTGAAAAAACTGCAGTTTTAGAGGAGTAAGAACTGTAATTTGTCCATAAACCTAGAGAAAGTATAGAGAGAAGAAATTGGAAGTGTTAGCACCTTGGAGAGGGATTATAGCTGTATAAAGAAACAATGGTTGTCCAATTTCACTACTTATTCTGTGTAAAGAAAAGTTCAAAGCAATGTAACACTTATAATCTTAGTTCTACAATGCAGAGATTAGTGGCTTCCAAGTAATTTATACTATCCTCTGCAATAATAATTGAAGATTACAAAGTCACTTTTTGATGGAGGTATTTCTCTATGAGCCAAAGCTTAGACTGAAATCTTGGTAATAAGATTTGATGCCCTTCCACAGTTTGTGCAGAGCACGTTTTGTTTTCTTACATTTTTTTCTTGAAAAGATCTGTAAAGTAAATGCTTGTTGAAAAGAAAAGAAATATTGCAATCCCTTGACATATCTGAAAGAGAAAGAACAACAGTTGTATTTAAATTCATTTCATGTTGTCAACTTCACATCAATTGTGAATATCATGTGATAGATTAGAAAACTGAGAACATTTACATAGGAGTTGTAAATAACTTTTTAGATGGAAGAGCAGTAGGAGACATGTTTCTTGTCTTATAATTTTAAGTTTTTCTTGTATACAACGACACAAGTTCTGATTGCTTTTCTATTTAATTTTTATGATTACATTGTATGTGTTTCCATCTTCTGTTTTTAAATCATAGAATGGTAGGGTTGGAAGTGACCTCTAAAGATTATCCAGCCCAACCCCCCTGCTAAAGCAGGTCCACCTAGATCAAGTCTCTCAGAAAGGTGTCCAGGTAGGTTTGGAAACCTCCTGAGAAGGAGCCTCCACACCCTCCTTGGGCAACTTGGGTCAGGGCTCCCTCATCTGAACAGTAAAGAACATCTTATGTTCCAGCTTTTGTCCATTATCCTTAGTCCTATCTAGGACTAAATTTCTGCCCTCCATCCATATAAATCAGTTACTTTTTCTTCATCTGCTCGATGAACTATTATTTTTTTCAAATCAACAGGAGTAAGACATTATTTAGTGGCTGAAGGCAGTGGTTATCCTTTGGACTCAGTGCTTCTCCTCAGTGTTTAAAAAAAACAAACCCAACCCAAGAACCTCAAAAGCAAGCAAACCAGTAACATGTAATGGCTTTTGTTTTCTCTTAGCTTTTCTGCCCTAAATCTAAAGGAAATAAATTAATATGATTATTCTTACCCATATACTTCATATGTTCTGCCCTCCTTTTTTTTCCTTCAATACAGACTTCATAAAGAAAGTCTGTTCAGATGTGTTAGATTATTTCAGTAACACTTCAGTTCATCTCTAGGGTACTCTGCAAAGTTCTTTTTCTGGGGGGAAAAAAACCCCCTACCAGCCCAATTCCCGTTTTATTCTGTGTGGCATTTCCTATTATGTTCAAGTCTTGCTCTAGGGTATAAGAGTTCAGCATCTGGAGAATGGATGTTACCTTGAGGTGTCTGTTTGTTTTGTTTCTTATACATTTATGTTCAAATATGCTAGGTAACTTTTAAAAGATGCTTTGTTGGACTTGGTAGCTGTGATACTTTTTCAATTAAACTAAAAACTACAAATATAGAACCATGATAGTCAATCTGAGATGGTCCTTTGTTTTTGGAAACTCCTCTTAACTAGATTCTTTGGAGATACTTCATGTACACAACAAAGAATGACATCTACAACAATTCTTTTTATTAAAAATTCATTCTCAGGTAACTCTTTTTTCAACTGTGCAAAGAAAAAAAATCTTGGTGTGAAATTTGGACAATTAAGGTGGATATCTCAGTGTACAGAAAGGTCATTGTTAGAACAAAAGTATATACTATTAGAGCAGTTTAGGTAGAAGAATAACATTTAATGTTTAATTTTTCTCCAAGAAAACATTTTTGTATGTAAAAAAAGGACATTCTTGCTAGGGAATACCACTGCAGGAATGAGGAGAGGAAAATTGCTGATGGACTCAGAACAGCATTGTTCTGAAGTGACTTAAATCGAGACACTTTGACAATCCAGAGTGTGTTGCATTGTATGTTACATTTCTTCAGCTGCAACTCAGTAACAAAAGTGCAATAGTAAGGCTAGTGCCTTTATTACATGGATTTGTTCCCAGGTTGCCTTTTCTGTTTTACCGAAGTGTCTGTGTAATATTTTCAGCTGAAGTTCTTTGGCCTTGGCTATTAATTTTGTTTGGGAAAGGGAAGAACTGGATTTATTGTATTAGATAGAAAAGAGGTTGCAAGAGAAACCCTCTCACCTCTTGTCAGAAGCGATAGTGGTCTTTCACTAATCGTTCCTTTGAAAGAGAAACGGACCAGTTTCAGGACCATGCCGTTTCTAAGAAGAGAGTATTCCTGCACAGACATGAGCAGCTCTTCACAAACCGGGGGCTGCTGCGTGCTGAGGGGAGCGCGGGGCTCACGAGGCAGGTTTCTGTGGCGGCCCCAGAAACCCCCTCACCTCGATCTGTCTGCAGGGAGGGCCCAGGCCACAGGTCGGGCGGGAGGAGAGCCGGGGCTGGAGCAGAGCGGTGGCGCCGGTCCCCGCGGCCGGGCCGGAGCGTGGGAAGGCGCCGGGAAGCGCCCCGGAGAGCGGCGGCCCTGCAGCGGAGCGACCGGGCAGCAGCGCCCGAGGGAACGGTGCGAACGGGAAAGGTTGAGCACTCTGCGGCTGCGGACCGTCAGCCCAGGCAGCTGGCCCCCGTGCGAGCCTACCCAGCGCCTTGAGAGGGAGTAGGATGGGCTGATGAAGCGATGCTTTGAGTGTGGCAGAAGCGTGGCAGTAGAGAACAGGCGAAGGCTGTGCTCTCTATCAGACAGGAACCTTGTCAGGCAAGGCTGGGATGAGTGGAGGTAGCCACTCAGACAGAGCTCGCCATCGGGATGAGGGTGGAGGGCTGCAAAGGCTGCAGCTGCCTCCTGGGAGGAGGAAGGTGGAAGCCCCACCTTGGCGAGGTAGGCTCTGCTGGGATCCCTCGGGCAGTGGCAGAGGACCTGCAGGATGAAGTTAGCAGGTTATTCTATATTAGGGAGGATGGACAGGAATAGAATATCTGAGACTTTGCAAGAAGAAATACTAGGGCCCTGTGGCACTTACCTGTAGAGACTATTGGTTAAAGGCATACAACAGTGAACATACAGCACCTTGGAGAGCCAGGTGTCAAGTTCTCTAATGACCCATAGGAACAAGCTTTCGCTTCCCTACGCTTCCTTTTATGTACCAACCAGCAGCAGATATGTAGCCTCTTGGCAGGAACAAAATCCGTGAGGATTCACAGGGAGAAGCTGCACCAGCAGCACATAGTAAATGCTGCAAAGGGACACACAGAGTGAGTGCTAGTAGTGGGTGGCTGTTTAGATACACGGAGGCACTTATCTACTAGCCTAATTTTCAGTCAAGGGAGCTTTATTGCTTTCCAGCAACCAAGGTCTGGAATGCCACAAAGAGAGGACTACCATAGCTAGTTAAAAACACAGGTGTGTGCACCAGTGTCACAGTAAAGCAAGACCAAGAAAGACTCACAGCCCTAGGGGCACAAGTGAGAGAGTACAGGTGTCCAAGTGGTTTTGTTTGTCTTGCCAGTCAGAGATTAGGGTTCAGGCAGAAGTCATCAAGCGTATCAATTCCTGGTTTAATGGCAGGTATTGTCACCATTATTTTGATTTCAGTGATCACAGGTAGATTTTTGATGAATATGGCCTACTGGGGGAGAAAGGATCCACCTACTGAGAGTAGTTAGGAGTGTTCCAAGGTAAGAATTCTAAGTTCAGCCACAGCAGCAAAAAGGAAGAACTGGAGCTCTGTGCCTAGGCTGAGAGTTATGATTTCAGATGAACCACAGAAGTATGGTGGGAACACTCACATGACTAAGACTGCAGTGAATGGCTACAAGCTCTGTCTGAGAGATAGGAAAAAAGAGGGAATAGAATTGCACTTTGTGTGAAAGAGAAATCTGAATGTATGGAGCTGAGCTATGGAGTCCATGCAAGTTTTAATAAATGCCTTTGGATCAAAACTAGAGGGATCATCAGTAAGGGACATTTTATATCAGATATCTGTTACCAGTCAGGATGATAAGGCTGACAAAACTTTATGTTGGCTGTTTAAGGAAGTCTCAAGCCAACAGAACCTGCTCTTCATGCATGAGCTTGGATATTTTATTAGGAAAGCGATACAGCAGTGCACAAGTTGTCGTTCAGTTTCTTGGAATGCATTGAAGGAGTGCTTTGTGCTTTAGATGCTGGATCTGCTGACTGGGAATAGCACAGTGGTGAATTTACTGTTCACAAACCAAGATGACTTGTTTGACAATGTAACTACCAATGGTAGCTTTGGATACAGTGACAACATTGTGGAGTTTAAGATCCTGCTGAGCACATTCAAGACCAGTTGCAGGACTAAGACCCTGGATTTTAGAAGGGCTGACTTAGATATGCTCAGAGCCCAGCTGTGAGGGATTCCATATGAGGGACCCATGGACACCAAAAGAGCTTGTGAGTCCAGGGGGATACTCAAGAACAGCCTCTTGGAAGCATAAGAACAGCCCATTCAGTACTGAGGGAATGGAAGAAGGCAGAACAAGAGACCCTCTTGTCTTGTTAGTGAGCTTTAGGGTGTTCTTAAAAGCAAAGCAGCAGCATACTAGCTATGGAAAGGCAACCAAATACTTACTGGAGTCTACAAGAACTTTACTTTGGAGGTTTTTGAGATGAGACTGCACAGGGTGATAGATGATCTCCTTTAGACTTCCTTTCCCATGAAAGGTTGGACCAGATGACCTTTCAAAGTCTGTTCTGACCTGTGTGATTCTAAGATTGTCTTATTTAATTTGTGACAAGGCTGTTAAAGTAAATGTAGCCAAAACATGCATTGCTAGTTTTTAACATCTACTCAAATTGTTGGTTCTTTCGCATATGTTGCTGGTTAGAATTCATATGGTATTTTTCTGCAGAGAAAGAGAGTAAATTAATGCTCATCTACTATTAAGGAGGATAGCAAATTGCCTTTATGTGTTTATTACCTCAAATAAGCACTTTCTGTAAGTAACTGTAAATGGTACCTTTTATTTTGCAGACACTATAAGAAACGTTGTCAAGGGCGGATGCGGAAACACGTTGGTGACCTGTGCTTACAAGCTGGCATGTTACAAGATTCCTTGGTTCATTATCACATGGCAGTGGAACTTCTCCGCTCTGTGAATGACTTTCTGTGGCTTGGAGGTAGGACTTAAGAGGTGACAGTGAATCAGATAATCAGTTGCTAAAACTAAGTAAATCAAACAATCTTCTGTAACTTCCCTTTGATATTGTTAAAAATAGGAACGATTTTGGTGACCAAAATGTTGAGTATCAGATCTTAATAACAATTCAGTTGAAATGAAAGCTAGTTGACAAGACATGAGAAAGAAATGTGTTTAAGAAAACCTGCAGCATACAATGTTTTACTGTAGTAATACATGTCCTTAAAAATGTCTCTTCTAAAAAGAAAGCATGTAGGAACAAAGAACAATTCCTCTGTGAACTTGGCTGCTTTTGTTGCAACTGCTGTTAACTTGTCCACTAAGAGCTGCTTTCTGCCAAAGCTGCTTTCCAGCCAGTCAGTTTCCAGGCTGCACTGCTGCATAGCCTTAGCCCATCTGAAATACATGAGCCTTTCTTTCGCTGCATGAGGGTCCTGTTGGCCCATATCTCCAGCCTGTCAAGCTCTCTCTGTGTTGAAGGATTGCCTCATTGTTCCTCCCAATTTGGCATCACTCAGGAATTGTCTCGAGGGCTCTGTACAATCATCCAGGCTATTGATGATGACATTAGAATATTGTCCCCAGTACTCATCCATGAGGTACATCACTAGTAATGGGCAATTCTTTGGACCTTGGGCTGCCAATCACAATCCTTTGAGGCTGACTGTCCAGCCTGTTTTCCTTTATAGACCAGCTGTCCAAATCTTATCTCATCAGTTTGGCCATAAGTCTGCCGTTGGACATCATGTCCAAGGGTCTTGTGTAAGTCAAAATATACAACATTCCCTGCTGTTCTTTTGTTTGCTGAGCTAATCATTGAGTCATAGGAGGCACTGAGGTTGCCAAGGACTAATTGATCCTTGGTAAATCAATGTATTCTATTTCCAGTCACCTTCTTGTCCTTCATGTGCTTGTAAATGGCTTCCAGGAGGATTTCTTTATAGCCTTTTCAAGGAGCTGATGTTGATCTACATGTCCACCCCTAGTACTTCCTTCTTCAAGGATGTTTCCCTTTGTCTAGGTGTTAGAAACCTCCCCCAACTGGCATGACTTGTTGGAGGTGATGAGACAGTGGTCTTACTTTGGCCATCTCTCTTAGAATCTATGGAAGCATCTTACGCAGTTTTGTGATTTTGAGTCCAGTTGGATTAAGTGCTTTGTGTGTGTCTTCCTCTACTGTGGCTAGTGCATACCCTTAGAAATTCTGCCATTCTGGGAGGTCTGAGGGTGAATCCTACCAATGAAAACAGAGATAAAAAGGATGTTGAGTGCTTTGGGCTTTTCCATGACCTTTGTCACTGGGCCTCCAATTTGAGACATACTTTACATTTATGTAAATAGACTTTACTGTGTGCTACTTACTTGCAAGTATCCCTACTAATCAGTTGACTTTTTGTCTTTACCAGCTGCTCTTGAGGGGTTATGCTCAGCATCAGTCATCTATCATTATCCAGGTGGGACTGGAGGTAAAGTTGGATCTCGCAGGGCACAAGGAGGTTCTCTTTCTGCTGAGGCAGGCAACAGACACAGACCAGGTAAGGACAAGACTTTGGTTTTATTCTGTTTGCCAGCACTGAACACTTGAAAATTTCCTCCCTACTTCCTAAGTCTGTAAAATGATACTAATTATAAAGCAGAGGAGGGGGTTAGGAGGGGAAAACTGTATTTCTTAAGACTTTTTCATTAATGACTTTGTTTCAATGTTAATGTCAACATGTGTCAGTGTTTTGATCTCTTCATCTGATTGTTACTAGTGTCTGCATTATCTTTAATTTTACTGGAGGAGATGCAGACAGTTTTCACAAAGTGGATGTGATGTGGCAGAGCTGCATGTAGTAAGAAGAATAAGTTAGGTACATTTATTCAGAGGTGTTTTTCTATTCTAAAGTTAAAAATACCAGTAAACCAACATAATTTTTAATGTTTTGTATACTTTTTCTAAACCCTCATATTGCATAAATAATATGAGGATAGCACTAACATTGATATGATAGACAGCCTTGGAGAAATGATCTGCTTAAAATGTTTTAGAAATTATTAGGAGAGTGACAGAGAGAAAAAAGTACAACATAGGATTAAGTCTGTGCTTCACCTTTGTCTGGAATATTGCATGCCATTTCAGTTTTGCATCTCCAAAAGGTATTCACATTTCCTCTCTCTCAATTTTCTACTGGAAGGAGATTGCAGATTGGCAACACAGGTGGTCCTGATATGGTCTCTGTGCAAGCAAGAACTGAATAGCCAAGCCTTGTCAGTTATGCAAAGTGATGGCTGAGGAGAAATAGGAGAGTGTTCTGTAATATGGTGAATGCTGTGGAAGAGGATGGGCAGGAATCGGAGGTTCAGTGTTTCTTTTGATAGAAAACTGGAGGGCAGCAAGTAGAGCTAGCAGATGGCAAAGCAAATACAGGAATTATCATTTATCCAATGTGTAGGTGTGACGTGGAACTCCTTGTCATTAACAGTTAACCAGATCTGGTACTGTGGTAGAGGCAAGGCTGCTGCAGCCCTGTGTCCCCAGGTCCAGCCAGTCAAGGGGCTGAACCAGTCATAAGTGCATTCCCAATAGGCAAGGAGACACACAGTGTTGTATCCACACAGGCAGAAAACAGCACTCAAACAACAGACAGCACTAACAGCCTGATCCTGCTCCCCTCTCTGGATGGTCAGTAAAGCCTGTTAGTAGTATAGATCCATCCAGTAGCTGCTCTTTGTTGGTAGATTGCACCAGTTACTGGCACCTGGACCTACAAGACACCTACAGCCCCATTCCAGTTGCTGAAATTCCAACCTACACACACATGCACTCCCCTATCCCTCTGTTTTCTCATGCTTGTTCCTCCCTAACCTGTCTGAATCCCTCCTTTGTCTTGTCTTTGGTTTCTCACACATCTCATAAGAAATCTGGTACAATCCCAAGGGTTCTTTCCCTGTATCCATCCTATAATGACATCCATATCCCTGTAGGCAGTGAACCCCCTTGAGTCTGACTGTAAGGTGATCGAGAGAGCTGCTCATGTTAATTTTTGGTGATGGGTTTCACCCCTGGACAGCTCTCTTGGCTCCAATTATGTTACTGGAGTTCAGCTGATTGTCAGTTGTTCCTCTGGGCTCCTTTGTGGAGATGAACCTTTAATTGCATAACCTAACACTTGCCACAGAGTTCTAAGGCTCCTGAAAATTATCTGCGGTTTCCAGGAAAGGCTGGTGAGGGTAGTGAAGGAAAAATGTATTGATTATTGTAAGCTAGACAGGCCTTGGGTCTGACCCAGCTCAGCTGGTTTCATGTATGTCTTCAGGGTCTTACACAGTACTGAAACAGAAACTAAGTTTAAGTGCTAGTGTTAAGTACCTGTGTATGCAATGTGGTTAAAGTTAATTCCTTCATCTAAAATAAACCAACCACCCATCTTTATTCACCTGTAAGTCACAACCTAGTAAACACTTGCTCTGCATTATTTTTTTATTGCAAGATGTATATGTTGGCAGCAGATAACTGGGTAAAATTACCTTATTTCAGGAGAGAATACTAATTTCTTTATGTAATGTTTAGTCATTAAAATCAGTGTCTCATGACTTACAAGTGCATTTGCTGTTTACTGTTAGAGTATAAATTCACACAGGTATTGGCCTTGGTCCACTTTTCAACAAACATTTAACAGTTGATGTTGCAACCTGTTTGTAATGGGTGCACTTGTTACTAAAGAAGATAACAAATAAATCACAGCTATAACAATAATTGAATTAAAAGTGTCTTGGGTATATTACTCCTGCTTCTCTGTGTAAGTTGTCCTGTAATTCAGAGTCCTATTTGCAAACTTGTTAGTGTGGCTGTACTTTAAAAATGCTTTAGTCTCCTGTGACAAGACTTTTCAAAGGACTTTTGCTTGAATAAAAACAGTACAACTTTTTTGGCATCCTTTCCAAATGAAAATGTTACTTCCTGGTCTGTTAGGTTTCCTAACTTGGGTTATGATCCCTTGATGTTTTGAGATGTGAGCTGCTGAACTCTGACCAAACAGCTATTGTGATGTCTTTTTCCTGTAACATGTTCTGAAAGTTTCTTTTCAATAGCTTTTTTTTTGACTCTGCAGTGCCTTTAAAATCTCTTCAAACTGCACCTTGTTTATAATCTACTTAGTTATAAATAATTCTGTGAGGATGGTATTTAATCTGGGGAACAATTTCCAGTATATCTTTCTGTAGAATAAGGCCAGAAACAAAAAAAAAAACATTTCCAAATTCTGTGCAAATCAAGAAATGCCATATTTGGAACTGATGTTCAATTCATGCCTACTTTAGGGGCCTGAGATGTGAGAGTTACCTTTATTTCTTCCTGATGTGCCTGGATTTGCACCTTTTCTTGTGCCTGGGCTTCACATTTGAGGGTATTGGGTTTCTTGGTACTGTCTTTGTGCCCAGACCCAGTCAAGAGAAACATCTTTCTCTTGAATCTCCTATAATTGTCACCATTTGGCATTCTCAGGCTATAGTACAGAGCCTTGTCTGCTCCAAAAATATTGAGGTGTCAGTTTTATATAGAAACACTTTTGGAAAATGAGACACTAATATCATCTTTCTTTGTATAAAATAGAGCACAAGCTTAAGAGGATTAAAAGGGGGGTTTTTTTGGTGTCTTTTTTTCCTCTGCTGTAACCATAAGAATATTGTCAGGGATTTTGTAATTGGAGTATCCTTCAACTTCTTTTGCAACCCTCTTCATAGGAATAGTTAATTCACAAGAGAGTTAGCTGATAACATGGTGCTTAAAGCACTTGTCTGATGGAAGAAGACATAGAATCTTGTCTACTCCAAAGACAGGTTTCTTCCTTGGTAATTGCAGGGAGTGAGCACTTGGACTAAATTGTCCTGCTGATCGTGAGAAGGGAGCTTTGACCTTTGAAAGAAATGTGGCTTCTTACATTCCTAAACTCTTTTGTTTGTGGGGGAAGATTTTTAGGCTGTGTTCCCCTGGATTCATTGCTGCAACCTTCAGTGTAAAAGACTTTGAGTTGCTTAGGTCCTGTGGGCCAAGAATCCGTGATTTGTGTGTTGAATAGAACTGAGTTTGGATGGCTTTATGTTTAGCTTACTAGCAGTTTTCTGTTCCTCTGTTGTGTTTTGTTTGTTTGAAGTGCCAAGATCTTAACTTTGTCAGCCATCCTTCTTCTTTTCCCAAACAGAATTGGGAGATCTGAGTGAAGTGTTGGAGTATCTTTTTGATCTACCTCTAAATCTCTGCTTCGCTAGTCTGTAGTCTGAGCAGGTCAACTGAAGGGAGATCCTGTCTTGCTCATAAAGCAGTTATTTTTGACTGCTTAACCCTTAACACTTTTATTGGTATGTCTAATCAAAGTTTAGGGCAACGAGGTGTCAAATATCTGATAATCCAACTTTGCAATACTCTAGCAACTATTCTGTATGAATAGTCTGACTTGTTGGGTTGGCATGACTCAATTATTCAGGAAACTCGATGGAGGGAAATTAGTGACCAAAGAGATACAGTTACTTGAAAAAGTTGTTCTGCTGTGTATATTAAATGTATTCTTACAAGGAGGCTCAAATACTGTAGCAGCTGACAGAAAATACAGTAAGTAGATTGTGACAGAAACTTGCCAACTAAACCAAGAATAAGGAAAAAGGATAAAAAGGATATGACTGTAAATTACACACTGAAGGTTCCTCAGCTCTTCTTGTTGTGTCTTAGGATTCATTACAAGTTTATGAGATCTTTACCTTTCATTTTTTAACAAAATGACATTTAACAGATGGTGACTACTTGAATTCTGATGGGTAGTCCTTCAAAATAGCAATGATGATCCTAATAAATCTTACCATTTTGTTCAAGCCTGATGTTAGTTATGAAACATTATAAAAGTTTATTTTGTTGGCTATATTTAAGGCTGAAAAAAAAATCATTTTTGTTCCTCCTTTTAGGGGCACAAGAAGTTCTCATTGATCCAGGTACATTATTTTCATGCATGTTTCCAAAGTCTTTTATTGTGTATGTTTTGCATTTGGATAGATAGTTACTGGCACTTGCCAAAGCTAATACCCACTCCTGATGGTTCAGTTTTTGGCCATAGATCTTGAGGAAGCAAAGAGACTGAAGGGTAACTGGCAGAAACTAAATGATGTAGTTCCATAGCTGTTTCCCTGTACATTCTAATCAAGATTGTTTCTTATCATGAGTAATGAGAATTGGAAAATTACTTTTAACTTAAAAACCTGAATGGTCACACATCACCTGGTAGTGTTGTGGTACTCTAAATCATCACTAACAAACATTTTGCACTTAACTCCCATAAAAAAACCCTCTTAGGTCTTAATATACAGATGTGCTTGGTATGATTCTTTAAGGTTGATAAACATCAAGTTGTATTTGAACATGTGAAATAACATAGTTCTGAATATATAGAGGAAGTAGAAAAATGTCTTTCACAATAGTTTAATTGTCTATTAAGAGTCAGGTCCAGCTCTGAAATACAAAGCTTTCCTTGCCCTTTCAGTAGAGAAACCTCTTGGAGAAAGGAATTACCATATAATATAATATAATATAGGTTAAGTAACATATAAAAAGATACAGAGCCTTGACAAACCTTTGCTATGTTTTCAATTTTCTTAGAGTATTCTGCAATAAAATTAAATTTTAGAACTAAAATGTTCATGTTCTATGTAATACCCCAGATTTCCTTGGCTTCTATTTCATTCTTATCCCTCATGGATGTAAAGACTCTTTCTGTCTTTCACCTTCTTTCTTACATACAAAAAGCAATTTCTTACCATTCTGTCTGAGCCTCTGGTACTTTTATTTTTTTTTAATCTGGAAGGCTCAGATTTGGTGGCCTTTGTTACAATGTGACACTCAGTTTTCTGTGATTAGACACAGGGAAGAGAAATATTTGCTTTAAATGACTGGAGAAGAAGGTCACTGTTCTAATAATTAGTTTATAAAACATTACAATTATTTTTTCCTTTGGTGTGCTTCAGAAATACAGTTTTTAAGTACAACAAAGAGTTATTCAAAGGTTAAAATTACATTTTCAGATGTGGCCATAATCTAATTTTAACAATCTAATATTTTAATAATAGTATTCAGATAAGTTTAAAAGATCATGAATATATTTATTTTTCACTAAGTGAAACATTATCTCGTGTATGTGGGTTTATGACTGAATCTATTTTTCATTTGTACTCTTAAAAATGTCATAGTAAAACAGTAGCAGTGTTTTCCAGGTGGGGCATGGTTTCTTTCTAGGTAGGGCAAGTATTCTTTGGGTCAAACCTACAGCATATCCTAGTTTTCTTCTTAGACGTTTAGTAGTTGTTATAAGTCCTTCTGCTCATTTCTTTCGCCTGTTCTGTTCTAGGTGCGCTGACTTCAAATGGTATAAATGCAGATACCAGTGCTGAGATAGGACGTGCCAAGAACTGCCTTAGTCCTGAAGACATTATAGATAAATATAAAGAAGCTATTTCTTACTATGGCAAGGTAATCCTACTTATTTTTAAGAATCTTCCCTGAAATTCTTGTGAATAATGAACTGCTGTGGTTTTAGTTTCAGAGGCTCTTGTAAAGCATGGGCAATAAAATTTGAAATGAAGAAGTACAGGGGAAAAGGACCTGGGGGTCATGGCAGACAGCAGGATGACCATGACCCAGCAATGTGCCATTGTAGCCAAGAAGGACATTGGCATCTTGGAGAGTATTAAAAGAGTTAGTAGGTCAAGAGAGGTTCTCCTCCCCCTCTACTCTGCCCTCATGAGACCACATCTGGAATATTGTGTCCAGTTTTGGGCTCCTCAGTTCCAGAAGGGCAGGGAGCTGCTGGAAAGAGTTCAGCACAGGGCCATAAAGATGATGGAGTGGAGCATCTCCCTTATGTTGAAAGGCTGAGGTAGCTGGGGCTCTTTAGCTTGGATAAAAGAGCGAGGAGTGACCTCATTCATGTTTACAAATACATAAAGGGCATGTGTCAGGAGGATGGAACCAGGCTGTTCTCAGTGATGGCCAATGATAGAACAAAGGGCAGCAGGTACAAGCTGGAACATAAGAGTTTCCAAAGAAACATAAGGAAAAATTTCTTCCCTGTTGAGGCGAGGGAGCACTGGAAGGGGCTGGCCAGATGGGTTGAATATCTCCAGAGCAGGAGACTCCACAAGACTCACCTAGACAAGCTCCTGTGTGACCTACTCTAGATGGTCCTGCTCTGGCAGGGGGATTGGACTGGATGAGCTTTCAGTGTCCCTTCCAACCCTTACGATTGTGATTCTGTGAACATAGGATGATGGAAGAGACAGGAACAATTGTTACAGCTGAGCCATGAGCTTGGTTTAGAGTCTGGAAGTCTCAGAACTTTGGTCAAAGACAATGCTTAAACCAGTGATGTGCTGAGTAAGCTATTTACTATGCTGAATAGTGCCTGCAGGTTTGGGATTAATTATGTTATATTTTTAAAGCACTCTGAGCAGAAGTGTTAGCTAACAAACCTTCAAATATTTATTACATATGTTTATGGTCCTTAACATACCTCATCAACTCCAGGGATGCTTTTTTGCATTGTGTAAGCTGAATGTTTATTTACTGTGCCTGCTGGAGTGATCTCTGGAGAATTCGGGAGTTTATGAAGAGGCTGCTGATGAGGGATATGATTTTACAGGATTGTTCAGGGAGGCTGGCATTCAGAGCATGCAGAGAGATAGGGTGTTGTGGAGGAAATCTGAAGGAGAAACATCCTTAAAAGAGGATTTATAAAAATTAAACACTTTTCAGCTCTACTGGAGCATTCTTGTTTAGATTTTTGTGCAAATGTTCAAAGCATAATTTAGCAGGGTAACTGTGACTGTAGTGGCTCAATATACACAGATAATTTTAATTGTATTGCAGTATAGTTATTCTTTAATGGGTTTTTAATTTAAGGTGTATCTTTTGTTCAATAGTGAAGGTATCTTTTGATTAAGCTGTATATGTCTGTTGAAGGGAGACTCTAGAAAAGGTACAAGACAAATTGTGTGTGAGTTAATTCATGGTCAGGAGTGATGGAAGGTGAGAATTTTGGTGATATTTTCAGATAAATTTGAATCCATCAATATAACAATCCATCAATATGACAATCAAGTGTGCACTCAGCTTTTTGTTACTTTAAGGGTAAGTTGCTGATCTAGAAAGAGTATGATTTCATTAGAGGTATAAGATTATTGGACTTTGTTGAATTTAGGGCAGAATACTTAATTTTGATCATAATAGTGTATGTTTTACTCTCAAGAAGTAATAACTGTGCTTCACTGTAGCTTCACTTGCAAATAAAGAAGAGCTTTGTCTTGGGACTGATCTGTATCTGTTAAGACAATCATAGAATCACAGAATGGTAAGGGTTGGAAGGGACCTTTAGAGATCACCTAATCCAACCCCCCTGCAGAAGCAGGTCCACCTAGCTTTTGTCTGGTGAAGACCTACAGAGAGAGAGTAACTCCTGGCTCTGATGCTGAGGAAGCAGCCCTTTCAATGTACTTTTTGATGTTATCACTGAGCTGAAGCAACTTTTGTTGTGTCTTCTAAAATGGATTCAATCTCCAATGATTTGTTTTTACTGATAGAAATGAATGAGAGAGGAGTATGTAAGTGCTTTGGTGGAGTAACTCCTGTATTTCAGTCTGATCTTTATGTCCTCCATTAGATTTGAAATATGATAAATACTCAAACAGAGTTTAACTTAAGCAGGAGAGAGGCCAACTCAAATATGAAATATCAGTATTGTCTGAAGAAATAAGGAGATTAGATTGTTTGTCTAGAAAATTGCCTGCTTGTTGTCCAAGTTTAAGCAGATCAATGCACATTGTTTCCTGCCTTCCTTAAGCAAGCTAAATAACTCAAACAGTCCTTTACAGAAAGTGTTTTGTAAATAGATACTAGAAAACTCAGAATGGTTTTGCAATTCACTTGTGATACTGTTTCAACTAATGAGAAAACTGCAGTAAAAGTGTAGTCCTGTAGCTATTGCTCCAGCTTCATGTACTATATGGCATCTTTTATAGTAAGTAGAAAAGGCAAAATCAGTTATTCGTTTAATGTGATAGAGTTTTAGATGGTGATGAATTACTATCAGACTCAATTTTTTACTGACATACCTATTACAGTGTGAAGGTAGAATTTATGTCTTTACTGCAGACACACCACCCACACCCACTGTATGTTTGTGGATATCCAAAATGATACTAATATTCCCAACTCTTCTCCTTGTCTGAACTTTCAGACTGATGCTGTTCTGTAGCTCAGAATAAGAAAAGTGAGTGAAGAGGCTGCAAACTGCATGATAACATTTTAGATGACACCTTAATTTTCACTTGGGCATATGTTGATAATTTGCCAGTATAGTCACTAGCATTAAGAAATTGCTGGGTTTGGAAGATGTGACAGCTGATTTCTGTGTTGAGCAGAAATACTCATGGAAATCTAACAGGTGCAATACTTCAATATTATTCTAATTTTCTCCCTCTTCAAGTACAAGAATGCTGGTGTGATTGAACTGGAAGCCTGTGTGAAAGCAGTGAGAGTCCTTGCAATACAGAAAAGGAGCATGGAGGCCTCTGAGTTCCTTCAGAATGCAGTTTACATCAACCTTCGTCAGGTCAGTGTGGAAAGTCTCTTGGATTTTTTTTTTCTTGTTTGAGAGATTACACTGAAGTGTGAGAGTGATTTAGGTTTAGGAGACTCCAGTTTATTTTCTGTATCATGACCTTCCTTCCCACAGGGACTTTACTTCTTTTTAAAAGTCATATTAATACCAACTTGATAACCTTCTATGATGGCATGACTGGCTGGGTAGGTGAGGGGAGAGCAGTACATGTCATCTACCTTGATTTCAGCAAGGCCTTTGATGCTGTCTCCCATAATATCCTCATCAGAAAGCTCAGTGGCTTAGATGAGTAGACAGTGAGGTGGATGGAGAGCTGGCTGAATGACAGAGACCAGAGGGTGGTGATCAGTAGCACACAATCGAGTTGGAGGCCTGTGGCCAGTGGAGTTCCACAGGGATGGGTTCTGGGGCCAGTCTTGTTCAACATCTTCATCAACAACCAGGATGAGGGGACAGAGTGTACCCTCAGCAAGTTCCCTGATGACACCAAACTGGGAGCACTGACTGATTCCCCAGAGGCTGTGCTGCCATTCAGTGGGATCTCGACTGGCTGGAGAGTTGGGCAGAGAGGAACCTCATGAGGTTCAACAAGGACAAGTGCAGAGTCCTGCAGCTGGGAAGGAACAATCCCCTGCACCAGGACAGGCTGGGCGTTCACCTGCTGAAGAGCAGCTCTGCACAGAGAGATCTGGGAGTCCTGATTGATAATAAGCTAAATATGAGCCAGCAATGTGCCCTCGTGGCCAAGAAGGCCAATGGCATCCTGGGATGCATCAAGAAGAGTGTGGCCAGCAGGTTGAGAGAGGTTCTGCTCTTCCTGCATAAGATCATATCTGGAGTCCTGTGTCCAGTTCTGGGCTTTCCAGTTCAAGGGTGATAGAGAATTCTGGAGAGAGTCCAGCTGAGGGCTACAGGAATGATGAGAGGAATGATGAAAGGAAAGGCTGTGAGATCTGAGGCTGTTTGAGCCTGGAGAAGAGAAGGCTGCAGGGCAACCTTATCAACACTTAGAAATACCTAAAGGGTAGATGTTGAAGATAGTGTGTCTTTTTTTCTGTGGTGCCCAGTGACAGGACAAGGGGTAACATCTTACAGGATAAAGTGTATTCCCCTGCTAAACTGGAAAAGTATTTTCTTTCCATATATGCAATCTCCTACCCACTCCAGTAACAATATGTATTTGGTGTTTGCAGGTTATTACAGAGGTGCAGGGTATAAAGACTTGTCTTTGCACCTAGTTATGCAGAATAAATTGTAACATCTAATTACAAAAACTGTGAGATTATAGAACTTGAATATAGTAAGGAATAATTACAAAAATCAATAAAAATCTCTCTTGAAAGCCTGAGTTAAAACAAACCTGTGAAAAAACTGGCTCAGTTGCCTGGATAGTGAACTACAATCTTTGGACTGGAGAGTAACACTAAATTGTGCTGAGGGAAAACACAAATCTGCTGTCTTTGTGGTGAAGAAAACACAGTTTTCTGCAACTGCAGAGAATGTGTAAGTTTGTGGACAGTCATTAAACAACAAGATAGATAACAGTGTTAAAAACTTGCTCAGATATAGGATAAAAATAGGACGTTCTGCAGATCTGTTGCCTCTCTGATAGTTGTTTCAATTCTTACTGAGTGCTCATGTCTACTTAAATAGCGTGACTCTGTCTTTCCTTATCTTAAAAATGTAGTTTCTGTAGATGTGTGAACATTGACACTGTTGTGTACTTGAGGAATAGCTTTTGATAGTGTGCTTCTTTAAAGCTTTTCTAACTTTAGTACATGATCATGCACTGATCTGCCAGGGCCACCACTAACCCCTGTCCCTCAGTGCTATAGCTACACACCTTTAAATCCCTTCAGGGACAGAGACTCCACCACTGCCCTGGGCAGCCTGTGCCAGGGCTTGACAACCCTTTTGGTGAAGTAATTTTTAATGAAATCCAATATAAACCTCCCCTGGAACAACTTGAGGCTGTTTCCTTTTATCCTGTTGCTTGTTACTTGGGAAAAGAGAGCAACCTGCACCTTGCTCCAACCTCCTGTCAGGTAGTTGTAAGGTCCTGGTGCCTTCTGAAAACTCAGCTCCTTTGAAGTCTCCTTTATCCCTATGTATAAAAAAAGTGACTTGTGAAAACTTTTGTTATAATTACATTAGAATTTAGGTGACTCGAAGACAATTTGAAGCTTCATTTATAAGACCTGCTTATTTCTGTAGAAGTTAACCAACGTGGCTAACATCTTTTTACTTTCCAAGGCTTGAAGTATCTGAAGTTCAACGCACAGAAGCCACCGATTGATACTTTCAGTTTTGAAGAATGAGTTACAGAAACGCTATTTCTGTCTCTTGGTGCTATTTTCATATGAAGTTTGTCATTTTAAACGCCTTTGCAAAACGTGTTAGCAGTTCAAGAAGAATTTCAATCCTTTCTGTTGCTTTTGCTTGCGCATGGCAGATGCTGGGCGCTAGGTGTCAGCATCGGTCCACCTTCAGACCTCCATATTGCCTGTTACTTGGATGCAGACTTGAAGTAGTTCATAGCTTCCAGAGTTTCTATAGCAGTTTCTTCTTGGCTCTCTGATTCCAAAGTAAGATTGTCATTCAAGGCAGAGGGGACAGATGGTTACCTGGGGCTTGTGCCAATATATTGATAAACTAAAGAGGCACATGTTGGTAGTTACTCATCAAGATTGTTTCAACTTTGAGCCTAATGGGGCTTAACCTTTCCCTAAATTCTTCCTTGCTAGTTGTCAGTCTGCATATGTAGAGTGTTATGGAATGAAAACTTTGTGGTTTACAAGGTCAGATACATATAAAAGTTGAGGCAGTAGTTTATTTGCTTTTGTAAGATGAGATTTCAAGATTATTAATAAAAATTAATCTGAAAGGGATGAGAATGTTAAATTGAGGAAATCAGTAGATTCTGGAAGTGGTATTTGTTTGCTTTCTGATCACAGAATGATTTGGGGGCTACGATTCTGTAATAATAGAATTATTATATATATGAATATTGTCTTAAATATATTCCATAAAAGGTGGAGATGTTTAGATGTTGTTGGATGTTTTGACTCTTTACTTATGAAAGCTATGGACAAATAAACTTGCTGAAGAAATCTCTTTGCTTTGCTGCTTTTGTTAGCTGTTAAACTTGAAGCAAGCTTCAGTTTTCTTGGCAGCAGAAACTGTCACAACTGGCTCCATGCAAAATCACTGCCCTTGGGCATACGTCTACTACATTTATTTTTCTCTCAGGCTATTTTGTTTATAAACCCCCCCAGATAAACACTTGAAAATTTTGATTAAAAGCAATCTTCTTCTCTTTTCCCCTATTCCCCTTCAGCTTTCAGAAGAAGAAAAAATCCAGCGTTACAGCATTCTGTCGGAGCTGTACGAACGGATCGGTTTTCACCGCAAGTCTGCGTTTTTCAAACGGATCGCAGCGATGCAGTGTGCTGCACCCAGCATCCCAGAGCCTGGCTGGAGGGCCTGCTACAAACTGCTTTTGGAAACTCTCCCTGGCTATAGCTTATCGTTGGATCCAAAAGATTTCAGCAAAGGTAAGTGTCTCTGGGAAAGTATGGATAAGTCACTCAACTGGCACTCTGTAAGTCCTTGAAAGATAGAATTATTATGATTGGACCTTTAAGATCATTGAGTCCAACCACTAACCTCACACTGCCAAACCCATCACTGAACTAAATCATATGCCTCAGCACCTCATCCACACATGATTTAAAAATCTCTAGGGATGGGGACTCCACCACCTCCCAGGACAACCTGTTCCAATGCTTATTAACTCTCTCGGTAAAGAAGGTCTTCCTAATCTCCAAATAATTTAAGCAAAACAATTTACCTATCTGAAACAAACTGTGGCAAATAGAGCAATTCTTCCACTCTGTACCTTCACTTTTTCTTAGTGTTGCTGGAGAGAGTTCAGCACAGGGCCACAAAGATGATGGAGTGGGGCATCTCCCTTATCTTGAAAGGCTGAGGTAACTGGGGCTCTTTAGCTTGAAGATGAGGAGACTGAGAGGTGACATCGCTGATGTTTACAATTATGTAAAGGGTGGGTGTCAGGAGAATGAAGCCAGGCTGTTCTTAATGATGTCTAATGATAGGACAAGGGGCAATGGATACAAGCTTGAACATAAGAGGTTCCAAAGAAATACAGGGAAGAATTTCTTCCCTGTTGAGATGAGGGAGCACTGGAAGGGGCTGCCCAGATGGGTTGAGGAGTCTCCTTCTCTGGAGACATTCCAAACCCACCTGGATGAGTTCCTGTGTGACCTACTTTAGATGATCCTGCTCTGGCAGGGAGGTTGGGATAGATGATTTTTCAAGGTCGCTTCCAGCCCTTGAGATTCTGTGAATTTCAAATTACTCTAAGCCACTGCTTAATGTGTTGCTATATTCCTCTGTTGGCAGTAAATAATTATGTTTTATGAGAGCTTCATTTCTACTAGTTTCCAGAAATATCTTTGTTTTTACATACACACTTCTCAGTACAATTGTTGAGTATTTTTTCAATTAAAATGCCTTCAACTTGTGCATTAGAAATGTATTTCTTTTGGGATTTGTTGTTATTTGATCTTATAATAAAAACATGAATTATTCCTTTTTTTTTGGATAAAGGCAAATATACAGACATGTAACGTGATTACATCTGTATCTGTAGGGTCAAATATGTCACATTTTTGCACAGATTAGATCAGAATGATGTTGTCTGTAAGACTAGTGTTTGGTTGCTGTGTTTCTAGAGCTTTTAGATACCATTTGAACTACTATTTTATTGCATTTGTTAAAAAAAAACCACCCACAAAGGAAAAATAGTCCATAAAAACACATGCCAGTTCTTCTGCAGGGGGGTTGGACTGGATGATTTCTAAAGGTCCCTTCCAACCCCTACCATTCTGTGATTGTGATTCTTGTATCTGTTAAGTACTGTGTTCACTGTCTGCAAGTTATGTGCTGCTCAATGCCTTTTTTAGGTAAGCTGTGTTTGCACAGTTTTATCAATGTTATCTAAAACTGTATATAAAGTAATAATTTAAGAACTTGTCTTGATTTTAATATACTGTGCTGTATACATTTTTCCTGTGAAGGAAGAGGCAGCCAATGTGCTGCTTGGGAACTGCTTTTGGGTAAACCTTTTCATGTGGCCCAAAAAGTTGCATTCTTTTGTACAGTAGCATTTTTGGAGCTCATTCACTAAATTTGTAGATGCAGGAGAAGAGCCACAAGGAATGGGCTGACTATGTATTGGTGGAAAGGAGGTGGAATTCACCAGTACAACTCTGAATCAGTTTAACTATGAGTGAACAGTGGCTCAAATGTTCTTCTCATGTTCTTGACAGTACATCGACCTACTGTTGGGATTCCAGTTTGGTGTTGTCTTCTAAGTTAAGTTCTTGGTTTAGTTGTTTCAGCGTGTGTTAGGTCACTTAGCCATTGAAATGATGGAGCTATCTAGCCAATTCAGTCAATGGAGAATATGGAAAAAATCATGAGTAGTCACTAGGAGACATTTTCCAAGCTCTCTCAGCTCCATTGAGGACATAGCAATGTCACAACCCACCATATGTGAGAATGGCTAAGATTTTATTACAAACTGGTGTGATTTTAGCAGTCATGGAAAGAAAGAATCACAGAATCATAGAATGGTAGGAGTTGGACCTTTAGAGATCATCTAGTCCATCCTCACTGCTAAAGCAGGTCCACCTAGATCAGGTCACTCAGAAATACATCCAGGTGTTCCATTGTCCTGTCAATAGATACAATAGAAAAAAGTGATTCTTCAACCTCCTGACATCCATCATTTAGATATTTGTAAGTATCTTTGAGATTCCCCCCTTAGTCTCCTCCAGACTAAACAGCCTCAGTTCCCAGAGCCTTTCCTCATCAGACAGATGTTCTACTCACTTGATCATAATAGTGGCCCTGCACTGGCCTCTCTCCAGCACTTCCCTGTCCCTCTTGAGCTGAGGAGCCCAGAACTGGACACAGGACTCCAGATGAGGCCTCATCAGGGCAGAGTAGAGGGGGAGCAGAACCTCCCTTGACCTGTTCACCACACTCTTCTTGATGCATCCCAGGATGCCATTGGCCTTCTTGGCCATGAGGGCACATTGCTGGCTCATGTTCAGTTTTTTGTCAGCCAGCACTCCCAGGTCTCTCAGGTCTCTCTCTGCAGAGCTGTTCTCCAGCAGTTCAACCCCCAGCCTGTCCTGGTACATGAGGTTGATCCTTCCCAGCTGCAGGACTCTGCACTTGTCCTCGTTGAACCTCATGAGGTTCCTCTCTGCCCAACTCTCCAGCTGGTTGAGATCCCACTGAATGGCAGCACAGCCTCTGGAGAATCAGCCAGTCATCCCAGTTTGGTGCCATCTGGTCACTCTGTCCCCTCATCCAAGTGGCTGATGATGTTGAACAAGACTGGCCTCAGAACTGATCCATGTGGAACTCCACTGGCCACAGGCCTCCAACTCGATCATCACCCTCTGGGCTCTGTCATTCAGCCAGCTCTCCATCCACCTCACTGTCCACTCATCCAGAGCTGGATGTAGACTTGACAAAATAATACAGTCTAGGAAGAGGGAATATGCAGGGAAGTATATGCTGTGACTATGATGGAAAAGAAGGCTGGGATGGGACTGTGTTGGCAAAAGAGATTGCACAAGTTTTACCAGAAGTCTTGATGAAAAAATAAAAGGCATGGTTGGTGTTTATCATTTTTACCTTGTCTTTATATTGCACTGAGCTGTTTTGTCAGATTTTACCCTGAAAAGGGCTGTTTTGTATGGAAATATCAGTGCAAAGTGTAAGGACTACTAAGAATGACATTTCACATGAGAAATAGTGGCTCTTGTTTGCAAAAGGTAAACTCTTAAGGTTTAGTTGCAGTAAATATTTATAGAAAAGTTTGCTGAATGCTGAAGGGTAACATTAGAAGGAAGGCTGCCTAAAAGTTTATGAAGAATTGAACATCTTGGAATAGCTTATTTAAAAATGATTGCTCTTGCTTACCACTAAAAGCAAGTTAAGTTTCATAAAGAGTACTGCACAATGTATTTTTTACAGGAAAGTTACATTATGATGATTTGTTTATTTCTACCACAGATACTTTGGAAATCTGAAATAATTTATAGTCACAAAGTTAGTTTTTCAAGATTGAAAATCAGGAAATGTACCTCATGTCCTGTAGTTTTATTGCTTTTTACTGACTTTTAAAGGCCCAAAAAACCAGTTACAGAAAATATCTTTTGCCTGATCTCCAAAGCGAGTTAAGAAATACTTGATCTGGATAAAAATGAAGTTTCTGCATGAAATGTCATGTGAGTTTCTTGTTCAGAGAGCTTAAAATATCTAGGAAGGTAAAGATTTTGTGTATCATCTTGTTTTTACTACAAGGGAGAGGTTACTTTCATGTTCTGAATTCTAAGGATAAATTTATTAGTTGATAGGCAAACATATAAACCAAAAATTCCTTTCACCCTTTAATATTCAGGCAGATTCAAAGACCCAAATTCTGCATTAAATCACTGCTTAGTACATAATGAAAACCAAACCCAGTTGCTGTGTGCTTTAACCAGTGTGAAATGACTGCTTCCTTTGCAGGAACTCACAGAGGATGGGCTGCGGTACAGATGCGTTTGCTTCATGAACTCGTGTACGCTTCCAGAAGGATGGGCAATCCTGCTCTATGTGTCAGGCACCTGTCTTTCCTCCTCCAGACCATGCTGGATTTTCTTTCTGATCAAGGTATGATTTTTAAAAGAAAGAGATATTTACACTTCCTTCTGTCCTACAGCCACATGATGAAATCTACTGAATTTGAGAAGTAACAGAGAACACAGAAGGTGGGGAATTCTGTGTCTGCGTGAAATAGCTTGTTGATGGTAATTAATTCCATATACAGGGTTATTAGTTTTAAGTATTTGTATTCTTGATATGTAGTGTCAAAAATAAAATTTCATGTAGTGTTTTCCATCTGTAGATTGACTGCCTCAAGCCCAATGCTCCATTTCCTCAGTTAAATACTAAGAATATGCTCAAAGGGCTTAATTTGTGTGTGGATTTGAAACCCAAAGTATTAGTTAAAAATAGTAGCAGCTTTCATAAGTGGTATTGATGAAGAGATTGTGAGGAGTTGAGGCTGAAAAGAAAATTCATAAGAGTGTACAGTTGTTCAGACTGAATCTACAATGAATTTTCTGATGAAGTCTGTTAGAGAGGTCTGGGAGTGCTGGTTGAGAATAAACTGAACATGAGCCAGCAATGTGCCCCCGTGGCCAAGAAGGCCAATGGCATCCTGAGATGTATCAGGAAGAGTGTGTCCAGCAGGTCAAGGGAGGTTCTGCTCTCCCTCTACTCTGCCCTGGTGAGACCTTATCTGGAGTCCTGTGTCCAGTTCTGGGCTCCTCAGCTCATGAGGGACAGAGAACTTCTGGAGAAAGGCCAGCACAGGGCCACCAAGCTGATCAGGGGACTGGAGCATCTTTCTTATGAGGAAAGACTGCAGAACCTGGGGCTGTTCAGTCTGGAGGAGACTGAGGGAGGACCTCATTAATACTCAGAAGTATTTAAAAGGTGTTTGTCAAGAGGATGGG
This sequence comes from Colius striatus, assembly GCF_028858725.1. NCBI lineage: Eukaryota > Metazoa > Chordata > Aves > Coliiformes > Coliidae > Colius > Colius striatus. The sequence continues at coordinate 93,201,226 of NC_084762.1, read as the reverse complement.
GCAGCCCATTTTTCTGTAGTGTCCAGTGATAAGACAAGGGCTAATGGAAAAAAGCTGGAACACAAGAAGTTCCAGCTATAGAAAAACCTTTTACTTGTAAGGGTGATGGAGCCCTGACTCAGGCTGCCCAGTGAGGGTGTAGAGTCTGCTCTGGAGATTCCCAAACCCACCTGAACACATTCCTGTGTGACCTTGTCTAGGTGGATCTGCTTGAGCAGGGAGGTTGGACTTGGTGATGTGTAGAGGTGCCTTCAAACTCCCACCATTCTGTGATTCTATGAAACATAGCATTGGATACAGAATTAATCTAAGGGAGTAGGCACAATCCTTTTCTCCGTATTTGGGACAATGAAGCTGTGGTAGCTAAACGCGGTGGAATTTAATTTAACAGCCTTTGGCTCAGGCAGCAGGCTCAAGCTTCTGTAAGTTCCTGTGGTTTCTTAATTTTTTTTTCTCAAGTTCAGCAATAAATTTCTCTGTGATTTACATTTGTAAATGAATGTGTCTGTTAATGATTTTCAGAAATGACAATGGTGCGTGTGAGGACCCTTTTGTGGGAGAGAGTCTTGAAACATTTAGAAAATCACTTTGAAAAGCAAAAAGTGACAACTGTTACATTTGTGTTATGTTTCTTATCAAAAATATTTCTAACAAAATATCACTACTATTAATGAGATTGAACTAATGATGGAAGGTTTTAAAACATAATTTTCAGTTAACTAGGTAAAAAGTGCTTTTTTCCCCCAGTTATCCCTTTGTTTACAATAAAGAGGATGGGAGTAAAATGGTGGAGGTTTGGGGGTTTTTTTTCTTCCCTTTTCTCCTTTAGTTACAGACAAATTTCTGTCCTTGGTGACTTTGCTGGCAGGCTTTAGATTTTTGCCTGCCAGTGAATTCCTTCTGTTTAGTTGCTTAAATCAGTAGCAGATGAAGGAAAGGAACTGATAAGGTGGAATAACTTATCTTTTTGACTGTACATCTTATTTGCTGTCAAAAGGTCCTTGGGTTTTCCAAGGCTTTTAATGAAGATTTGTTGATTAATGTCTGGAAGATTTGGCTGCAGACAAGGTTTTAAGGTCTTCTGTTGTACATGTCCACTTATGATATTACGAATCATGGAATGGTAGGGGTTGGAAGGGACCTTTAGACATCATCCAGTCCAACCCCACTGCAGAAGCAGGTTCACCTAGATCAGGTCGCATAGGAACATGTCCAGGCAGGTCTTGAAGACCTCCAAGGAAGGAGACTCCAAAACCTCCTTGGGCATCTCTAATCCTAAAAAGGTTTGAAAACAGAGTAGTGACTTTTGTGTTTTTTGTCTTCAGACATTGTATGTCCAAGTAAAGCTTCCAGTTTCATAAGACTGATGGTAACTGTGATGATTAATGTCTTAGAAAAATCCAACCAGGTGTTTTCCTATGTGTTTGAAAAGTAGCCGCATCTTTTTCTTCTTCTTCCCTGAAGACATCCAAAACAGAACTTGCTGTTGTGGTTGAAGTCTTATTGATAGCATGTTGTTCAGACACAGTTAGTGGCGTTCCAAGCTAGCTTGAGTGTAGATGACAGTGCCAGAAATGTATTTCTGGTTTGTAGTCTTTTCGTGATTCTTCAGAGGCTGAGAGCACGTGTTGTTGTGCAGGTGTTCATTAGGCAGAGAAAGTTACTTTAAATTTACAGTTGTTTAAAAGATATCAGAATATTAGAAATAAAATCCCTTCAACTTTGGTTTCTAGTAAAGGACAAAACCAAGCTGATTCGAATTATGCTACATATTGGAAATCTGTGAACTCTTTCTCTTATTACTATGACATTTTTAGAAGCAATGTAGTTACTGTTCTTCTCTGATAATCACATGACTGAAACTTCTAAGTTTTTTTTAACCAGTTAAAGGTTTAATTAGAAAACTGGAGCAATACAGTAGCACTGCAGTTCAAGAATGCTAAGAGTTTACAATCTTTTTCGTGCTGCATAGAAAGATGTTGCAAAGTTATCAGTTGCTAGGTGAAGGAAATCTTCCTCTTCTTAAAACTAAGATATTACTTGATTGTGTTTTTCCATAATTCAAATAAACATCTTTTTAAAGTTTGTAGTTGATAACACTTGTTAAGCCCTACACTTGTATTTAAAATTCAAGTAGTTTGCAGATCACCATTAAAAATAGAGTGAATAGAAATGAAAACTCTGAGCTTGAAAGAGTGTTACCTGCTAATATTTGGCTCTGGAACTTAATCTTCTAGCCCTTCTTTGACTGTCTCTAGATACAGGAAAGGGATAGTTCTAGTTTGTTAATTGAATTCTGTTCATTTACTAGTTCAGTTGAAGTTGAGGTACCAGGACTTGAGGACAACAGAAAGAACTGATTTCTTTGTTTCAAGTAGAAGTGCAGAAGAAGAGATTTAGTAGTTCTAATGAAAGCTATATTAATTAGAAGCTCCTGCTTCTAATCACGAAACACAAATGTGTAGTCAAAAGTGCTTTGTGTTTAAAACATACTTTAATCATGTTTTAATTAAATAAGGCTTAATAATAATTTTAAAATACAACTTTTGTATATGTTTACTTGAATTACAATTTCTAAGCATGCAGCCAGGCATATCTGAATGAAAAGTATCATCAAGTAAATGGGAGAAGTCAGTCATTATTTTATCAACATGGAAGCTAGGAGTCTGATTTGAAATGAGGCTAGTTAGTTACATGAATATGTAAGATGCAGTCTTCTACTTAGCAAAAAAAAAGGTACCAAATTCTACATAAAAGCTCTCTACATTCAGGCCATTATGTTTTAATGTTAACAAGCCCTTGAATTACTCCTTCTTTGCAATTGCACATTTAAATTCTTATTTAAAGTTTCTTGGAATAATAAAGCTTATCTCTTTTGCATAATGGTTTTTGAAGCAAAACACTGTGTGTACAGCTGAACACTGAGTTTGATTTAGGTAAGGTCAGATACTTGGAAACCACCCCTAATATTTGATTGTGGGTTTTGATTTTCACTGTTCCAACGTTATGTCTGTCCACACAGGCAAGGCACAGGAAGTAGCAGGGAGGGGCTGAGATCATGAACTTGGTCAGGGGTTGTTTTTACATTTATCTCAGGTAGCATCTACATGCTGTAGCTGCAGTTCGGTCGGTAGGATGAGTGAAACATAGCTGTGCCAGAGAAAAAGGTTTTTGTTCAGTTGAAAGGTCCTGAGATGAATTTTCAGAAATACCCCTGGTTGTCTAAACATCACTGATGTGATTCTGGACTCCATGGTAGCAGGATTCTATCCCTACTGCAGTACTGGCTGTTGCTTGGAACTTGAGAATCATTGGACACAGTCATGATCCATGCCATGCACACCTTAGAGGTTTGTAAGTTTGGCTCTGTATTGGGTTTGAGTGGTGAGGTTTTGCTAGTGAGGGGGCTACAGTGTTGGCTTCTGAGAGGAGCTGCTAGAAGTTTCCCTTGTGTCTGATAGAGCAATGCCAAGGTGGACCCACCTCTGGCCAATACCAAGCCAATCAGCAATGGTGGTGTAGCACATTTGTGATAATATATTTAAGAAAGGGGGAATAAAAGAACCAAACCAAAGCCAGCAATTTCAGTGGGAGAGAGGAGTGAGATTGTGAGCACAACAGCTCTGCTGATACCAATGTCAGTGGAGAGGGAGGGAGGAGGTGCTCCAGGCCTGGAGCAGAGGTTCCCCTGAAGCCTATGGTGCAGCCCCTGGTGAGGCCTTGCCCCTGCAGGCATGGGGGCTCCAGTGGAGCAGAGACCCAGCTGCAGCTTGGGAGGACCCCACACTGGGCACAGGTGGATGCTGAAGGGCACTGTGACCCCATGGAGAGCTCACAGTGGAGCATGTTTGCTGACAGGACCTGTGGAGCTGTGGACTGGGAGGTGCCCATTCTGGAGCAGGTTTGTTCCTGAAGGACTGCACCTTGTGGGAAGGAACCCACATTGGAGCAGGTCGTGAAGAACTGCAGCCTGTGGGAAGGACTCAGGTCAGACAAGATTGTGGAGGACTGTTTCCCATGGGGGGAACCCCACACTGGAGCAGAGGAAGAATGTGAGGAGTCCTCTCCCTGAGGAGGAAGGTTTGTCAGAAGTGAAATGTCATGAACTATGGGGAACTTCCATTCCCCATAGCCTTGTGCTGCTGTGAGGGAGGAGGCAGAGAAAAACGAGAGAAAATTAAGCCTGGAAAGAAGGGAGATGTGGGGGGAAAAGTGTCTTAAGTTTTTTCTTCCCTTCTTATCCTGTTCTGCTTTGATTGATAATACATGAATTTTTTCCCAAGTTGATTCTGTTTGGCCCATGGTGGTAACTGCTGAATGATCTGTCCCTGTCCCTGTCTCAACCCACGAGCCTTTTGTTCTATTTTCTCTCTCCTGTCCAGTTGAGGAGGGGGAGTGATAGAGCAGCATCAATCCACCACATGGAAACCATCTCTCACCTTTCAGAAGACGCTTATTCTCAGCCTGTGCCGAGTTCAACCTCCATGATGAAGAATTTCTGCTGAAATTTATGCTGAATGTTATTTCAGTTTCCTTCATCCTCTAGATCAGTTGTGATGGACTTGTCATTTTTGCCTGGGCAGACCACTGACACCTTGACAGCTTAGAGTTGGTGGTAGCTAGAAGACCAGGGACTGCATGCCAATAATCTGAGATTGCTTTCAGAAGCCTTTCATCCTCCTCTCAAGGCTGCTGTGCTCAGGTGATAGCTGACATGTCAGCTGCTGGGGTGAGGTCTGTGCCTTCCTGCAAAGAAGTGATGAACCCGATCTAAAAAAAGAACAATCCCCAAACCTTGTTTATCTTTAGGAATGACGGTTAAGCCTGGACTAGTGTAATTTGATGATGTCACACATGGTGTCTGACAGCTCTTAAAATATGCCTTTCTATCCCTTGGCTTGAAGGAGGAAACTAGGCAGTGTTTTGCAGACATTTCTAGAAAGTATTGCATGTGCATTCACTTGGTGATACTTAAATTTCAAATTGCTATGTAAGTAGTAAGACAGAATATTAAACCAGGCTTATAAAAATTGACAGCTAGACCAAAAGCACCCTTAAGTGTAAAGCAATAAAGCAAATGGCATTGAGGAAAGAGATTATTAATCCTGTGGCTTTTCAAAGCAGTTTAAGCTGTTGGGAAAGTGGCAAAAATAGTAATATCACAATTTGTTGGTGAGCCAGAGTTTTGTAGAAGAGTTTCTAGAGGAGACTTGTGATATTGTTTGTTGAGTGTGGAAAGTAAGAGACCATGTCTCAAAAACCTTCTCTTAGAAGATCTGCTTATGCTGACTGTCACATGTAATCCCCTGAAGCGTGAGTAATGTCAGCACCCACTGCTTTGCTCCGTAGCTTCTTTCCTTTTATGCTCTGATATTTGATAACGTAAACTTAGCTAGTCATCACTTTGCAATGTTTTGTAGTCATAAGGAACACTATTCCTGAATACTGCATTTAAATTAGGAGACTTCCTCTAAGATCCTCTGCAGTGTGTAAGTTCATTTTTACAAAGTTAAAAGTTAACTGATTTCCAGTGCTGAAAAGAATGAAGATTTCTTCAGACTGAACAGGGAATACAATGCAAATTAAAACTTGATGTAAACTTCTGAGTTGAAATGAGGTTTATTTAGCTGATACTATTGGACTGTTTTGATGTGTTGCATTGTGATTTAGTTGAGAAAGCACCTGCAAGTTATTTTTTCTTAATGTATAAGGGAGTGTCATGGGTTTGTGTGGAGCTTTTCCTGGTAATGGGGAAGGGGCTGTAAAGATGGCTCCTGTGAGAAGTTGCTGTTCAAAAATCTCCCCAGCTTAGTCAGACCCACCCTGGGGCTGACCTAATTAAGTGCCTCTACGAGCACTTTTTAAGAAGAAGAAGCTGGAAGAGGAGGGTTCTTCCTGCTCCTTCTTACAGAATAATAGAATCGTAGAATGGTAGGGGTTGGAAGGGACCTTTAGAGATCATCCAGTCCAACCCCCGTGCAGAAGCAGTTTCACCTAGATCAGGTCACATAGGAACATGTCCAGGCGGGTCTTGAAGACCTCCAAGGAAGGAGCCTCCACACCCTCCCTGGGCAGCCTGTGCCAGGGCTCCCTCACCTGAACAGTGAAATAGTTTTTTCTTATGTTTAAGTGGAACTTTTTGTGTTCCAGCTTCATCCCATTACCCCTTGTCCTGTTGCTAGCTACTATAGTTCTTCCTTCCTCTCTGGCTGATGGTGATGCAAGGAGTTGGGAGAGAGAGAGAGAGAGAGAAGCAACTTTGCAGACTCCAAGGTCAGCGGGAGAAGAGAGGAGGAGGTATGTTAGAGCACAGACTCCCCTGCATCTTGTGGAGAGGACTGGTGGAGATAAGATTTGTTTGCACTTCATTAAAGACCCTGAGCCAGAGGCAGTGACTATGACCAGAGGAGGCTGTGTCTGGTGTGAGGGACCCCTGTATCGGCAGAAGCTGCAGCTGTTGGGAACAACCCACACCAGAGAAGTCGTTAAGGACTGTGTCCCAGGGGAGGAACCTCATGTTGGAGCAGGGGAAGAATGCCAGGAGTCATCCACATCTGAGAAGACAGAAGCAGCAGAGCCCATCTGTGAGAGACTGACCACATTCCCCACTCCCTGCCCCCCTGAGCCATTGGGGGGGAGGAGGTAGAGATATGGGGAGCAGTGAGCTGGGCCTGGGAAAAAAGGAGGGATGGGGGAGGGAGATCTTAAAGTGCTGGTTGTAATTTTCTTATCAAGCTGCTCTGTATTGGCTTTTTGTTTTCTTGTAGGTAGTAGAATAAACTTTCCTTACGTTCCTTTCTAAGTCAAGTAGTGGAGTCTGTTTTACCCTGAACCATAATTGTCAGCGAGCCCTCCCTGCCCTTCCCTCAATCCACAACATCCTTGGTTATCTTTTTTTCCTCCCACCTCTCTGGGGCCTCCACTGTTCTAAGGAGGATGTGGGTGGATGGGGGGCACTGAGTGAGACACTGTTGTGGTACTTCATTGCTGACTGGGCAAAACCACGACAGGGAGCTAGTTTGGTTGCTCTTATTAAAATTACTTCATTTCAGAGTGGACATTGACATCTTCAATATAACTCCCAGCAAATATTGATAACATGTTAGGTTCTTAGCCATTAATTTGAAATCTTTCTGCAGCTTCAGCAAAGTGCTCTCTCTTATCTGTGTACACATACATTAAAAAGTATGTGTGTGTGTATTTAAAAGAAGGTAATTGAACAGCCTTGTTACCTGTGTAACTTGTTTGATGTGTAGCAATGGCACAGCATGGTGTATGAATGAATGCAAATCCTTTCTGGCATACTGTAGTGAAAGATTTCAGAGGTACATGAGACAGAAGGAAGCTTCTTAGAAGCCACTTAACTCTTCTCACTCTTCATGGTACCATGAACTTGGCTGCTTTTCATTTAGTTCTGAATTTTCTTCAGTTCTGCACTATGAAACTTCAGCACTGTTATGTGCTCTTGCTTCTGAGAGTTGTTGATCTGCAAAACTTTTTCCTGCCTTTTTAAAACCCATGGTAGTTCTTTAGGGGGGCTTTCTGTGGTGGTGTGTTTTTAAGTTCAAAATAGTAGCAGTGGGGTAGAACGCTCTGAGCTGGTTTTATTCTTTTAAAATCTTTCTCTGGAATCAGTGTTTTCTAGAGACAAGCTGGCATATTAAAAAACTTTCCTCAAACAGCTTTGTTAAGAAGGTGTAATTTGTTTTCCTGAAATACACATCTTTTAGACTGTGTATGAAGTGAATCATGGAATTACAGATCTGTTTAGGTTGGAGAAGACCCTTGCGGTCATTGAGTCATGGTGTTAACCCAGCACTGCCATGGCCACCACTGAGCCATTTCCCTCAGTGCCACAGCTACACAGCTTTTGAATACCTCCAGGAATGGGGACTCCACCACCTCTCTGGACAGGGCTTGACAAACACTCTCAGTGAAGTTTTTTTATCTGCAATCTAAACCTCCTGTGGAGCAACTTGTGGCCATTTCCTATTGTCCTGTCACTTGTTGCTTGGAAGAAGAGACTGACTCCCACCTTGCCACAGCCTCCTGTCAGGGAATTGCAGAGAGTGAGAAGGTCTCCACTCGACCTCTTCTTCTCCAGACTAAACACTCCCAGCTCCCTCAGCCTCTCCTCACAGCACTTGTGCTCAAGTCCCTTCCCCAGCTCCGAGGCCCATGTCTGGGTATGTGCCGGCACCTCAGTGTCCGTCTTGTGAGAGGTCCAAAAGTGAATAAAGCACTCGAGGTCCGGCCTCACCAGTGCCCAGTACAGGGGGACAATCACTGCCCTGGTCCTGCTGGTCACACTGTTGCTGACACATTGACCTTCTTGGCCACCTGGACACACCACTGGCTCATATTCAGCTGTCTGTCATCCAAAGCTTTCCAGCTAAGAGGAAAACCACAATGCCTATTCATGTTTATCTGTTTCAAATAATGATCTGCTTACCCTTGTGTCCCTTGAGTAACTCTGGTTCAGATCCTAGTTCAGCAAATGTATTTTTTTAAAGTAGTACAAATGAATGAGACTGAGTAAACCAGCAGCTGTACTAGGAGATTTCAATTAATTTGCTTAGCACAAAATGTCAAGACCAAGAGTTTTGTAAGTCACATTTTATACAGAAGCAAAAAAATATGTACTGTGAATTAAATGAAGATCGATCCAAATTGTCTAGTGTTATAAACAAACCTGAAAGTCTTTCACACATGATTCACCTTTGTTTAGACTTGTATGGTGATGAGCCACAGACAATAACGAGCCAACTCCAGTCAATACCACATCCAAATTCTTAGGTGAAACAGATCAATCATTACAGTTAAAGAGTGCATTTTTTTACAACAACCAATCCTATTGATTTCTTTGAAGTCAAATGTGAACAAAAAGAGGTTTCTGAGCTTTAATTATTCCTATCTTGATGCAGTTGCCTCTGCTGTTTTAAGAAGACTGATTTGATTAATTGAGGGAGGGGATACAAGTGTTCCAATGAAGACAAGTTGCAAAGTTTTTGTTCCAGGAAAAAAAAAAAGAGATTACTTTGGGGAAGACACACTTTAATTGGCAATATGAAGACACGAAGAATTTGTGCTGTATTTTTAAGAGCTCATGTTCTTGTACTGAAGGAAGCTATTTTAGGAGGTGCTCTATTACTAAAATTCAAATACATTTTATACAACACTTAAGCACAACATTGCTCTCTTTAGCCTAAGTACAAATGAAGGCACTGGAATCGAAGCTGCTAGTGAAAGTGACACTTTCTGGAAAGATCCATGTTTAAAAGAGGGTCATCCATGTATTTTGGTGCACTCTGCATATGGGCTGCATTTCTGTTGAGTATGACTGGATGTGCTAAGAAAAATGAGACCTAGGAGTGATACTGAAGAGACGTGTTTTTTCAAAAGGATGGGAAAAGCTCAGCTATGTGTTAGTGGAGGGAGATGGTGTTGTCATTGTAAGTTTTCAGGCAGTTGTCTAGTTTTTTTTTTAAACAATTCAACTGTCATTTTCCCAAGCAAGAGTCTCTTTTCTTCATATCACCAGTGCAGCCATTGTGAGACTTTCCATCATGATAATCCTCTCTGGCCAAATTCCTGTGACTTTGTGTAACAGGAAATAGAGAAGGTCCCACAGAAATTAGTATGGTGTTTTTACTATCTTCTCTCTCTGTGCTCTTCTACCCCAAAATACAAAATCACATGTGTTTAACAGTTATGCCATTGTATCTGTATGTTATTACAAAGCCTGCTTTGCAACAGTCCATAATATAATGGAAGTTATTTAAGCTTAATTTGCACCACTTTATGTTAAGGTAGGTATTTTGGTGTTTCTTAACCTGAAAAAAAACCCCATTGAAATAATTCAGTGGTTTCCATACTCATTTTTATATGTACAAAATGCATTTTTGTATTATTCAAAGGATCCAAACGTTTCAGCTTCTGAGATATGGTGGAAAACTCAATACTGAATATTTAATGGCGTATTTCTGACTTCAACTATGGCAATTTTGCATGAGATTTTATCTAAAAATACTGTTGTGCTAGCTGTGAATGTTGTGCTGGCTCTGAGTTAATGTGTACACTTTTTATAGAACTATTAAAAACCTTGTAATAGGAGACCACGGTGCTTTCAGTCAGTCTCTTCCCACTCTCTCCCTGTGGTGGTCATCTTAAATGCAGAAAAGGTTATTCTGACACACACAAAACTCTTCTTTTGTCTCTGTTGAAAAGATGATCTTTTCCCCTCTTTTCTTCCTGCAAAGTCAGTAGTAAAGCTACAAATTTCTTTGTTAAGGAAGAGCTGTTGCACAACAAATAACTGAATCCTTTTGCTCTCATTCTCTTTGTATGGATGGAGCCACTTTCTTTGATCTTGTTCATGATCATCTGCTCATTAAAGCAGGTCTAGCTCTGTGGGTAGCATAGTTTAATTATTTTCTTGCTGCTTCTGCTCTTTTCCATGTCAAGCTGTGAATTTCATTAGTTTTAGTCTCCACTCTATTTGTTTAGAGATTTATTTTGCTTGATTTCACAAAGAAACAGGATTCCTATAATATGCTGTCTGCCAGTGCCTTTCTGGTTTCCCCCATAAGAACAGCTTTTGAGACCATTGACAAAACATGGCATGGAGAATGCATCAGAGGTGTTAATTTTGTGCCAGTTTCATGACAGTTGTTTATACATATAAAAATCAGATACTAACAGTGCCCTGAGGTGGAAAAGGAAATAACAGAGTATTAATCCTCTCTCACTTGGGTCATTTAGTCATCCAGTTGGCCAGTCAGCTTGCATATGCTTCCTGTCTAGCTGGTGATCTAATGAAGGAGTTTGAAATGTAGCTGTTCAGGGCAATATAAAAGCATAGGTAAATGCTATTACAGTGGAGAATATAAGAATGAAGCCCCAGCAGGTCTTATGTTGCTTTCAAAGCAACTTGTTCAAGTATCAGATCTCTGAGCGGTTTGAAGTCATGTTTACTTGCTCCGTGCATTTCCCAGAAAGAATATTAGAGATGCTGTTTGTTTACTAAAACTGTAGAAAACACTGTCATCTAATACCTATCAGACTTAATGTAATGGAAAACCAGGAGCTGCTTGCCTGCAAATTAGAGGAGACCTGCTCTGTTCTGCTGAATTAAACAAACCGAAACACTGAATTAGTGGATTGACGATGCAAGTCTCACTAAGGCACTTCACTTACAGCATCAGCTTGCTGGTAGTGAGGAGTGTAGTACTGAGTGTACAGAGATGATGTAGTGGTTTAACCCTGACTAGGTGCCAGAAGCCCACCAAAGCTGTTCTATCACTCCCCCTCCTAAACTGGATAGAGAGAGAGAGAGAAATGTAACAAAGGGCTTGTGAGTTGAGATAAGGACACGGAAATCACTCAGCAATTAAGGTCATGGGCAAAACAGACTCAACTTGGGGAGAATTGGTTAGATTTAGTAACAATTAAAACAGATCAGGGAAATGAGAATTAAAACCTGAATCCTAAAACACTTTTTTCCACCCTTCCTTCTTCCTGAGTGTCTGCCTCATCCTATGCAGCGGCACAGGAGGAAGGAGAACAGGAGTTACGGTCAGTTCATCACAGATGGTGTTTGCTGCTGCTTCCCCTCAGGGGAAGACCTGGTACGGTGTGGAGTCCCTCCCATGAGAGATAGTTCTCCATTAACTTCTCCAGCATTGATCCTTCCCATGGGCTACTGTTTTCACAAAGTGTTCCAATGTGGGTCTCATCCCCAGGGAAATGGCCTTTCAGGAATGAACTGCTCCAGCGTGGGCTCCTCTCTGTCCATGGGTTCCCAGGTCCTGCCAAGAACTTGCTCCAGTGTGAGCTTCCTACAAAGTGCCAGCTTCCCTCAGGCATCCACCCACTCCAGCGTGGAGTCCTTCCTGGGCTACTGGTGCACCTCTGCTCCATTGTGGCCTCCATGGCTGCAGAGGCAGAGCCTACCTCACCATGGTCTTCACCACAGGTTGCAAGGCAATCTCCTTCAGTGCCTGGGCATCTCCCCTTTCTCCTTTTTCACTGACATTGGCCTCTGTGGAGATTTAGCAGCTGTGTAGCACCTTCTTCCCCTTTTCCAACACATGAATTACAGAGGCTTACCTCAGTCACTAATTGACTTGGTCTTGGTCAGTTGCAAGTCCATCCTAGAATTGACTGGCACTGGCTTTATCGCATACAGGGGGAGTTTCTAGTTTGTTTAAAGAAGCCAGCCCATAGCCCACCCACTACCAAAACCTGCCCACACCAGTCCACTTCAGGTGCTTACTGTCTGTCTGCATCTGTTTGAAACTAGAGTTGAGGGACTACCTGAAAGGTCCTGGAAGCCCCTTTGCATATCTGCTATTATCTAGTGACTGACTGCAAGGTAAAAAGTTTGTAGTGGTTAATTTCTATGAATACTCAATTTCTGCTTCAGCTTTTGTGAAGGCTTAAATGTATTTTGCAGCCTTTTTGAATTTTTTCATTAAAGAATACACTGTGTGTTGCTGGCAGGGTAATGCTGACCATCCCCCTGGCAGCAGACACTGACTGTTCTTCTCTAGTTGCAATAGCACTCACCAAGCAATGTGGGTTTTTTTTTGTATGAGTGTGAGGCAAATATCTATGTCTCCAGGTGCAGAAACTACTGTTTCTCTTGCTTTTTCGTTTATCAGACTGACTTTTCCATCTTGTGATGTCTTACCAGCAATTTATCAAGGAGCTGTTTGACTCTGCTCCTGAGAGAGTTGGGTAGGCCAGCTGGCTGCCACTTCTCAGGGGCTGACTGCTGCAGGAGGTCTTCTCAGATTTCTTGCTGAACATTACTTGTGGTTTTCCAGGGGGAAGGAAAAGATTTGCCAGCACAAAGAACCCTGGAGTTTGGGGCTTTTTGTTTGCTTGTTTTTTGTTAAAATGTTGATTCTGGGCTTATCACCAGGGGAAAACTGAAGTCAGAAAGCTTTTAGCTATTTGTTTCCCAGCTTCCTTTTCCAACATTCTAGCAAGTTGCATAAAGAAATGGAAAGTTGGTTGTCTTATAGTGTAACTGGCAGGTCATAGAATGTTCTTTTTCATTCTACTCTGCTGCAAAAGGGACACAATGACTTGATGAGAACAAGATCAACTAATTGTCTGCCAGAGAACGAACGTTGTATTTTTACTGTTTTACTGGGTTTTTAATGGGTAGTGGCTGAGACAAAATACAGACAGTTTAGATTTCTTCAAATATTAAAGAGCTAAACCACACAGTTACAGCAAATGTGCTTTTCTAATTTTCTCCATTATCTGCCACGATGTGAAATGCTGTTAGTGTGATGTTGTTAAATCACAGTTACCGAGGTGCTTAAAAATGTTAGTCTATAAATGACCTTCCTTTCTGTCCTGGTTTTATTTTTCAGTGGCTCCATTACTGGGGAATATTGCCTCATGTTACTGTGAAACTTGCAGAAAGACTTTTCTATTTCACATTTACTTGTTTTCAGTCACAAATAGTTTCTCACTGTGCAACTGAAGCGTTCATATTTTTGTGTTTTCATATTAGAAGGTTTGAAGCAGCTTTTGGACAAAACTGATGTTTATTGTGTTCACATGAAGCAGTTAAGCAAAAAAATTACCAAGAAGGTTGTTGGGCTTACAGAATTTTCAGTTGTTAGCAGTTCTGTGATTCTGATGTTTCAAGGAGTCTGGAGAGAAACTGGAGAAAAAAAGATCATGAATGTTGTTATTCCAGATGAGATAATAACCCATCATTTCTCAGTAAATGTAATACTTACAAGAGTATCCAGTAGTGTTTCCAGCTCCAGTACAGACTTTTAAAGCTGTTGGGGTGAATTCATGTGTCAAAGGATCCAGTGTTGATTGCTTTTCTACTAATGTAAACAAACATGAAGACACTAGATGGATAAAGGCCTCCAAGAATAGCTGTTTTCTGTCTCTGCAAAGAGAAAGATAAGTACCTGTGATGACTGTTTTAATCACAGTCTTCTAAACTATGGGTTAGGAGATTTAGTAGTTGGATAGACTCTCCCAGGAGGTTTCTGCAGTTTCTCATTGTGTCAGAATATGCTAACAGCCAGGCAGATGCCAGGAGAATTCAGAGTAAGTAGTTTGTAAGTAGTGGTCTGTGGCAGGTTTTTGGCAACTATTAGGCTTTGCAAATTTGACTAAGTAGAGGAGTTTATATCATTCATTCGTGCCACTGAGGTCAGGTAGCAGAGGTGCTCAGTCAAGAGAGAAAGGCTCCAATGTTTGCTTTCAGAAATGACTCTTAGGCAAGATCATGCAGGTCTTGCTCTTCTGCATCTTGAATGCTTCTTGGTATGTCCTACTGATGTAGATTCCTTTAGCATCTTACCTGAGATATGGTGCTAAATAAAGAATAAGAGAGCTACTGGCTTGGCAGCAGCGTGTTTTAAACTGCATTTCATACAACATCAGAAAAATGTCTTATTTTAGCCCGTCTTTGTGGAAAACATGCTGAGCTTCTACTGTGAAATAAAAATGTGACTCTCAAAATCTATAAACAAATACTCTTTGCAAGTGGCAGCATGATTTCTTTGAATACAATAGTTGACAGTGCTTCACACTAGGAAATGAAAGCCAGTTCTTCAGAATGACAGCCCTTCGGTTTTAGGCAGAATTAAGAGCACACTGTAGTGTTGTCTTCATTATTCTTGGTAGCTGTGATGCTTTCCATCTCAGTGATTCTACTTGTACTATGTGCCCTTGCTCACATAACATGGAAAATAACAACCTGAATGCTGTAGCCTGAAATTTTTATGAAGATACTGAGTCTTGAAGCAGTACAACTCCTGGCTGGGCTACACTGATCTGAGTGTTATGGTCTGTCCAATAAGGTAGTTTTTGGGACGTTTCCTACACAGAATTGAAATGTGTTGAGTGGCTCAAGAGTCAGTTCCATGAAACACAGACCCAAGCAAGGCAATTTGTCAGTTTTTTGACATTAGTTTCATAGTACAGGTGATTACATCAATGTTTATTTGCTTTGAAAAAGCGTGTACTCATTCCCTTAGCAGCTTACAAACTAAACTGGATTAGTGTGGGCAGAACAAACATCAGTGGATGTTGGTGCCTTTCAAAGCCCAAGCTAGTGTTTCTGGCAGTGGCATGGTTTATAGGATATGTTTCACTCACATTTCTCACTCAGAATCACAGAATCTTAGGGGCTGGAAGGGACCTTGAAAAATCATCTAGTGCAACCCCCCTGCCAGAGCAGGAGCTCCTACGCAGTATTGTTTAACCTTTCCAAACTATGTTATCACAGAGGTGCCACCAGCATTGAAGATGGGTCTGGCTTTGGGCAGCAATGGGTCCGTTCTGGAGTTGGCTGCAACTGGCTTTTTCCAACATAGAGCTACTCCTGGTCTCTTCTCCCAAAGGCCACCTCTATAGCACCCCTCACTATCAAACCTTGCAGTGTAAACCCAATGTGCTTGACTAAGCAGCTTTTTTGGAAAGCAATATTTACTATCACCCTTCCCTTTTCTGTTTTGTTTTATCCTTGAGTATTTTGATCTCTGAAGTATTTTCTTGGATTACTGAATAGGTTTTTTTATTGGTATATGGGGGAATATAATTGCGACCTGATCTAGGTGACCCTGCTTCTGCAGGGGGGTTGGACTAGATGATCTCTAAAGGTCCCTTCCAACCCTACCAGTCTGTGATCCTATGAATGTTCACTGTCCTGCAGGTAAGATTTTCAGCTCTCATTCTCCCCTCTAAAGACACACTCTTGGGATTATTTCTGTTTACAGACTCCTATTTCATCAGAGAAACACAAATTTGTGTTCAGGCCATATATTTCCAAACTGACATTGTTTTCTGGAGGTGCAGCTGTATACACTGATGAAAAGAATTGTTGGATAAAATTCATAAGCATTTATTTTACATTACTGCAGAGAACTCAACTTGTATTTGTTTCATGGTTTAGTATTTTTAAGCACAACCAAAGAAAAAATTTCTTACCAATTGTTATGATTCAGTAGCATAAGATATTTCAATTATTTTAAGAACTAGGTAGTTTGAACACAAGGTAACATCACCAGTAATTTGTTTCCCTTCTTTACCTTTGGCATTGTTTCAGCTAATGTTTCGGAGCAGGGCTTGTTGACATAACAATGCTGTTATTAACAACCCTGAGATGCTTGAGGCCAGTTGTCTTGGATATGTAGTTTTACTAGGGAAATTGTAGACATTTTCAGTTTGACAATGGAAAAAAAGAACAAAAAGTCAGTATAGACTGACATTTTAAATACTCTGAAAAGTCCAGAAAAGTCTCTTGCTTAAGGCCACCTTGATCCATCCATAACTCTAGCAGTGTATGCAAAAATCAGATGGCATTCCACTAGAGTTATTTTGTGTAAACACAAAAGTTTTAGGTTATCACTTCAGCTTAAACTTCTGTTACATGTAAATTTGAAGTTGTTTTTAAATTTTCTTTTAAACCAAATTTGTTTTCTAGAAAAGAAAGATGTAACACAGAGCTTGGAAAGCTACACAGCAAAATGCCCTGGAACAATGGAATTCATCACTCTTCCAGATGGTTTGAAGTTACCTCCTGTCCCGTTCACCAAATTGCCTATTGTGAGGTAAGACTCCAAAATACAATCTTTAAATTTTCCACAGCACCTGTCAAATTTTAAAGGATACTGGAAGGTTGTGGTCTTCTTACTTTATGTAAGTGGCTCACAATAATGTGGAGAAATGTCAAAATGTCAAAGTGTTTTGAGAAGTTCTTCGGCAAAAATAGAGCCTTTGAGTAGGAAATACTTTCTGTGGCCTTTAGTTTCAGGAGAGGTGAGTTTTTTTCAATTGTCATTCAAGAGTTCTGACACAATTGAAGAAAAATGTTGTGTAATTGTATCCGAGGTATGGATTAGATCCCTGATCATACTGGTAGGCAACAAGTTGGATGCTGAGTCCACTCGTGGGGCTTGGAAATCAACCAAAACTGATGCCTTTTGTAGCATTTCCTTTCTAGATGCTGCTTTTTTCAAGCTGGCACCTTCACTGGCCTTTTCTAAACCTATGTTCCTTTTGTGCCTGTGTGCCAAGGCACACTATGCACTTGGTCCAGTGGATAGTATCTTGTTAGATTAAAGCCTACTATGAAGTCTTAGAATCAGAAAGAGATAGAAGACAGCCATTAGGCATCAATAATAAAAGGCTAAAAGAAAATCTTTGTTGAGAAGTGGCTTTTTGAAGGGAAGATAATTGCTATTCAGAAAAAATATGTTAGAAGTTCTTGAAGAGATATGAATTCTCAGTGGGATAGAATCATAGAATGGTAGGGTTGGAAGGGATCTTTAGAGATCATCTAGTCCAACCCTCCTGCAGAAGCAGGTTCATCTAGATCAGGTTGCATAGGAATATGTCCAGACAGGTCTTGAAGACCTCCAAGTAAGGAGACTCCACAACCCCTCTGGGCAGCCTGTGCCAGGGCTCCCTCACCTCACACTGAAAGAGTTTTTTCTTATGTTTAAGTGGAACTTTTTGTGTTCCAGCTTCATCCCATCACCCCTTGTCCTGTTACTATCTACTATAGAAAACAGGGATGTCCCAACCTCCTGACACCCACCCTTTAGATATTTATAAATGTTAATAAGATCTCCCCTCAATCTCCTCCAGACTAAACAGCCCCAGTTCCTGCAGCCTTTCCTCGTATGAAAGATGTTCTATACCCTTGATCATCTTGGTGGCCCTGCGCTGGACTCTCTCCAGCACTTCCCTGTCCCTCTTGAGCTGAGGAGCCCAGAACTGGACACAGGACTCCAGATGAGGCCTCACCAGGGCAGAGTAGAGGGAGAGAAGAACCTCCCTTGACCTGCTGGCCACACTCTTCTTGATGCATCCCAGGCTGTCCTTGGCCTTCTTGGCCACGAGGGCACATTGCTGGCTCATATTTAGCTTATTATCAATCAGGACTCCCAGGTCTCTCTCTGCAGAGCTGCTCTCCAGCAGGTGAATCCCCAGCCTGTCCTGGTGCAGGGGGTTGTTCCTTCCCAGCTGCAGGACTCTGCACTTGTCTTTGTTGAACCTCATGAGGTTCCTCTCTGCCCAACTCTCCAGCCGGCTGAGATCCCGCTGAATGGCAGCTCAGCCTCTGGGGAATCATCCAGTCCTCCCAGTTTGGTGCCATCAGGGAACTTGCTGAGGGTACACTCTGTCCCCTCATCCAGGTCATCATCAAACATTTCTTGAAGCAAGAGTTCTGGTATCACAAAGAAATAATGAAAGGTATAACCAAAGACTGGAAATTATTTTTAGATCACTTTTAGTCTCTAAAATGAAAAGCAATGTTTCACTCTGACCGTTTTTCATAATACAACTAGTTTTACTATATATTCTCTAATGTCTTCAATTTCTTTTTCCATGTTTACTGAAGAAAGAGACCTTGTCTATCTATTTGCAATGTGTTTACCATGATAAGTCTGTTCGCACTGACAATTTGTTGTGTGGGAAGTGCTCACTTGAGGTGCTTGGTTTGGAGCATATGGTTGGATATGGTCAGGTGGGACTGTATGTGGAATCAGAACGGTCACGCTGTTCCCAGTGATGTCCTGAAAAGTCTTTTTTCTGCTGCTTTGACTAAGTACAAAGCTGTGCACTGGCTAACAAACTGGCTCACCTCACTAGGGAAAAATGCATCTTCCCTGAGGTCTTCCAGCGTTGTTCCCTCAGTGGGTTCAGTTAGCACTGACAAATCATCTTGGATGAGTTTGCAGGTACCTGCTTTGTGTTGTCTGGTCAGTGGTTCAGAGTGTACTTTGGGATTGGAGCAGGTATCAGCTTCTTTGCTGGAAAACCATCTCAAAACCTTAACTGTTAGAACTAAAGCTACATATTACAGTGAGAAAATTGAGTAATGTATTGTCAGTTGACCTTGGAGTTGATTTTATTTCACACACACACAAATATCTATAGAGCTAAACTAGTAATATTTGACTGTCCTAGATTGTTTTTCTAGTCAAGACATGTAGGTTGTCACTTCTACTACCTCTTCCACCCAATTTAAGTATCTGCTTTAGGATGAGTTGAATTACGAGATTGTGTGGACTGTAATGATTCTTTTTCCATTGACCTTAAAGATGTCCAAGTTCATTTAACTGTGTCTGTGTGTTAGATGGGTTCTCTGGTGAGTATCTTCTGAAGACAGATTCCCAGATAGATACATGGAAACTTGCATGGTCCTTTCTAGTACTTGAGTTACATTGAGAGAAGTTAGAGCAAAAGCTTCCAGGAAAACATCATTAAGACAAAATTCTTTTGAGAGCTAGAGTGCTGTCAACCACCTAGTACCTCTTATGTATCTCTGTTCTAGGAACAATCTTAGTATTACGAAGTATAAAATCAAAACAACCTTCCTTAATCTGTGTGTGGTGTCTGCCTGTCTCTCAAATAGGTGCAGAAATGACATGATGAGTCACAGAATCTTAAGGCTTGGAAGGGACCTCAAAAGATCATCCAGTCCAACCCCTCTGCCAGAGCAGGACCACTTAGTAGGTCACACAGGAACTCATCCAGGTGGATTTGGAATGTCTCCAGAGAGGAGACTTCACAACCCATCTGGGCAGCCCCTTCCAGTGCCCCGTCACCTGAACAGGGAAGAAGTTTTTCCTTGTGTTTCTTTGGAACCTCTTCTGTTCCAGCTTGTGCCCATTGCCCCTTGTCCTATCATTGGCCATCACTGAGAACAGCCTGGCTCCATCCTGACACCTGCCCTTTATGTACTTGTAAACACTAATAAGGTCACCACTCAGTCTCCTCTAAGCTAAATAGCCCCAGCTCCCTCAGCCTTTCATCATAAGGGAGATGCTCCACTCTCTTAATCATCTTTGTGGCCCTGTGCTGAACTCTCTCCAGCAGCTCCCTGTCCTTCTTGAACTGAGGGGCCCACAACTGGACACAAGTTTCCAGACGCTGTCTCATGAGGGAAGAGTAGAGGTGGACAAGAACCTCTCTCCTATGAAGTTCCTTTGAGTCTAACCCATCACTCGTGCTAAAAAAGCAGCGTTGTCTGTTAAATCCTGAATTAGTCTCAGATACTTTCTTTTTGTTGAACCTTTAAACCATAGAGGAGGTGGATTGCACTGGATGTATTCCATTGTGCTTCCTTGTTCTTCTCCATTCAGAATATTGAAGAAAATAAAAGTTTGGAAGATACAGAAATGACAATGGGATATTTTGGGGGGCTTTTGAATGAGTCACACATATATAAACCAGTGAAAACTTTGGCAATAGCTTACCAAGACTTCTGTGGGAAAGGCTCTGTCTCTCTTAAAATGTTTTGTTTGCTGAGAGAAAGGGACAAGCACATTATATTTACTTGTTATTCCCAGCGCTAGCTTTCAGAAATTACTTCCCATCCAGATGCTTCCTTTACAATGTCACCTTGTGCTGACCTGACTGCACTTGAAGTGTTGAAAATAGTTGCTGCTGTTTTGCTATGAGGTCAGGAACCCAACATCAACATTATTTAACAGCAAAGAATTGCTGTTTGTGCTCCTCTCTCGCTTTCCCATTCTTGTATTTTGAAAGGTCTGTAAAAACATGGTGATAAAAATCTGTAATCAACAAAATATTTGCTGTGTACAACTAAAGCCTCGAGTTCCATCTATGCAGCAGACCTAGTATACTGTAGAGCTGTCCAGCTAGTTGGAAAACAGCTGTGCTGGAGGACTGCAGAGCTTTTTGAGCTAAATCACGTTAATTTTGGGAGAAATAAAACCACATTTCCACACATTTATTATTTATCAATGTTGAATAACCTAAACTTATGATTCAATCCATGCTAGAGCCCTCTAAAAACATACACATTTACTGATGCTGATGGCTTCTATTTATTGTGGCATTTCATGGTCTACTAGTTCTCAATCTCTTTAATATGAAGTGCTTATTTTGGATGCAGATTTCTTAATCAAAACACTGTCGAGCATTGAAATGCCACAGGGAAACTGGAACACAGTTGCACTCATACCTTTTTCTTCCTTATACCTTTAAAACAATAAAAGAGATTTGGCTTGACAAAATGTCTATATTCCATTCCTCATGGTAATTAGTATTTAAGGTCTCTCTGTCTTTTATTACCAACATCATAGAATCACAGAATGGTAGGAGTTGGAAGGGACCTTTAGAGATCATCTAGTCCGACCCCGCTGCTAAAGCAGGTCCACCTAGATTAGGCCACAGTTTTGAAGGCCTCCCAAGAAGGAGCCTCCACACCCTCCCTGGGCAGCCTGTGCCAGGACTCACCTCAACAGTAAAATAGTTTTCCCACATGTTTCAGTAACTTTCTAGTTCAGCTTCTTCTCATCACCCCTTATCCTACCACCGGATACAAAAGAAAAAAGTGCTGCCACAACCTCCTGACATCCACCATTTAGATATTTGCTAATAATAATGTGATACTCCTGCAGTCTTCTCTTCTCCAGACTAAACAACCCCAAGTCCTTCAGCCTTTCCTCATAAGGAAGATGCTCCAGTCCCCTGATCATCTTGGTGGCCCTGAACTGGCCTCTCTCTAGCACTTCCCTGTCCCTCTTGAGCTGAGGAGCCCAGAACTGGACACAGGACTCCAGATGAAGCCTCAGCAGGGCAGAGTAGAGGGGGAGCAGAATCTCCCTTGACCTGCTGTCCACACTCTTCGTGATGCATCCCAGGATGCCATTGGCTTCTTGGCCACAGGGCATGTTGCTGGCTCCTATTTAGTTTGCTGTCAACCATCACTCCCAGGTTTCTCCCTGCAGAGCTGCTCTCCAGCAGGTCAATCCCCAGCCTGTCCTGGTGCATGGGGTTGTTCCTTCCCAGATGCAGGACTCTGCACTTGTCCGTGTTGAACCTCAGGAGATTCCTCTCTGCCTAACTCTCAAGCTGGTCAAGATCTCACTGAATGGCAGCAAAGCCTTTGAGGAATGAGCCATTCTTTGTAGTGTAGTCCTGCTTTCTGTATATCTGTCCTTTAACTAGATGCTTGGTCTATTAGTGACATGCTTTAAATATTATAGTATTTTAATGCATTTTCTTTTAACCTTTGGAATTTTGTGATTTTCTTTAAACATTTCCAATACTGCAGTGCAATCTGCAAAGCTTCTTGATGCAGTTTTATTTCTTTTGATGAAACTTCTGAAATGAAAAGCACGCTGGATGGGAAAGTATTCCATTATAGTACACTATAAAATCATCAACTAGTATTTTCTGTAATACAAAATAGAAGAATTTATTATCTTCTTATTGTAACAGGAGCACTGTTCCCATTTTAATACTTCACCTGCGTTAAAACTAATTTTCTTACTAAACTACTTAACAGAAGAAAGAAAAGTCTTCCTTTTCACCAGTGCTGTCTCTTAGTTGTCCTTATATTTTTTTCTTAGTTCTTTAAGTTTGTTGTTGCCATTTTTTTTCTTCCTTCTGTTTACCTAGCAGAGTGGAGGTGTAAAAAATGTACATTTCTCCTCTAAGACAGGTTGTTTTTAACACAACTATTTTTTGCAAATATAAGCTTTTGAGCTTTTTGAGTAGGTACTGAAATTTCTGGGATGTTTCTTTCCATCCAGAAGCAAGTCTGTGTGCACAACTGTTTTAAAATCTGATGTGTCCACCTTGGAGAAATTCTTTGTATTACACAGAATCTCAAGTGCTGGAAGGGACCTCAAAGTATCATCTAGTTTGTTAAATATTTGGTTGCTTTCTGCGTTGGACTGGTATTTCTCTTGTTCATTTGTCTGCAGTTTATTGGACATTAATAGCTGGATTTCAAATCAAAGATCTGGCTAGTTTAGGGTTTTTTTTGTGTTTCTACAGTACATATTTTCCTTTGATATTTGTTTTCTGAGAGCTTCCTGAAACTCTATGTTGGGTTCTTTCTTTGGATTGATATTACTTTCATTTGTACCACAGGTGTTTACTTCACGTTCTCCATTTCAGGTGTTTTAATCAGTGCCTGCTCAGTGTCATTTAGTACTTATTAGCTCATTTTTTAACACAACCATCTATACAATTATTTTAACTCCACAGATCTGTGAAGCTCTTGAACCTCCCGACCAGTCTCCGACCTCACAAAATGAAAAGTCTGCTTGGTCAGAATGTGTCAACCAAAAGCCCCTTCATCTATTCTCCAATTATTGCTCATAGCCGTGGGGAAGAACGAAGTAAGAAAATAGGTAAGAATGTTTTGCAGTATTTTCTGTTGTGTTGTTGACTTAGAAAACCTTCCTGGTCAAGGAAAGCAAACCTGAATGTTCCTTTCTTGTATTTGAAATAATTATCTTTTCTGGCCTAAAGTTCTGAAGGAGCAAAGCTTTATTCTCTGTAGGACAGTTTCAAATTCAAAAGAGGAATAAAGTCTTGTGGATGATAAAACTCATTTTCAGAGGAGATAAAATATTGGTGCTTCCTTCTCAAGCAGAAAAGAAATCAAGGAAAGTTTGTTTCTGACACATTCCGTTCAGCAGCAGCCGGTTGTGTGCAGTGCCTTGAGCTAGATGCACTGTTGGGCTTTAGCCTTTTCTGATAAGAGCATCATCATAAAGATGAAAAAATTATGATCAATGAGCTCGACTTTTTGGACAAAATATGCAAATCCATAAGAAACTGGGCTGTGTTAGTTCATCACCCATAACATTTCTTGTTTTTTGCTTAATAGTGTTAGAGCATTTGAGTTTTAAAAATGGTTTGCAGTTTGTCTCTTTCAGGAAAAGAAAAGCATCTTGCTGATCTTGGCAGACCGGCTTGAGCAGGGGGGTTGGACTAGATGATCTCTAGAGATCACTTCCAACCCCTAACATTCTATGATTCTACGATAACCTGCTATGATTTAACTTAAACTCAGAATGATTAACTGTCTGATTAGCCTGTTTTTCATTAAGCCAGTTCAAAAATCAAAAGAGCCTTACAAACAATGTTTAGAACATCACAATCATTTCCTACTAGAGGATTATTTTGTTTATCATAAAGCTCTTAAGTGCAGTAATTGTGCCATTGGAAATAGATTACAAGGCTTGTTTGAAATCCTGGATTAAGTTACAGATATCTGTAGTCTGTTTTGTTGCTTTTGCATGTATGACATGCATGATAATTTCCAACATAAGCATCAGAGTCAGCATGAAATGAACTCATCACTATGGAACAGACTGATTGTAAGAACTTGAATAGAGAAATTTGCAGAATCTTGTTTATTTTATCTTGGCTCCTTGATGGCACTGATTTTAGTACTGTATAATCACCAAAAAAAAGAGTAGAGAAACAAGACATTGAAATGTAGTCAAACATTGTTAGATTGTTGGATTTTCTGTATGGTGCTTTGAATTGTGAAGTGCTGAGCATTTAGCAGGTCATTGTCAGTAGTGGCTTCAACACATTCTTTGCTTAGGTAGTTCAGGAACAAGTTAGGGCAAAAACTTTTGACTAGGACAAGTCTATATGCTCCTCAGCAGTAGAACTTAATCTTCTATTCCCTGCTTCCATCCCTTTCAAGCATGAATGTGTTGGAGGGGTAGGAACACTCTCTTTCCCATACTCTGTTTCTCTTGTTACTGGCAGTGTATTTATATTGCATTGTTCTCAGGGACTTCTTTTTTTGCCTCTCTCCTTTTTTACTCTTCTGATGTTCCTCTTTTTCATCAGTTTTAAAATGTATCTCCAGCAGTGTAGAAACTACTTGCCTTGTTCCTCTGGATTGTGGCTGTCCTGTGGACTCACTACTCGGGGAATCTCTCACAGAATCACAGAATCTTAAGGGTTGGAAGGGACTTCGAAAGATCATCCAGTCCAACCTCCCTGCCAGAGCAGGACCACCTAGAGTAGGTTGCACAGGAACTCACCCAGGTGGGTTTTGAAATGTCTCCAGAGAAGGATGCTCCACAGCCCATCTGGGCAGCCCCTTCCAGTGCTCCCTCACCTGAACAGAGAAGTTCTTTGGAACCTCTTCTGTTCCAACTTGTACCCATTGCCCCTTGACCTATCATTGGACAGCATTGAGAAGAGCCTGGCTCCATCCTTCTGACACACACTCTTTAAGTATTTATAAACATGAATGAGGTCACCCTCAGTCTCCTTTTCTCCAATCTGAAGAGCCCCAGCTCCCTCCACCTTTCATCACAAGAGAGATGCTCCACTCCCTTCATCCTCTTTGTGGCCCTGTGCTGAACTCTCTCCAGCATCTCCCTGTCCTGACGGGCCCAAAACTGGACACAATATTCCAGATGAAGTCTCACAAGGGCAGAGTAGAGGGGGAGGAGAACCCCTCTCGACCTACTGCCCACACCCCTGCAGGTTTTTATCCACACAATTATCAAAGTTAGATGTTGGGCTTTACCTGCCTGTGCCGTGGACCCCTGATTATGATGAAGATGATATCTCTCACCTTCAGAATAATCATAGAATCATAGCTTGTTAGGGCTTGGAAGGGACCTTTAGAGATCATCTGGTCCACCCCCCCTGCAGAGGCAAGTCAGCCTAGATCAGATCGTATGGGAATGTAAGAATGTGCACATTTTCTGATTTGTTTTATGATTATGTGTACTTTCAATAAATATGGAAATTTAGGAATTAAGAGGAATGTGGAGGCTTGGATTTACTATCTGGCAGTTTGGATGGATGTGGGTTAGTGCTACTTTGCTGCAGTACTGCTTTGATTTCAAAAGATAAAGGATAAGAAATTACAGAAAGGATAAGAAGTAACAGATAAGAGAATTATAACATGTAGATGTGTGGGAACATCTCACAGTGACTTCTTGTTAAAGAAAAAACTATTTGGAAAATAGATGATTTCTCTTGTTTAAAGATTGATCACAAATTGTCAACATTTAATCTTTTAGGTGTACCTTGTAATTTTCTTTTTTGCATTTTAATAAAACATTGTTGCTAATCTTTTTCACATAGTTGTATTATGCACTATTCTTGTTCCTTGATGGATAGAAAATGAACCTGCATTTTTTGAAACAGTTCCAGTTAGGATTTATGTACTGTCTGTATCGTGAGGGTTTTGTGTTATACAGGTCAGTTTCTACTCTTAGGTTTTTATTTAGCCTAAGGAGATGTCTCAGCTGCTTGTGATCCTGAAAAAGATTTGGCTTTTGAAGTGTATACACAATGCATTCACTTTTGAAAGCCTCCAATGTTTCTTTCAAACGTTTGCAAACAAAAGAACACATGAAAAAAAATCAGATACTTCTTTTGAAAGAAGGTGAGAAAGTTAATAAAGTCTGAAACTAATGAGAATATTTTAATGACTTGTATTTCACTAATTGGAACCAGCAATAACAAATGAACAGTGTTGGAAATATGCAAGGCATATTTTGGTTAAGTTATTGTTGCAGCAGAGGAAATCAAGTACTGCTGACAAACCAAAGGGAAACAAAAGCCTTTACAAAGTCTTGAGGAAATATTTTCCACTTTCAGCTTGATAAACTCTTCTGATTGGAAGTAATAAATGGGAAAATTATATTCTCATTAAATTGCTTTAATAGTACTCCAGTCATAAGAAATAAACCTACTGATTTTTGATATAAAGTGGGGTTTTTTTTGTTTTAAAGTGCTGATAGTCTAAAGCAGCAAGAATGTACAATGTAGTTTCATTAGTAAATCTGGCAACTAATGTCATACCTATATTAGATGACATAAATATAGCACTTCACCTAGGACCATATAACCTGATTTTGCCTTTCCTTTCAAAAGCTTTTTACCCAAGGAAGCCGTTCTGTAACATTACCTTGGTGTCTTTTACATGAGGTAGCCAGAGCTCCTGGAAAGGAAACCAGAGACACTTGGTGGTCTCTAGAAGTGGGAGTGGTTTGTTTTCCAATTATGATTCCCCCCTAAATAAACCACAAAATCATAGAACAGCTTGTAAGAAAGCTCTAAAGAGCTTCTGGTCCAACATATCTTGGAAAAAGAATCTTCTAGCACCCTTTCTAATTGCATCTTGAAGAGTTCTAATGATGTGGAGTCCATCATATCCATGGGGAAAGTTATTCCAGTGGATGATTGTTCTTATTGTAAAAACACGTGGCAAAAGCTCTCTTGGTGACACTGTATCCATTGCCCCTTGACTTCTTCATGTGTCTCCTTGTGAAAAGAGAGCCTCTGTCCACTTCACAGTTACCCTTTAAGTGCTGGAATATTGTAGTGAAATCCACCCTGAACCTTCTTTTCTCCAGGGAGAAGAGACTA
Source organism: Colius striatus (assembly GCF_028858725.1). Classification (NCBI taxonomy): domain Eukaryota; kingdom Metazoa; phylum Chordata; class Aves; order Coliiformes; family Coliidae; genus Colius; species Colius striatus. The sequence continues at coordinate 93,174,052 of NC_084762.1, read as the reverse complement.
AACTCCTTTAGCCTTTATTTTGGGGCAATTTCTCCAGATCATCTTTGTGACATTCCTTTGGGTCCTTTCCAGTCTCCTTGTGTCTGTCTTGAACTGTGGGGACCAGGACTGGACACAGTACTACAAGTGCAGCCTAAGTGGGATGATCTCATCTGTGTCTCTACCAAAAGGCTTCATATCTGTTGCTGGTTGGTATATAAAAGGAAGGGGAGGGCTCCTATGGGTCATCAGAGACCTTGGCACCTGGTTCTTCAAGGTGCTGTATGTTCACTGTTGAAGCTCTTCATCCAATATTCTCTATAGATCAGTGCCACGGGGCCTTAGTATTTCTTCTTGCAAGTCTCATATTTGACTTTCTGTTCATTTTCCCTGTTACATTATAACCTGCTGACTTCATCCTGCAGCTCCTCTGCCCGAGTGACTGCTACAAGGGCCTACATTGACATAGTTAACCATAATGGGGCTTCAGTGCTTAGATAGCTTTGAAGGTCAGCGCACTGCCTATCCAGAGGAGTGACTGATTCTTTTGGGGGCTGCAGAATTCATAACACATTGTGGAAAATGATAAGAAATTAAACAGAGATAAATTTTCAGAATATCTCGTGTGATTGTACATTTGAATGTTTTGATTAAATCAACAGTTTTACTTTAATCAACAGTTTTGCTTCTCAGGTTTCATAGCACTGTAACCTGTTAATATCTCGGAATGTATGTTTTTAATTTTCACTAGCATTAATTGGAGTTAATCATTTGCATTAAGTACATCTCCCTTGAGCTCTCTAATATTGCTTGCCAAATGTAATCAGATAATAAATGATTGTGAATGTACAATTAGAGTACAGATGGCTTAAAGTATGAATTACAGTCTTAATATTCCTTTTTTTTTACAGGATACTTTTTAATATCCTAGTAAAAAAGTGCTAATGCTGTGTGCTAAAATTATTGAACAAACCAGTAAAAATTAATCCATGTATGGTGTAGATCAGCTTATAGTCATGATTTATTTAACAAATACATTGAAACCACCTTTGGTTTATTTAGTCCTCATTTTATGGAGAATCTTGCCACGTTCAGTGTTAAGTCTGAATGTCAGGTGCATTTGATTAACTGTGAAATTTGCAAAATAGACAGGATCTTGTGGGCTGGAAAAATTATGAAGTGCTGATGTAAAATAATATTCTGCATCGAATAGTTCCTCAGAACTGCTGCTCTCTGCTGCTGACCTCACTTCCAGAAACCTCTTGCCTCCTTAAATGAAAAAAACCCAACCACAAATGACAAATTTGCAACAGGTTGCAATGGCTTTGAAGTTCAAGCTCTTACTTGTAGAGAGATGCAAACTTGAAATGCAACTTATTACTGTTTTTCCCTGGTTTTGTTCATTGTCTTTCTTAAGTGTTTTCACAACTTCCTTAAGAATGTACAAAATGTCTTCATTTTGTGAACCTCAAAAACATCTGTATCTCTAGTTCCTAGTCTCACCTTCCCCTCCCACAGTATCTCCCAAACTACTCACTGTTTCCCAAAGAAAATTAGTGGGGGGAAACTAAGGTTCCATCTTGCTGGTGAGCAGTTGTTTCCTCCTTAATTTGGAATTACCTTTTTTTTACTCTGTATCTTCAGCTGTGTCTACATGAAGATTTGTGTCTATTATTTTTAATTTCCTTCTTCCTGTTGTGTTCATTCCTTATCTGGTTGCTTTTTATCTGAGGCTTAATTATCCAAAGTGATGTGCATTCTGTACCTGACCCCAAGAATGTAAGCCTTTAAGTGTTTAAGGATGTGTTTAAGTTCTGGTTTGAATTGATGCCTGAGTTAATTTTGTGGATGTAATGTTGGATCTTTAGAACACTGTTACTGTATTAATGAATTAATGTATTAATGAATTAATGCTTCTTGTTCTCTAACCCATTGCTTTGCTTATGGTTTCTAGCTTGTGTCCCACAATGCACTTGAATGGGACTTGGGCTGTGGAGATTACACAGAGATGTTAATTTAGAACATAAAGATAATTTAGCAATCTGACAGCTCAGATGCTGCTGCTTTTTAATAACACTATGATTAGGTGATTCTTGTATTAATTCTGTAATCATTTCATGTAGATTTCCAGTGGGTCCAGGGAGATGTATGTGAAGTTCAGTTGATGGTGTACAACCCTATGCCTTTTGAGCTCCGGGTAGAAAACATGGTACGTATGTCCCTAAGTCTCCCCTTTTTGTTATTGTTTCTAAAAAATTTCTCAGTTGGACTTTCAAATATGGTTTTCTAGAAATCAAATGGTTTGAAAAAAAATCATTGAAGCCAGTATAACCTCAGTTGAACAGTGCAGAACTGTCAGAATTCTCATATTTATTGGTAATGAGGTATTGAAATGAAAATCTCTGCCATTCAGAGTGTTTAAATGCTTTACTGTCACTGACCCGTAAATCAACGCTGTACCTTTCTGCATTGACTGCAACTCATGCTACATAATTTGCATATACTGGTTTTCAAGGAATAATTATATCTCAAAACCTAATAATTAGTGTGTACTTACTCCTGTAATTTCCAAATCTGCATTCATCCTAGCTTTTCAAATTCTCATTTTGACCACATTTTCCATAATCTGTGGAGTTAAAATGCTTAGTCCTGAGAAGCTTTGGTTTTTAACAGAAGCTTCAGCTTATGGATCTGCTACTCCCCAGGATGTATGTTATTGGAAAACACTGTAAGCTAAAATGATCAAGAGGGAGGGAAGAAAGGCTAAAATATTAGGTAAGCATATAGAATTAGAAGGTTCAAGCCCAAACCCTCTGCTACTTCAATCAGCTGCTTGCAGTGATTACTGAAACAAGGTAGAAGGGTTTTTTCCCTCCCTCTTTATGCCAACTAACAGAGATTTTGGTTTTGATTGTTATTTAAAGGATAAAAGTCCTCTGACTGCCAACTAACTTAATCTCCACTCAGTCCTAATTCACTGTTGTCCTTTCTGTGAGATATTTGTACCTCTTTAAAACACAAAACTGTCTCTTAGAGCCCATTGTTCTGGTAGCCTAAGTGAATCAGGATTTTTTGTTTCTCGTTTTTATTGATAAGTCTACTACAGTGGCTAGTCAAACAATTTGACCTAAATTACTGATAATATGCCACATATAATAAAGTGTTTTTCCAGGGGAAACAAACCATGCCCAAAGATTGTGCTTATGGCATAATGAAATGTATTCTTGGTAGGTAGCACACTGGTTTCTTCAGCTGCATTTTCTCTAGCCCTCACAGAATTATTCCAGATTGTTAGGAATTAATAGAAAAAAGTAATAGTAAAGCTGCCCATCAGAAAGAATGCTATGTAGGAATTAATTTAATTAAGAATGTTTCAATTTATGGTCTGTTGTATAAGTAATGATGTAATTATATATTAAAAACTATTCTTTAATGAGGAAATTCCTTCTGAGTGCTTACATACATTGAGAACTCAGGATGCAGTTCTCTGCATAGATGTACCCTCCATCCATTCCCTGGACGAATGAACTGTCATAGTGTGAATACTTCTTTTTACCATTAGCTGATAAATTTCTAGCTTTGAATTAATACTGAATTACAGTTTCATTGGTAAGCATAAGAGGAAGCAGGCATGCAAACTAGACACAAATAATTGAAGTGATTAATGTAATTCTTTAGTCAGTGGTCCATAAACAGAGTGCCTTGAGAAATTCTGCTGTGCAGTAATGTCATCTCATTGGTAAAAATTAGTTGATTTTGCTTTATTTGTTTGTGGTATTAAGACTGTAGCAAGAAAGTTGAGGAAGAAATTCTTCCCCTTGATTTGGTATTTGAGAGACAATGTCCTTAGAAGCAAGGCCAATTTTGAGCTCCCTGTACAACAGAAATATTGACATACTGGTATCAGTCCAGCATTGGACTGATGATGGTCCAAGATGATGGGCAGGCTGGAGCATATGACAGATGAGAACAGGTTCAAAGCCCTGCCTCTCTTCAGTCTGTAGAAAAGAAGAACACAGGGGTAGTTCCTGTTGCTTTCCTTGATCTCAAAAGGAGAATCACAGAATCTTAAGGGCTGGAATGGACCTTGATAGATAATCCAGTCCAACCCCCCTGCCGGAGCAGGACCATCTAGAGTAGGTCACACAGGTGCAGTCAAAACAGAGCCAGACTCTTCCTACAGGTGCCCAGCACAAGGGTGAGTCAGAGAAAGCATTGTGACAGTGGAAAACTTCCCTAATTCAAAATTCCCTTTTTCCAGTCATGAGTGGGTTCCTACACAGAGACAACATTGGGTCCTCATCTTTAGATATCTTTCAAACTTAAGCATAGAGGACAGTGAAAAATCTAAACTCGCCTTGCAGTTGTCCCTGTTTTAACAGTGGGCTGGGCAACAGGACCTCTAGCATATCCTTCCAGCCTAAATTGTTCCAATTTTCCAGTCTCATCTGTGAGCTTTCTAGAATGTGTGAGTTGTTACTATTTTATCACAAGAATAAACTCTTTTGTTTTTATTTTAATAATTCAAAGCAGTGTTTAATATTTGAAAATGTTTTGTTTTATTATTAACACACGCTCATGCCTGCAGTCCCCATGCCCCCTTGTCTGATTTCTCATCATGTATCACATTCTTTCATTTTATTTGGTCTCATGAAATTATTTTCGTAGTAGGCATATCCTTTTCTGCCATTTAGTAGCAGTTTGAGCTTGTTTGTCCTGCAACTTTTTTTCCTTCTGGCTTGACGCATTACCTTTGCTGTATGAATACTCAATCAAGCTTGTTTCCAGTGACTGGCAGTTTGGATCCTCCATTGCTTGATTTCACAGAATCACAGAATCAGAGAATAGTAGGGATTGGAAGGGACCTGGCCCAGGCTGCCCAGGGAGGATGTGGAGGCTCCTTCTCTGGAGGTTTTCCAAACCCACCTGGACACGTTCCTCTGCGACCTGATCTAGGTGGACCTGCTTTAGCAGGGGGGTTGGACTGGATGGTCTCTAGAGGTCCCTTCCAACCCCCCTATTCTGTGATTACATGACTTTGTGTTTCAGCTTTTGTCCATTTTCCCTTATCCTATCACTGGTTACTACAGAAAAGAGTGTTGCCCCATCCTTTGACATCCACCTTTGAAACACTAGTAAGTATTAATGAGATCCCCCCTCAGTCTCCTCTAGGCTGAACAGTCCAAGATCCCAAAGGCTTCTAGGGCACATTGCTGGCTCATGGTCAGTTTATTATCAACCAGCGCTCCCAGGTCTCTCTCTGCAGAGCTGCTCTACAGCACCTCAATCCCCAGCCTGTCCTGGTGCATGGAGTTGTTCCTCCCTAGGTGCTGAACTCTGCACTTGTTGAACCTCATGAGTTTCCTCCCTGCCCAACTCTCAAGCTGGTCGAGATCCTGCTGAATGGCAGCACAGCCTCTGGTTAATCAGCCAGTCCTCCTTTCTTCTCTACCCTTTTCATGATTCACCACTCATCAAGATGTAACTGTCCTGAAATCTATAGTCTTATTCCCTTGTTTCCTTTTTTCCCTTTCTCTAATGTCCCAGTTTCTGATTTCTTGTTCTGTTAGCTTTCTTGTTTCGTGTTAAGCAAATGCTGGAAGTATCGATCCAAACTTTTATCTCGGTACCTTTCCTAATATGTCTTCCTGTTTGATATCACTGAAAGTTGGGATGGCAAACAACTTAGTATTGAGCACAACTTGTTCAGAATCACAGAATCACAGGAGATAAGCTTAAGGTTAGGGAGAATCATTCCCTATTGAAAGGCCTCTCAATCTTTGTTCATTATTTAAGTATTCATGCTAAATACATGTATTTTATTTGAGGCATGCTTAAGTAAAAGAAATGGTATTTTTAGACCTGACATGAGACTGTGGAGACAGGGTGTTTGATCAGTATTTCTCAGATGATAAGCCCTGTACTGTCTGAAAAGTTTATGTGTTGTTTTATTTTATTGTTCTCAAAGCTCTTTGGCCATCTTGGTTGTTTTTGCTGTTTAATCCGTGTGATGCTTATTCAGATACCTATTCTTCATGCATCTCCCATTTCTGTATTACTTCCTTGTCTTTATTTCAGATTTTTCTGTAGCCCATATAGTTAGGAGGCTGATCCAGTGTAAGGTGCAATAGTGTTTTTAAAATGACAAATGAAAATGTTTGATTAAATGTTTGATGGAGTAAGGTGGCAGGCAGCTCCCACACCGATGCACTAGGCAAAGTGATCGTAAGGGTGATCAGATGAAGTGCCTTAATAAAACTCAGCAGGTGCCTTAAATCAACAGAGTGAGAGGCAGACAAAAGTGAGGCTAACTAGCTTTGGCTGCACTGGATTAGACATTAGATTAGCTATCTTGGTGATGGAACTTGAGTTAACAAGTGATGGGATGTTCAACTGTAACAAGTGTATATAGCACTTTTTCGTCCCAGGAGTATTGATTTCTGAACAGACTTGTTCAGCTATGTGAATGTTAGCCTCTATATCTTTGGCAATTACTAAACCATTTTTCTGTCCAGGAAAAAAAAAATGACCTTCATATTTCAGGCCTTTAAAAAACCCCCCAAATTCTGTGAAATCTTTGGATTTCTTTTGTATCTTGGGAAAAACAAAAGTTTTAAAGCAGTAAATCATAGCGCACTCCAGGGAGATCTGCTTTAAGCTACCATTTAACTACTCTTTCATCTTTGTTTCTTAAGTTTCATATTGAAGGCTGAAAAGTTTTGAGGCAGTGTTATTGAGTGAAAGGATTTTTTTCTGCATTTATTGTAGAAAATATGGCTGTGGCTTTAAAAAGGCTGCAGTATATACAGGGCAGTGTAAACTGTGTTTAATAAACTAACAGAAACTAAAAAATGCCACCCTAAAACGTGAGGGTAATGTGGTTTATAGAAGTAAAAGCTCATGATTCAAAAAGAAAATATCTGTTTAATAGTTCTTTACTGGAACACAAAAAGTTTCATTTCAACATAAGAAAAACCTATTTCCCTGTGAGGTGAGGGAGCCCTGGCCCAGGCTGCCCAGAGGGGTTGTGGAGTCTCCTTCCTTGGAGGTCTTCAAGACCCATCTGGACATGTTCCTGTGCGACCTGATCTAGGGGACCCTGCTTCTGCAGGGGGTTGGACTAGATGATCTCTAAAGGTCCCTTCCAACCCCTACCATTCTATGATTTTATGATTGATTTGAAGACAATTTAAGTCTAGTGTTTTGATTAATGATAGTATGAGAATGTCTGTTACATTTTCTTTTATGAACTTAAAAACTGCACTATTAGCCAAGAGCTCTTTGTTGATGCTTAAAAGGAGTATTTAAAATGTTGATAAATATGTATATATAATCAGTCCCATAACTCAGTTTATGATCATTTAAATGATTCCCATCAACTGCTGTTTCCTGAATTCACATCTTTGTACTGTTTCTGCCATCTTGAGAGAAGATTTACTTACTGATACTTAACATTTAATCAAAGCTATATTGAGCAAGAAGATACATAAGAAAGGTGAAGGGGGAGAAGGATAGAAATGGTTGTGTTTGGTGTTTTCTAGCTCTGCCTAAAGCAATCTTGTAAGAAATAGTAAGGAAAATTTCCTTTAAAATAAATATTTGACAGGTTTTGTGTAAAGTATTTGACAGCATTGTATAAAATATGTTCAGCACGAAAGCTGATGTTGAAGGCAGTGTTCCTTTAAGAAAAAGAATGTTTTCATTTCAGGATTGGTAAGTTAGACTTAAAAAAAGCAGCTACATACTTGTGGTGTTTTTACAGCATCCCCCAATGTTACCATTTACATGCAAGTTGTTTTGTTTCTCTAAAACTAAATGGAGGTTTGAAGTGATTGAAAGGCATGCTGTGCTAATAGCATGCATATATTCACTCTAAGACAATTGAAATCGTTTTATAAGAATACAAGGAAATGCAGAAAATTGGTTTTTTTGGTCTGTGTGTGTGATTCATATGTTCCCTGGGGGAAAACTTTGTATATGGGTAAACCTCTCCTATAAGGTCAGGAACAGCAATGGTTATGAAATATTATTACTTGAAATAAGATGTAAGACTCTAAGGGAAAGAAATTTAACACTTATTTTTGTTTTTTAATTTCTGTTTCTGTTTGTAATCAGTTTAAATAAAGGATCTGACAGTACTTCGATTTGATTTTCAGTGTTAATCTAAAAAATGTTTAGGCACCAGAGGGCAATGTTGTGCAAATAGAGCTCAGTTCTGCTGTTCAGAAAATAGCCACGCTGAAAATGTCTTTCAGACGTTCTAGATCTGTCGTTGTCTCTTAAAACTTAATTGGCTGGGTTAAGTTTTAAGGTAAGTATCTTGATTTCAGTTTGTCTGGAACTCCAAAGCCTAGCTGAGGTTTATATTATGGGGTTCTTTTTCCATATCAATGACATTTTTATACTTTCTTAATATCTTTACTATTAAAAACTTAATGCATGCTAAGAAAAGACTGGCTTTGCTTTAGCACTTACCTGTGATTGACATGGCGTGTTTGTGATCAGCAGGATCCAACGGTGCCATTTTGATATAATTTTAGGGGTCAGGAAACTATGTAGCCTGTATATAACCATTTATTTTCTCTGCTATTATCAAATAATTTTAATACCAGCAATTTCTCTTACTAGCAGTGCTTCCTTCTCTTCTGTAAGGACGTGCATATTTCGAATGATTGTACTCCAGATGCATTCAAAGTGCCTTTGTGTTTATTACTGTCTCTGTTTATCTTGGCTTTTTCTGGATTTTGTCTCCTGTTAATGTACTTAGTATAAACCCTTCAGTAAGGAAGATGCTTTCCCTGACAGCAGGGTTCATAGAATCACAGAATGGTAGGGGTTGGAAGGGACCTTTAGAGAGCATCTAGTCCAACTCCCTGCAGAAGCAGGGTCACCTAGATCAGGTCACACAGCAACATGTCCAGGCGGGTCTTGAAGACCTCCAAGGAAGGAGCCTCCACAACCCCTCTGGGCAGCCTGTGCCAGGGCTCCCTCACCTCAACAGTGAAAGAGTTTTTTCTTATGTTTAAGTGGAACTTTTTGTGTTCCAGCTTCATCCCATCACCCCTTGTCCTGTTGCTTGATACAATAGAAAAAAGTGCTGCCCCGACCTCCTGACACCCACCCTTTAGATATTTATAAATGTTAATAAGATTTCCCCTCAATCTCCTCCAGACTAAACAGCCCCAGTTCCTGCAGCCTTTCCTTGTATGAAAGATGTTCCAGTCCCCTGATCATCTTGGTGGCCCTGTACTGGACTCTCTGCAGCACTTCCCTGTCCCTCTTAAGCTGAGGAGCCCAGAACTGGAGACAGGACTCCAGATGAGGCCTCACCAGGGCAGAGTAGAGGGGGAGCAGAAACTCCCTTGACCTGCTGCCCACACTCTTCTTGATGCATCCCAGGCTGCCATTGGCCTTCTTGGCCATGAGGGCACATTGCTGGCTCATGTTCAGTTTATTATCAACCAGCACTCCCAGGTCTCTCTCTGTAGAGCTGCTCTCCAGCATTTCGACCCCCAGCCTGACCTGGTGCAGGGATTTGTTCCTTCCCAGATGCACAACTCTGCACTTGTCCTTGTTGAACCTCAGGAGGTTCCTCTCTGCCCAACTCTAAAGCTGGTCAAGATCCCACTGAATGGCAGCACAGCCTCTGGGGAATCAGCCAGTGCTCCCAGTTTGGTGCCAGCAGGGAGCTTGCTGAGGGTACACTCTGTCCCTTCATCCAGGTGATTGATGAAGATGTTGCACAAGACTGGTCCCAGAACCCATCCCTGTGGAACTCCACTGGCCACGGACCTCCAACTCGAGTCTGTGCCATTGATCACCCCCCTCTGGGCTCTGTCACTCAGCAGCTCTCCATCCACCTCACCTCCACTCATCCAAGCCACACTGCCTGAGCTTTCTGATGAGGATGCTGTGGGAGACAGTGTCAAAAGCTTCGCTGAAGTCAAGGCAGATGACATCTGCTGCTCTCCCCTCATCTAGCCAGCTGGTTGTGCACTCATAGAAGGCATCAGGTTGGTCAAACAGAATTTCCCCTTGCTGAAGCCATGTTGACTCCCTCTGATAACCATCTTTTCCTTCATATGTTCAGTGATACCATTCAGGATGAGTTGTTCCATCACTTTTCCAGGGATGGAGGTGAGGCTGACCGGCCTGGAGTTTCCTGAGTCGTCCTTCCTGCCCTTTTTGCAGACTGGCATGACATTGGCCTTGCTCCAGTCCTCAGGCACCTCACCTGTCCTCCATGACTGTTCAAAAATGATGGAGAGAGGCTTAGCAATCACATCAGCCAGCTCTCTCAGCACTCTAGGATGCATCCCATCAGGACCCATTAACTTATGAGCCTTAAGCTTGGCCAACAAGTCTTTAACCTCTTCCTCTTCCACCCAGGGCAAGTCCTCTGCTGTCCTGGCCATCCTGTTATCCTTGCCCAACTGGGCTTCCCGAGGGTCAGCCTTGGCCTCTTCCACACAGGATCTTGAACTCTACCATCTCATGGTCACTGCAGCTGAGGTTGCCTCCAGCCTTCATATCCCCAACCAGGCCCTCTCTATTCGTCAGCACCAGGTCCAGTAGCACATCCCTCCTTGTTGGTTGCTCGATCATCTGTGACAGGAACTTGTCATCAACAATCTGTAGGAACCTCCTGGACTGCATGTGCTTGGCTGTGTGGCCATCCCAGCAAATATCAAGGTGTCTGAAGTCCCCCATGAGGACCAGGGACTGTGATCGTGAGGCAGCTCAGAGCTGTTCGTAGAAGGCCTCATCCACATCCTCCTCCTGATCAGGTGGCCTCTAGCAGACTCCTACAACAATATCACCTGCCTTGCCCTGCCCATAGATTCTTACCCATAAGCACTCTACTCTCTCCTCATCCCCACCCAGGCACAGTTCAGTACACATTAATTGCTCCCTCACATAGACAGCAACTCCACCTCCACGCCTTGTCAGTCTGTCTTTCCTGAAATCCCTCCAGGGATGGAGACTCCACTGCTTCCCTGGGTAGCTTGTGCCAGGGCTTGACAACCCTTTTGGAGAAGAAATTTACCTAATCTCCAATCTAAACCTCCCCTGGTGCAACTTAAGGCTGTTTCCTCTTGTTCTGTCACTTGTAACTTGGGGGAAGAGACCAACACCCACCTCACTACAGTCTCTGTTCAGTAGTTGTAGACAATGAGGATGTGCACACCTGGCTACTTCAGATCCATTTCTCAGGGCTGTGCTGGTTTATTGAAGTTGTTTTCCTATACACAACCTTAAAAGGCTTTGAGAGAAATGTCTTCCCATGCACCTCCTCTATCCATCTTGACAGTGGAGGATGTCCAATTGCTGGGATAGGGGACTAATTCATGTGATGTAAAAACACTGCAGTGGTTATACTGGGAGAAGTGATATGAATGTATAATGTATGTCCAAACATTCAGCTTGATTAAAAATGTGATGTAAAGGAAGAAGAACAAGGGAGAAAGCTTTATTTGCTCCTGGCTTCCATCCCTTCCTGCCCCAAGGAAAAACTGGGCTAATTAGGACCATGTCTTAATGAGAAGCTTTCCATATTTAAGCAAAGTGACCTGACTATGGTTTTGCAGTGGTGTTGTCATGTCTTAGTGTTTGGTATATGTTTATAGGCATTTGATACACTGGCTAATTTGGGGAGTTACTTAGGAATGGAAAAGTAAGGTTGTGTATTAATTGTTGAAATTGAAGTTCAGTGCACTTAGGAGAAGGTTTGAGCTGGAGAGGCTTTCCTGCTTAATGACTGCATTGTTACCTAATCCCCTCTTTGAAAATCCCCTCAGTGGCTGTCTCTGAAGTCCCTAGGTGACCATGCTGGGAATGGGTAATGTGGACTTGTCTCTACTTCAGAGTGGGGAGATGGGTCAGATGATATTGAGGCATCCTTGCCACTTCTATTTACTTCCATTTGCTGTAACTAACGCTGAACAAGACCTTGGAAGGGTTTTTTTTGTCATTGATTTTTTAGGACTTTTAAGTCCTTGGATGAAAGTATTTAGGTCAAATGAATCCTGAGTAATTCTATTGTAATTGGATACTTGTCCAAGTGATAATACAGTGCTTTCAGTACTGAAATAATCTTAACAAAGCTTTCTGTAACTCTCTCAAAAGGGAGTTTTGGAGTGTATATGGAGTTACCTTTTGTTCATGTTCTAAGATTTGCTTCAGCCAAAGCAGAATTAGACTGATTATGATGAAAACTGCAGCTAAGTCAGTACTGAAGTGTGAATGTTCACACCATTTCTGTAGGGTGAATCCTGCTGGATGGATTCCTGTTCAGTCACATGCAAACAATAACATTGCATCATAGATAAAATTAGTTTGTATTGGCTAATTATTACAATACTCGTTTTGATGACCTTATTTTGAAGGATTATTTCACCAAGAGTGCAAGAAAAAGCCTGATGAAACTCCCAGTTACATAAACATACCTATTTGAACAGTAGTGACTAAGCTCATGTGTATGCAGTGGGAACCACAAAGCATCAGTGCTCTCATACACTTGGTAGTGAATGGATAGAGAGAATTAGGTTTTACTTACTCTTTTGTGGATTGTGTCTGACAGCTGAAGTCTCCATATGAAGCTGGAGGAAAACAAAAATTCAGTAGAAACGAGGGTTTGGTACGGTATTTGCTCACAACTCCAGTGGAATGATGAAATTGAGTGTTATTAGAGAAGGACACAGTTTTCTAATGCACCTTTCCACAAAGCAAGAACAGCTTGAAATGAACTAGGTGTTGTCTCAACAACAAAAAATTACCAAGAGATAATCGATAGAATGAAGGATTTTTTAGCTTTTGGTTATATTATAATCTTGGTCACTTCTGATCTTCATTGGAAGGGAAATCAAGAACCTAACAAACCCATTCAGTTAGCTTGCTTAAGCTCCTGCTGTGTTTAAGACTTTACTGTTAAAAATCTTAGGTGCAAAGCATTTCTTTAATTGTTACATAGAACGTACCTACACTGCCTCTGAGGAGGGAAGAAATTCTGATAATGGCTCTTAAATTAGTTTGGTTTTTGACTGATGGTGGATTGGTTTTGGTTGATGTCTAGGAATAGCTTGAAGAGGATTTACTGATGGTTGGTTGGTCCCAATGCAAATCAAACCAGTGAAACTTAATGTACAAGTTTCAGTCATTAGCTGGGTAATTCTGGTGCTTGTCATACAAGTACCAATTTTCCTAATTTGTAATTGAGCATTAGAAACATAAGAGGGTTAGTCTGCCTTTTACAGCTGACATGAGCACTAGAGTTGCACTATTCCAAACCTAGTTGGCTTAAAAACTAGATAGTCATAATACTTTCAACGGAAAGCACTGCTGGTATTCTGGCATTATACAGATATTGTTGCTGCCACTGAAACTCCTTCCTCAGCCTTCAGACTCTTTCTGGTTTTCTGTGGCTCAAACCATGAGTTTTTTCACCTGTCTTTAGAAAAGTACTATCTACCTCTTTCAAGGAGTTTCAAGTTCCTATGAAGCATCCTCATAGAGCTGAGATTTAATCTGGTTGTACTTCTTGCATTAATTGATGGAGATAATTGGATGGCATCCTTAATAAAAATAAAAATCTGTGTGTATAGAAAAGCAGCTGTTAACTTAGACTTATGGGCTTTAAAACATTGCATTTCTTACTTGTAACAGTACATTCTGTGTTCAAGCACCTTAAATTCATTAACCAAGCTTAAAATTCCCTGAATCTACTAAGGGCAGTCATGCTATGTTTAAAAGTTTGATAAAGTTTTGTTAATGCTGTTCATTTATTATTTTCTCCTCTGTTTGAGATTTAGGATGCCAAGAGATTTCTCTAACATATACTAAGGGAGTAAATCATCCAGTCTACCTAACCTAACTGAAGGCATCTAGGCTTCAGAGAGAGGACAGATTTAGCAAAGTGAGCACCTCATTCCAACACATTGAGATATTCAGGTTGGATAGTAAATCTAGACTTGCTCTATTATCTGTAAACACTAATATTTTTCTCCCATAAATAAATATTTATTCCTGACCAGGAACTTTAATTAAAACCAAGCAAGAGACACTGTTGATGTTTGCCTTGCACTGTCCAACATATAAGCAAATATATAAGTAAGGCAGCATGTAGAATGAAATGTAGGCACAAAACATCACTATGCAGATTATATCACTCATTCTCTTTACTCTGCTTATATATAAATTTTTATGAGTTTTTCATGAGTTTTCCCACCTCAGATCCTGAAACACATTTCACTGTTGAGTACAAATCTTGTCATAATTCTGGATGCATATTTCAATCACAGAAACTTAAAAACCAGAATAACTGCTTGGAGCAAATTGGAAGACATAGTAAAAGATTGAGTAATGTAATACAGGGGATTAAAATAGTATATATCATAAAAATGTAACTGTGTATCACAAATGGATTTATCTATGTGATATGGCTTTTTCAGGGTCTCTTGACAACAGGAGTAGAATTCGAATCTCTTCCTGCAGCTCTTTCTCTGCCGGCAGAATCTGGGCTGTATCCAGTAACTCTTGTTGGTGTTCCCCAAACTACTGGACAGATCACTGTCAATGGTAAGGTTATTTCTAGTATTTCTAGGAAAACAACCACATGTTTGATATCTCTCTGGATTACAGAAGTTTCTATTGCACCTTTTCAATGATTGTCCCTTATATATTTGCCACTCTGAATTCTTAGTTTGTGAAAGAAAAAACAAACCAACCCAACCTGTTTCCTATATTAGATTTCATTAAAAACATAGCCTGATAAATCACTTGGTTGCAATGAACACCATATTTATGATCTCTCATGTATGAGAGGAAAGAGACAATGAACTCAAACTCAATCTCTCCTGTATTAGCCCTTCCATTTGGAAAGCTTCTGAGGAGAATTACTTGTACTTTTCCATGAGAATGAAGAAGATAATCTTCCAGTTTGTTTTTTCTTAATTAATTGTGTTCCTGTAAGGTTACAAAATTTCTGCAGATTGCATCTGTAAAAGCAATTTAGCCAATGTGTTTAGTCTGTTGCAGTTGGGATGTCATTTCATTAATTAAAGTTGTGTTTAGTAAGTACAGAGAATTAAAGAGCTTTTGTAGAAGATAAGCAGATCACCCTCCCAGAACAGGAGGTATATATGGAGATTCAACACATAGTAGGACTGAATCATCATCATACCAGCACATAATTTTAGGTACGTGTTCCTGGAATACAGAGTTACAGGAAAAGAACCATTTTTTCATAAAGCTAAACACCCAAAAAAGATGGCTTTGAACTTGAAGAAACTCTGTTCTCACCAAGTTTTCCTTAAGTGCTTTTCTGTCTGTTCCTAAAAAGATTCTTCATTTGTTTTTTTTTTTTCCCTAGAAACTATTTCGGTAAACACAGAAAAGCATCAAAGAATTCAGAACATTTGTGCTGTGGTTGTCTACTTTTAGTTTGACACACTAAAAATGTATTGCAAGTAGAGGAGTTGATTTGTGGACTTGGCAGCTGTTTGTATGTCAATGTATCAAAGCTTTGAACTTTTAGAGGACAGGCAGAGGACAGGTCTTTCATGGCAGGTATCTATGTGCATATGTATCTATACATATATACATTTTTTCCTAATTAATTTTCTTTGAGATTCTTTTATTTGTAGCTTCTGGATACAATTGACACTCTTCCCTATAAACCTTTTTTGGAAGAAATGGAGAACTAGTTAACATATGTTGAAGGGTAACAAGTTTATGTGCACCAGAGGATTAGGTGATGAGGTATAAAGCAATGGTCTCTATGCTATGACTTGGGATGTTGTTGTTGTAAAGGACTCTCTAAAACATACCAAAATGTGTGGTAGAAATCATGGGTTATCTTAAAAATTGGTTTAATTTTACATGTCACAGATACAAAGGTGTACTTGTGTGTCGTTTGTATGTTGTCATGTAGTTCTAAATGTTGCTTAGGGGGTTTGAAAACCTTTTTGTATTCTTTGAAGATTCTCCTATAGAGCAGGCGATGGTTTGAGTTGCAGAAATATTGGCAAGATCTGACTAGGAAGCTTAGAACTTTGACCTTTTAGAAAACAGAAAAATTCACAACATCCTGGTGTTTTCTTCTAAAAATCAGGTTACCATACTTCAGTTTTTGGAGTCTTTAGTGACTGCCTTCTGGACAATCTGCCAGGAGTCAAGACCAATGGTTGTACTGTTGAAGTCATCCCAGCTTTGCCAAGGCTCCAGATCAGTACCTCCCTTCCAAGGTGAGAAACTGAAATAAATAATGATTTATTTGGTTGTAATTAAATGTTAGTTACACACTGAATAAAAGTCCTTCATCTGTGTATACAGTTATTGCTTCTGTAAAATAAGACAAACTGTATCTGTGCTATTTCTTTAGAATGTAAAGTTTTTTGTTTTACTGCTTGAAACCTTGGAATTTCAGAGAAAATATCTTGCTGTTTCATTAACTGAGGAAGCATCTTTTTCATTACTTAAGACACACATTTAAAAGACTGAGCCCTTTAAAGGCTAAATATTCATAAAATCTTGAAGTAGAGAGGTAATCCATGGGTATTGTAGGTTGGAAAGGATGTCTCTGGAGGTCATCTGGTCCAGGATCTTGCTCAAAACAAGGCCAGGTTTGACAGGTGGTATGGCTTCAGTGTTAGATCAAGTTGCTCAGGGCACTGTCTAGTTAAATTATGATTATCTCCATGAGCAGTGTTTCCATCACCTCTCTGGAAAATCAGTTCCAATGTGTGATCACACTCAGAAGAGTAAAAATCACTCCCTCTTCTTTCCAAACTGAACAAACACAGGTCTTTGAAACTGTCCTTGTATATCATGTGCCTCCTAGTCATTTTGATAACCCTCTTTTGGATTTGCTCCAATATATCAACATTTCCATTATTCAGAAGGGGCTCAAAGTTAATAAAGTACTACAGAAACGATGTTTAAGAGATACAGAAAGAATCAACTACAATAACTCCCATATACACCGAGCAAAAAGGACACAGTAGTAATGTGGGGATTTTGAGCTTTTTTTTGTTTCCCATGAAGGATGTGTCTGACTAATTCCACAATTTCAGAGAGATCTGGTAAAACACTGATTGAATTCAGTTTTTGGAACTTGTCAGGTTTCAAGAGCATTCACTTCCTAAGCTGCATGTTAATCACTGCATCTCAGTCTTGCCATCCACGTGCTATTTTGCAAACAGTTGTAAAATTATGGAATTTCAGTTTTCCTTTTTTTTAATTTAAAGTTTGATTTTTGTTTAAAAGAATATTCCTTTTAGTTATGGGTCAGGAAACAGCCTTTTGTTACTTACTACCTTGCAGCTCAAGTACCACAGGGATTGTTCAATTGGTTGGAAGATCTCAGCCTCATTTATGATCAGTATCATATGACACAAAGAATCACACACAGAATCATAGACTGGTAGGGGTTGGCAGGGACCTTTAGAGATCATCTAGTCCAAGCCCCCTGCAGAAGGAGGTCCACTTAGATCAGGTCACACAGGAACATGTCCAGGTGTGTTTTGACAACCTCCAGAGAAGGAGCCTCTTCCTCTCCCTGGGCAGCCTGTGCCAGGGCTCCCTCACCTCACAGTGAAAGAGTTTTTCCTTATGTTTAAATGGAACTTTTTGTGTTCCAGCTTCTCCCCATTACCTCTTGTCCTGTCACTGGATACAACAGAATAAAGGGATGTCCCAACCTCCTGACACCCACCATTGTAACTATTATTAGATCCCCCCTCGGTCTCCTCTTCTCCAGACTAAACAGCCCCAGGTCCTGCAGCCTTTCCTCATATGGAAGATGCTCCAGTCCCTTGATCATCTTTGTGGCCCTGTGCTGGACTCCAGCAGTTCCTCTTGAGCTGGGGAGCCCAGAACTGGACACAGGACTCCAGGTGAGGCCTCACCAGGACAGAGTAGAAGAGGAGCAGAACCTCCCGTGACCTGCTGCCCACACTCTTCCGAGTGTGCTCATTGCTTTTAATATTATGACTCAGACATCTTAATCAATTTAGACACAGGACTCCAGATGAGGCCTCACCAGGGCAGAGTAGAGAGCTATATGTATGTGTATATATATGTAAAATTTCCATTTTTTGTTTGTCTCCTTTGTTATGATTTATTTAATCAAGCAACAGAATGAGTTTGGTTCAGAATTTTCCATACCGAATTCCACTTCTCCAACGTGGAGTGGGCTGTGATGGTGGCATTGGTATTGCACAGATATAAAAGCAATATCCTGATGAAGACAGCAAAATAATCAAATGCTGCAATTGAGTTACATGGTGGTAAATTCCCTATAAAAATTCTAGATACAGCCTCAGTATAGTTTAGCTGTAATCAAAATGAATATTGGCTAGCCAGAGTTATGAATATATTAAAGACCGTGATGGGTTTGAAATACAGACAGAATTGCAGATATTCTTAAATAAGCAAAATATCTGCTCTTGTTGGATATATGTTCAGCTGATAATGTGGAAAATGAACAAGATTTTCTTTGTAGATTGTATTTTATTGATTTGTATTTTCACTCTTTCGTTGGTATTAAATTTCTTGGTTTTTTTCTTCAGATAGTTTAGTTTCAGTGCTTGGTCTCAGCTGCTGCAACACCCCGAGAATTCAGATGTGCTCCTGGTTGCTTTGCAGTGTGCCAGAGAGCTCCCTGTTTCCCATCACTTACTCCTTCTCCCAGCCTCTGTGATACCAGCAATGGCCTTGTATGACTCTTGTTGAACTGTTTTATCCCTTGGGTTCTCTGGAGGATGATGTGCTTTTAAAAGACACAGTGAAGGACTGAAAGAATTAATTTCCAGGCAGCAGGATAAAATCTGAATCCAATTTCTCTCCTTGCATCTTTTTGCTTTACATTCCCATTTCCTTTGACACTTGTCACAACGTTAACTTTTGCAGCACATTTTCCTGCAGCTGAGCTGATGTTTCTTAATTTTTCACATTTTTTAAAGTATTTGAGATAATCTTAATCTGTATTTCATAGTAATCCATATTATTCCCTTACTTCTTTGTAAGTCAAACTAGAGGACAAGGTTTATTTGAAAAGCTACATATAGCTCGTTGTAATTTCTTCAGCAATTGGTTGCTCTAGTAGTATTTTTGAGATAATAGTCCACCACTAAACCATGTTCCTCAGTGCCCCATCTTAGATGTCCATTTAAATCCCTCCAGGGACTGTGACTTCATTGCCTTCCTGGGCAGCCTGTGCTAGGGTTTGACAACCCTTCCAGTGAAGAATTTTTCCCTGATCTCAAATCTAAACCTCCCCTGGTGCAACTTGAGGCTTTTTCCTCTTGTCCTGTAGTTGCAGAGAGTGAGAAGGTCTTCACTCAGTCTCCTCCAGTGTAACCAACCCCAGCTCCACCAGTTGTTCCCCATTTGACATGTTCTCAGACCCTTCTGCAGCTCCAGTGCCTGTTTCTGGACACGCTCCACCAACAAAATGTCCCTCTTGTAATGAGGGGCCCAACACTCAACACTCAAGCTGTGGCCTCACCAGGGCCCCACTTCCTCAGTCCTGCTGCCACACTTATTTCTGATACAAGCCAGGATGTCTTTAGCCACCTGGGCACACCACTGGCTCGTGTTCAGCTGCTGTTGACGAATACCCCCAGATCCTTTCAGCAGCTTTCCAGCTCCTCTGCCACAGCCTGTGGCATTGCCTGGGGTTGTTGTGGCCCAAGTACAGGACCAGGACTTGGCCTTGTTAAACCTCATACAATAGGCCTTGCCCATCAATACAGCCTGACCAGGACCCTCTGAAGAGCATCCCTGCCCTCAAGTGGATCAACAGTCTCGCCCACCATGGTGTCACCTGCAAACTTAAATGAGGGTGCACTCATCAAGCTTTCTATGGGTTGAGAAAGACTTTTTTAGTGTGTATTTTCATCATGATATGTATTTATATAGATATCTGTCCATAAGTTTGTGTCATATGTATAATATATAAAAGTATTACACTGCTGAGTAAAACAATGGAAAAGCCTCTCAAGTAAGAAAATGGAGGGAAGAAAATGACAAATTCATAAGTAAAATTGGGGAAGAAATTTCATAAGGAAAAATATCAGTGATTTCCACAAGAAGTTGGAGTTTTTGAAGCTGCATGCCACTGTGCCAGGCATGGTAGGTTGCTTTCTTGATGACTGCTTTATAATAATCTAAAATAATTGTGCAGTACTATTATGCTCAAAATCGTGTTTACAGGGAAAGAAGAATCATAGAACCATAGAATGGTTGGGGTTGGAAGGGACCTTTAGAGATCATCCAGTCCAACCCCCTGAACACACTTTGTGTAAAGCCAAGAATTTACTGTTTGTATGTTAATAATTGCAATATTAACTGTTATTAGTCCAGATGCAATTATTATAGAATAAAGAAAAAGCACAGAAAAACAATCTATGCAGAAGAATCAGTGCTAATAATAAAATTGCCATGCACACATATCCTATTTTCTGCCTGTTTTCCTGGTGTTATTCTCACTCTCCCACTGCTCTCCTGCACCCTAAAGTTGGCCTTTTCAGTCTGGTGGTACAGTGAGCTGTCAGCATTTGGAGACCTTCACTGAGATGAATATGATGTTGCTGTTTCTTTTTTTCACTCTAGAGAACATCTGAAGTAATTTCTCTTTGCTAACACATTTTTAGGCCTTGTTCCTTCTTCACTCAGGCTGTGTTGCATCCAAATTTAATAAATGTGATGCCTTTTTGTGTATAAGATCCTTGTTTTCTTTTTTACTCCTTAAAGCTCTTTTTGCACAGCTCCTGTTTCTTTGGCTGTGAGTTGTTTATAGCTGTGCAGTCTCTGGTACTAAGCCTGTGCCCCATCTCTAGCCCTCTCAATACTTCATTGCACCCTGTGTCTCCCGCTTTGCAGTGCCTCTGCTGTCATAGCAGACCTGTGCTTCTCTACACAGTGTCACTGTGTTAGTCATGAATATTTCATTCTATCTAAACCGATTGCTTTTTAGTACTATCTCTGTAAGACTGTGGTTGTACCAAACAGAGGTAACAAATACAGCAAATTAAGTCTTGCTGCCAGGGCAGAAGAAAAAAATTCTGCTGCTGTAAATCAAGCCAAAGTTGCAGGCAGGTCAGGACAAATTAACAGCAGGCATAGAATCATAACATTGTTTGGATTGGAAGAGGCCTTTAAAGATCATCTACTCCAACCCACTGCCATGGACAGAGACAGCTCTCACTAGATCAGATTGCTCCAAGCCTCATCCAACCTGTCCTCAAATGCTTCTGGGGATGGGACAGCCTCAGCCTCTCCGGGCAACCTGTGCAGGGTCTCACTACCCACATCATTGCAGATTTCTTCTTTATGTCCAATATAAACCCAACCTCTTTCAGTTTAAAACTGTTGCCTTGTCACTACAGGACTTGATAAGAAATTTCTCCATCTTTCTTATGAGCCTCCTTTAAGAAATGAAAGACCAGAGTAAAGGTCTCCCCAGAGCCTTCTCTTCTCCAGGTGAAACAACCCCAACTGTCTCAGCTTTTGTTCACAAGGGAGATCTTCCAGCCTTCTGACCACTTCCATGGCCTTCACTGACCTGATCCAACAGGTCTTTGTCCTTCTTATGGTGGTACCTCAAAGCAGAGCAGAGGGGAACAATCCCTTCCCTTGATCTGCTGCCCACACTGCTTTGGGTGCAGCCCAAGATACAGTTGTCTCTCTGTGCTGAAAGCAAACATTGCTGGCTCATACCTAATTTTTCACGTATCAATATCCCCATGACAAGCTTCAGTCTTGAGATCTTGATGTTCAGAACAAAGATGATGGTTATACAGCACTTAAGAACTGAGATGGTTTATAGTTTAAGCTGTATTACAGAAATGATGTGTAAACTGGATTAGCTTGGGCTGAGGATTCAGATGTATGTTGATACAGTAATTGAAGTACCATTTGTTTGATTCTTTTACCATGCAATTCTTTGATACTTTTGTCTAAATATGAGGGGAGAAAAGGAGTTCTTTCTTTCCTGTCACTCCACATGCCCAAACTTCCGAGTGCTGCAATGATAACAATACATGACAGTAACCTTAAATGATCAAAAAATAGGTGTTTTAAGTACTTGTTGTCATAGAATAGTTCTGAAAGACTAAAATCTGCTCTTGTTGGTGGAGGCTGCTTATCTTGTGCTAAGGAAGGATAGGATAGGATAGGATAGGATAGGATAGGATAGGATAGGATAGGATAGGATAGAAAGGAAGGATAGCAGAAACACCTGCCAAAACAAGTTACTGAACCTGGGTTTACCAACAGATTTATCGGTCATTAATCTCAGGAGCTTTTGCCCTGGTATCCTTGATCCCTTCTGACCACTTTGCATTAGCATGAAAAATAGAGTCAGAAATGGAACCTCTGCCCATCTATCTTGTTCTTCACCCATCCTTCCTTCCTTCATGTTTGAAAGAGTTCATTTCTAATCACTATTTCACCTTTCACACAGTGAATTTCTTCCAGGATCCACTCCCATGAGGTTTATGCCTCTCTGCTGTCCACTAAAACTGCCTTCTCTCAACTCCCATAGTACTTCCTAGCAAAGGTCTAGGTTCCTTCTCAATTCTCCTTTATCCATGGTGTGTTGACATAACACTCTGCATATCTGCTCTTTCAATATAGTTGAAAAACAGACTGGTTGGACACATTTGTTTCTTTAAAATGAAACCCTTGATACTTTAAATAAATTCTCTTGTTTGTGAAGCTTTAGATACTCTGCATTTTCTCTAGCACATATGACTTGTAGAACAACTTTTGTTTCATCTAAGGCAATTTTGTTACCCTAAGGTAATTTTACAGGATATTTACAAGATAGGCTAAGTAGATCTTACCTCTTATTTCAGATACTTTTTATGATCCCTTAAGAAACCAGTTTCTGGGTGAACAGCTGCGTAAAACAGTTAGTGCTGCTTCTCTGTCATTAAAGGTGTTTCTGTCTTCATTCCACATATGTGTAGGTGGAGTTTGGGAATGCCTGACAATGTAAGATAATGTATCCTCATTTAGACTAGAGAAGAGGAGACTGAAGGGGGGGTCGCATTAGTATTTACAAGTATCTAAATGGTGGGTGTCAGGAGGCTGGGACATCCCTTTTTTCAATGGTATCTAGCAACAGGACAAGGGGTGATGGGATGAAGCTGGAACATAAAAAGTTCAATTTTAACATAAGAAAAAACTATTTCACTGTGAGGTGATGGAGCCCTGGCACAGGCTGCCCAGGGAGGGTGTGGAGGCTCCTTCCTTGGAGGTCTTCAAGACCCGCATGGGCACGTTCCTATGAGACCTGATCTAGGTGACCCTGCTTCTGCAAGGGGGTTGGACTGGATGATCTCTAAAGGTCCCTTCCAACCCTACCATTCTGTGATTTATGAGTACAAGGGTACATGTCTTCTGAAGTTTCTTCTACTACTATTTGACTTTATTCTCACTTTTGTGATTTTTACAGGCTGATCATAGTGCAGTTTGGACCTCAGGACCTTGCAGAGGACTCTCACCCTGGTTTCTCTTACGTAGCACTCAAACTTATTCTCTATTTTATTCAATGATCTTTTTTCCCATTCACCTTCTCATTGTTACTCAACACTAGTGTTCAAACACTTGGTAGATCAGATATCACTTTTTTCAAGTTTACTTGTTCTCATGACCTGCTCTTGCTCTTTCTTTTCCCTCTCTTACCGTTTTTGCAGCAATGTTTCACAAGCTTTCATGGTTAGGAATACATAATTTATACTGTTTGAAATCTGACTTGCCTGATGCATAAAATATTAACATTTATCCTCAGTGGCTAAAATTAGAATGGAAAATGATACCTAATATCTTCAAGCACAGCAGTTTCCAAGTCTTCAAAGAGGAGTTAATAGAACATAGTAACTTGTACGGGCCTTTAACATTTTTATCATACTGTTTTGTTTGTCTGTGTGTCACATTTTGCAGGTCTGCTCACACACTCCAGCCTTCTTCAGGGGATGAAATCTCCACGAATGTGTCTGTCCAGCTTTATAATGGAGAGACCCAGCAGCTTATCATCAAGTTAGAAAATATTGGAACAGAACCACTGGAGAAACTAGAGGTCACGGCGAAAACAGTCAACACAAAGGGTGTGTATGCTGATTTATCAATAACAATGATCACTTTTTCTCTGATAAAAGAGTGTTATACTCCTTTTAAATACATTCAGAATAAATATAATGATCTCTGTTACTAAACTAGAGTAATTCAGGTTGATTTTAGTGTAAGAAAATAAAAGTGAAAGAGAATGTATGAAAAGATAGAAACAAAAGGAAAGACATTTCAGAGCCATCTGTGTGTCAAAGGGTCACCTGCTTTTTGGGGATTTCAATTTAATGTTACTTGGAAAAACAAACCTGAGGCAATAACTAGTAAAATGCAAGAATCTTGCATGTAATTATTTTCTCTTGATATTTAAATGCTCTGCTTAGTTAATCAAATAAATAGCCATTAGTAATGTAGTCCTACTTGAGGGAGTGGAAGGGAACAAGCCTACTTCTAGGCTCACTCAATGAGCAATAAGGAAAAACTGGGACAAAAGACTTTAAAAAACCAAACCAATAAATAAAATAAGCTATTATGAGTTAAAATAGTAATTGAAGATATGGAAGAAATAGAGTAAATTTCTTCCAATTATTTTTCTTAGAATACTCTCTTCATATTAGCATTAAATGTAGACTGATAGGTGACTCTTGCTTTTGTTGTGTGATGTGGTTTATCATTTTTGGTTTGTCCTCTGAGGCATCATTATGAAAATGATATTAACAGAGCTGCAGAAGTCAAGCAACATCATCTTTGCTTACAGTACAAGTACCTTATTTTATGGCATGTTTTGTTCTGTCAGTGCCAGAGTATTAAAATGCAATGTCATACCTGTTGATTTTTGTTCATTTCAGTATTTGTGCTCTTGATGATTTTATTTTTCAATCCTCTTCTCTGCAGCCTGAGAGAATAGGAGTTGCCAATCATCTAAAAATAGATTTTCTGTCTGTGACTTTTTACCAAGAATCATTTTAGAGACTGAAAAGTATGATGTCTTTCTGTTCTTAAATCAGTAATTCCAGTGTGCTCTTACTATGCCAGATGCTGTAGGTATGGAAAAGGAAGATGAAATAGAGCACTCAGATTAAATAGTGAAGCTTATGGAATGGAATGTTTTAAAGGATGGAATATATGGGCATCTGAGTCAAATGTTCCTCAGGGCTTGGTGCTGGGGCCTCTTTTGTTTAACATCTTTATCAATGATCTGGATAAGGGAATTGAGTGCACCCTTAGTAAATTGCTGATGACACCAAGCTGGGTGAGTGAATAGACCTGCCTGAGGGCAGGAAGGCTCTTCAGAGGGACCTGCACAGGCTGGAGCAATTGGCTGAGGCCAAATGCATGAGGTTCAACAAGGCCAAGTGCCAGGTCCTGCACTTGCGCCACGATAGCCCCAGGCAACACTACAGACTTGGGGCAAAAGGTTTGAGAGCTGTCTTGCTGAAAAGAACCTTGGAGTGTTAATTGACAGCAGTTGAACATGAGCCGGCAGTGTGCCCAGGTGGCCAAGAAGGCCAAGGGCATCCTGGCCTGGATCAGAACATACTGTGGCCAGCAGGAACAGGAAAGCGATCTTCCCCCTGCGCTGGGCCTTGGTGAGGCTGCACCTCAAATAGTTCAGTGTTGGGCCCCTCACTACAAGAGGGACATTTTGGTGCTGAAGGGTGTTCAGAGATGGGCAGCAAAGCTGGGGAAGGATCTGGAGCACAAGTGTGATGGGGAACAACTGAGGGAATTGGGGTCGTTCAGCCTGGAGAGGAGGCTGAGAGGAGACTTTCTCACTCTCCACAACTACCTGACTGGAGATTGTAATGAGGTGAGGGTTGGTCTCTTCTGCCAAGTAATAAGTGACTCAAGTTGCACCAGGGGAAGTTTAGATTGGAGATTAGGAATAAGTTTTTCACTGGCAGAGTTTTTTGACACTGGCACAGGCTGCCCAGGAGGGTGATGGAGTCCCCAGCCCTGGAGATATTTAAAAGATGTGTAGATGATGTGCTGAGGGATATGGGTTAGTGGTGGTCTCAGCAGTGTGAAATTAGTCGTTGGACTTCATGGTCTTAAAGATCTTTTCCAGACAAAAGGATTCTATGATTCTATAAATAAGCATCACTTTTTGCATGACTCTGTGCTATGGGGACGATGTAAATGGCTGCAAATTCTATCCAGGGCTAAAGAAGCAATGGCCCACATTAAGCATGTAATAATTATTTCAAATGTATTGCATGTAAGTATTGCAAAGGATGGACCTTGGCCTTTTTTAATGAACTGCCTTCCAATTTAGTTATTGTAAATTGGTACAAATGCATAAGGATGGACTCATAGCACAATGCAAAGTGTGACATGGGGTTCTGGTGATCCACAGGGAACTCTATTTATAATGTCACCAGCTACATTTGGTCAATGTAGCTCCATGCATGGAAATGATGTGTATATGGCATTAAACTATCTCCAAGAACAACACAAACTCTTAACTTGGTGTTATATATCAAGTTGAGAGCACACAGAGGTGCTTAGGAACGATCTGTAGTGCATTAAGAAGTTGTCTCTTGGATGTTCTTTACTACTCCTCAGCTGAAGTGTGCCTGTGATTTAAACTGCTCAAGGTCTCCTTGAAAGCTGTAAGGCATCTTCATCTGCCACGATCACAGCTTGCTTGTCAACTTGGAAGCCCAGGAGAAGTTGTTGTCTAGTTTCAGCCCAATACAAAGAGCTTTCAATCATCCTTTGTTTCACTTGATTTGCTTTGGTTCTTTTAGTCTTGGCAGTTGCTTGTAAATCTTTTGCTGCTGCTGCATGCTTGCCTTGTTTGACTTCCATTTCTGTACCTTCTGTTTCATAGAATCATAGAATGGTAGGGTTGGAAGGGACCTTTATAGATCATCTAGTCTAACCCCTCTGCAGAAGCAGGGTCACCTAGATCAGGTTGCAGACCTGTTTAGGGGGTTACAACTTTTAGCACAAACATGAATGCAGTAAATGGCAAACATTCTGATTTTGTTTGGGTTGAAATGAGTGGATGGGATTACCTGTGGCAGCCTGATGACCTGACCTCCCTTCCTCATTATGTTAGCTATAGCCAATCACTTTTCTTCAGGAAGCCCACTTCTCTGGCATTGGTTTTAGTGGTGTCCATTTAAAAACACTTGTTAGGAACTCTGGAGATTAGACTTTCAAATTTGCCTTCCCTTACTTCCTCTCTTTTGTCTCTTTTGGGTGCAGCTCGTCAGCTTTTCCACTGGCCTTCAGATAAATGAGCAGAAATTGCAGCTGACCTTGTGCAGTTCATGAAGGACATCACAGGGTTTTCAAGCCCTTTAGCAGCTATGGAACAGATCCTGAGGCAAATCAGCAAAAGAGACTTGTCATGCTGACACAATAAACACGTCTGTCATGTCCTTTAATGTCTCATTGCACCACTTTGTCTACCGGACTGTGGTATCTGGAGGTTGGGCATCACATAAATGCTGTCAAGGTCAATTCTGTGTCACTTCATATTGTCCCTCACCAGGTCAGATGGTTTAATACTTTTTTTAGAATGATGCCACGTGCAAATGGGCTGCCTTTCCATCCTTCATCTCTGGTCAGCTCTCGTCAGAGGCCTGTTATGTCTCTGTTAGGGGATGCGTTTCAAAAGCTTTGATGACCTAACTATTTGCTCCACTCAGGGCCAGATGTAACACTGATGGTTTCAAACTTGAAGCACTGAGAAGACCATACCAGCCTCACAGGTTATTAGACTCTAGTATTGAGCACCAGCTGCACACACTGAACAAACTTGGATGATGAAGCAAAACCTCACTGATATTTCCTAGAAATGATCGACCTCTGGAATTTAAACAGAGAGAAGTAAATTCACCTCTCTAGCTGTATTCTTCCCATGGTCTTTGAACACATCTGTTTACCATCTCAACTGTTTAGCTGTGACAGATAAATGGGAAATATACTCTGAGGTCCAGGTAACCCATATTAAGAACTCTGAGTATCCTGGAATAGATCACAGAATCACAGAAGCATTTAGTTTGGAAAAGACCTTTAAGATCATTGAGTCCAACCATTCCCCCAGCACTACCACAGGCACCACTAAAACATGTCCATCAGTGCCACACCTACACACCAACACCTACACCAGGGATGGGGATTCCACCACTGCCCTGGGCAGCCTGTGCCAGGGCTTGATAATGGTTTTGGGGAAGACATTTTTCCTATTTGCCAATCTAAACCTGCCCTGGTGTAACTTGAGGCTGTCTTTTCTTGTCCTGTCACTTGTTACCTCAGAGAAGAGAAAGCTCCCACCTTGCCATAACCTCCTGTCAGGGAATTGTAGACAGCAAGAAGGTCTCATCTCAGCCTCCTTTTCTTCAGACTGAACACTCCCAGTTCCCTCAGCTGCTCCTCGTCACACTTCTGCTCCAGATCCTGCACCAGCTCCAGTTCCTGTCGCTGGACATGCTTCAGTCCCTTAATGTCCTTAGAATCATAGAATCACAGAATGGTAGGAGTTGGAAGGGACCTTTAGAGATCATCCAGTCCAACCTCCCTGCAGAAGCATGTCCACCTAGATCAGGTCTCATAGGAATGTGTCCAAGCAGAACTTGAAAATCTCCAGAAAAGGAGCCTCCACATCCTCCCTGGGCAGCCTGTGCCAGGGCTCCCTCACATCAACAGTAAAGTAGCTTTTCCTTATGTTTAAATGGAACTTTTTGTGTTCCAGCTTCATCCCATTACCCCTTGTCCTGTCGCTAGATAAAACAGAAAAAAGTGCTGCCCCAACCTCTTGACACCCATTGATGGTCTAGGAGAAAAATATCTCTCAGGCAAGGCAGTTACAGTTTAGATAGAAGTTAAGGGAAATATTTTCCATTCTCTAGATGCAGTTGTTTCTGTGCAAATCAACAAAGTTTGAACCTGAATTCCAATTACTGTTTTGAAAGATCCTTAACTCTAGAATCATAGAATCACAGAATGGTAGGGATTGGAAGGGGCCTTTAGAGATCATCCAGTCCAACCCCTCTGCAGAAGCAGGGTCACCTAGATCAGGTCACACAGGAACGTGTCCAGGCGGGTCTTGAAGACCTCCAAGGTAGGAGCCTCCACACCCTCCCTGGGCAGCCTGTGCCAGGGCTCCCTCATCTCACACTGAAAGAGTTTTTTCTTATGTTTAAGTGGAACTTTTTGTATTCCAGCTTCATCCCATCACCCCTTGTCCTGTTTCTAGATACCATCAAAAAAGGGATGTCCCAACCTCCTGACACCCACCATTTAGATATTTGTCAATATTAATGAGATTCCCCCTCAATCTCCTCCAGACTAAACAGCCCCAGCTCCCGCAGCCTTTCCTTGTATGAAAGATGTTCCCGTCCCCTGATCATCTTGGTGGCCCTGTGCTGGCCTCTCTCCAGCAGTTCCCTGTCCCTCTTGAGCTGAGGAGCCCAGAACTGGACACAGGACTCCAGATGAGGCCTCACCAGGGCAGAGTAGAGGGGGAGAAGAACCTCCCTTGATCTGCTGCCCACACTCTTCTTGATGCATCCCAGGCTGCCATTGGCCTTCTTGGCCACGAGGGCACGTTGCTGGTTCATGGTTAGTTTCATATCAATCAGGACTCCCAGGTGTCTCTCTGCAGAGCTGCTCTCCACCAGTTCGACCCCCAGCCTGTCCTGGTGCAGGGGGTTGTTCCTTCCCAGCTGCAGGACTCTGCCCTTGTCCTTGTTGACCCTCATGAGGTTCCTCTCTGCCCAATTCTCAAGCTGGTTGAGATCCCGCTGAATGGCAGCACAGCCTCTGGGGAATCAGCCAGTGCTCCCAGTTTGGTGTCATCAGGGAACTTGCTGAGGGTACACTCTGTCCCCTCATCCAGGTGGTTGATGAAGATGTTGAACAAGACTGGTCCTTCTTGTAGTTAGGGGCCCAAGCAAAACTGTTCTTTCAAATTGGAGTTAGATTATGTTCTCCAGAGACTTGTGGATGCAGGCAGGCTTTTCTCCAGTTAGTCCAAATATCCTTATGAAGGTCAGACAACAAGAAGTGTTGTTAATCCAGTCCCTGTCTAGTTGCTGTGGTTTTACCCTACAGGTTTCTCAGCTCATGTTTCTTCCTCTCTGCCTACACTGTCTGACTGAGATCATGATTTGTAGGACTCTTACTCTTTTTTTTTCCACTCATAAGATCAATGTCAAATGGTTCATGATTTTAGAGCATTTTATTTCCTCCTTTTTAAGATACTTACTAATTGCCTAGAGGAAGCTCTGCTAAATAAATTTACACTGTAAAGAACATAACAAGTCCTGGAAGTTCATTTCTATCTCCCAGATCTGAATTATAAACAGTCTGGATTATCTCCTCAATTCACAAAGAGACTGGTTTTGTCCAGTCTCAGAGGAAAGTTAATAGTAATATGGGTACACAGCCTATGACCTGCTGAAGTATTAGTGCTTTTAACCCTGTAATCCTAGTGTGAACACCCCACAGTTCCTGTTTTTTAAATAAAATCAGCATATACATCACAAAGATGATGAAAGGAGTGGAGCATTTTCCTTCTGATGAAAGGCTGAGGGAGCTGGGGCTCTTTGGCTTGGAGAAGAGGAGATTGAGGAGTGATCTCATAAATGTTTACAAATATGTAAAGGGTGGGTGTGAGGAGGATGGAGCCAGGCTGTTCTCAGTGATGGCCAATGATAGGACAAGAGGCAATGGGTACAAGCTGGAATAGAAGAGGTTCCAAAGCAACATAAGAAAAAACTTCCTCCCTATGAGGATGAGGGAGCACTGGAAGAGGCTGCCCAGATGGGTTTTGGAGTCTGCTTCTCTAGAGACATTCAGACCCATCTGGACAAGTTCCTGTGTGACCTTCTCTAGGTGGTCCTGCTCTGGCAGGGAGGTTGGACTGGATGAGCTTTCGAGGTCCTTTCCAGCCCTTGAGCTTCTGTGATTCTGTGTGATTTGGTGATACTCTGCAGTGCTAAATAGGCAACTTTGATTATTCATGGAATTTCATGCAGTTGGAGGACTTAAGATGCTTGAATGCAGATGCCTCTATATTTAGAACTGACTGTTATTTTGAGGTCCTCTGTATTCTGCTAGAGATACATACTGCAGCTGGTGAGGCATCAAGAATCAGATGCTCAGATTACCATAGAAGTCTGAAGAGCTTTGTTACCTTGAAGCACATCTGATTTCTGTCTTCAGGTGTCTGGTCATACTTGCCTTTAGTGTACCTTTGTGCATGTTGAATTCAGATGTGTGGAGTACTCTGTTCTCATCCTTCTGTGCTAGTTGGAAACTGCTCTTGCATTTTGATTTCCTTTCAACTGCTCAGCTTGAGCAGCAGCAGATGTTCTGGTTATGTTCTACCCAGACTACACCTTTCCTCTGTAGTCTGCTGTGTTTGCCTTTCGACTTTGTTTCTTTCTATCTTCACCTTTAAACTCTTTTCCCTAGTTTCCCAAATGTTTGGAATTAAACTTTAGTTTTGCTAGTGTCTCCAGGCTAAGCTGCATCATTTCATCTTCCTGGGATTTTTTTGTGCAAATCTCTGTTTTCTCTGTTCTAAGAACACTGTTCCACTTATATGCAGTTTCTTCAATGCTCTAAATTCAGTTTGGAGTTTTGAGGGGATCTTCAGATCACAGTGCTATGGTTAACAGAGGATTCTGTCCCATCCTGTCCCATTCCCTCACAGAAAGACAGAGACCAAAGACATTAGAGGATGCTGCTTAGGGAGAGCATCCAAGTCTTGCCACTGTTTTGGTGTTTCTTTCGTGCTGTCTCAACATCTGTAGTTATTGTACCTATACACTCCTTTTTAAGTACCTTCTGTGGACTTGCCCTTGAATTTGCCAATCCCACTCTGAAGCTACCAGTACTTTTTGCCTCTGGAGCCTCCTGTAGCAACAGGTCCCAGAAGTTCACTACTAGATAGGTAGAGAAGTGCTGTATCTGTTTTTATCTGTTCTCTTACTGGTTTCATCAAGCGTTCCCAGTTCTCAGGCCAAGACATTTAGTGGGCAACAGGTTTGCTTTCACTTTATCTGTCGTCTTTGTAATTTTTGTAACCTGCAGTCATCTTCCCCTTTCAAGCAGAGAAGCCTTTCAAATAGAAGGGTCACTGCTCACATGACAGCTGCTCCATCGCTCGATCATTTCAGGTACCCTTTTCTGCACTGTCTCTAGCTCTGGTGTGTCCACCTTGCACTACAGAGATCAAATCTCCAAACTGCATTTAGGATGTGAACACACCAAGGTTTTATACAGTGGTAAAATACCCCACCTTTGGCTTGCTATCAGTATCCTTCCTCACAAGGATCTAATTTTCTTCTTTCTTTATTCTGTTCCTGCTTACTAAGCTGACGATTCTGTGGTGATTCCGTGAATCAATGGTGACTTCAGGTTTTTTTTGTGGGTTTCTAATTGCCAGTTCCAATTTCAACACATCAGGCATAGCTCATGGGGATTTTTTCCCCCCAGTTGTATTATTTTGCCTTTGTGTATATTAAAGTCCATTTCTTTTTTATCTGCTCACTTGATTTCATGAGATCCTGTTGAGTTTCTTTTCTTTGACGTTACTAGACTGTTGTTGGATAAAGGAAAGGCTGTGAATGTTTTCTACCTTGACTTTAGGAAGGCATTTTACACTGTTTTCCACAGTGTTCTCTTAGGGAAATTGGTTGTTCTTGGCTTGGATGGGCAGACACTTTCCTGGGTGAAAAACTGGTTAGATGGTCAGGTCCAAAGAGTCGTGGTAAATGGAGTTAAATCCAGTTGGCAGCCAGACATGAGTGGTGTCCCCCAGGGCTCAGTACTTAGTGCACCCTTTGTAAGTTTGCAGATGACACCAAGCTGGGTGGAAGTTCTGATCTACTTGAGGGTAGGGAAGCTTTACAGAGAGATCTACACAGGCTGGATGGCTGGGCCAAGGCCAATGCCATGAGTTTCAAGAAGGCCAAGGGCCGGGTCCTGCACTTGGGCCACAACAACCCCCAGCAGTGCTACAGGCTTGGGGAGGAGTGGCTGGAAAGCTGCCAGGCACAGAGGGACCCGGGAGTGTTGGTTGGCAGCAGCTGAACATGAGCCAGCAGTGTACCTGGCTGGGTAAGAAGGCCAAGGGCATCCTGGACTGGGTCAGGAACAGTGTTGTCAGCAGGAGCAGGGAGATGATCGTTGCCCTGGACTCGGCTTTGGTGAGGCTGCACCTCGAATGCTGCGTCCAGTTTTGGGCCCCTCTCTACAGGAAGGACATTGAGGTGCTGGAGAGGATCCAGAGGCTGGGCTACCTGTCATGGTTTGACATGACAGCCTTTTCTGGTAAGGGGGAAGGGGCTGTAAAGATGTCTCCTGTAAGAAGTTGCTCACAACTCTCCCCAGCTCTGAGCCAGACCCACTGCTGGGGCTGAGCCAATTAGATGCCTCCACAATCACTTTTTAAGAAGAATCCAGAAGGGGAGGTTTCTTCCTCCTTCTTCTTCCTGTTTCTTCCTTCTTCTCCCCCTTCTTCTTCTTCTGTCCCTTCTTCTTCTGGCTGGTGGTGGTTCAAGGAGTAGGAACAGTGAGAGAAACAACCATGAGGACTCCAAGGTCAGTGACGAAAGAGAGGAGGAGGTGTGCTGGAGCAGAGACTCCCCTGCATTCTGTGGAGAGAGCTGGTGAAGCTGAGATTTATTTTCATTTCTTTAAAGACCCCGTATCAGTGGTAGAGACTCATTTTGATAATGACCCTGTATCAGGGGCAGAGACTCACTTTGCTAAAGCTGGCCCCAGACCAGGGGCAGTGATTCACTTCATTAAAGACCTCAAGCCAGGGACAGTGACTATGGCTGGAAGAGGCTGTGTCCTGTGGGAGGGACCCAACCACTTCACTGCAGACCCTGAGCCACGGACAGTGATTTTCTTCTTTAAAACTATGGCCAGAAGAGGCCGTGTCCCGAGAGAGGGACCCAGTAACTGCAGAAACTGCAACCGTGCCACGCCAGAGATATTCACCAAGGACTGTGTCCCGTGTGAGGGAACCTGTATGGGCAGAAGCTGCAGCTGTTGGGAACAACCCACACCAGAGAAGTCGTTAAGGACTGTGTCCCAGGGGAGGAACCTCATGTTGGAGCAGGGGAAGAATGCCAGGAGTCATCCTCATCTGAGAAGACAGAAGCGGCAGAGCCCATCTGTGAGAGACTGACCACATCCCCCACTCCCTGCCCCCCTGAGCCATTGGGAGGGAGGAGGTAGAGATATGGGGAGTAGTGAGCTGGGCCCAGGAAGAAAGGAGGCATGGGGGAGGGAGATCTTAAAGTGCTGGTTGTAATTTTCTCATCATCCTACTCCCTTTTTGCTTTTATTCCGTTCTGTTTCTTGTAGAATAAACTTTCCTACTTTCCTCTCTAAATCGAGTACTGGAGTCTGTTTTGCCCAGAACCATAATTGGCAGTGAGCCCTCCCTGCCCTTGTCTCAATCCACAACAACCTTGGTTATCTTTTTCCTCTCATTTCGCTGGGACCTCCACCGTCCTAACGAGGGTGGGGGTGAATGGGGACACCGAGCAAGAGACTGTCGTGGTGCTGCTGTGCTGGCTGGGCCAAACCACGACACTACCAAGCTTGGAAAGGATTTGGAGCACGTCTCTATGAGGAACAGCTGAGGGATCTGGGGCTGTTTAGCCTGGAGAAAAGAAGGCTCAGGGGAGACCTTCTCTCTCTTTACAACTACCTGAAAGGAAGCTGTAGCGAGGAGGGTGTTGGTCTGTTCTCCCCAGTAACAAGCAATAGAACAAGAGGAAATGGCCTCAAGTTACACCACGGGAGGTTCAGGCTGGTAATGAGGAAAATAAAAGAAGTTACTAATTTAAACTCTTTATTAACTTACAGCTTGTAACTTCATTTGTTTGCTAAAGGCAAGTTTTGGACTCTAGAAACAACAGGATACAGGCATGCCCCAAATGAGCCTCTCTCCTACCAAACTGAAAAGTTTGAAGCCTCATGCCAAAGTATAATTCACTGTAAAGATGATTCCTGAACATGGTGATGAAAACATTATTAAACTATAAACCAGTGTCAGAGAAATACTACATTTTTCTCTACAGCTGAACTTTTAGCTTGAGCATTTAGACCTTGTCTTGTAATTACTGGTGCTAAATATTATCTGCAAGGGCTAGTCTCACTTTGGAAAGTCATTTCACTCATAATGTCTTCAAATAAAATCTCCTCCTGCTTAATGAAAATACATTTTAGAAACAATTTGTTCATTCATCTGAAAATACACTCAAGTTCTTGGGATATTTCACTCTTTGCTTACACTGAGGAAAAGAATCCCTTTAGCATATTCTGTTTTTGCTCATCAGGAAAGGGTATTGAGATTGCTGTATTTGTTAAACTACTTCTTTTTGAAAACAGAAGAAAATCAGAAGTGATATAGTTACAGCTAAATCATTAGACAAGATGGAGGTGACTTTAAGAAAACAATTATTAGGAGGCTTTTTTAGTTTTACATCATTTTATAAAGAAGTCTATAATATTGATTTGATGTGGAAAGACACAGGACAACAGTTGATGGTCTAGGAGAAAAATATCTCTCAGGCAAGGCAGTTACAGTTTAGATAGAAGTTAAGGGAAATATTTTCCATTCTCTAGATGCAATTGTTTCTGTGCAAATCAACAAAGTTTGAACCTGAATTCCAATTACTGTTTTGAAAGATCCTTAACTCCAGAATCATAGAATCACAGTATGGTATGGATTGGAAGAGGCCTTTAGAGATCATCTAGTCCAATCCCCCTGCAGAAGCAGGGTCACCTAGATCAGGTCGCATAGGAACATATCCAGGCGGGTCTTGAAGACCTCCAAGGAAGGAGACTTCATAACCCTTAGATTGTAGTTGTGAAGGCAGTCTTCCTACCCTATTTTCTCATACATGGATCTTAAAAGATAGTTTTGCAACTCTGAAATCACAGAATCATAGAATCACAGAATGCTAAGTGTTGGAAGAGACCTTGAAAGATCATCTAGTCACACCCACCTGCCAGAGCAGGACCACCTAGAGTAGGTCACACAGCAACTCAGCCAAGTGGGTTCTGAATGTCTCCAGATATACTAACTTGCTCTTAAATACAGTAGCTTGGTATTGGACCTGAACTGTGTGACTTTCTGTGGTCCTTGTGTTATGCAAAGCAGTGCTCAAATGGTGTTTGAATGAACCTTTAGAATTCTTTGGTGTACTTTGGAGATAATATGCATTGCTATAACCAATTCATAAATGTATTTTTAGGATTCTCTCAATCCAACCATCATGTTTATTTTATGTATTAATAGACTTTTCTGCAATGTTTAGCATTCTATGCTCTTGCAAATATTACTGAATTTATGGATGTGGTGGGTTGACCCTGGCCAGAACTGAAGCCCTCAGCCAGTTGCTTCCTCTCTCACACTGTCCTCTTGCTCAAGCAGGGGAGAACTAGAAGAGCAATGGTGACAAAACTCATAGGTAGAGATAGAGATTGTTTAATAAGCAAAGCAAAGAGGCATTTCATGGCATGGATTATTGCTTTCATCAGTCTGACTCAGCTGTCCTGGTTCTGTTGCCTTCTAGCCTCTTGCCTGCTGCTGGCCTATTCACTGGCAGGACAGAGTGGGAAAAGAGAAAGGATACAGTGCAAGCACTGTGCAGCAAAGCCAAAAAGCTAGTGTGTTTTCAACACCCTTTTAGTTACAAGTCCAAAACACACCACTATGTAGGCTGTTACAAAGAAAATTAACTGTCTCCAGTACAATGGATCAGAAGTGAAGCCCTGGGAGATTGACTCCACACACCACCCCACCCTCTCTCCAGAGGCCATTCATGAAGTGTGTAAAAGAAATCAAATCTTAACTGATGTTTCTGGTGTCTATTTAGTATCTGAAGTAAGATTCATTCAGGAAGAAGTCAGTGTGTTGTCGTACCATTGTAGTATGTAACAACTTCTTCTGTCATTGTGTAAAGTTCAAAGAATATCACTTTTTAGGCTGCTTCTACTGAAGATAATAACATGTCCATGACTTTGGATTTTGACATACTGCAGAGCTTGAAATAACAGAAAGCTAGCTCACCCTTCTTCCTGAAGTGGACTTAACCCTGTGCTCCTCTATATTGCAAGATGGATCTTTTGATGTTTCTGGTGTAACAAAGAGACTGAATAACTTGATAAAGTATCTCAATGTATTGATGAACAAGTTAATGCTGTTTTTTTTTCCTCACATTACCTTCTGGCACTATAGGTTTAGGGCAGAGGAGCTGATAATGACAGATGCTGTATCTCATATGGCAAACAAATCTCAAGTATCTTTTAACATGAACTAAACTTGTCTGGGAGCAGAAACTTGTTTTGAGAAAGGACTCTGAGAAAATCATGAAAGCCAATAGTCTTCCTAGGCTTCTCCATCGTGTTTTAGAATTGCAACTGATTTGTTTAGGTGTAATGTTTTTCTGAAATGTTTTATTTTGCATTCATCTGCCATATCCTGAGTTGCAATCTGTGTGATACAAAACCATGCAAACATCTAGGTTGCCTTCAAGCTGTGTTTTGGAGTATTCAGCGTGCATTTAATGCTGTCTGTGGTGTAGCATTTTTCTTCTGGTAGTGAAGTTCTTCCCATCTTGCTATCTACCTGCTTCCAGGTCTATATTAGTAACCTCTCTAATGTCTTTCTAGTGTTAAAACTACAGTTAGAGCAACAGTAACTACAGTTAAAGACTTAAATGTCTGTAACACAGTGGTTATATTCATGAAACCTTTCCTTATTTTAATACAGAGAAGCTGTATGGGGACTTTCTGACTTGGAACCTAGAGGATACCCTCTCCCAGTTTCCTCTAAGTCCTGGGAAAATTGCAACATTTACTGTAAACATTAAAGTGAAACTGGACTTTTCATGCCAAGAAAACCTTCTGCAAGATCTCAGTGACGGTGAGTTTTACATTTTACATTCAGCGCGATCTCAAGTGGCTTGAGAGTTGAGCAGAGAGGAACCTCCTGAGGTTCAACAAGGACAAGTGCAGAGTTCTGCACCTAGGGAGGAACAACTCCATGCACCAGCACAGGCTGGGGGTCGAACTGGTGAAGAGCAGCTCTGCAGAGAGAGACCTGGAAGTCCTGATTGATAATAAGCTGAATATGAGCCAGCAATGTGCCCTCGTGGCCAAGAAGGCCAATGGCAGCCTGGGATGCAGCAAGAAGAGTGTGGGCAGCAGGTCAAGGGAGGTTCTTCTCCCTCTCTCCTCTGCCCTGGTGAGGCCTCATCTGGAGTCCTGTGTCCAGTTCTGGGCTCCTCAGCTCAAGAGGGACAGGGAAGTGCTGGAGAGAGGCCAGCACAGGGCCACCAAGATGTTCAGGGGACTGGAGCATCTTTCTTATGAGGAAAGGCTGCAGGACCTGGGGCTGTTTAGTCTGGAGAAGAGGAGACTGAGGGGGGATTTCATTAACATTTATAAATATCTAAAGGGTGGGTGTCAGGGGGTTGGGACATCCCTTTTTTCTATTGTAGCTAGTAATAAGACAAGGGGTAATGGGATGAAGCTGGAACACAAAAAGTTCCACTTAAACATAAGAAAAAACTCTTTCAGTGTTGAGGTGAGGGAGCCCTGGCACAGGCTGCCCAGGGACGGTGTGGAGGCTCCTTCCTTGGAGGTCTTCAAGACCTGTCTGGACATATTCCTATGCTACCTGACCTAGGTGACCCTTGTTCTGCAGGGGGGTTGGACTGTGTTCATATTTGTGTCTTATAATAGCCAAAGAAGGCTATTCAGTGAGCTGTATGGATTGAAGACCGAATTTTTGGGACTACTATGGGCATGATAATCTGACCAAACTCTCCCATCATGACACTTTGCCCTGCTATATTTTAATGTCTTTCTTGACAGAGAGTTGTTTTGATGTGTCTGTTTATACACTTATCTGATGAAGAAAAATGGTTTGCAGACATCAGTTGGGTTTAAAGAGAAATACTGTGAAATTGTTCCTTTAGTTATCCAAGGTTACAGAATTCTTCTTCATAAGTGACTGCAGTTTTGCCACCAGTGTCACACTGCTATGGAGGACATGATCCCCACTAATATTTATACTGTAGAGAAAGCTCATGTGCTTCAACTCATAGTTTCTTTTTAATAATAAACCCCAGTGTTTGCTTACATTAGAATTATCTGCAATTACAAGTACCAGGTACTTGTAATAATGATTTCCATTTTATAATAAGCACACAGTCTGACTGGAATAATTGCTATACTCTCTATTTTTTGCCATTGCCTGGTATATATCCACTGATTGAATTAACTCACCAAAACAAGATATTGCTGTATAAAAAAAACCAACCCCAAAAAGACTCTCATTATTATTTGGACTGTTTCCCAGGATCCAGTTACAGGTGTGCATTATCAGTATAATTAATCTTTAAGAAATAAATATTTTCACTATAGAGATAATGCAGCAAAATTTGTGCTTCATAGCTTATTCAAGTCAGATAGGACTGAGTTCTGTGGGTTACCTTGAAAGTGCATTTAGTCAGAAATTGGTGTATTAAGTGGTAGTAAAGATTAAAAGGTTTCTTTGTTTTTTAAAACTCCCAAGTGTAAAATGTGTCAATTGTCACTCTTTTAGGGTTAAAGTGCACAAAACCCATAGTGGTGCTACACTGAAGTTTACTTCAGAACTTTTAAAACCACATTTTAGTGAAGGAAAACCATGCCCTGATGTTATGGTGAAAATGCAGCTGTGAAGAATGGAGGCTTTGAGAGCTGCCCTTGCTAGAATTGGGATTCTGTACAGCTGCAGATTGCCAGCCTTTGGTGGGTGGGGGAGCAGATCCAATGCTGCTTGTGGAGCGATTTTACTGTTCTGGGAGCAGATGATACTGTTACAGATCCCTGAACTCTTGGTCCTTATGCGCCCTGTAGATGACCTCTCTTTTCCACGGAAATTCCAATGGCTTATTGCTTGCATATTAAAGCTTGTGTTACATCATAATTCAACTCATTAAGTGGTTC
Source organism: Colius striatus (assembly GCF_028858725.1). Classification (NCBI taxonomy): domain Eukaryota; kingdom Metazoa; phylum Chordata; class Aves; order Coliiformes; family Coliidae; genus Colius; species Colius striatus. The sequence goes on along the minus strand of NC_084762.1, from coordinate 93,134,020 downwards.
ATTGGGTATGTCCAGAGATGGGCAACACACCTGCTGAAGGGTCTGGAACACAAGCCAGCTGAGGAGCAGCTGAGGGAACTGGGAGTGTTCAGCCTGGAGAAAAGGAGGCTGAGGGGAGACCATCTTGCTCTCTGCAACTCACTGAAAGAAGGTTGTGGCGAGGTGGTTCTTGGAAGAAGAGACCAACAAGCAGCAGAACAAGAGGAAACCGTTTGCACCAGGGAAAGTTTAGATTGGATATCAGGAAAAATGTCTTCCCCAAAAGGGTTGTCAAACCCTGTCACAGGCTGCCCAGGGAAGTGCTGGAGACCCCATCCCTGGAGGGATTTAAAAGCTGTGTAGCTGTGGCACTGAGGAATATAGTTTAGTGGTGGCTGGGGCAGTGCTGGGGGAACAGTTGGACTTAAAGGTATTTCCCAACCTCAACGATTCTGTGATTGTGTTTATCTGTTACATTATATGGAAAGATATAGGCCAGCTGATACAAAACTTAAACTGAACTTTGGAAACACCTTTTATTTGTTGACAGGTTAACATTAATAGTAAAGAAATCAGAGGAATGGAGATGAGAAGAAATTTGGTCAGTGTGATAAAAATAGTTTGAAAAATGATTCTGAAAGTCAGTGTTAAAAAAGCTAGACATTACTATCTTTAGTGCAAATTCTTTTGGTTTCATTTTTCTAACTTCCAAATTTGCCTTGTCTTCAAAAAAGCTTTAAGAGCACTCTGAAGCTGCAGTGGCCCAGCAGTTTTTCAGATGAAATAACATACAAACAAAATATGCTACAGAAGAAGATAACATACTTCTCAGGATTGCCATCCAATAGTTTGAGGAATGGTGGGTTTTGGTCTCTTTTTTTTACCCATATCTAACTTTTATGGGACCACATAAGAACAGAATATTAGAACACTATTTTTCCTGTGTTATTTCTGTCTACAGCTTCTTTAAAAGGTTAGGTAACTGTAGCCTGGAAGCAATTCAATGGTTTCCCATTCAGTGTTGCTAAAGGAGTAGAATCTGTTAGTATTTCCTTAGACTTTTAGTATCTTTGGGTGCTATGTACTGTGTGTACTTTGAAAGTATTATTAGAGATGCTAAGTTGCTGCTGTAATTTTTCTACACTGCTTTTAACTTTACAAATATTATACTTTTTAAAGAGGCAGCTGAGATGTTGATGTGATGAACAGTAAAGAGGTAGAAAAATCAATGGAGACTACGACATGACTTTTAATCACATGGTAGCTGTGGTACCTTTTTCTTTTGAAGACCAGATCTACAATGATGATCAAAATACTTTTCTCTTTTAAAAATAATGCCCTTAGCAGGGCATCTGTTACTTTGATCTGTTTTCATTTGCTGCTGAAATTGTTTCCTTTTGTGCTGTTTGTAATCAGGACATAGTACAGAAGGGATAAATTACTGATGTCTCTGATGATACACTTATCCAATTGCAAAGTAAACTAAGTTATCAATCAAAATTGCTGATCTAATTCTTGTGTGTTGATGGTATACTGTCTTGTTAAGAAAAATGTTAGATGTTCTTCTAGATTAAAGGAAGCAAAACCACATGAGTGGCTGTACAGGATCAGATCAATGACCATCTAGTCCAATATCCTGGCTGTGATAGTGGCTAAGAGCAGATGCCTGAGGGAGAATAGAGGGAAAATCATGAACAGACATACTACTTTGCTTTAGGCTTTTAGGCTCCCACTGTCATTATCTTAGGACCTTTCAGAGCCTGATATGGCTTCTCTGGATTTAGGCCTTGTTAGTCATCCTCAGTGGGTTTCTCATTCATAAAAGTCTTCACACTGTCAGGACTTTAAACGTGCCATGGCAAGAGGAGTCAAGGCTAAATGACTTTGCACAGTTTTGCACCTACTGGTGTCCTTCTGATACTACCTGGTTCTTGTATTGCAAGAAGCAGGTGTAATAAATACATCTTCTAAACATTGTACCTACTGTCATGATTGTATGCATTTCCTCATGTTACCGTCACAGTGATCTCTTTGCAGCCTAGACATTTCTAGGCTTAGTTGTCCTTATTATGGAAACAGTTCTTTGCATTGAGTAGCTGTGTCTCCTTTATACCCTTTCAGTTCTGCCTATTTGAGGCAGGCTGTACACACTATTTGAAAGGTGATCTGTGTATTTCTGTAGTGGCCTAGTGATGCTCTTTGTTTTGGTTTACATACTTTTCTGATAATGCAATACTGCAGTTTCTCATTTGCTTTTTTGCCTATTGCTGAACATTGAGTTTGTAGATTCAGGGATCTGTGAACCCTTGCTCCAGGATCTTGCCCCTGACCAATAATGTGCTGAATTCATATCTAAGTTTAGGGTTGTTTTTTTCCCATTTTTTTATACTGAATTTCATTAGAGATTTTATTGCCCAGTCATTAAATTTCATGTGGTTCTAGCTGTGATGTCGAGACTGTGCCGTTCTGTCTGTGTTGTATAGGCTTCCCTGCTGGGAATTGGGTTTATGCAAATGTAACATAATACCACTGCAAAAGAATGTGTATCCCATTAAAGCTTGTCATTTAAAGTTCTTGTCACAATCTAGACTGCCTTGGTTTATTATCTTCAGAATTAATTACTTTACAAACACTTGGAACAGCTGGACAGGTGTTCCAGAGACACTTTGTTAATTAGAATTAAGACGAACAAGTTGATGTCTCGAGGGCAGTTTACTAAGATTCAGGGGGTTCCTGCAGGATACCTGTCTGCTGCAAATCCTCATGAGGTTTTGGATCTTCTGTCTCTCAGCTGGGTGGTTTAGGGATCCTACTATGTGTGGTTCTCTGATCAGGAGAGTCAGCGTGTGTATGTAATTTGATTCAAGTGCTGCTGCACTAGGTAAGACAGAAGGAAGCACTCTATCTCTTTGTGCAGCCAGGCTCAAGGAGCTTAAGCAGTAAGGTCTTTGTCACCTGTTAAATCCAAGAAATCAATGGGATGGATGCTCCCATTAGAAGCATAATCAATTCTTCTTCCCAATCATTATACCTTTAATTTCTGAAATCCAGTATTTCCCTGACACTAAATGGGTAAAGGACAATAGCTGCTCTTCCTGGATTGTGTCAGAAATGGGAACATAGTAGCGGGAAGCAATCTTTCATGAAAGCCCCTGGTACTTGTGGAGAATGTTTTGTAAAGGTAATGATTTAATGTGTGATGAGCACTTCATTATGTAAAATGTTACAGTTCATTCATTCTGTGTACAGGGAACCTAAAGACAGGTGCAAGAATATTTAAATTCATAAACTCATCAAAGGAACTAATTAATTACATGCTAAGAGAGAAGCAAATCTATGCCTTAAATCTCCTGTTCTCTGGGGAAGGAGAGGCTGCAGAGAAAGAATTGCCTGTGTCTAAAGGCCTTTTAGTATTGGAATGCAAGACCATTGTATGATTCATACTCACTGGTTGCTTTTCTGTTTAACTGGCTAGATTTTATGTTCCTACACATATCTAGACAACATCTCTCTTTGTTAGAGAGATACCTGGGTTTGATTTTAAATGTAGTCTCGTCAGGTCATCTGAAAAACTAAGCAGCTTAGAGAGCTCTATTAGGATAATTGTATTACTGATGATGATGATGGAAGTCCTCAGATACATTTCAACACAGTCGTTTACATGTTACTACATGTGGTTGCCTTTATCACATTGAATCATTCAGAGTATTATTTCAGAGTGACTTCATTTCTAAGAAGATTTTGTCCCTGCAGTTTGAAGACGTCTGTTTTCATTTCTGTTGCGCTGTTAATTTGAGTAAACGAGCTGGGGGATTTGTTTTGGAACACTTCTGTGTCCTCCATAAATTCATCACTGTGTAACTTCAAAAACATTCCCAGGTTCTTACAGAGCTCTTGAACTCCAGCTTTAGTGCTTACAGAGGAGAGCATGCCTTGTTCTCTTCCAACTGCCTTTTAATCTGGATAAGAATTTGACTAATACAATGTGGGATCTTTTTAACAGTCTTATGTACCATGCATGGGACTTCAGCCTATGTAAGTTGTACCAGCTGCTATAGAAACATTTAGTAAGAGATTTTTCAGGCTCTAGGTCTTTGCAATGTAAATAGGTAAGACAGAAGTGGCAAATGGCAATGAATGTGTTATTGGTACATATGGGCTAATCAACCTGCCATCCTGTTACACCCTTTCCTTGCTGAGGCACAAAATCTAATGTAATGTGCAGAAATAATCTTTAGTCTTAAGAGTTTCTTTGCACTTTGTTTAACCCCTTTCTTTGTGTTCACATTTGGATTTAAATTCTAAATTTAAATTCTAGTTCCAGTTTAGTTAGTTCACCAACCTCAGGAAGGAATGCTTACACTGCATCTGCTGCTGTTAGTTGTTATTACCACCCTCTTCAAATGCAGTGGTCTCAAAGAGATACTCAGTCTATAACACATCATCTCTGCCCTTCTGGGAGTGATGCATTCCCAGCAGCTTTGCCTTGAGTACTGCTGCCTCTGCTCTCTTGTGGGATGGTCTACACTGTGGTTTTGAGAGGAATGCAACTGCATATTAATGCCCACCTGCAGTGTGAAGGGTCAAGTGGATTATATTGCCTGTAACTCCATCTACACTTGTGTTATTCCCTTCTTTATTGCTGCAGACAGCAATATGGCTGCTTTCAGCAAAGTACAAGATTGAGGGTTTTTTTGTAGGGGAAAAAAAAAAGGCATGTTCTGGTTTGGCAAGGGTACTCACTCTTCTGTTTTGTTTTTCTCTTTATTTTTCTTCTGCATGCTAAAAGTACTTTAAAACTGTTACAGTATTCTTAGGAGAGGTTTGCCTACCAAGAGGCTTTTTGACTTAACATTTCTATCAGAAAATGGTTTGACAAAATCAACAGTTGTGTTGAAGGAGCATGTAATTTTCATATTTCATTCTCAAGTTGTATTCTTTCCAAAAACTCTGACATACCTCTTGGGTAATTGTTTCACACTATTAAAACAGATATGTAAGAAAGAAGTTAGTATAATACTTTAGTGTTTTTAATATGTGGTGGCCAACTATGACTAAGGGCCAACATCTACCTGTAGACTTCCTTGGAATACAAACAAGTTGATGTGATGTCCTGGTTACAGTGGTAATGTTATTTAGGGGTTTCCTTTCCACAAAGTTTGAGACCACCATAGCTGTGAGGCACCTGTTGAAACGTGCATGTATCTTTGTCACACGGATTAGGTCAGTAATGGTTGTACCACACAATGTTACTGGGAAGCAGTGGATCAGAACGGGCTGGAAGCTGTCCCATGCCAGCTCTTTCTTCAGTGCTTAGTCATTGGGTTGTAAATGACAGGATCTTAAGGGCTAGAAGGATCCTTGAAAGCTCATCCAGTCCAACCCCTCTGTCAGAGCAGGGCCACCTAGAATAGGTCACACAGGAACTCTTCAGGTGGGTTTGGAAAGTCTCCAGAGAAGGAGACTCCACAGCCCATCTGTGCAGCCCCTGCCAGTGCTCCCTCACCTTGAACAAGGAAGAAATTCATCCTTGAAATCTACAGGTTTGACAGCCTTAGTGAAATTTCTCTCATTCTAAGATAAAGTTATGTGTGATTCTTCTGTGCAATGTGCTGTGAAAGTGGCTAATGAAATTAAATTGGCAATTTATTTACCATTTCAGAGGAGAGAGGAAGTGCTGGTATGAAATTGTGCTCTGTTGTGACAGCAGTGACTGCGATGTTGGAAAGGCAGGCTGTGTTTTTGCAGTTACCATGGAAAAAGTGTTGGTCATGTGCTGTTACCATGGAAATATTCAATGTGGATTCTAGAAATTAGGAAGATTTCTGGACAGAGTAGAAAGACAATTGTTCTTTTTATAGTGAAAGGCTGCTCAAGCTGTTTGACAGCATGGATTGACGAAAGAAGGCTGGAGGATTTAGCATCTTTTTGGTGTGTCTAAACTTCACAAGAGAAAATAAAACATGAAGTTTCAAAAAAATATAAATAAAAAGTAATTGAAAACTTCTGTTTTTCGACTATTTCACTGATGCCTTAATTTTTTCAATTCCCTGTTTTCTTCTGCCATCGTTAAGGTCTGCAACCTACCAGGAGTTTTAGCTGGTGACTGTTTAATGCAGTGCAGAGGGGCTGGACAATGTCTAACCAACGTTGCTGCCTTGTCAAAGAACAGGAAAAGCTAAAAAAAAAAATTGTTAGGAGCAGAACATTAATTTTTGTTGTCCTCTGGCAGAGAAGTCCCCTTGCACAGTCAAGGCTGAGAAGGACTGAATCCTTTGGATTCAATCTGGGAGTACTGGTTGATAATAAACTGAACATGACCCAGCAATGTGTCCTTGTGGCCAAGAAGTCCAATGGCAGCCTGGGATGCATCAAGAAGAGTGTGGCCAGCAGGTCAAGGGAGATTCTTCTCCCTCTCTAGTCTGCCCTGGCGAGGCCTCATCTGGAGTGCTGGAGAGAGGCCAGTGCAGGGTCACCAAGATGATCAGGGGACTGGAGCATCTTCCTTATGAGGAAAGGCTGTGAGAACTGGGGCTGTTTAGTCTGGAGAAGAGGAGATTGAAGGGGGATCTCATTATTATTTACAAATATCTAAGTGGTGGGTGTCAGGAGTTTGGGACATCCCTTTTTTCTATGGTATCTAGCAGCAGGACAAGGGGTGATGGGATGAAGCTGGAACACAAAAAGTTCCACTTAAACATAACAAAAAACTCTTTCACTGTGAGGAGAGGGAGCCCTGGCCCAGGCTGCCCAGGGAGGGTGTGGAGGCTCCTTCCTTGGAGGCCTTCAAGACCCACCTGGACGCGTTTAGCAGGGGGTTTGGACTAGATGATCTCTAAAAGTCCTTTCCAACCCTACCATTCTATGATTCTATAATACAGTGCTTGGCACTGGGCCGTCTGTTATATGCCAAGTTTAAGTGTCATAGACTTGAAACAAGAAGTTTGGCCACTGCAATTTTTAGCTTAGACTTTTCTCTTAGCCTGAAGTAGAATTGATGTTTTCTTTGCCATCACACTTCCTTTTGCAGGTACAATTTAAAGATTCTCTTTCACACAGAAAATGTGTAAACTAAGCTATGCCATCTTTTATTTTCTCCCCCCGTGCCAAATAAAACAGTATGGATTTTTAAAAGGTAAAAGAATCAAGAAAGACCTTAGTTACATGTCTGTGATTTTACTTTATCTACTCTTTTCTCAAAGAAAGGGAAACTTATGCCTTATATGAAATGGAAAACCTGACTCATGCCATGCAAATTTTCGTGTTTGGTTCTTTTCCTGGTTTTCTTTGCAATTTTACACACCAGTCAGTGTCAACTTTTGTTCTTAATATAGAACTGGTGAAAATCATTCATCAATTTGAAAGCAATATTTTTTCATCAGGTGAAACTTTTCATTTCAAAGCGAGATCAAATGTATTTATGATCAGTTTTGTCAGAAGCTCTAACAGCTGATAAGTAAGTTTGCTTTAATGTCAGTTGGTTTTTATAGAATCATAGAATCACAGAATGGTAGGGTTGGAAGGGACCTTTAGAGATCATCTAGTCCAACTCCCCTGCAGAAGCAGGGTCACCTATATAAGATGCTAACATTTGGTCAAGGAGTGGTTTAATGCCTTGTTATTTCTTGTGCAAGTTAGAAATGTAATACCTGCTAGCCCATATAGAATTGTTTTGTGCTCTCATCACCTTTCCTTTTCCATGGTCTTCATGAGCCATTTACTGTGGTTACATTAAAAGAGAAAAGGCTTGCTTAATTTAATTAAACATTAGTAAGAACTACTAAATTTAGAAGAGCTGTTTTCCAGGATAGTCATGGAATAACTCAGCTGATTCTTTTCCCATTTGTAGCAATCCTATTCATAGAATCATAGAATCACAGAATGGTAGGGGTTGGAAGGGACCTTTAGAGATCATCTAGTCCATCCCCAATACAGGAGCAGGTCCACCTAGATCAGGTCACATGGGAACGTGTCCAGGTGGGTCTTTAAGATCTCCAAGGAAGGAGCCTCCACACCCTCCCTGGGCAGCCTGTGCCAGGGCTTCCTCATCTGAACAGTGTAAAGGTTTTTCCTTATGTTTAAATGGAACTTTTTAGGTTCCAGCTCCATCCCATTACCTCTTGTCCTGTTGCTAGATACCATTGAAAAAAGGGATGCCCCAACCTCATCCCTTCTAGTTTTATATCAGTTAGATGCTACTGATATGTTTTTCCATGGACTCACGTGGAAAAAAAATGTTTTAATATTTCATACTAATGAACACTCTTAATCTGAACATTCATGGAGAATTAAAAGATTAACTTAACAGGGGGAAAACCAGGCTAATGCTGCATGTATTTCAAAGCATTACAATGTGGACACGTTCCCTTTGTGCTTAGGGTTGGGTTTTTTAGACTTTTGTGGTTTTGGTTTTTCTGTGGGGTTTAATTTTTTCTTTTGGTGTTTTTACTTTATTGTAGAACTCATAAAGTATTTAACTTTGGAAAGGACACAGTAAAAAAAGGTGAAGTTTTGCATAGATGGTCTTTATAGGTTCCTTCCAACCCAAAGCATCCTATGAAAATGCTAATGATCAAAATACAAACCTTTGGGATGTGCAACTGGAACTACTGTTGCTTGAATTTGAGACATCATGATGCCTTGTCTTTGTTGTTCTTACTTACGATGCCATCTAAGTGATGGAACAGGTATTATGTATTTGCCTTACTTCAGTAAGCCTCTGTGTGTCACTTTAATGTCTGTCCCTTGACAGGAACCTACTAAAAATTTACTACTGAACAATCCAAGACAGTGTTTGCTCATGGATAAACAAATTTAAACACAGTAAGTTTTAACTAACTCTTAGTAAAGCTACATTGCCCAGGCAGGGCGTTCTCACCTGCCTGTCCTTCTGTCCCCCAATAACTGATACAACAGGATCCTCAATCCTTTGGCAATGCTTGAGCAAAGATACCACACTGGAAAATACAGTGTTAGTGTTTCACCATGAAGTTCTTTCAGATTTTGCATTGAGGAGTTCTTCATCTGAGCTGACTGTCTGAAGGTGGCTGGAAACTGTCATCTGAGTTCTGATGACAAGAGCAGTTCTGTCAGATGGTTGGTAACTCATGTTAATTTAGGTAGACTGCAAATTGTATGGGTCTGAATATTCATTAGGAGCTGTGTTGTATTTGGACCTTACATCTGATGAATTGCTAAATACCTGGTCTTAAACATGTAGTGTTTAATGTCTGATCCCTCAGAGCTTTTTTCTATGCTTACACCACCCTTTGTTTTCTCATTTGGATGCTTGTGAAGTTGTATTTTACTGAGGCAAAACAGTTTCATGCTTCCTCTTGTTCTTGTGGTTTCCTCTTCTGAGGAATGTATCCTCAGCAGGTCCGGATTCGAGGTGATGGGTGGAATTGGAATGTGATGTGAGCAAATATAACTCAGCAGGAGCAAGTTCCAAAGAGGAAATACATTTGGGTTTTGTGTACTAATATGATGTCCCTCATGTTTACATATATGTATCTGCTGTGGTATATGGGATTTTGCTTGTATTTAATTGATTGTGCATTGCAGTTGCTGTGCACAGCATAAAGAGGCAAAATCCTGTTCCTCTTTAGACTCAGCAAGTAGTTATCAACAATAACAAGTTATTAAAAATAAATAGTGAATCTAGTTTTTATGCAGGTTTAAACTTTATTTTAGCTTTTGTATTCCTCTGACTTTTTGATTCAATAGTCACTTTTACACATTTTACTGATGTGTGCTTTATGAGTGTAGCTGTGGTATGTTGAGGAAGCCAAACATGCTGCCGTGTGTTAATTTACCTTCAAGTTGCACAAACTTCTCAGCAGTACAAAAATACTAAGCTGACATTGTCTTTTATTGCTGTACTAAATGCCAGTACCCAGACTGGTAGTAAACACCAAACTGAGGACGTTCCTCTAAGGATATCCATTTCCATCACCCTTTTTGTTGCCTGTTATGATGTAAACCGTAGTTTCCATTCTGTCTTAGTTATATGTGACGAATATTTCAGGCATTTTTACATCAATAGATGGTACAAAACATAACTTCTCTATTTTCTGTTCTTTTCCACAATGTATACTTGAAAAAAGAATCCTCTGGTCACGTATTGGAAGTTAGTTTAAAGATATTAAGCAGCTGACAGAGTCATTGTCATGGAAAAACACAAACTTTAATCTTTGTTCTTTTGTAAGTTGTTAATATTAAAGTTAATTTTATGTTATCAAAACTGACATAGGTGGTGTGATATTTCAAATGCTGTTACCTTCCTTTCCTGTAACCTTCACTGAGTTTTAGGTATATTCCTCTCTGAGGTATTTTGGCTTCTAAAGAAAAATATGGGAAAATAATCTTTACATTTTGTTTTGCCTTTTTGTATAAACTGTTTATATTTCTTTTTATGTATTTTCTCTCCCTCTGATAATACAGATATAGAGTTGTTGGAATAAAACTTAAAAGTAAGCAAGCAAAAGTAATTTCATGTATTCTGTTTCTAGATGGAATCAGTGTTACTGGACTTCCACTCTCCAGTCCCTTTCGACAGGTTGTCAAACCAAGAGTAGAGACCAAACCCATTAATCCACAAGAAAGCAGCAAAGTTGGTGACTTCAGTCACGTGAAGGTGAGTGACAAGGATCTAAGTAAAAGATGTGCTTTTCATTGTTCTGTGTTCTGATTTGTTGTGTCATTAAAAAGTAAAGGTTTCTTTGCCTCATAAATATTTCCCTTTGGATTTTTTTTTTAGAGCAGCTTGATGTTCTGTGTTTGGATTGTTATATTGGAACAAACAACCAGAAAGGTGAAACAAGATCAGGCTAAGAGTAGAAATTTTGAAGAGCTGGTTATCAGCACAGTACACTCCAGGAGCTGTCAGTTCTTCACCTCACGTTGCTTTCTTATGCCATATACTCTGTGGGAAGGTGCTCCTGTATGAATTCTTGGTTTTCTTATATCAAAATGTATGGAAGGCTCTCTACCTTCTAAACAGTTTGGGATCAAAGTGTTATCTTCACACTTCTAGTAGCAAGCCTTTTAGAGGTGTTCATATAAGTACTAAAACAGACTAGTTAAGGGAGTGAAAAGAAAACAGAAGTAGCAGGATGATAGATGAATTGTGTAGTAGAAGCTGCACTGTGCTTACTGAGAGAGTCTTCCCTCCGGTGAGCTACTGTCTGCTTTCCTGTTTGAAGATCTTACCTGTTGAAGATGTAAACGTTTCATTTTGAGCAGTGAAATAAGACAGATTCATACTGGCCAGGTTTGCCAAAGATACCATTTAAGGTGAAAGTAACAAAGATTGTAAGAAATGTGCTATAGCACTTCATTGGTCTGTTCTGTAGCCTTGGTAAATGTTTTGAATGCCTTTTGTTATTTGATCCCTTTGATCTGTGTTCTGTGTTGATTCAGTCAGAATTTAGATGGGTGTTGTGCTCTGCAATATTTGGCTCAGCTTGTTTTTGTCTGAGAAGCAAACATAGGCTTTGCTTTTCTCAGTAACCCGTTTTGTGTGTGACTTTACTTGCTTCCCAGTGAGCTTATTTCCAATTCTTTTTGATCAAGAAACGAGTGAAGGCATTATTTTTTAAGTATGTTTCTTTTGGACCATTAGTACTGCTAATTCATCATCATTTGATTGTGCAGTAAAAAATGAGCGATGGCAGCATCTGATAGATGATAAAAATTAGCAAAGCCTTTGTTTGCATTGTATGACATAGCAAGATACTTCCCACTTGCTCATAAATACAAATCTACGTGAATGAGGAAACCATTTGATAATTAAATGAGTAATGTCCAGCATTGATTTTTACTTTTAGAACTTTGTGTAGAATATCTGACCTGTAAGCACTTATAAATTATGGAAGCAAAGGGAATGTTATTTCAAAATTGGACTGAAAGTTGAGAGATGCAGAATTTCTTTGCACCAACTACATGAAAAAGCCTTTTGGTGCACTTTTCATTTGTCAGCCAGTTGTCCTGACAACGAAGAAGTTGCAGGTTCACAATTATTTGTGTGATGGTATTATAAGGGTTCTGGAATGCTATAAAGCAAGCACTTGGGTTTTAACATGTTGTACATAGTGAAACAGGCAGGTAGGAATGCACATGCTTGATTCTATTGTTAGGTTTCTGGAGTGAAATTTGATTTAATTAGTGGTGTTTTGTGATGAAAGGACTTTGTAGCTGAGCAAAACTATGTTCATCAGGGAATACACACTCCAATAGGATCATGGGCTTCTTTGCTCGTTAAATTTGTGTATTGAGCCTGATTTGTGTGACTGCTGTACAGCTCCCATAGCATGCCCCAAGTTGACCAGTTTACATCTACTTTCAAAGAGGTTTCATCACAAACCTTGCACTTTTTGTAATGTTCAGAAGAGCTGATTTATAGAGGGGGAAAAATAAAAATCAGAGTGTTAAAACAGCCAACAGGATAAAACTCTGGAGGAAATCTAACAATTATATTTGTAGTTACTGAAGTTATTACCATTCTGATAACATGTTTGCAGACAACATCCATGGCAGAAAAAATATTGCTTGTATTTTTCCAGTGTTTATAAGATCAGTCTATTGTAGGTAAGGGGAGTAAACCACAGTAAGGTATCACCATCTGTAGAGTGATTTACTGTCATGAGTTTTCCCATTTTAACAACTTCCTTTTCTATTTACCACATTGAGACTTTTAAGATCATTGAATCCAGCTGTTAAATGTACTCCTAAACCCTTAATACTCATCAATAGTAATATCCCAATTGGGCCCAATAATTTGTTCCACCCGGATTAAAAATGCTTATAAAGTTCAGAACTAGTTAGAATAATTTAGAAGTATTTTTTGATTCACTAGACTATCATATGATAGTCTCTGTGTATATGGACACCCACAGTTGATATTGGGCAAACGACTACAAATTACTTGTCATACCAGAAGTGATTGCATTTGTCTGTTTAGATGACCACATTACATCTGACTGCTAGTCATTCTGTGAGAAGGTGTTCTATCCAGCTTTTTCTCCTGCTGTCTACTTCTGTTTAATATTGTCACTTCTGTTTGTGACTTCTCTCTACATTGACAGTGCTCTTTAGTAGGAAGAAATGTTAAGGAGCACAAGTAGCTTTAAATAAAAGCTAGATAAATTCCAAATAAACTATCAGGCAGCTATTGCATAGAATTGAGTCAATTAAGCATTTAAAGATATAATTAGAATGTGTTCTGGTCCAGTTTTCTTGGCTGGCTTCAGAGGAATTTGCTGTATTTTTGGTTTGACTTGCTTGGTTTTAGACTGGATGTCTTTCAGAGTACATGAATTTATGTTCGTTTTCAACTGCTGATGCTTTTGCTCAATAAGAACATTGTTGTCTAAAATGTAGCAAGCTGGAATATGTACAAGAGAGGTGATCCAAAGTTCTCTTTAAACTCCAGTCTCAAAATATTTGATAATAATGCATCTTTTTGAATGTACTCTGTGGACCATTGCCCACATCCTACACAATGCTGTTTGGGATGATGGCTTGATTACCTTTTAAGGTTTATCTTGTAATAGTCAAGCCAGTTAAAGTGATTTGACAGGGACTAATGTGAGAAGCAAGTGGGAGTTTTTAAGTTAAGAAACAAGATTGATCTTAAACAATGTGTGGTGAAAATGCTCTGCTGTCATTTATTCATGTTTTGCAATAGGTGTCTGTTGTGAATATTCAGGAGCAGTAGTTATTTTTCAATACTGCATGCTGTGCATTAGCAGGATAAAGGTGAATTTAAATCAATACTTCTCTCGCTGCTGATTCTGAAATGTCCTTATTTGGATGTTTATAAATCTTAATGCTTAAACCTTCCCTCCCCACTTGTTTGCCTTACAGTGCTTCAGTCTGGGTTGTCGCCAGTGTTGCAGTTAAACTTCTCTGCAATCTGCATTTTCAATTTTGCTCCAGGCTGTCTTCTAATAAAGCAGTCATTGGCTTCTGGAAATTACTGTTGTAATTGTCTCATAAATTCGGCATAAAAATTGCTTTATGACCTCATCATAAAGCTTACTTAGACCATCAAGCTGGCTAGATTATCATCGTGTAAGATTACATTCAGAGGTACTCTCTTATCCTCCTCACTTCTGAGTAGTTGTGGTAAGCATTATCTAAAACCCTTGGCCCTTAAAAGGTGCATCTGTATGGCAGAGTGCGTTAGCCCCTGCTTAGCTCTACATTGCAGAGGTTACACTCCTATGTGAAACTGTATTTTAAGGCTGAATCTGTTACTTTTTGAGTGCAGTGTTTAGCCGTTCAGCTATTTTATGTCTCAATGCAAAAGCTGCAGAGAGGAATTGAAACAAATATAATCAGTCAATAAATAAAACCCCTTTTTTACTGTTGAGATGAGGGAGCCCTGGCACAGGCTGCTCAGGGAGGGTGTGGAGTCTCTTCTGAGATTTTCAAAACCAACCTGGATGTGTTCCTGTGAGACCTGATCTAGGTGGACCTGCTTTAGCAGGGAGGTTGGGTTAGATGATCTCTAAAGGTCCCTTCCAACCCTACCATTCTGTGATTCTATATTCAGGAGAATTTGCCCTTGCAAACCAAGCATTAGCTGTAATTGTAGAGATTCCACTACAGAAACTGGAGGGGTTTAAGTAAACTCATGGAACTGCTTTGTTCCTGCACTATCAGTAAATGGTAGCAAGTGTTACAATATGCTATGTAGAGCTAATCTAGTTTTATACACCATCTTTAGAGTATCTTTTCTGTTTTACTCAGCAGTGTATTAAAATGAGATACAAGCCTTAATTGGATTTTTTTCCATGCAGTTCTCAGGCTCTTCTAGTATGAAAGTATGTTGTTAATTGAGTTAACCTTTATATTGTTGATGCTTTAAACTCAAACTCCTTTTACTCATAAGCCTTAAATCTCTTCTAAGTTTAAGCCTTTGAACAGAACAGGTTAGATTTATTTTTTTTACAAAACAACCTTTAAGTAATCCTGGGTTCAACCTACTGGGAATGTTGAACCAATGGAGCACAAGTAAAATTTGGATTCCCTTTTTTTTGTTAGGCTGAAAGTGAATTTAGGAATGAGATCTTAGGCACAAATAAATAACCCAAGGCAGATATTCTACTTCCACACTGTCTTATTTTGGAATTCAACACTATGCCTGAAAATTCTGTGGCCCTGAATTCTCCTTCAGTATTGAACATGTCAAATCTTGTGAAGACACACAAAAAAAGGCAAGACATGAGTTTCTGTCTCTGTTTTCATAGGAACTTTCAAGGCTATAAAAGAGAAGACAGAAAGTCATAAACTAAGGTCTTTCACTCCCAAGTTGCTTTCTCTCATGATGATGTCTTTTTAAAACACAGAATCGCAGAATCTCAGGGGCTGGAAGGGACCTCGAAAGCTCATCCAGTCCAACCCTTCTGCCAGAGCAGGACCCCCTAGAGTAGGTCACACAGGAACTCATCCAGGTGAGTTTGGAATGTCTCCAGAGAAGGAGACTCCACAACCCATCTAGGCAGCCCATTCCGATGCTCCCTCCTGAACAGTGAAGAATTCTTCCTTTTGTTTCTTTGGAACCTCTTATGTTCCAGTTTGTACCCATTGCCCTTGTCTCATCATTGGCCATCATCAAGAACAGCCTGGTTCCATCCTCCTGACACCCACCCTTTGTGTATTTGTAAACGTTGCTGAGGTCACCCCTCAGTCTCCTCTTCTTCAAGAGGGGTTTTTTGTTGTCTTCCTGACCAAGAATTTGGGTTTCCTTTGAGATACAGTGGATAATAAAAATAGAGTTGTTCTGCAAAAAAGAGAGGGCTGGAGTCTTGGTAGTTGGTACCTGCCTGGCAAAATTTGATTATGATCTGAATTTGGAGAAAAGACTGCAGATTTTGAGTAATCTGGGTCTAAACACTCTTAATTTGCCTTCCATGTCCAATTTGCCTTTACTGATATTCCTTTAAGTTCTTTTGGGTCTGTAGATAGTTGAGTATTCAGCACTATTTCTGCTCACCAACCTTCTCTTCTGTGAATTATAAATGAAAACTCTGTTATACCTTAGAGAGGACTCTACTTCAGCACACAAAGAAAATATTTTACTAAAGCTGTTCGCTAGAGCCATGGGAAGAATAAATTTGCCACCCCCCTCTGGATTTTAATAAATCCAATTCATTCATCTCATCTGGTGTTTTACATTCAGTATTATCACTGTAATACCTGCAATTTCAGCTTAATACATTTTACAACTTCCTAATTTTGCCATTTTATCTGACATGAAAGAAGCATTAAAATTTTTATATAGTATTGATTTAAAAATTGTGGGTAGATTCACTATCTGCCTGTTAAAGCACCATTTTCTGTAGACCTTTTCATTGTCACTCAGTGGACAAGAGATGATAATCTGCTTATATCCAAAGAAATGTCAGAGAATCACAGAGTCTTAAGGGTTGGAAGGGACCTCGAAATATCTTCTAGTCCAATCCCCCTGCCAGAGCAGGACCAGCTGGAGTAGGTCACACAGGAACTTGTCCAGGTGTGTTTTGAATGTCTGCAGAGAAAGAGACTCCACAACCCATCTGGGCAGCCCCTTCCAGTGCTCTCTCATCTTCACAGGGAAGAAGTTCTTCCTTGTGTTTCTTTGGAAACTCTTATGTCTTCTCAAGTTTTGTTAGCAGCAGGTACAATTTACTATATTAACCACACTTCATCTATCTTTCCCTCTCATCTAAAGATGAGCAAAGAAAAATTAAAGTTGATCTCAACAGAATAAACAGAGCTTATGTGAACAGTAATCTACTCTGCAGTCACAAGAGCTTTGTTTCAAGGAGTGATCCATGACCATCTTTGGCCTTGTTACTGAAGTATGGTAAAATCCTGTTGCTATAGTTAGAACGTGTCACCATCTCTTGAAATGATCAGTTTCTGGTACCTCATCCATATGTATGTTACCTGTGTACAGAGTGTTCCAAGTGCTGGCACATTGGAAATTTTTCAGGCTAAACAAGTTCTTGCTGAGCTAGTGTTGTAACTCAGAAGGTAAAGATAATCCCTTTTGGGATAGGGTTACCAAATCATGGAATCTTTCAGGTAGGAAAAGAACTTTAAGGTCATTGAGTCCAACTGCTAACCCAGCACTGCTGCAGCCACCACTAAACCATGTCTTTCAGTGCCAAAGCTGCATGGCTTTTAAATACCTCCAGGCATGGGAACTCCACCACTTTCCCAGACAGCCTGTGTTAGGGCTTGAACTTCGAGATACCCTGAGATCACCGTAAAGTCTGAAAATCACTTTGGATTGTTTACTGTGGTAATGTCTAAGAAGTGAACTCTAAAAATAGAACTCTAATAGGTTAGTTCCATACAAGCATTATGATAAGAAAGCAGAAAATTTTAATCACAGAGTCACAGAATGGGTTAGAAGGGTTGGAAGGGACCTCAAAAGATCATCCAGTCCAATCCCTCTGCCAGAGGAGGACCACCTAGAAAAGGTCACACAGGAACTCGTCCAAGTGTGTTTTGAATGTCTCCAGAGAAGGAGACTCCACAACAAAGTGGGTTTATGTAGGATGGCATGGGCTGTGCAGAAGGTGAAGGAAAAAAATTAGACAAAGGTGACTTGGTTACAAGAATGGAAAAAAATAGATGGGCTTATGTGGAGACTTGCTGAGGTGGAAACTTGAAGGGGAGAGAGGACTGGATTTAGAATTAGAATTTAGAATAGGGCAGTGAAATTCCAGTCATCACTGTAAGAAGTTTTAAGACTAGTTTGAAATTGAGATATTTGTCTGAATGCTCTGCTTGCATGGGGTGATGTATTTCCTTAAAACAGGTCTTCCAGAGGACAGAGATCACATGTAGCCTGGATCTCTCAGAATGTAAACTGCTATATGCCACATCATCCAGTGTCATAAATTCAGAATGCCTCAGGAAATATATACTTCCGTTTTCCTTTTGCAAATTCGTGTGTGTTTAGCTTCCCTCTCTTAACGAGGAGAGTTGAGATAGGTCAGTCATGTGGTTTAGACCAAAAATCACTATTTCGGGTGCTTCATTTATTTGTTTCTCAGTCTTTGTACAATTTTACTACTCTTGTTGTTGATCCTCTGGCAATCAAGAGTTGCTGCAGTAGTCCTCATGATTGCTTCTGCCAAATGGATAATATTTCAGCACCAAGAGTTAGGAGTGTGGTTAGTCAGCTCTCTGAAGACTCGCTCTACCAGTTAGGCTTAGTTCACAGCAATTAACTGCCTTTGTAAGTATTCAGCCTCTCTGCTTGCACTATGGATTTCACCTGAATGTCCAATTTAAAGTGTTTTTTCATTTCCTCTGCAGGTGGATTTTAGTTCATTGTACATGCTCCTACAATGAGAGTATATTGTCCAGGTCTGATTCAGAAAACATGTAGCACATGGAGTATCACGCTAAGAATAAATCCTCTTTCACCAGTGCTTATTTTGTTCATACTGCTATACTTCTTTGACTACATGTCATCCAACTGACTCATGTTGAGTCATACCAGGTTCTGGACAAAGTGAGCTCAAGTATGTTTATGAAAAAAGCTGTAGGTAAGATTTGGAAGATCTGTTTTACTCCTAGTGCAGAAAATCTGATGCTGCAACACAAGAATTTCTCCAGGGCGACTTACCTGAAAATGTGGGAGTGAGTTACATGCTGCTGTAAGTAGAGACTCTTTCAAATGTTTGAAATTTAGCTTTCAATTATAATAGAAATGCTGGAAAATATATTAACTTTATGGCCAAATGTGTTTCCACAATTTGTCATTACAAAGATTTGTGCAGCATTTTCACCTGTTTATGTGGATTGATAAACACAGGATTTTACTGGGCACATTTTTACTAGACTCATGATGATAATCCCTAGCATTTTCATTTAGCCAGAAGTGTGGAAATGTCTGGAAGTAAGGAAGCTGCTCTGGGAAAACATGGTGGCAGAAGCTGAAAGGCACCAGAAGATTGGACTGGAGACACCAAGTGATAAGGCAGCTCTGATCAGCTGGAAGGTTCTCCAGTGCCTACGTAAATTGGTCCAGTGAAGTTCTTCATATTCTTTTAAAAGCATAAGCAAGTTTTTCATTCAAGCTATGAGAGTGTGAAATTAAATACAGAGGCTGTTTTACTACAGTTAACTGTAGCCTACCTTAAGGCTGTTATTGTTCCTGACACATCAAAGTAATGCTGTTTATTGAACACTATCAGAGAGAGCTTTATCCAAATATTCACATCTATGCATAGAAGAAAATGTTACATGATACAGGACTTTTTGTTTTCAAGATCCATCTGCTGCTTAGTAAGACACAAAGTTGTCCTCAGTTGAGCATCTGTGTAGTCTGTTCAGTAGTTTCCCATTTGTGAGCTGTTGGTAAAATTTGTGGCTGCATTTTCATTTTTAGTGAAATATTAAAAGCTTAATCCCTTTAAATGTGCTGTAATTCAATCAATATTCTAAGAATTTGCTTGAGCAGTTTTTATTTTACTGTAAATGAACTTCTGCAGCTCCAGAAATGCAATGCTAAAGCACTTGTATCTTAATTCTCCAGCTTGCCTTTCATCTACTGCTTAATTCACCCTTTTCTTCCCCCATTTCCTCTCTTTTCACCTGGTAGGTTTTCATTTATAATGCCATACTAAGATCAGTTCAACCTTATCCTCATAGCTGTTAGTTTATAACTTTGGAGACTAGGAGATAACTCGTAGGTAAATGACATCCCAAGCAAATGCTACTCAGGTCTTATTTACTTTATTTTATAGCTCTTTGCTTCTTGTTTTGTCCCCAAAACTAAAGGAAGGCTACTTTGGTATAACTCTTGAAAACTGCTACCTGGAGGAAATAATTTTTCAAACTTCTGAGTGATTTAGTTAGAAACCCAAATTTAGGTGCAGCATCGTGAACATATGTTATGTTTCCTTTGAATGCAGATCCTAATAATGATGTTGTATTGCTGTTATAAATCTTCCTCTCAAACAATAACAAATGGCCAACCTCAAAATATCATTCTCATGTCATAGTCCCAACCAAATGAGCTTGTAAACAGTCACTGAGGGTAAAAACAATGTCTTCTTCAGAAGAGTAGTTTGTGAGAGAGGAGGCAGGCTCTCCATATCGTGGTGACTGGAACAGGTACCCCAGAATGTTAATGGTGCTTTTGATGCCTTAAAGGAGTTATATCTGGTCATCTTTTGTCATGTGTAGATTTCCTCTTCAGGAGCCAACAATGTGCCCTCGTGGCCAAGAAGGCCAATGGCAATGTGGGATGCATCAAGAAGAGTGTGGGCAGCAGGTTGAGGGAAGTTCTGCTCCCTCTCTACCCTGCCTTGGTGAGGCCTCATCTGGAGTCCTGTGTCCAGTTCTGGGCTCCTCAGCTCAAGAGGGACAGGGAAGTGCTGGAGAGAGTCCAGCACAGGGCCACCAAGATGATCAGGGGACTGGAGCATCTTTCATATGAGGAAAGGCTGCGGGAACTGGGGCTGTTTAGTCTGGAGAAGAGGAGACTGAGGGGGGATCTCATTAATATTGACCAATATCTAAGTGGTGGTTGTCAGGAGATTGGAGCAGCACTTCTTTCTGTTGTGTCCAGTGATAGGACAAGGAGTAATGGAAAAAAACCTGGAACACAGAAAGTTTATAAGGAAAAAGTGTTTCAGTGTTGAGGTGAGGGAGCCCTGGCACAGGCTGCCCAGGGAGGGTGTGGAGCCTCCTTCTCTGGAGATTTTCAAGAGCCACCTGGACACGTTCCCGTGTGACCTGATCTAGGTGGACCCGCTTTAGCAAGAGAGTTGGACAAGATGATCTCTAACGATCCCTTCCAACCCTACCATTCGGTGATTCTGTGATACCTTGTCTAGAGCCAAATACCAATAATCTCTTTAAAGGTATGAAAGATGTGGACAAGAAATATAATTCAGGCTCTTTCTTCTCTTTGGAGCATCTTCTTCTGATCCCTAAAATGTAATTCTTACATTGTGAAATGATCAATTCAAAATGGAATGACTAAAAATTTGATGCTGAGTTTGATTTCAACCTCTTACTAAGATTTTGCTTAAATATCCTGCATGTGCTGATCTCTACTTGACAAATGTTTGATGGAAATATTTTGAAAGTCCATAATTTTTTTCACTTCAATATTTTTCTGTGGTCTTTTAACCACAGAGACCTAGTGCATTGATAAATAATGAAGAATAACATTTCTGAAGGCAGCTGTATGCAGAACTTTCTTAGCAGCATATCCTTGATTAATAATGTTGCCTGGTTTTATTCCATTGTTTAGCAAATATATAGATCAGTTCTTTTTCTCTCAAGTTGAGAATAAATCAGTCTGCAAGCAAATTCAGTTTCTTAATGTTGCAAATAACTTTCTTCTTGGCATGTTTTTGATGTCTCCACAACAGGCACAGGTCATAGTTGTACTTGGAGGTTTCTTCTGTTTTTTGGGTGACTAGCTAAAGGAGTTAAAGAGCATCTTGATAAAAAAGGAGAATCTTTAGGCTGCAGATCCTCTATTTAGCTGAAAGTGGCATTCTTAATAGCTGCCTTACCCGGTAGTATGAGAAAGAAAATGAAGTTCAGTAATTTATCACTGTAGGGACTTCAAAAGAGTATGTCAAGTGTGGTAGAAATTTGAAACACAGAATGTGATAGCTGTAATTGAAGCCAAGCCATTTTTGAAAGGGCACATCAGAATCTACCAACTTCATTTCACCTGGGGAAGCGACTGGATAATCATCACAGCAAGCTCTACATTTACTGCTTGTAGGGTAAAGTGAGTTTTAAATGTCAGAGTTTGAGATTCTTTAGCAAGATGATTCACACTAATTTTGAGGGATTGCTTAAGAGAATCCCAATTGTATTTATTTATTTGTTTAAGGTTTTCTATGCTACTAATGAAAACAGTCAAAATACCAAGATTTAATGCAGGTTTATATCATAGAATCATAGAATGGTAGGGGTTGGAAGGGACCTTTAGAGATCATGTAGTCCAACTCCCTGCAGAAGCAGGGTCACCTAGATCAGGTCACATAGGAACATGTCCAGGCGGGTCTTGAAGACCTCCAAGGAAGGAGCCTCCACAACCCCTCTGGGCAGCCTGTGCCAGGGCTCCCTCACCTCAACAGTGAAAGAGTTTTTTCTTATGTTTAAGTGGAACTTTTTGTGTTCCAACTTCATCCCATCACCCTTTGTCATGTTGCTAGCTACTATAGAAAAAAAGGGATGTCCCATCCTCCTGAGACCCACCCTTTAGATAATAAGATCCCCCCTCAGTCTCCTCTTCTCCAGACTAAACAGCCCCAGTTCCTTCAGCCTTTCCTCCTATGAAAGATGCTCCAATCCCCTGATCATCTTGGTGGCCCTGCAATGGACTCTCTCCAGCAGTTCCCTGTCCCTCTTGAGCTGAGGAGCCCAGAACTGGACACAGGACTCCAGATGAGGCCTCACCAGGACAGAGTAGAGAGGGAGAAGAACCTCCCTTGACCTGCTGCCCACACTCTTCTTGATCCAATCACAGGATGCCATTGGCTTCTTGGCCACGAGGGCACATCGCTGGCTCATATTTAGCTTATTATCAATCAGGACTCCCAGGTCTGTCTCTGCAGAGCTGATCTTTAGCAGTTTGACCCCCAGCCTATCCTGGTGCAGGGATTTGTTCCTTCCCAGCTGCAGGACTCTGCCCTTGTCCTTGTAGAACCTCAGCAGCTTCCTCTCTGCCCAACTCTCAAGCCAGTCGAGATCCCACTGAATGGCAGCACAGCCTCTGGGGAATCAGCCAGTCCTCCTAGTTTGGTGCCATCAGGGAACTTGCTAAGGGTACACTCTGTCCCCTCACCCAGGTGGTTGATGAAGATGTTGAACAAGACTGGCCCCAGAACCCATCCCTGTGGAACTCCACTGGCCACAGGCCTCCAACTCGACTCTGTGCCATTGATCACCCCCCTCTGGGCTCTGTCATTCAGCAGCTCTCCATCCACCTCACTGTCCACTCATCCAATCCACACTGCCTGAGCTTTCTGATGAAGATGTAATGGGAGACAGTGTCAAACACCTTGCTGAAGTCAAGGTAGATGACATCTGCTGCTCTCTTTATATATATATATGTATATGATATATATATCTTAATATAGTCCTAAGAATAACAGAACTTTGTCAAAATCTGGCTCTTTGTTAGGCTGCTTAGGAGAGGTTTGGCTTTAAAAGTCTTAAATTTCCAGGAAATGAAAACTATCTGAAATTTTCAGAAGTAAGGGAGAGGAAAATGCTAGTGTAAAAGGAAAAAAGTGAGACTTAAATAAATAAACACAATTTTTTAGTATTGGGTTATATGTGAAATAGATCCAAGTTATAACTCTCATTTTGTTGGCCATTTTATGACTTTATTTTCTGTGCATTTTCAGTGAACTGCTGTTCTCACTGTATGTTGCAGTGATTGATGCTGTGAGGGAGGAAAAACAGTTAAAAAACCTGTCTTGTAGGCTGAAGGGAAAGTGCAGGAATTTGGAGATGCTGATCAAAGACTGTAATTTCTTAGCTATTTCTCTATGTTTGGTTTAGACCCGACACTGTAGATGTAAACTTAGAGTAAATTAAATTTCTGATGTTACTGTGTTTTAAATGGAATAAAAATCTTGTTCTCTGGTGGTAGAAGATCTGCAGAAAAGTACTGTGACTGTTACTGTGGAAAAATTAATCCTCTGCACTAGTCCCTTTTGTTTGTGCCTAGAATATTTGCTATGCCCCTTGCCTTGGAGACCTGGAGTTTAATGATGTATCAGTGCAAATATCATTGTTAAATGACCTGGATGTGCATCAACTCTCTGTTGCCATTAAGTGTGGTGCATGTCATATATCATTCTCTGTGATGATATTTGTAAAAGTGGCGAACTCAAGGTGACTGTCCAATTTTAAACCTGTGACTCTTAAAGCTTGTTCCTGATTTAGATGAAATACGTTTGAGCAAGAGGAAAAGACAAGAAGCAATTAAAATGCATTTTGAAAAAATGAAGTGATTCTCAGGAGCAAGGAGGCTTCTGCATTACTTCATGGAGGTAGCTTATATACATTTTGTTAAGTTTCTTTTCAGTTGTATCTTTGCATAAAATGACTAGGAAACTGAGCTGTGCTTTTCAGCTGTTGTAGAAGTAGCTGTATTAGGATGAAGTCAACCTGTAACTCCGTTCATTTTTTTTGTTAGGAACTGTGCAAGTGCAAGTAATAGACAATTTTATGACTGTTGCTGTGTCTTGGTTTAGGCCCATCCAGGGACAAGAGACCATACTTAGACTTCAGTACCACAGACTTCAGAACTCCCAAAGGACAGGGAGGACTTAATTGCTGCTTATGGTCCTGGACAAAACAGACCAGACTACTCAGCTTGGGCAAGAAAAAGAGACTTAATGTAATCTGCCTCAAAATAAAACATAACAAACAGAAAGATCCAACAGAAAAATAACACAGAGTAGGGCAAATGATGGAAGTGCAACCAGCTCTTTAAGATCACCTTTCCCCCATTCCTTCTCTCTTCCCAGGCCCAGGGTATCATTACCTGCTCCCCTGTATAAGCAGTGCTGGGGGCAGGGAATGGGGGATGCAGTCAGTCCTTTCCTGATATCTCTTGCTGCTTAGCACACTCCTGAGAAGTTCTCCTCCAGTTTGGTGTCATCAGCAAACTTACTGAGAAACGTTATCCAGATGCTGTGCATTTATTCTTGCAGCCTTGGTGGAAAACATAGAATCATAGACTGGTAGGGGTTGGAAGGGACCTTTAGAGATCATCAAATCCAACATCCTTGCAGAAGCAGGTTCACCTAGATCAAGTCTCATAGGAACATGTCCAGGCGGGTCTTGAAGACCTCCAAGGAAGGAGACTCCACAACCCCTCTGGGCAGCCTGTGCCAGGGCTCCCTCACCTCACACTGAAAGAGTTTTTTCTTATGTTTAAATGGAACTTTTTGTGTTCCAGCTTCATCCCATCACCCCTTGTCCTGTTGCTAGCTACTATAGAAAAAAGGGATGTCCCAACCTCCTGACACCCACCCTTTAGATATTTATAAATGTTAATAAGATCTCCCCTCAGTCTCCTCTTCTCCAGACTAAACAGATCCATCTAGTCTGATCTTGATAATCTTATCTCAAAAGTTTCAGCATCTAGCCAAGAATTCTGTGTTGAAACATGGAAATCATCCAATTTTATGAGAATATTTTTGTGGCAAGAGCTCCCTACACCCTTAGGACAGTCACTGTAACGTTGGCATACCCCTGCCATTCAAGAGTGCATTTTACCATTCGCTTTAAGTCGTCCAATTTCAGGTTCCACTGGGTTTTGAAGCATGTAAAGGGCCTCTTGTATATGTATCTTTTCTCTTCTTACAGTAAGTGAGATCATGTGAGACCAATTATTTTTAGAGTTTTATTCTGAAGTTTTTCTGTGTGCCAGAGATGTCAAATTCAGAAGGAAGGACACTGCTCCCTTTTCAGCACTGTTACACAGCTCAGTGGTGATTTCTCCAAAAGTGCTGGTTTTCCCTTTCAGACTGTAAAGTTTTAAAGTTTTACAGATTATAATTAACATCATTTTTAACGTTGCAGTTGTGAAACTAACCTTTTGGGTTTCCGTCAAGGCAATACTGTCTTGCCATTATAGTGCATAACTTCACCCAGGTACTGTTTCTACTACGAAAAGTCTTTCATATGAGGAAAGGCTGCAGGAACTGGGGCTGTTTAGTCTGGAGAAGAGGAGACTGAGGGGAGATCTTATTAACATTTATAAATATCTAAAGGGTGGGTGTCAGGAGGTTGGGACATCCCTTTTTTCTATAGTATCTAGCAACAGGACGAGGGGTGATGGGATGAAGCTGGAACACAAAAAGTTCCACTTAAACATAAGAAAAAACTCTTTCAGTGTGAAGTGAGGGAGCCCTGGCACAGGCTGCCCAGAGGGGTTGTGGAGTCTCCTTCCTTGGAGATCTTCAAGACCCACCTGGACATGTTTCTATGTGACCTGATCTAGGTGAACCTGCTTCTGCAGAGGGATTGGACTAGATGATCTCTAAAGGTCCCTTCCAACCCCTACCATTCTATGATTCTATGAAAAGACTAAAATAGTTTGAATTGTTTTTTATCTGTGGTATCCAAGTGTCAGTTATCATTTCTTGGTCTAGATGGGACTAAAGGAAATGGCCTCAAGTTGTGCCAGGGGAAGTTTACATTAGATTTCTAACTGAAAAGTTAATAAAAGCAATAATAATTGTATTAGTGTGTTCTGTGCCATTTAGGTGTGTGGGTATTGGTCAGAGTGCTTATTGTTCAGCTTAAATCAGTAGAGGAAAAGAAAAACTGTCCCCAAATTGGAACAGTTATAACCCTTTATTTATCTGAATAATAACTTTGACTATGATCTCGGTGGAGGAAAAAAAGCAAAAACCACACAGACCAAAAGCCCTAATGCTCAGCTGTCAGTCTAGTGGCTTATCTTACCTCTTTTGGCATTTGAATTTAAAAGCATGATAATGTGTATGTGGGCTTTTTCTCTTCATATACTATGTACAGGGAACATTGTTTCCCCCTGAAAATTAGAGGTGATGTCATAGCTATGTGCAAAATAAGACATGGCACCTCTCTGCAGTGTGGAGTGCCAGGCTTAGTCCTACTGCAGTGTGCAGTGCCAAGCTTAGTCCTACTTAGACTTGCATGTCCATCCTACTAGGCTCTCCCAATTGAGTGTGTTGAATCTCTCCTGGAATGATAAGGCATAAGATATTTATATTCCAAGAACAAACTTCCAGGAGATACTGACTGAAAGAAAAAGGGAGGAAGAATCTGGATATCAACTTCATAATTTTGCTATGGGAGGAAAAATACATTGTGTTCTGGACAGAATTTACAGATGCTTCTCTAATCTCTCTTATCATCATAGCCAGCTCATTCCAGGGAGGGATACATGGGGAATTGATAGCAGGACAACTTGACAGCAGTAACCCAAAATATCTCCATAATAGGGAAGAGCTGTCATAATTGCTACTGTCCAATGACAGAAGAAACGGCCCAGATCAGTTCTGATACCTGGAGGGTGTCTCCCATGCACAAGGAACATACAGAGAGCAAGGGCCATGTCAGGGATGTGGAAGCATCTCCTTCCACTTCTATATCTACACGTTTCTATTTGGTATTGCAGACTTGCATACTGCTGTGTTATCCTTTCACGTAGTATTTTCCTCCTTCATAACACCAGCATGTGTTTAGCCATTGCTGGAATTTTCTTTGCTATGTGAATTAATATTTCTGTTGCCAAGTGTTTGAAGCTTTTCTGCCATTTGGTGGTTGGTTTTGGTTTTGGTTTTTTTTCCTCATCTCTCATAGTATTTTCTATTAACTGAAGTGCTTTGCCATGTACAAAACCCTGGAGTTCTTTTTCAGGAGTCTTGCCATCTGTTGAGTACCTTGTCCTAGCCTAATGTGTGAAAGTTAGTAAGACTCAGCTCATATTCTCTTTTCCCCATTGGTTCAGCTTTCAGGCTTGCCATCTTACAGAGAAAGAACACCAAACGATGTGAGCATTTGGCTTTTTAAGGATAAGCAGGAGAAAATCAAACGGGAATGGAATTTGGTCTGTAATTGAGGCTCTGGTGCATTTTCACTTTGCATCTTAATTTTCATCTCCTTTTCTTGAGTCAACAAAATCTCCCTATTTCAAAATACTCAAGGTGTCTAAGTTCTAGACTGGGCCTTATAGTTTCATTCTTCTCTTGTATTTGGATATACTCAAATGTGAATTAGTTAAGATTCACCAAAATAGTGGATGTGCTTAAATTTCATAGAATCCTAGAATGGTGGGGGAAAGGACCTTTAGAGATCATCTAGTCCAAACCCTCCTGCTCAAGCAGGTCCATGTAGGTCAGGTTGCATAGGAACATGTCCAGGCGAGTCTTGAAGACCTCCAAGGAAGGAGACTCCACACCCTCCCTGAGCAGCCTGTGCCAGGGCTCCCTCACCTCACACTGAAAGAGTTTTTTCTGATGTTTAAATGGAACTTTTTGTGTTCCAGCTTCATCCCATCACCCCTCGTCCTGTTGCTAGATACTATAGGAAAAACGGATGTCCCAACCTCCTGACACCCACCCTTTAGATGTTTATAAATGTTAATGAGATCTCCCCTCAGTCTCCTCTTCTCCAGACTAAACAGCCCCAGGTCCCGCAGCCTTTCCTCATATGAAAGATGCTCCAGTCCCCTGATCATCTTGGTGGTCCTGCACTGGACTCTCTCCAGCACTTCCCTGTCCCTCTTGAGCTGAGGAGCCCAGAACTGGACACAGGACTCCAGATGAGGCCTCACCAGGGCAGAGTAGAGGGGGAGAAGAACCTCCCTTGACCTGCTGCCCACACTCTTCTTGATGCCCCCAGGATGCCATTGGCCTTCTTGGCCATGAGGGCACATTGCTGGCTCATGTTCAGTTTATTATTGAGCAGCACTCCCAGATCTCTCTGCAGAGTTTTCCTCCAGCAGGTCAATCCCCAGCCTCTACTGATGCATTAAGTCTTAAAAGTTTTGAATTTCCTTTAAACCCCAAAAACTAGGGAAGTTCACTTCTTTGCAGTCTTCAGACAGACATTAATACTCAATATTTTCTTTATAGAAAGGAGTTTTTTGTTCCTCCAAATGGTTTGACACTAATATAAAGTCTCTGAGCTGGTGAGTGTAATATGTTCTTATCAGGCTTATGTCCCTTCAAAAAAGGACCATAAAGTAAAAACTTCAGTCTTCTTATTGAAAGAAGATTTAATTGACTTCAGAGTCAGGAATCTGCATATATCAGACAAGAGAGGGAACTGCTTGGTTGCTGTTCAGTATGCTTTTCTTGACAGATAGTCTGAAATGTATAGAAGTGGAACTTACTTTTGGAAATTGAAACCTTTGGGTCAGAGGATTAGGAAAACAATGGAAAATGCCCTTAGTAATCTTTCCAAGACAAGAAAAGCTTTTTTGAACAAGTTGAATGAAAAACCTCAGAATGCTGTGAAATGAGGATCTGTTAATCCTTTGTGCTGTAATGGTGAAGGTCTCCACTACAGTAAAACAATTCATTAAAATTTTGGGAGCCAGGCTGAAGTGTTAGCCTTGGCCTAACCCAAACCAGTGTGATGGCTTGGTGCATGAGAATCTTGCAGTGTTGCATCTCAACACAATTCTGCAGTTTCTCCTGCTGTGTTCCTC
Source organism: Colius striatus (assembly GCF_028858725.1). Classification (NCBI taxonomy): domain Eukaryota; kingdom Metazoa; phylum Chordata; class Aves; order Coliiformes; family Coliidae; genus Colius; species Colius striatus. The sequence goes on along the minus strand of NC_084762.1, from coordinate 93,104,838 downwards.
CATGAAAGTAAGGTAGGTTTTTTTTTTGATCATTTACTTCCTATGCTTTTATTCCTTCGCATTGTCATGGCCACATCCAAAACTGCTGAGGGAACTGGCTGATGTGATTGCTAAGCCTCTCTCCATCATTTTTGAACAACCATGGAGGACAGGTGAGGTGCCTGAGGACTGGAGAAAGGCCAATGTCATGTCAATCTTCAAAAAGGGCAAGAAGGACGACCCAGGAAACTCCAGGCTGGTCAGCCTCACCTCCATCCCTGGAAAAGTGATGATAACTGAATGTTATCACTGAACATATGAAGGGTAAGATGGTTATCAGGGGGAGTCAACATGGCTTCACCAAGGGGAAATCCTGTTTGACCAACCTGATATCCTGCTATGAGTGCACAACCAGCTGGCTAGATGAGGGGAGAGCAGTGGATGTCATCTACTTTGACATCAGCAAGGCTTTTGACACTGTCTCCCACAACATCCTCATCAGAAAGCTCAGGCAGTGTGGCTTGGATGAGTGGACAGTGAGGTGTATGGAGAGCTGCTGAGTGACAGAGCCCAGAGGGTGGTGATCAATGGCACAGAGTCGAGTTGGAGGCCTGTGGCCAGTGGAGTTCCACAGGGATGGTTTCTGGGGCCAGTCTTGTTCAACATCTTCATCAAGGACCTGGATGAGGGGACAGAGTGTACCCTCAGCAAGTTCGCTGATGACACCAAACTGGGAGGACTGGCTGATTCCCCAGAGGCTGTGCTGCCATTCAGTGGGATCTCAACTGGCTGCAGAGTTGGGCAGAGAGGAAGCTGCTGAGGTTCAACAAGGAGAAGTGCAGAGTCCTGCAGCTGGGAAGGAACAAATCCCTGCACCAGGACAGGCTGGGGATTGACCTGCTGGAGAGCAGCTCCAGGAGAGGGGCCTGGGAGTCCTGGTTGATAATAAACTAAATAGAAGGGTTGGGCTGGATGATCTCTGAAGGTCCCTTCCAACCCCTGTCATTCTGTGATTCTGCTTTTTTGGAGTGGTTTATTTGTCTGATCATTAAATAAACCATGTATCATATGGTATAAACAGAGTTTTCATACTTGATTCTCTTTAAGAGAAGCTTGCTGGTTTATATGTTATTGCTCTTTTATGAATTAGAGTTAGATAAGCGTTACCCCTCAACTCTGCTCCTCTGCTCTGGTGAGACCCCACCTGCAGTGCTGCATCCAGCTCTGGAATCCTCAGAAAAGGAAAGACACAGACCTGTTGGAGTGGGTCTAGAGGAGGCCACAGAGAACTGCTGAAGCACCTCTGCTGTGGAGAGAGGCTGAGAGAGTTGAGGCTGTTTAGCCTGGAGAAGAGAAGGCTTAAGGAGAGATCTTGTTGCAACCTTTCAGTACTTAAAAGGGGCTTATAAGACGGATAGGAACAAATGTTTTAGGTGAGCCTGTTGAGATAGGCCAAGGGGTAATCATTTTAAACTAAAGCAGGGTAAATTCAGACTAGGTAAAAGGCAGAAATCTTTTAGAATTATGTGTGATGAAACATTGGAACACGTTGTCTAGAGAGGTTGTGGGTTCCTCATCCCTGGAAGTATTTTAAGGACAGATTGGACAAGGCTTTGAGCAACCTGGTCTGATTTAAAATGGTCATTGTGGAGGGATTGGACTAGATGACTTTGAAAGTTTCTTTCCAACCCAAACCAGTCCAAGAATCTATGATAATAGCAACAGATTTTAAAAAGAGATTTGCCTGTTTTCCTCTGTGTAATTGGAAATGCATTTCCTTGCAGTTTTATCTGTGGGTTTTGTTCAGAGCTCTGTTTGATTCAAAAGCCATTAAATAGAAAATTGACAGTACAATTGGAGTTACCCTGCAGGTTTCTCTACAGCATTTACACTTGGGGAGTAGGTTTGGATCTGGAGTGGCTGTCTATAGTTGTGGAGAATACAAAATGTGGATTTTCAATATAGGGTGTGAGGACCACTTAGCTTCTGGGAGCTGAGATTTATCTGAGGGAATTCTGAACTGAAAGGAATATAGATTGAAATCTACCATTAAATGAATTTTAAGGTGGAGAGATGAGGGATATCTTTGTATCTTTAACAGATACTGTTGTTATCCTCTGTTTTGTAATATTTTTAAATATTGGAGTTGCTTTTTTTCAATAACAGAAACAGGCACCAAAATTGACAAGACAGGATGAATAAGAAAGGATTTTCTGGTTACTGTTACATTAAATTGGGTTATACCTTAAGTTTTCTACTGTATTTAACTCCTAGGCATCTATGGTTGATTATTTTAATAAGGCTTTATATATCATGAAACAAAAATGCACCTTTGTCATTGGACCAACAGCATTAGAATGATGCTTCTCATCTACTCAATGTAGTCAGTTCAGGTACTGTTTTCTTTAGCAAGATTAACTCAGTAGTAATCAATTAAGTGAGAATAACTATGAATGCAAAGAAAATAAACAAGGAAAACATTGAAATTTGGACATTACTTCTCTTTTCTGTTATATCCCATGGCAGTGTCTAAATTCAGAGAATATCTATGATCACTGCTATTATTTTTTCTCTGTTTTGTCTCTCTCTTTCAGAAATTCCCCCAATTCCCTGCCATGAGCATTTATTCAGGTCTTTCAATGAGTTTGTAATCAGACACTATGACAAATCACTATCCTGCATCTTTAATAAGTATTCAGGGCAAGAAGTTAAGAGTAGTACAATGTCATAAAAAGAACCTTCTACAGCTACAGATTTTAATCTGTAGTATTAAAAATTTATTGATCTGCAAATAAAGAGAAATGACACATCATCATTTCCCTCCTCACTTCCTTGGTTGCATAGTTTTGTTTTCTTGCTTCTGGGTAGGTTTTCACTTTTCCTTTACTTGTTCATGTAGTGACTTAGAAGAAGAGGTTATGGCTCTCAAACTTATCATAGAATGGTGGGGGTTGGAAGGGACCTTTAGAAATCATCTAGTCCAACCCCCACTGTTATCACTGTTGTGATAACAATGTCATGTTAATACAGTGTCAATACACTTGTAGATAACTGTCTGTGTCACTGGCCTTTTGAAAGCAATCTTGTTAGAATTGATGTGTGTGTCAGTGCTCGTTCTTGAAAATGGATTGTTGCACCTGTTCTGAAATTAATTCAAGTGAAGATATTCCAGTTGTGTCACTCTTGGCAAGTGTTAAAAGCATTGATCCTACCAAAATTTTGCATGCTAATTGGAAAAAATTCAGACTAACATCACAGCATCCCAGCAACTTATGATGGGATTGGGTTGTTTGTTTGTTTGTGTTGTTTTTTTCTTGATTGGAATCTGAGGCTCCTTTTACAGAAAACTAATTTAAAGTTGAGCCTCTTCATATGTCTTCAAAATTAATTTTCTCCAAATTTCCCCATAAAGTTAATACTTTAATTTGTAATAGCTTTCGATTTTCCATTAATATGTGGCTTAAGATAAAGCTGACTTCTAGTTCCAACAAATCATTAATGTGATAGCTGGGGAAGGCACATGTGAATTAACTCTTCTGTTGGACTTTAAGGTAGCCACAACTGAGAGTTCCTGCTATTTAGAACAAATACAATGTTAAAGGATATCTAAATTCACTGTGTTTTGAATCTTGGAGGTTACATCTCCTACTCGTGATGGAATTTAGAGATAACTCAAGAAAAATGGCTTCTGGGAACTGAAGACATCTGTTATTTCCATGGAATTACACTACAGGCTGGGGGTTGACCTGCTGGAGAGCAGCTCTGCAGAGAAAGACCTGGGAATGCTGGTTGATAATAAACTGATCATGAGCCAGCAATGTGCCCTCATGGCCAAGAAGGCCAAGGACAGCCTGGGATGCATCAAGAAGAGTGTGGGCAGCAGGTCAAGGGAGGTTCTGCTCCCCCTCTACTCTGCCCTGGTGAGGCCTCATCTGGAGTCCTGTGTCCAGTTCTGGGCTCCTCAGCTCAAGAGGGACAGGGAAGTGCTGGAGAGAGGCCAGCACAGGGCCACCAAGATGATCAGGGGAATGGAAAAGGCTGCAGGAAAATATGAGGAAAGGCTGCAGGACCTGGGGCTGTTTAGTCTGGAGAAGAGGAGACTGAGGGAGAATCTCATTAATATTTACAAATATCTAAAGGGTGGGTGTCAGGAGGTTGGGACATCTTTTTCTGTTGTATCTAGCAGCAGGACAAGGGGTGATGGGATGAAGCTGGAGCACAAAAAGTTCCACTTAAATATAAGAAAAACCTATTTCCCTGTTCAGGTGAGGGAGCCCTGGCACAGGCTGCCCAGAGAGGTTGTGGAGGCTCCTTCCTTCAAGGTCTTCAAGACCCACCTGGACATGTTCCTATGCGACCTGATCTAGGTGACCCTGCTTCTGCAGGGGGGTTGGACTAGATGATCTCTAGGAGTCCCTTTCAACCCCTATCAGTCTATGATTCTGTCATATGTTTTTATTTAAGAGAGATATGTGTAATCTCAGCAGGAATTCCTATTATGAATTGAATATTATAAGGAAGGAATTAAGACACGACCTAAACATGAATCCATTGGAAAGGGCAACTTATGTCAGTACAACATGCAAATGTGTCATCTGAGTGATTTGCTTATGTTCTGTTGAAGAAGTTTATTTTTCATTTTATCACCTAGAGCAGTACTTTAAGTAAAATATCATGAGTATATGCACTCACAAAGGAGGTTTGAACAGTAAAATGTTGGGGAAAATTCCAGAAATAAGAGAGATCTTCTTTAGCAGACATATTAAGGCTTCTTTAGAAAGTAATCATTCTATAAGGTGTTAAATAATTGTAATGGAAAAGACATTATGAGTGGAAATTGTAAGTTTTAAGGGTGTTATGAGTTTCTACACTTACTAGGATTTCAATACAGCCTCTGAAAAAAAAAAAACTGAAGAAAATAATTCTAAGCATACAGGAGATGTATTTGAGTAAGTACAGTGTTGAAGTGGGAGTAGAGATATTGGGACCTGCTGATTTCTTGAGGAATATTAGTGGAGGCTGCCCAGTTAGTAAGCTGAGATTGTTGCTTAATGTAGCATTGATGTTCCCTTGCTGTGTCCTTTCCTTTTTGTCATGTGGTGATATGGTATATTCTCTGGAAAATTTTACTCCATTCATTAAATATATGTATCAGTGCTTTTAGTGCTCTAATCCCTACCTGAGATTCTGAACCACATAAACTACAAATGACTTGGAAATTGCAAGTTAAAATTCATTAATTTAGCATGATGGAAAACAATGTTGAACTGATTAATGCCAGTTGAGGTTGCATACAAGTAGGTGGATTTAAAAAAAGAACTATAACTCGTTTATAGAAATGAAACTGAAGATATTTCAGTCTTGATATATATATAGAAAAAAAAGTACTATACTTTCAGCTGTCATTTTTGTCAGTTCTTAATTTACTTCTTTCTAAACAAGTTTACAAATGTGTTCATTTAAAAATGAAACTTGGCTGCTGTTGTTTCTGTTTAACACCTACTTGAAAATGTGCTACTTCTCAAGATGCTTATTTAGGTGTTGGCTGAAGTCAGGCACATGAATGTGTTTACTTTCAGATTTCTGTTTTGATTTTCTGCCTAACTAGGTCTTCCAGTATTCCTCTAGTTTTAACTTGAATAAAAAGGGATAAAAAGCCAACCACCATTATTTGTTTAGTATGAATTTGGGAAGCAGTTTGTTTCTACTGAGTAATGGACTACACAAGGTTACATATCTATAGATATATATGAGTCTAGAAGGTTTCTTCTTACTTTCTACTGAGAAGTCCTGAGAAGCTGTAAGAATTGTTACACTGTAAGAGTTCTCTGAGCTGAAATTTTACCCTGTGGTTTTGTGTTGAATGTTCTATGAAATGAAAAGCAGTGGTTGGGATGTGGCAGTTGGAAAGAAGCTTTGTGGTAAATTTCTCTTGGTGAGAGGCAATTGCTTGTTACAACAGGACACCAATGCTTTGGTACACGAGTAGATTGGTAGTAAGGGCAGTTGCTTGGAGTAGTTCAACTTGAATCAAGGAGCAGAGGGATTTTGAACAGATTTTTCCCTTGTTATAAAAGTTCACCTTAAGGCTTGACCTGGCTGGCACCTTCTGTTAACTGTTCTTTGTTTGTATGATTTCTGGGGTCAGCAGAAGACTCATTGGCTTAACACAGTCATTTTGGATCAAAAGTCTTATTTTCAGGACCTTAGCCCAACTCAGGGCAGTACTCTCTTAAGAAGCTGCTCTTTCATTTTAGTGAGGGCTGCTCCATGCCATTTTTCATCTAAGAACCTCAAGGTCGAAGTGCTGAATGGGAAAAAAACGAAAAGACATTTTTCAGAGTCTAACAGTGTGGTGTTGTACTTTTGTGATCAACTTTGTACATTTCTCTGCATTTCTGCAGCATTCCTGAGGCATTTTTCACCAGTTCATGAAAACATGTCGAGAAAATATGATGCTAGTTGTATTCTACATCATAATCACTACTAACAGAGAGAAAACCAGGAGTACAAATATGAAGCTATTAGAACTTTCATCTTCTAACTCATTAAGGGAAATCCAATGTTGCATTACTGAGTAATATTATCTGGCTAGGAGCTGCACAGCACAAAGAAGAATGACATCAACCTAAAATACAGTACAAATGTAGAGCTAAGACAAGACAGAAGAATGTAGATAGCTCAGAGAGTACAAGGGAAGATACCAACAGCATCTATTTACCAATTTATTTATGAGGCATCATTTACAGAATCAGATTCACTGAATGGATGAGGTTGGAGGCATCTCTGGAGGTCATCTTGTCCAACTCAAGCAGGGACACCTAGAACCAGTTGTCTAGAACTATGTCCAGAGAGCTTATGAGTATCTCCAAGGATGGAGACTCCACAAGCTCTTTGGGCAACTGTGCCAGGGCTTAGTCACACTCAAGGTAAAAAAGTGTTTCCTGATGTTCAGAGGGAACCTTCTGTGTTTCAGTTTGTACCCATGGCCTCTCCTTCTGCCACTGTGAACCACTGAAAAGAGCCTGTCTCTGTCCTCTTTGCACCCTGCCTTTGGCTATTAATATAAATTAATAAGACCCCATCACATGTATTGTGAAGATGTCAAAGCTTGCAGGCCAAACTGACAATGATGTGGTAACAGGAAAAAGTGGATGAAGTAAAAGAATGAAAATCTCTAATATATGTAGCTAGAGGTTTGTTGAGAGTGTTGTCATGTATGTACAAGCATAGTCACAAAAACATAGTCTACAGCTGTCAAACTGTCAGGAGGTGCTATCCTTTATTGTGCTCACAGTCACATTTTATGGGCAAAGAGAAAGTCCACCTTAAATATCTAAGCCAACAATTTATTAGTACAGTTAATCACAGAATCTCAAGGGTTGGAAGGGACCTCGAAAACTCATCCAGTCCAACCCCTCTGCCAGGGCAGGACCACCTAGAGTAGGTCACACAGAAACTCATCCGGGTGGGTTTGGAGAGAAGGAAATTTATTAGTCCAGATTTAATCCTTACAAAAAGAGTAATAATACAATCAGAATTGTTACACACTGACTGCTTAGCATTAGGAAAGGGAGAGAAACTATACTCACCTTCCAGCTGCTCCTCGAGGTGTGAAGTTGGTCTCTTCTGAGCCCTGGTGAATTCTCAGCTGCTGGTGTCTTTCATTGGGAGAAATATGACATAGATGGTTCCTTCTCTAGGATAGACTTAGGGTCCTTTCTGTATGTTTACTAATGTGTTTTTACACCTTGCTTTTTTTCCATTGCTCCATGATCTATGTAGGGGACATTTTATAACTGATAGATATTATTTTTTCTCATTGTTAGCCTTGATTAAATAGTATTTTTGCCCATCTCTGGATCTGCTTAATCTGACTGTTGTTGAATTATTGACAGCTTTTGAGGTTTCTAATGTCTCTTCTCATGCCATGTTTATACTCCTCTGTGCTGCAACCACCTCTCAAAACAGCCATCATCATGCAACGCCTGTACTTCTTGACACTACATCATCATATTATTTGTATCTCATTCTACATAGAGCAATTGCTTCTTACAACTCTCTGAATAAAACTGTGATTGTACCAACAAAAGTAAACCAACAATCCTGATTGGTTGTACAAGTGGTTGTGACAGCTAAACTCCATAAAACACAATTGCAACCATGTCAAGAGAAGTTCAGAGCAAGCTGAACAAACCTTGATCCTGAGGCCTGGCAGTGCAATGCAACGATTCTGACCCATTGCTACCCATTCTAGTGAACAGAAAATTCTTCTCTGGCACTCTAGAACATTAATTTAAGAGAATAGATGAGTTGAATTGAAGAGTGTGCGCAGCAGGTTGAGAGAAGTTCTACTCCCCCTGTACTCTGCCCTGGTGAGGCCTCATCTGGAGGCCTGTGTCCAGGTCTGGGCTCCTCAGCCCAGAGGGACAGGGAACTTCAGGAGAGAGGCCAGTGCGGGGCCAACAAGATGATTGGGGGACTGGAACATCTTCCTTATGAGGAAAGCCTGTGGGACCTGGGGCTGTTTAGTCTGGAGAAGAGGAGACTGAGGGGGGTTCTCATTAATATTGACAAATATCTAAAGGATGGGTGTCAGGAGATTGGGACAGCACTTTTTTCTGTTGTATCAATTGACAGGAAAGCTGCTATACAGTCTTCCCAGAGCCTTCTCCAGACTGAATAAACACAACTCTCTCTGCTTGTCTGCATAGGAGAAATGTTCTGGCCCTCTGATCATCTTTGTGGCCTCCTCTGGACTCACTCCAACAGCTCCGTGTCCTCTCCTTATTTTGGAGGCCCCAGAGCTGGATGCAGCGCTGCAGGTGGGGTCTCACCTCAGTAGAGTAGAGGGACAGAATCCTCTCCCTCTACCTGCTGTCCACTCCACTTTGGGTGCAGCCCAGTGTATGGCCAAGAAGAAATAAGAGGCAGAAGTCAACTAGTAATTTTTGTTCAATATCAATCTTTAAAAAAGTCTTTTATTAATATAGCAGTTTCTGTCTGAATTGTTTGCACTGTCTTAACTTCCAGTCAGGGAGAACATAAAGGTCAACACCAACGTGAGGAATCTTTCTTCTTTGTTACCATCTTCATCAAAGTGTCAGAACTTTGTTCATCACTTCCATAAATTGTTAGATAAAATTCATAGTGAGCCTGGGAAGTCTGTTGGAGTTTTTCATATGTGAGCACAGTAAACTGATCAATAAATTCTACACTTTATATTCTGATTTATCTCCACTGAATTTCTTTATCTGACACTACGTTTTAAATAACAGCTGTGGTAATTTTAGCAACAGAACTTGAAAATCAAAGTTCAGCAATATTTGTCCTTGCATGGCTGGCTTTTAAAGGCCAAATTCCAGGGGAAGGCAAACAAAAAGCATACCCTTCCATTTATCTCATTCTTGAGATCATATTGTTCATTCCCATCAGTGGAAACTTGGTTATTTTATAGCAATATTCATATGACTTAGGGATAACAGTCCACCGTGTTCCTCGTGTGCTTTTAAGTTTGAAAGAACACACAAGTGGGAAATTTTGAACCATTCCAGTTCATAGAGAATGGTGTTTGTCCTCACCTTCAGGTGAAACCTTAGAGAAGAGGAGGAGGTTAATGTACGGTCATGGATGACGTGAGGTGGTTGGAAGAGCTGAAAACATACCATCTATTTAAAATGTATAAGAGTATAAATAGTCACCAGATGGCACTGTGGCTGAAATTGAGACAAGGCAACCATAAATATACTCAGCTAGATTTTGGAATAAATGTTAGCTTTCTCTGAGGTTGTTATGTCAAACAGTGGTTTGTTTTGTTTTGTTTCTTTTTCCTGGTGTTGAACTTTAACTGTACCTTTTCTTATCCTTCAGTTGCTACTGCTTAGGAACTGCTGGGTTATCCAAGCAAAAACATTGCTGTAAATTAAGCTATCCAATTGATACTTTTGAATGATTAATTTTAGACTATTTGATTAAACTGTCATACATCCAGACAACTTTGGTGTTCTGGTTTTGCTTCTGAAGGGAATACAGGCAATAAATTAGTTGAGGAAAACAGTCATTCTGATCAGAGTTAAATGCTACTTGGTCAAGGATTTATACTGGAGCAGAGTCATAAAGTAACAGTCAGTGTATTCTGTTTACATTTCACAGAATCATAGACTCTTAAGGACTGGAAGGGACCTTGAAAGCTCATCCAGTACAACCCTCCTGCCAGAGCAGGACGCCCTAGAGTAGGTCACACAGAAACTCATCCAGGTGGACTGGAATGTCTCCAGAGAAAGAGACTCCACAACCGATCTGGGCAGCCCCTGCCAGTGCTCCCTCACCTCAACAGAGAAGTTTTACTTATGTTTCTTCAGAACCTCGTACATTCCAGCTTATACTCATTGCCCCTTGTCCTGTCATTGGGCATCACTGAAAAGAGCCTGGCTCCATCCTCCTGACACCCACCTTTTATGTATTTGTAAACATGAGTGAGGTCACCCCTCAGTCTCCTCTTCTCCAAGCTACAGAGCCCCAGCTCCCTCAGCCTTTCATCAGGAGGGAGATGCTCCACTTCCTTCATCATCTTTGTGACCCTGCACTGGACTCTCTCCCACAGCACCCTGTCCTTCTTGAACTGAGGGGCCCAAAACTGGACACAATATTCCAGATGCAAGAGGCACAAGACAGAACAAAAGAAATTTCAGTCAAATTTTAGGAAGATTCTTATTCACGGAGAGGACACTCAAACACAAAATGGTTGCTCAGAGATGTTGCAGAATCACCATTTTTAGAGGTGTGTTCAGAATTTGATTCAATGAACATTTAAACAACCTACTATAATATAGCTCTGCTTGGAGCAGAGAATTGAACCAGGTAACCTGGTTCAATAAGAGAGTGGCCAGCAGGTCAAGGGAGGTTCTGCTTCCTCTCTACTCTGCCCTGGTGAGGCCTCATCTGGAGTCCTGTGTCCAGTTACGGGCTCCTCAGCTCAAGAGGGACAGGGAAGTGCTGGAGAGAGTCCAGCACAGGGCCACCAAGATGATCAGGGGACTGGAGCATCTTTCATATGAGGAAAGGTTGCAGGAACTGGGGCTGTTTAGTCTGGAGGAGACTGAGGGGAGATCTTATTAACATTTATAAATATCTAAAGGGTGGGTGTCAGGAGGTTGGGACATCCCTCTTTTCTATAGTAGCTAGCAACAGGACAAGGGATAATGGGATGAAGCTGGAACACAAAAAGTTCCACTTAAGAAAAAACTATTTCACTGTTTCAGTGAGGGAGCCCTGGCACAGGCTGCCCAGAGGGGTTGTGGAGGCTCCTTCCTTGGAGGTCTTCAAGACCTGCCTGGACATGTTCCTATGTGACCTGATCTAGGTGACCCTGCTTGAGCAGGGGGCTTGGACTAGATGATCTCTAAAGGTCCCTTCCAACCCTACCATTCTGTGATTCTATGATTCTGTGAACCTCCACAGATTTCTTCTCAACTAAAATATACTATGATATATGATGTGATTTACTCAACAAGCACATCTGAGCACACACTGAGGGATATGGCTTAGTGATGGGCTTGGCAGTGTGAAGTGACTGGTTGGACTTGATGATCTTAAAAGCCTTTTACAACCACTATGATTCTATGATCTTCGTGAAGACTGTCATCGTTGGTACCATTTCATTTTTGAGTGACCACATTTTCCTGTGTAAAGTTGCTTATTATGAACTTAGCAAATAACAATTCTTTTTAATTGATAATTTAAAGAAACAAAGGATGTTCTTTTGCCATCAGCTGAACTAACAGGCCACAATGGTACTACTGCACTGTTACTAACTGCACTGCTACTAACTGCGCTGTTACTAACTGCAAGTAGCAAGTGAAAGGGGTTTTTTTTGAGAATATATGTCTGAATTGAGTACTGAATTTAGAAATCCATTTTCAGACAGCTTTTCTGTATTCATATTGAATGGTAGCTCATACAGTTCTTAGTAAAAGCTGTGTAACATTTCCTTGTTTCAGTTATATGCAAGTATATTAGAATGAAGCTGAGCTCCAGCAGCTCAGACAGATGATTTGTGTGCTGTTGATTGCCATGTGCTCTTTTTTTTTTCCTCTTGTAAAATGATTTTTGATTCTGCCTCTTGCTTCATGTACTTAGAATTCTAAGCATTACTCCATGTTTTATAGCAGCCTTTTCAAGATTTTTACTGTTGTGCTTTTATTTGTAGTGTTACAGGGAGGAGGGAGGTCAAAAAATGGCATTCTGTCTGTCTCCTGTGTGCCACAGATATTCATTTTCAGCTTCATGCAGAAAAAACCCTGAAATTTGCTATGTGTATGTGACAAAGTGTTTCTGAGGACAAGTGTTCAAATGCAATATTGTCAAGCTATTTTTAGCCAACTGCTGTCCCTATAGTGCTGTTTAAAGATTCAGCTCAGGCTGCTAATAGATATATTTATAACCATTCTGTCAACTGCCACAGCATGAGTGCTGTTACAGATGATAATTCTATTCTTGGAAGCAGTGCCATGGTTACCATTCCCCTGGCTGCTCAAATAGAAGCTATACATCTGTACACACTTAGTAGCATTTTAATATACTAACGTGATTTTACACTGCAAGGAAGAACAAAGCTAGACACGATAGTAAAAGAAATAATACATGCAGAAAAGTGTATGAAAGAATTAAAATCAGTGTATTTATTTGCTTTAAGAAGCATCGATAACTTCTTTAGTGTTTCATGTTGTGAAGTCTGGGTGTGAAAGGAGCTATGAGGGTTTTTAACTGCATTTTACTGGCTTGTGTTCTTAGTGTAAGCAGTTTGACTTTTCTGGGTTTTGTTTCATGTCAGATTGCTAATGTATAGACACTAAAATAGGGTATGAGTGTGTGTAGACATGCTTCTGGGGCTGAAAAGGTCACTATGCTGAAGAGGTTGGGGATATGCCTGCCAGAAAATCAGAATATTACCAAATTCCAGTTTCATCTGCTTAAAGGTGAAATTTGATATGAAAAGTTCCACATGGCTTTACCTTTGTGTGTCGTGCTCCAGGCCTGGGTTCATGAGATGCTTTTCTCTTTGGAAGCCTTCAGCAGTGGCATCACAACGAGCACCTGGGGCTTTTCACAGGCTGGGTATCATGTAGAAGCCTTGATTAATCCTTCATTTGGGCCTAAAACCTGAGTGATCCAAAGTCCTACAGCTTTCTTAGTCTCTGATTCTTACGGGTAAATATTTGCTGAGCGATAAGAGAGTCTGGGATGCAACTGCTTTATTTACTCTTAGTACTGAGAAGGCTCTAAATAAGTGTGAGTAGAGGGAGGACATTAGGTCCCATATGTGAATAAACTATGTTTCTGATGGCTGCACTGTAATCTGCCTGAAGCACTGTGGTGTGCTGATGAAGAGAGTATAAAAGGGAGTGTAGACCTGCATGGCAGGGGAGCTTTGCAGTTGTTTTGTTTCTTTTTATTTTGGTTTTGCTATTAGGTTTGGAGGGAATTGGACTATAAGGCCATGAGTAGCCATAATAGGGTCTGGATAATGGTGATACAGCTTTTGGAATGGTGGCCTTTCATCTATCATGCTTGGAAAGAAATGACCTAGTAATTTGGGGGTTGGACTAGATATCTCTAAAGGTTCCTTCCAACTCCTACCATTCTATGATTTGATGATTCTAGTCTACTTTTACTGCATTGCTTCTATGGAGCTGGGGAGAGGGTTTCTGTGAACCATGGACAGCAGCAGTTAATTTTTCTTGGCCTTTAAATTCATTAAGTACAGATAAAAATACCACAACCTTATCTTGACTTTTATACAACTACTGTAATCATAAAAAGACAGTATTTCTTTTTCAGTACATCGTCATTGTCATTGAATGTATCAATTTTCTTCTGGCCATTGACACAAATTACAGATCATGCCTGCCTGGAAAACTGAAAATAAAAGGAGCTTTGTATTTGTAGGAAGATTTGTGGAAAGATTAATATGCTGAGGAAGAACTGTTATTGATTTCTTCATCTGTGGGAATTGCCAGGCAAAGTTTTGAAATAATCAAAAGGAAATTCACTTTCATAAAGTACATGATTTAAATTGTAGAATTCATTGCTGCTAAATGTTAGGCAGGCTGGAAGAACAGCCAAGTGCAGCATGGAACAAGAGAAATGGAAACCAGGATTTGATAGGTAGCAATCATCTGGATGATCCAAGTGCTAAAAACTTTTGTTGCTGGGGAGTGAGAATAAATGACTGATGTTTGTTTTGTAGCCTTGCTTGTCATATTCCTCCTTAAACAGATACTGCCATCCATTGTAGGATGCAGAGCTGCAGGGATATCTGGTTTGTTCCAGCAAGATAAGTTCCAAACTAAGAAAAAGAGCAACAGGGCTCCATGTAGCCAAAGGATTTGTTACACAGAAATGTTCACAAGTTATCAGGGTATCAGGAAATACCTTATTGATGTACCAAATGTTCACAAGTTATCAGGGTATCAGGAAATACCTTATTGATGTACCAAATTTATTTGGCTTGACCGCTCAGAGGCTGCTCTTCTATTTTTAAGGTTTTTTCATTCTTTTTACTGGTCCATTAAGTGGGTTTTGTCAAATCTAATGAATGTATTGCCTCGATGCTTCATTTTAAAAACTGTTGAAGTGGATGTTTTTGCATAGATGATAGAGCAATGATTATTTTTATGAGTGTTCTTGAGTTTAATTTTAGTTGTCATCAGTGCAGACAAGTAGTCTGTGTCTCCTAATTGTGAAGGTGGTGAGCAAGGAACAAATACAAATCCAGATTCTTTTCATAGGTTTGCTCAAATGTTGCACCAGAGATGTGAGTCATACTGCAAGTTGTCTTTGCAGTTTATTATCAGAATTGTGATGTGTCTGCAAATGAAGCAGCTATCCAGCTCGTATTGTGAGTGTGAAATAGTTCAGGCAAAATTGGTTTTAAAATAGACTCAAGTCCAGTTTGAGATGAACTGACTACTCCTTGGTAAGCTCAGAAGATGTACTCCTTAGAATTTGAATGTGGTTTCTAGAATGTACAGAGGGCTTAGATGTTGGGTATGTGGTGTGAAAATTAAGAGGGCGAACAAGAACCTTGTCTCCTGGTTTTACCTTCACATGAAGAAAGAGGGAGCAGGAAAAAAATGTGCCAGTGATTAATAGAGATTCTATTTCTATGAAATGTCATTGATTGGCAGGAGAAGAATCACAGAATTAGAGAATCTTAGGGGTTGGAAGAGACCTCAAAAGATCATCTAGTCCAACCCCCCTACCAGAGTTTAGAGATAATGCATATCTTAAAGCATATTACATCTGTGCGATTTATGGCTCTTAATAATATAATGCTAGCAAAGAATGATTATGTATTACAGTGAAGGACAGCAGGAAAACTTATACAGAAGAATGGTCAAAAGAAAGTGTTGGACAGTGGAGAACTGCACTGTATTAGTTGTTGAAGTGTCACACCCAAAATTCTGGTTATATGCCTATATAAATTACTCGTGTTATATATATATATATATATATATATATATATGTATATATACACACACCTCTTAGTGTATTTGTATATGTATGCACCAATGAACAAGTAGGAGAATGTGGGTTTTTTTTTGTCCTGGGCATGTATAGAAAAAGAAAGAAAAAAAATGTCTGAAGATGAAGTTATGGTAAGACCTTAATTTTGCCCTTTACCTTGATTGGTTCCTAACTATCATAAACTTTCCAAAATCACAGTGATTGCTTGAAAGAAGATATCAGTCCCTTTGTTTTAGTAATAACTAAGGTAACAGCTAAGGTAACCTAAGGAATACATTTACCAGGGTCTCCTGGCTAAGGTAACAGGTCTCTATCAGGTGTGGTGTGTAACTCTTGCAGTTGGATCCTTATATCATTCAAATAAATACTTACTTAATCAATAGGAATTTGAGTTATTTGCAAGTGCTTAGCTAATTGATTGAACTATTACTAGGTGCTTAACAAGTGCTTGACTACTTATTGTGATGATAAGTTGTTAACTAAAATAATGGTGTATCTGCACCAAATGTGTTGATAAGGAGGAGAACTCTGAAGGAAAGAATTGCTTTATTGTAGAGTAACATTCCATAGATGGCATCCAGATGTGGTTTTTGAAGTGATGCAATTTCTTTTTTGAAGTCTGATGAAGGGTATGGTGTTTTTCACATTGAACAGATAAAAGCAGGTTTGAAACTGGTGACTCAGAAAGTTTCCTTATAACTGGAAAAAAGTTAATGTCTTGCCTATGTAATAGAACAATAAGGAGGCCTATTCAGGGTTGCACAGACTCATTTCAGTTTCTGAGAAGAATGAAGCTTTTTCTAAACATGTGAAAGACAAGAACCTAGTTGAACACATGGATTTACCAACCTCATCTCAAGCTTGACCAGCCCAATTGCTATCTTGGATGAAGTGGCTGATTCTTTGATGATACTGAGGCTGAGAGCATCCATTGTCAAGAATTCAGATGGTGGAACATAATGTGCCCTTGGCAAATTTGTGGATGATACTGAGTGCTGGGTAGACATTGCAAGAAGTACCCTGGGAAACGTTAGGTTGGGGCCTATTGGAATTTCAGAAGTTCAGAAAGGAGACATGCAAAGTTATTCTGCTGAAATGATATCTGTAGTCACAGTGATGCCAAGTTTTGTATGAGCCAAGAGTATGTCCTTACGGGGAGTAAGGCACAGCCATTCCTGATTCTGTATGTTATGGAGTCTTTTGTGGAGGTAAAACAAGTTTGATCATTCTGAAGTTGACAAACACATTTTGTTTAATTCCTTCTAATATACAGAAATGACACTGATTTTATTGCTTTGTAATCCTGTATTAATAACAGAAGATGTCAGGCATGAGTGCTGTATTCAGTTTCACTGGCCATAAGAGAAAGCTGCAGATCTCCACCTTATCTTAGTGTTTGGCAGAACCATGCCCCCACAAAACTTTGGCAGAACTTTTTTTCCCCCCCCAAGACAATTGAGATGTTTGAAGCAGTTGTTTCTTCTCTTCCAGAAGTTTTCCCTTGGAATTTTTCAGACTCCTGCCAAACGTGCCTTTTATGTGAGACTGCAAAGGAGGTTGTGACAGATTGGTTTGCAGTTTCATCAATATGCTCCTAATATTCATTTTTACGTCTTCCTTTCATGAAACACAGATGGTCAGGTTTTTTAGTTGATCAGTATGTTATTGAAATGGGCTTTTGGCTAAGAGCTTGTTGGCTAAAACTCGTCCTAACTGAAGCAGATGACTCTGGTTGACTAAGGGGAAAATGTGAGCTTGTAGGAATTTGTTTCTTGAAGAACGTGGAGCTGCATTTAGTTGTTAAGGCATGTGATGCTTGGCTGAGAACATTGCTCTTACTTTTGGGGGTATTAAGAAGAGGCATCCAATCATTTTTCCTAAACTTCATCTAAAAAGCAATTTTCTGCTTTTATTTGACTGATGAGATGTTGCCTTTACTTGATGATGTCAGGTATCACTTTTGTGGGTTTCAACTGTGTCCTCAGATGTATTGAATTCTAGTTATCAAGAGTGTATCTATGAAACGACATGTACCTTTCTCTGTTTAGTGTTCACATTAGATACAGCCTCTTGGAAAGAACATTACCTTTCAGAATGATTTTTACTTCTGCTTGGATTCCTAAACCAATTTTGTTTGCATCTGTGTATCTCAGTTTCCCGTTCTCTTGACTAAGAACAGACAGAATTCTTAAGGTGTGGTTTGTAGGTTGTGTTGCTGTCATTCATATGGCATATTAATTTCTTTCCATTTAAGAAACAATGATTTCCATAGCTCAATTATCAAGAACTGTGTATGGCAGACAACAGTGTTTGTATTGTACCACATTGTCCTGAGGTGTTCTGGTAAATAGTTTTTGTAGCACTTAAACAATTAAATGCCTACAAGCCTCAAGCAAGTACTTGGGAGATCTGTATTTAAATTAAAATTTAGAGACAGAAGAAGTTATATGAAAATCTCTGTAAGCCTAAAACATTGTTTAGTCTTTGAAAACGTTACCAACTTCATAAAGAGATATCCAATTTCATTTATGGGAGCTGCACATCAAGCATTCCACCCATGTGTGCATAGAAATCATACATTTTTGTGGAACTTTCACTTCAATTTGTTTTATATGTACTTTGACAAAGTAGAAATGTAATTTGCAAAATATTCTTTGGCAGGCCTTGTCTAGTTTCTGTGGTGATTTTTTTTTGTAGCCTGTTTAAAACCCGGTATACAACGTGCAAAATTTATGAAGACAATTCTAACTTCTCTGAAAACTCTTTATAGTTCAAAGTGATGACTTCCTGGTATTGTTTATCTAGAGAGATGTTTGATACCTCATAAAAATGCAGCATGGAGAAATGTTCACTGTATTTTAGAATTGAAGTGATATTGAAGGCTGCTGTGGGGAATAAAAGGGAGTAATACAGCTGGGCAGATACACTTCAGAGGAGTGACATGGACAGCCATCAAATGGAAAGCAGTTGTAGTTTGCCTGCTCAGGTATAGCTGGGAGAATTTCTATTTAATCTTTCTATGAGGTATGAAAGAAGTAGAGTAGATGTCCTTTGGATGAGAGAAGTATGTATACTGTGGAGGGGTGAAGTGGCCTTGACTATCCTTTCCTTTTTGACTGTAGTAGTAGGGACTTGTGGTACTGTGTCCCTTTACAAAAGATTAACAGCAGTTGGATTTTTTTCATTTTAGCTATCACAGAATTGCAGGACAGTTGGGGTTGGAAGGGACATCTAAAGATCATCCAGCCCAACCCCTTGCTGAAACAGGTTCATCTCAATCAGATTGCACAGGAATGTGTCCAGGTCAGACTGAAAACATAGAATCATTTAAGAAAACACATTTAAGATCATAAATTCCAAGAGAAGTCCTCCAGAGGAGGTTCCAGCTTGTGCCTCTTACCCCTTGTCCTGTCACTGGCCACCACAGAAAAAAGACTGGCCCTATCCTCTTGACACCCACATACCTTTAGGTATTTATAAGTGTTGGTAAGATCCTTTCTCAGTCTTCTCCTGGCTAAACAGCCTCAGATCCCACAGCCTTTCCTTATCAGAGAGGTGTTCCTCATCATGATCCTGGTAGCCCTCCACTGGACTCTCTCCAGCAGTTCGCTGTCTCTCTTGAACTGAGGAGCCCAGAACCAGACTATAACTTGTGTTGATAGCAAATAAGTAACATACATGAATTTGGAAAACTTGCCTTTGTAAAAAAGACAGTTCCATTTTTTTTCCTCTCTTTAGAGAAAACATCAATGATTAGAAAAGGGCATATTTTTTTCTCTCTCTCTTTCTCTCACTTTCAGAAAGAAAACATTTATTTCAGGAAGGAATATTTAGTTTTTAATGACTATTTTATAATATTGAGAATCATAAACAGGTGTATGTATTTGTCATGGCCCAATCTTTAAATCTTGATGTCAGCTCTTCTTCCAAGGGATCAAGTTCTGTAATTCCTGAATGATATGAAACAAGTTAAAAGCTCTAATACCCAGTCTTTGGAAAAGAGTAAGGAGGAACCTGATTGTCACCCTGCAGATATGGGCCACACTCTTGGATGTTCTGCCTAACAACACAAAGGCCTTTCTCTTCACCCTGGTGTGCTCAAGAAGATTGATGGACTCAGATTTCCTTGAGGTCACAAGTTAACTTCCTCAAAACCTTTTTTTGCTACATCTCTGATAATGCCCTTTACATTGTGACATCCACATCCCGTTTTCCAGAATCACTGAATTCCTCACCATCTTTTTTTCTATCAGGACTTGGCACTGTTATATTGGCAGAGAAATCCTGCAGGGGATTGGTTATCCCACTGTCCCATTCCTCATAGTTTCAAGAATCTGTCATTAGCAAGTTCTTACTTGTCTGAAAAGTTGTGGCCAGCTCAGCATCTTATCTGCTCTATCTATATTTAAGATAAGATAATTGCTACTCGACTCCTTGTAAGGACTCATCATGTTTTTTAGACTGTCAGTTTTAGGATCATTAGTGGTAGCAATGCTGATGAAAGCTGAGTGCTCCATTATGAGAAAAAGTAGTAAGCTTCTTCAGAAAGCTCTGAGTCATAAGTATCAAGAAGTAATTTTTATAGCCTTAGCATCAGGACATCCATCTTTTTTTTTTGATGAAAGAGCAGCCAAGAATATTCGATCTATTCTAAAGTGCTGTGTAAGCAGATCAGTGCAAAAAGTATTTGTTTTACCAAGGTAAAAGTAATTTATTTGACATACAGAAACAATACTTTTTTAAGCAGACACAGGTTTCTACAAGGTCGAACAAAACAGGCCTGTCCAACATCTGTGACAAAATGTTACCCCTTCCACAGGCCAGAAATTTCCTGGGTTTCTTGTGTCCTGTCATGTTACCTTCCTAATGGCTGCTGAAAGTTTTTTACCTTCCACTGGACTCTCTCCCTGTATCTCTTTAACTGGGCAGCCCAAAACTGGACTCAATACTCCAGATGTGACCTTACTAAGGCAGAGTAGAGTGGGAGAAGAACCTCCCTTGACCTGCTGGCCACGCTCTTCTTGATGCATCCCAGGATGCCATTGGCCTTCTTGGCCACGAGGGCACATTGCTGGCTCATGGTCAGTTTATTGTCAATCTGAACTCCCAGGTCTCTCTCTGCAGAGCTGATCTTCAGCACTTTGACCCCCAGCCTGTACTGCTGTGTGGAGTTGTTCCTTCCCAGCTGCAGGACTCTGCACTTGTCCTTGTTGAACCTCAGGAGGTTCCTCTCTGCCCAACTCTCAAGCCACTTGAGATCTCTCTGAATGGCAGCACAGCCTCTGGGGAATCAGCCAGTCCTCCCAGTTTGGTGTCATCAGGGAACTCGCTGAGGGTACACTCTGTTCCCTCATCCAGGTGGTTGATGAAGATGTTGCACAAGACTGGCCCCAGAACCCATCCCTGTGGAACCCCACTGGCCACAGGCCTCCAACTTGACTTGGCTCTGTTGATCACCAGCTTCTGTGCTTTGTCATTCAGCCAGTTCTCAATTCACCTCACTGTCCACTCATCCAAGCCACACTGCTTGAGCTTTCTGAAGAGGATATTATGGGAGACAGTGTCAAAAGCCTTGCTGAAGTCAAGGCAGATGATGTCCACTCCTCTCTTCTCATCTAGCCAGCCAGTTATACTCTCATAGAAGGCTATCAGGTTGATCAAGGAGGATTTCCTCTTTGGTGAATCTGTGTTGACTCCCCCTGATAATCATCTTTTCCTGAGGTCCTCAGGCACCTCAGCAGTCCTCCATGATCATTCAAAAACTGATGGAGATTGGCTCAGCAATAGAATCAACACTGGTGAGTGCATTCCATCAGGACCCATGGATTTGTGGATGTCCAGCTTGCCTCATATATCCCTAACCTAATACTTCTCAACCAAGGGAAGGTCCTCCTTTCTTTGGACTTTCTCAGTGTCCTCCAGGGGCTGAGCTTCCTGAGGACCAGCTTTGGCTGTAAATATTGAAGAAGGCATTCAGTAACTCCACCTTCTCTGCATCCCCTGTCACCAGGACACCCCCTTTACTCTGTAGTGGTCTCACTTTCTCCCTAGTCTTCCTTTTACTGTGGATGTACTTGAAGAAGCCCTTCACGTTGTCCTTTACATCCATTGGCAGATTAAATTCCAAGAGGGCTTTAGGTGTTTGTTCACAAAAGATGTGCTTGCCTTCCTTTATCAGGTAGATCCTCTGTGAAGTTGCTCTGGCTTTCTCTAAGTTGTTGTCTGGCCATAGAAGCCAAAGTCCATTTGACTAAATCAGCTGTGCTGCCAGATGGTGTTCTGCTAAATACATCCACTTCTACCAGCGTGTCCATCCTCCTGAGTGGCAGGATCCAGGGGAAGCAAAATACTGCAGTTGCCAATGATCTACGCTCTAAGTTTCCCTTGGTATCATCATTTGTGCCCTCAGGAGTGAGAAATGGAGGATAGTACATGAGCCTTATCAATCCTGTTGGCATCCCCATTCAGGACACAAAGCAAACAGCCAACGATACGTTTCCTGGCAGATGGTGCCTCTGTCCTTCACAACTGCAAGTTTTACTACTATTTGCACAGCTGAAGTTCAATAAAGCTGTTATGTTACATTTACTAGGCTATCTAAAGCAGTCCCACAGGGAGATGTGGCACTGACCATCTTGTGAGTTGTCAAGCAAGCCCTTAGGTAATTTCCTGTATACTTGAGTTTTGTATTTATTAGATGCAGTAACAGATGACTTGATGTGTAAACAGTGGCTGTAGAATAAGTTTATGTGGAATGATAGAAGTAGCAATTGAAGATTTCCAGTTTAAAGATAATAACTTAGTTAGTGTGGAAATGAATTTGTAGCAAGCATGATACAGAATAACTTTTCCATTGCCTTTTCTTGCCACTTGGTTTTCTAGATTGACAATGTGTGTGTGTGTATATATATGTATATAAACACACATGTATATATATACAGACACGTGTATATATCCACACCCATATACACAAACTTTGTTGGTGGGACCTGATTTATGTTATCAGTAAAAATATGAGGAAAATCCCATTTAAACTTGAAAAAAACAATAATCCATTTTCTCAGTTAATGAAGGCAGAACTTTGAGAAAGTTTTCCCCTTGATAAGTGTTTTCACACCTTTGACCTTGTGTTTCTTTTTTTATTATCAGTTTGCGTTTCTTGTCAAGCATCCTTTAAAAGAAGGTTGCTGGAAGTAGGGCTCTGAATAGGGTTTAAGAACATCATACTTAAGAAAGCTCCATCTAGGCTCATATTGCATCTCTTACACAGGCCACTGGGAAGGTAATTTAGTCAAGGAAATGATATGAAAAAAGGGCATAAAGAAATGGTTGTTTTCTGCTCGATTTTTTCAGGTTTCAGTTGGTTTCTGGCTTCATTAAGCAGAGAGTGTAGCTGATCAGTCTTATTTCAAACCTACCACTTAAGCATCTTGCACGTGAATTTTTCAAATCCCTTTCTGAATTTAAGCAAGTGTCCTGCTGAAGTTGTTTGGGTTGGTTTGGTTCTTTTGTATATGTAGAATTTCTTGTCTGAAAAGTAATTTTATCAATTACTCTGTTTTCCCCCTAAACTGTCATTTTCTGCAGCATTTATTAATTGATAAACACTCATCATATTGCCTTGCAGTAGTCTTTGTATACCTGAAGAGCCTCAGCCTGTTGAAGCTCTGCTTCTGGAACTTACTAACTGCTACACAGATGTTTTCAGAGAACTACCCACAATGATTAAGCTGTAATTTATAACTATTGATTGTGTTTAAATACTTAGCATATTTTTGTATCAACACAGTGTTGGTAAAGCTTACTGTTTATTAGCAACCTCGTTTTCTGATCACATATTGCACAGCATCTGATGAGACAGGACCACCTTGACCCCGACAGTGATATTTCCCTACACTTTTTGAAGTATCTGTTTTGCACCTGTGGTGTTAATTGAACCTTTTTTTATATGAAGAATACATTTTCTATACATTATCCTATGTACCTTGGTTCCTTAAGTGCTTTTAGGAAGCTTTTGGAAGACTTGAACATACTCATCCTTCATACTGACATAGACTTCCTTGGAGAATAGATTTGGCAGACGGCATTTCTGATGATAAAAAACATTTGAACGCTTCTGATGTATCACTGCAATCCATTTGGCCTCATATTTTGTTTTCTTTGGTGGTTCCTGCTCATTTGCCCTGTGTAGAAGTCATTTCCAGATCTGTAATTTCCTTTATTGTTCGTTGAGAACCTCCTTCCTTGAAAAAGAAAGGAGACATCACACATCCTGTTTTGCAAATAGTTTATATCACTGTGGCAATTTAGTATCAGAGAATCATAGAATAGTTTGGGTTCAAAGAGACTTTAAAGATCATTTTGTTTCAATTCCTCTGCCATGGACAGGGACACTTTCAGTTAGACCAGGTTGCTTCAAGCCTCATCCAACCTGCCCTGAACACTTCCAGGATGGGGCAGCCACAGTTTCTCTGGGCAAGCTGTGCCAGTGCTTCATCCTCAAAGTGAAGAGCTTCTTCCTTATAACTCATCTCAATCTCACCTGTTTCCATTTAAAGCCGTTATCCCTTGCCCTGTAATCATATGCTCTTATCAAAAGTCCCTTTCCATCTTATTGGCCCCTTTAAGTACTGGAGGCTGCTATAAGGTCTTCCCAGAGCCTTTTCTTCTCCAGACTGAACAACCCAAACTCTCTCAGCCTGGAGAGGTTCTCCAGCCTTCAGATTACTTGTGTGGTCCACATTTTGATACTCTTTTCCTCATTACTTCTGAAATTTACTGGCCTTCCAGTTTCAAGGTAATTCTAAAGACACTTATAAAGGAAGTTATATGTCATCTTATACGTAGAAAAAGATACTACCTATCCACTGAGTGCTATATCAGCTGCTAAGAGATGTGCAAGAGAATTTTGATACAGTTATGTTTACCTCCTTTCTTTTTATTTACCTCTGTGAATATGAATGACTAAACAAATGCCATTGAGTAATGTTTAAAGTGGTGTGTACTGGAAATGCTGAAGCCTTTTTTTGATTTGAAACTTGCTCAAAAACTGAGTTGAAAAGTTGGAAACATTATTGTGTTCTTCTGAAAAAAGTAAAATCTTCAACAAAACTTCACCAAAAAATGCCTCCAGATTTTTTTTTATGCTCATAATTATCTGTAAATAAGGTTATTTTCTGACCTAATTACAAATAAGGGACATCCCAGGGAGCTAGTGAAAATTACTTTTTGCTTGACTGTGCTTACATTTGTGTGTATTGCTCTACCTTTTACACCAGTATTGGTTTGCATACATTGTTGATAACAGTTATAATAACACTTTTTTCTTTCCCATGAAAGGCTTGAGGGAGAAATGCCATGCTTGTCAGTGAATGATAAATGTGTTGAATAAAGGTTAATTACTTTGTGATTCACAAAATAGCTGAGAGCACAGATGAATGCACCATGGAGACTGACTTTAAAGCAGGATCAGAGCTGACCTTAAATGCTGTAAGAAATGGTGAAAATGCAGTTTTCTAGGCTAAGAATTAAGAAGATAACAGGGCTGTGGTGATGTGCTGTGTTTGAAAAGCTTTGACATCTTTTGCATAAAGAACACTATCTTTTGTCTCATCTTTTTGTGTAGGAATGATGAGAGAAATACCAGTTACATCTCTCTATGTGTGTATTAACAGCATCATTATAGTGGATCATCTTGAAAGTTCTTGTAATTATTTTTCCACTGTTTAGGTTTTGGTAATACAATAATAGGTAAGAAAAGACAATGGCCCAGCTCTAGCTGAGGATTTATATCTTCAGACTACTCTGAGAGATAATTCATTGCCCCTTAAAGATTAAAATAATACTGTATTTTAAACATTTGATGAGGAAAAATGTGCATGCTAGTTATGGTGGTGTCCTGGGTTTGGCAGGGGTAAGGTTAACCATGTGGTTTGGTTATTGTCAGCCAGGGCTAAACCACTGCAGGTGGTTGTGTTAGTCATTCACTGGCTGAAAGTTGTAGAACTGGTAGGTAATGTTATTGGTAACATGAGATTTTTGTCTTTAAGTTTTAGATTCATGAGATGCTTCCTGGTACCTGATGTTTCTTGATCTCATGAATGTTTAGCATGGTGGTATGTTCAAAGGTTAGGAAGAATTGGAGATTGCCTCACAAACAGCAGCTGACTGATGCAGAGACAGCATTACTACAAAATATTTCTCATTATACTTTGACTGTCTTCTCATTAAGAGGCAAGGTTATCGGTTCTGTAGCTGCTGAACACGTTGATGTTCTTTTTGCAGCTGATATCTGAAAGTCAGTGAAACCTCAATTATTTTTAAATTCCTGGTTAACAAAAAGTGAATGTGCTCTTCTTTTATGTGGATGCTATTAAAATAAAATAGCTTCAGTTAATAATCCTGCTTTATGATAAGGGGTTTTTTTTTCCATCAGAACCTTTTAAAAAAACTTCTGCCTGTAGAAAAAGGAGATTTCTAGGGGAAAGCAGGATTTCAGTTAGCTTGTACTCAGTTTTATTACTGACTTAAATCTTCTCACTGCAGCGAATAAATTTTCCTGTCTGTGTTTGTACAAGAGATCAAATAAACAAATCACAGAAAGAAGAGGTGAGGGGGACTTCAAGAGAACATCTCATCTTTATCTTGCTACCTCAAAGATCAGATTATCATAGAATTATAGAATGGTAGGAGTTGGAAGGGACTTTTAGAGAACACCTAGTCCAACCTCCCTGCAGAAGCAGGTCCACCTAGATTAGGTCTCACAGGAACATGTCCAGGCGGGTCTTGAAGACCTCCAAGGAAGGAGCCTCCACACCCTCCCTGGGCAGCTTGTCGTTCTGGAAGATGATGGAAATTCCACAATCTAGGTTTAATCACACACATTTAATCATTTAATAGCCTTTACTATTGGAGAGAGCTATAGAAAGCTTTTCCTTTTTCTGTAGTTCCTCTTTTCCTGGTTTTCCAGGCTGCAGTGGAAACTGTTCCTGCTCTCTGAGCATCAAACATCTAGATACTGCAAAAATGGTTTTTAATCTTTTCTATCAAACTTCTTTGAATCTTACAAGTTAGGCTAAAAGGACTCTAAATAGGAAGTAGCTAGATTTTTACTTCAAAACTGAATCACTAGTTTGTTTATTGACTTCAGGAGAGACGCCCAACACTGTCATCTCAGGAAAATCTGATTCAAGATGAAGATGTGCTATGTCTGGTTGAGCATGACTAGATTCATTTCCTGGAGGGGAGAGTGTTTCAGATGCTGTTGCCAAGCAGTTTCAGATGGAAGAGAAAACTGAGTTTTAAAAAACAATGCTATAATTAAAAACTGTGGTCTGTAGAAGAAGCAGAATCAGACTACTTGCATGGATTAAGAACCTTTAAACCAGCTTCTGGCATTCTGTACATGTGTGGCTGACGTGGCAAAATTTTTCATGTCAGGATGACTTTGTAAGTTGAATAATGCCATATAATTGTAAGCTTTCTTGCCATCAGCTGTCAGGTGTAATGAACTAGTTTGTGAAAGTGACAAACTGATCTTAGCAAAAGTAGAATTCTTCCTAAAATTTCTGCAATTATGACTTTTTTTTTAAATGGTTTTAAATGACTCTCAGAGTAAGAAAAAAAAGGCAATGAGCACTATTAGCATACATTTTGAGAAAGTATGGGCAAACTCTTTGTTCATCTGTGCTACAGAATTCAGAACACCTTAGCTGTCTTGGATGCCATCTAGTTGTAATTTCTTTTAAGGCTTTATTCAAAAGGGCATGCATCTTTTTTTGTTGTTAGGCTTTTATAGACTGAAGTACCTTGTGACAGCAGGCTCCCAAAGCAATAAAAGAATTCAGAACATAAATGCATGTTAGATTGATTGAAGCTGAGGAAAAAAAACCCCAGTTGCTTCTCTCATATTTTTGAAATTACTTCCCCAAACTGCAAGAGATGGAAAACATGTGGAATATTCTCCATCAAAATACAGGATAGACTTTGTTAATTACGGGCTGGAGTGGTACGTAATGCTGACCTATGCAGCACTTGACAACAAATGCACCATGTGTGTTTGATCTAAGAAGACTAATAACTGTATTGATTGTGGAAACTTAATTCACCATAAAGTCCCTTAAATAAATAGTTTGGCCTTTAATGTATGGATTAATTATCCATAAATGCAGTTTCACACTGTTTTTTAAAAGTCTCCATGATATTTCAGTGGTGTTCATTGATTACAACTTGTAGCTTCACAACTAAACAGGGATATGAAATTGGACACTATGTTGTCCCCTTTCTCTTTCTCTTTCTTTGCCCATCCTTTCTTTCTGAAGATCCTAGTGTTGAATGCATTGATTATTACACACACTTGGAGATGTGAAGGTGGCCAAGATGAATATATTGGTTGCATATATCATCATAGAATGGTAGGGTTTGGAAGGGACCTTTAGAGATCATCTAGTCCAACCTCTCTGCTCAAGCAGGTCCACCTAGATCAGGTCATACAGGAATGTGTCCAGGTGGGTCTTGAAGACCTCCAAGGAAGGAGCCTCTACACCTTCCCTGGGCAGCCTGTGCCAGGGCTCCCTCACCTCAAGAGTAAAACAGTTTTTTCCTATATTTAAATGGAACGTTTTGTGTTCCAGCTACTTCCTATTACCCCTTGTCCTGTTGCTAGATACAATAGAAAAAAGAGATGTCCAAACCTCCTGACACCTACCAATTATGTATTTATAAATATTAATAAGATCACCCCTCAGTCTTCTCTTCTCCAGACTAAACAGCCCCAGGTCCCACAGCCTTTCCTCATAAGGAAGATGCTCCAGTCCCCTGATCATCTTGGTGGCCCTGTGCTGGCCTCTCTCCAGCACTTCCCTGTCCGTCTTGAGCTAAGGAGCCCAGAACTGGACATAGAACTCAGGATGAGGCCTCACCATGGAAGAGTAGAGGGGTTGTAGAACCTCCCTTGACCTGCTGGCCATATATATCTATTTTCAACTCCTGATACTTTTTTTTTCCTGATGTATTTTATTGATACACGTTATATATGCTTATGAAATTTGTTTTTACTGCATGTGAAAGATCTAATACAAACTGATCTCTACTTCTAATATTTTTTCATAACACCTGGCTTATTGCTGGAGACATTTTAATTCAAAGAGGGTTGAATTTTACAAGAATTGGAAGTAGCAGAGTGATAACCATGGAGCTGGTTATTCAGTTTGCCTGAGCACTTATCTTATGAAGCTGTCACCTTGTGTGAACAATTAAATTATTTGCTGCAAATTAATATATTTTTTTACCTAATTACTATCAAAGTTTCAAATATTTTAGAAGACATTATAACCCATTCACTTTGAACCAAAAATGCCTTTGTGAGTCAACAGTTTTTAGGTTGCAAAGGTTATTATATCAACAGTAGGTCTGTTTTTACTGAGGATGGTATATCCTGTAAAATATTATTAAGCATGAAATACATTTGATAATGTATGAAGGAAAGTCTTGTTTTTTGTGCTGGATTTGCATTTTCACTGTTTTCTTGACAGGGAGGAAAGATTTAAGATGATATATCTTTTAGATGTGGCAAACTTCTCCAAGTCTAGCCGATGAGATTAGTGCTTCTGCAGAGTGTTGAGGCTAAGCTGTGTATTTTAGCACAGATGTTAATCCTTTTACATGTTGTTAAAACACTTTTAACTTAGTCTGGGATTCTATGAAGGTGTTCTGTAAAGTCTGTAGCTTGTTTGATGTTACTGTCCTAAACTTCAATGGGTTATCTGCTTTGCCTATCAGTCCCTGATGTTCTTGTACATAATTACACAAGATAACCTAGAAAAACAGATAACTTTTTCCTGTATAGCTACGTGTTTGCATTATGTGCCCAGTAATATTAATGTAGCCTTCATTAGATTTTCAAATGGAAAATGGTGATAGCTTGTTGGCTTCTAACAGTATGTTTAGTTAGGTTTAGTGGCCTCAGCTATCATAGTGTGCCCAACAATTGACATCTCTTTTTCTTGTTGCTGAAAAATCAGGTACACAGTTATTGTCATGAAGAAGCAAAAAGTGTCCAACTTTCTTGCACATAGACAAAATGGAAGCTCCCATGAGATTCTGGCTGGGCTATGGAAAAGAATTGATTAAGCAGGCTTTGAACAGAAAGTATATATAAATGTACATTTGTAATGTAGACCTTTGTGAACCATGAAGAGCTCAAGGCTGGAAGCTTTTGTTAGACCAAGTAGTGCACATAGACAATACATAAACCATATTCTTTCTGCTTAGGTCTGGGGTATATGTGTGAAGATGATTTTTTGTCTTGAATTTGGCATTCTGTTGACTTGAGACGGAGCATTCATGTGATCCTCTGCAAAAAGCCTGTTTACTTTGGTTATCTAAATATGATTTTTCACAGGAACTTTCTTCAAGTTATTTATTTCTTCTTTTTCTTTTGTTTTAGCTCAGTGGCTTATGCTGCTGTCCCTTCCTTTGATGCTGTGCCTATCTCTAGGCCATAACTTTGAAGCAACTTCCTTTCCATGAGTGTTCTAAAAGGCCATTTATTGTATTTTTCTTTCGCTTTTGTTGGCCCTTTGACAGTTTGTGTTAGTGGGGTTTTTTTGAGAGAAGACTAAGTGCTAGTTATACTGAAATGAAATTACATTACAGTCAGGACAGTTTTTGGAAACAATGTTTATGACCTTGCTTGACAAAAGCATTAAAAAGCCAGTTTCCAGATCCTGTTTTTATCTCAGTATTGTATTATATCCTTAATCTTTTAAGATGCACATTGACTTTGTCAGACATGATAATACAAAATCTCTCCAGAGAATGGGGGACAGGTGTAATGCTTCAAAACTAATATTCTGGCCAATTCATTAGACTTCTTTCTTTTCTTCTAGATTATTTTGGTTTCTTGAGGCTGCACATTAACATACTGTGCAAGGTTGCATAGTACTGCTTGGGTTTGGCCTCTACAAGACTGCTTTAGGCTGTGACTTCTGCAGTGTAACATGCCATGTCACAAACTTCAGTAGGTTTGGGATGCAGTCTGCTCCAAGATTTTATGTTCTCATAGATGTGAAAGGTCGAGCAAACACTAGGTCTGAGCACAGGACTGGCTATGGGTAAGCTAACCAAACTTGCTTTGAAGACTAGTACTTTTTAGATAGCATGACGTCATCAGAATGTTGATTTGCTCAGTGATGTGGTTAGATATTTTTTCAACAGCATACTTAGTGATTAGCTTTATTAACTGTTATATTAATAATATTTCAAGTATTGTTATCATTGCCTGGATTTTAATTTTCCTAGCCTCTTGTGACTAGGGTTATCAATCAGAAAGATGTTATGAAAGTGCATATGGGCAGAAGAGAATGGGGCTCTTGAATTCTCTTATGCCTTTATCTCAGCTCACTGAGGAACACAAAACTGTTTCACAAAGTGCAGAGTTCTGTGAGCCTGACTACCTGACTTTGAAGTTGCACTTTTTGCGTCAACGTGAGCACCTCTAAGGGAGTAATTTTGCTTTCATGTAACCATCCTGTCTGAATGGAAGAACTCTTTTGAGGTCTTGAAGAAAGCAGTAGGAAATTCATCTTCCCTAAGTGGTGCATAGGTGTGTTTTGTGAGTCTCAGATGGATGAATTGCATCCACAACAAATAAAGCATTAACATGCCTTTTTAAAATGGCTATAATAAAAACATAAAATGCTTATATGAGGAGATATATTGCAGAGCAATCACTTTCACTGTCATGCTGCAAATGTTTAATAGGACTTGTTAGAAGTCTTAGGAGGGAGCTAACAAATATATTCCAAGTTTGTTTATGGTCTTTCTCTTTAACTCTTTTTTTACAAGTCAGTTATGTATGTCAGGATTAAAATAAATTCTTTGTTTATTTATGTGTTATTGAAGTGTTCAACAGGATAAGGTGTTACTTATGGAAAATATAGGGAAGTTTAGATTAGATATGGGAAAAAATTCTTTCACTGAAAGGGTTGTCAAGCTCTGGTACAGGCAGCCTGGGGAAGTGGTGGAGTCTCTGTCCCTGGAGGTATTTAAAAGCTGTATAGCTGTGACACCGAGGGACCTGATTTAGTGGTGGCTGTGGAAGTGCTGGGTTGATGATTGGACTCAATGATCTTAAAGGTCTTTTCCAACCTAAACGATTTTGTGACTAAGGGAAAAGGTAAATCTCTTATTTAATAAAGGCTGTGGGATCTGGGACTGTTCAGTTTGGAGAAGAGGAGACTGAGGGGTAACCTCATTAATACTTAAAAGTATTTAAAAGGTGTATGTCAAGGGAATGGAGCAGCCATTTTTTTCTGTAGTGCCCGGTGATAGGAAAAGGGGTAATGGACAAAAACTGGAACACAAAAAGTTCCACTTAAACTTAAGGAAAAACTTCTTTACTGTTGAGGTAATGGAGCCCTTGCACAGGCTGCCCAGGGAGGATGTGGAGGCTCCTTCTCTGGAGGTTTCCAAAACCCATCTGGATGTGTTCCTGAGTGACCTGATCTAGGTGGACTTACTTGAGCAGGGACTTTGGACTAGATGGTCTCTAGAGGTCCCTTCCAACCCCTACCATTCTGTAAAGAACAAGCTTACCAGCAAATGTTAAAAAGTAAAGCAATTTTAGTCAAGTCATTGAAAGGATGATTTCTATGGAAATGATATCAAATGGAAGTGTAAGTCTGTGGTGCATCAAGAATAGAGTATTAGTCACAAGAGTGATGACCTCTTCCCTACTGAAGGAAACGAAGGTTTTGGATTATTTAATTAGATTTTCATTCATTCTGAAAGATAAAGATGATACATTCTTAATATTTCAAAGTGTGCAATATATCTGTGAATACACATGGAGTGAGTATAAAAGCTTCTGAGAGGCCTTTAGAAGCTTTTTCAGCAAAATGATTATGGTTTGAATAATGAGTGAAGTTGGATGTCAAGTACTGTAGCACTGTTTCAGTAGTTACATGTACTTTTAAGGTGAGCGATAGGTTATTTTAGAGGATATTTTATATTACCAATGGCAATGCAAGATGTGTCTTGAAACTGAGCTTAAGTAAACAAGTCTACAAAGAAAATGTTCTCTTTTTTTCCTGGTGTACTTGATACACTTTTTCAGGTGTATCAAATGGCAGATGTCTCAAGAATTGTAGTTTAAGTGCAAAACTTTCCTGTTACATTTCAAAAAGGGAAATTTGTTGTTTTCTTTTTGTTCTGGCCTTTTCCTCTCCTTATTCCAAAATCCTAGTTGCTCTCCATTTTTTTTAAACAATGAAGAAACATCCTTGCTCTACTCCAGTGTCTCGATGCTGCAGTTTTAAACTTACCAAGTTCCTTTTATGAAAAATACCTGTGGTATGAAAATATCACTTTCCATTTTGTCTCTTCCCAAGCTTTTAAAATGTGTGAAATGTTGCCTTTGATATTATAGCTTTAACTCTTCTGAGAAATGAAACTAATCTGTTGGGTGTTTTTTTATTTTGACTAAGAAATTCTAAGTAGACATGTTGTTTCACCATTTCTCAAGGATACTTTAGGTAATTTCTTCATTCTTACACCTGATGAGTCATTAAAGTGGGTTTTGTATTAACTTTTTTTACTACTTGTCTTACTCATTTCCCTCTAGCATACTCTTTTTCTTGTGCTTGTGGCTATTCCTTGTATTGTAAGGAATATGGAAGAATTATCCTTAGTGCACTCTCTTGTGTTTGAAAACAGAGATTATGCACATTTAATGGGGCATTCTTTGGCCAAAGTGCAGAAAGCAACTACACTTAACGAGGATAGATAGCTTTTGCTGCTAAGTAGAAGAGCCACTCTCTAAACTAAAACTCAAGTTTCATGGGTTCCTGGAACAGCCTGAGAGTATGACTGTTACCAAAGATCTTCAAACTTTTCAGCCTAATTTTCAAAAATTTGCTGTAGCTCTCTGTTGCATTTTATATCCTACACAAAATTGCTTTGCTGACATTTAGAATTGTCTACTGATCTATTGCTGTTTATCTCGATGACCTTCTAGTTACTTATATTTTAGTGTGACAGCTCAGGTGTACTGTAATTCATTTTGGTGACTCTTAGACATTTGAAATTACCAAAGTAGTTAGTTGGAATATAAATATGTAATGAAATTTGGCCAAAACTTGAAGCCTAACACTCTCCTACTTGCAGAAACTGTCAAGTTTTAAGAATGGAGGCCAGAACTCCAGCTTTATGTCTGGAAGTGTACATCAGAAGTGTAATGCTTTCAGCAATCTGTGTGACCTACTCTAGATGATCTTGCTCTGGCATTGGGGTAGGACTGGATGATCTTTCGAGGTAACTTCCAACCCTTAAGATTCTGTGATACTAGGATGTAAAGCCAATGCTTTATCTTAAAGAAAGAAAGAGTGCTACCTTCTGAAAAGTGAAGGTTTTCCTTTATTTAGCTTGTTTTATATACTTTTGAACTATACACTCATTTTTTTAACAACTCAAATGCAATCCTAAAATCTTTCTGTAACTTGTCCCCTTTCCATTTCATTTCCTTCTTCCTGCAAACTTCTTGCAGAGTGCAAAGGCTGCATTCTGAGTAGAACTACAGGATACTATTAGTTCCTTGAATTTTTGGAACTAGTAATGATGAGTACAATCCAAGTGGCACAGGTATTATTGTTTGCCACTTATATTGAACTCACAATTGATGAGGTTTCTGACAAGCTGCTTGCATTTAGATTAACTCATCAGTTGTCCGTGATGACACATGGGCTGGGACAGAAAAACAAATGATTTGAAAAGGACAGAAAACAAGCAGATTCAATGGCAAGGCGTTAGGAAAGACATTTTGAAGCAAATTTTGAAAGCAATATTGTTGTTAATTTTAATCTATCAGTTTGACATCTGCAAAGTGCTGAATGCTGAACTTCTTTGGTTACACAGATTTAATGACTGGCCTGAGCAATACTGTCAAAGTTAAGAAAGCTGTAGTTCCTTACAGTCTTTAAAAGCACATGAATATATTCTTTTAACAAAAAGTTAAGGTTTTCCATGCTGTATTTTCTTTATTAGCCTTTCCATGTTCCTATGATGAACCTCAATCAGAACTTCTGCACTTGTTTTGCTGGTTATTCCCAGTATACACTTTATTATTAACCAATGCACTAGACTTCATAAGAATTGTTTAAAATTATGAAAATACATTAATTTCATTCATAAACATGAATGAATTAGAAGAAAAGAATGTTCATGTTAGAGTGCTGTTGACTGTCTGAATGCATTTTTTTGTTAGGCCATGGTAAGAGAGAAAACAAATGATCTATTTCAGGTCTAGTAAGAAGAAAAAAATAGATGAAAAACAGGTTTCTATAGACATTTTCAGTGTGGTGGAATAACCTTGGCTGGTATCCCTGGCTGCTCCCCCTCAACAGGATGGTGGGGGACTAAAATGTAAAACCTCATGGGTGGTGATAAAGGATGGTAACTAGGGGAGGTAGTAGGCAAAACTCAGACTGGACATTGCCACAGTGTGGAGTAATTGCGGGGAATCTATCACTGTAAAGTGGTGAAGGGGGAGAAGATGGTCTTCTTGGGTGTGGAAATTGCCCACCTTTCTTGATGCAGGCCCTTCCGCGGGGCTGCATCTGTCAGGGCCAACCTGCTCCCACCGAGGCTTGAGGCCCTCCCCGGGCTGCAGGCTGGGTCTATGCTCCTGCAGGGCCTCTCCAAGGCTGCAGGGACCCCTGTTCTGGGCCTGCACCACCTCCTGCCCTTCTTCTCCTTCTCTTCCTCCTCCTCCTCTGCCTTCCATGTCCCTTCTCAGCTTCCTCCTCTCCTCATGGAGGCCACCTGCAGCCCTCTGTGCCAGAGCCTGGGCTCAGCGGCACCATTCAGACAGTTAACAGAAAAAATAGCATAAAAACCCTTCAATCGAGGAATAACTTTCACTCCAAATGTAGATACTCTCTTTTTTTCCCCCCCTATCATTGGCTATTTTCATGTCAGATCTTCATGATAAGATTCCTTAGACTGTCATATGTGGCATCCAATAATGGTGAAGACACAGATCCTTTGTGAGGTGATGCAGTGAAAAAACATCTGAGAGCTCTACCGAATGTGTGTGTAATTAAAACATGAAAATATTGCTATGCAAAACATTTATTACAGCATCCATCATGATCGTTCAAAGGAACTCTTATTTTAATAGCAGAACCAAATTTTACTCTGTATAGCAATGAATTTAACAAGCAATTTGCTGTTAAAATATCTGGAAAATGTGGAGGGAGAACACTTGCAGGTCATATTGGGCTTCTTAGAAGGAAGAAGTTTTATCTTTCAAAGATATGATTTTTAAAGTATCACACAGAAAATCAAACTACAGTCCTTTCTCCTGTTTCTTGTGATCTCCTCCGTGTGGTGCTGTGTACCTACAGCAGTACAAAGCTGAGCTTTTCTCCACTAGTTTATCCTATACGTTAAAACATATGACACCAACTTCTGAGCTTGATTGAAGAAAACATTCCACATCTATAGATAAATCAGCAACCTGGAATTTTGCATGCATGAATTGTCTGTCACATCTTTTATGTTTTGACTGGTATAATGGTACTTAAAAGCACAGACAGATTAGTGGCTTCCATTAATAATGACTTAAAATATATTAGTTTAATCCTGAGCATTTTACTCATCGTGTAGTTCCAGGCTTGGAGATGAGTGCAGGCCAGGTATACCAGGAGTGAGGAACACTCATTGGGTTATCATAGAATAATGGAATGATAGGATTTGGAAGGGACTTTTAGAGGTTATACCCCCCTGCAGAAGCAGGGTCACCTAGATGAGGTCACACAGGAACATGTCCAGGTGGGTCTTGAAGACCTCCAAGGAAGGAGACTCCACACCCTCCCTGGGCAGCCTGGGCCAGGACTCCCTCACCTCAACAGTGAAATAGCTTTTTCTTATGTTTCAATGGAACTTTTTGTGTTCCAGTTTCATCCCATTACCTCTTGTCCTGTTGCTAGATACCATCAAAAAAAGGGATGCCTCAACCTCCTGACACAAGGACACAGGTTAAAGAGTCTAAAACACAAGTCTGCAGATATTTGAGCTTTGAAGATCTGCTCTAGTGTATTAGACCATTCTCTTTAGCAGAACTATATTTTGCAGAACATCACTTGACAATTTCCATTCACATAATTAAAAGTTTTGGCGTGTTTCCTGTGCATAACAATAGTGAGCGTTTCAGTGGATGCACAGGGTTTTTGATGATGATAGTGTCACAAATTAGGGTAAATTTTAAGCAAATCAGATTGATAAATCAACCATATCACTGTGTTACACTGAATTTCTTTGTTAGTAACTGCATCAGGGAGAAGGTGATAGTGTATCAGCATTCTGGCTTGGTCTGCATACCAGTACTGATTCTGAGATGAGTGGAAATTAGAGAGGCTGTGGATTTTGGTTACAGTAGAAAGAGATGACTCCAGCTGTTCTCTTCTAAATTGTACCATTGCTACACTAGGACATGAGACAGAATACATTTGCAGACATGTCTGTTTTGTGGAGCAGTTGATTAGAATGCCAATGAGGGAAAGTCAGGCTCTGACATTTTCCCAGGGCACATGCAGGACCTGGTTCAAAATGTGAGGCTGAAGTGCCACCTTATAATAGCAATTTTGGTATGCTTGTAACAACAACATCTAATGATATAGTGCACTGCTTCTTAAAGCTACTTAAAGCAAATATTGACAATAATAAGAAAAGTTATTGAAACAAAAAGAAACAGAGCAGCTGAGAGTTAAACCTAGGTAGGTAATATGGAAACTTTTTGAGAGCATCCTATCAGAAACATAGAGCAAAAATATTTCCATAGGAAGAGCCTCTTACTATCAAGAAATTGCCATGCCTAAAGACTAAGGAAAAAGAGCATATTCGAAGCAAGATGACATCTTTCATAAGTGCCCTGGAAACATTATTTTCCACATAAATTTGGATTCTAACAAAAAATGTGGTAGGAATGAACCTTGAGAGTTGGTTTGGGCAGAAGGGAACCTCATGAGGTTCAACAAGGACAAATGCAGAGTCCTGCAGCTGGGAAGGAACAAACCTGTGCACCAGAACAGACTGGGGATTGACCTACTGGAGAGCAGCTCTGCAGAGAGAGACCTGGGAGTCCTGATTGATAATACACTGACCATGAGCCAGCAATGTGTCCTTGTGGCCAAGAAGGCCAATGGCATCCTGGGATGCAACAAGAAGAGTGTGGCCAGCAGGGTGAAGGAGGTTCTGCTCTACCTCTCATCTGCCCTGGTGAGGCCTCATCGGGAGTCTTGTGTCCAGTTCTGGGCTCCCCAGCTCAAGAGGGACAGGGAAGTGCTGGAGAGAGTCCAGCACAGGGTCACCAAGATGATCAGGGGAATGGAACATCTTCCTTATGAGGAAAGACTGCAGGAACTGGGGCTGTTTAGTCTGGAGAAGAGGAGACTGAGGGGAGATCTCATTAATATTTATAAGTATATAAATGGTAGGTGTCAGGGGGTTGGGGCAGCACCTTTTTCTGTTGTATCTAGCGACAAGACAAGGGATGATGGGATGAAGCTGGAACACAAAAAGTTCCATTTAAACATAAGGAAAAGCTACTTTACTCTTGAGGTGAGGGAGCCCTGGCCCAGGCTGCCCAGGGAGGATGTGGAGGCTCCTTCCTTGGAGGTCTTCAAGACCCACCTGGACATGTTCCTAGGTGACCTGATCTAGGTGGACATGCTTCTGCAGGGGGGTTGGACTAGAAGATCTCTAAAGGTCCCTTCCAACCATTCTGTGATTCTGTGAACAAAACTAATATTATTGTCAAGAAGAGCACCTCTGCAAACCAACCTGTGGTAATGAGTAAGTTGTAAACTTGCAGTTTGTCACCTCCTGCTTTCAGCCATCTTTGTGCTTGAGGATTGATTGATAGATGGCAAATACAATGCCAGTACTTTCTGAGAATTCCAGATCTGGGACACTGCGTACTGCGAAGCCTGATGTCTCTATCGGACACTTTGATAGAAATTGTAATTCAGAATTAGTGGACACATGAGTATGTCCAATATAGTGGAGACAAGGCTTTTTTAGTTTTCTTTTGAAATCAGTGCTTCACAGTCCATATGTTCCACATACTGGAGTTCTTTGAAGATGTGAAGAGACATTTGAAATAGGGAGCTGGTGAAAGTTGTTCTGGATTCATGAAACATTGAACAGGATCAGAGAAGAAAGTTTCAATGGAGGTTACTAAATACATTGAATTCACCTTTGTTTCAAGGAATCTCATACCATTTGTGACTGGGAGAGTGAATCAGGAGGTATTTTGTGTTCTTACTTTGTTCTTTAGGCATCTTATTTTGATTACTGTATGTGACCACTGTTGTGAGTATAAACTCATAACATTTCTCTGCAGACTGCACCATTGGTTAAATTTTGTCATGATTTTGAGACCCTCTAGTTTTAGATTATGTTAGGGAGTCTTAATAAATTGAGGTGAGCAGATATCCACCTAGGAAAAGCATCAGACATGCTGTGTGGTGATCGTGTTTAACTGAAAGAATGAACAACAAATGAGCATTAAAATGACGCTGTCTGCGATACTTCTGAAGTTGCTTCCTAGCAAGTACCAAGAGATAGCCAGGAGTTGGATCTTCTGATGTGAAAGATCTGTAAAAAAACATCTAGTTTTTGACTTAATTGTACTGATCATTAAGTTTTTAAGGTGTAGGTTTGTATTAAAACTGTCAGTGCAAATCAGGATTTCTTTTACTCCTGCATTTGTACATTCACGCATTGATTCTTGCATCGAACATTTCAAAGTAGACCTTCAAAATGTGAACATTTTAAAATGTGAACAATTCTAAAGCACATAAAATGGCTTTAGAATTTTGAGAGAATTAGCAAAAACATTTAGCCACTTCTAGCACATTTGATTGCTTGAGTTTGTGCCGTAATCCTCATTATATGTAAAATCACTAAACTCCCTAATTATTCTTTCTCCAATTACCACGTCGAACGTTGCATTGACTTTTCTTGTATTTTTACACTAGTCTATGAAAAACCAAAAGAATTGCATTTAGGTGAAGCAGAAGAAAGGGAAAGCAAGGCCTGAAACGTCTGAATAACGTGGGTAGAGGCTGAGCAGTGTATAATAACTTGCCATATACTTGCACTGTAGAACAACATCTTTTCTTGACGTCATTCATAAAGCTGTCATACCCCCACCACAATAGAAAGATACATCCCTCTGCAATTTTATAATATCTTGTGAGCTTGTTTGACAGGGCACATGACAAGTCTATCAAAACTGGGAGTCTCCTGTGACAAAATTCAAGACAAGTGGCAATCCTGTAAAAGGAAAAGGTGGAATTTGTGGATGTCAAAAGCAACCCCATTTTTGTTTAAATTTCTAAGAGTCATCTTATCACTTCTCGTTTTTCTGTCTATAGTATTTGAAATGTTAAAATGAGAAGCACACTAAAAGACTGTCTAGCTATACTATGCTTCTCTATAATCTTAGTTGAACACTTTCTCATCTTATCCTTGGTTCTCTTCCTTTATCTCATTTGGTTTCGAAGAATGAAACTAGTGCAAAATGAAGAAATATTTTTTAAAACAATCTTTTTCTAGTATTTTTCCCCTCAAAAAAGTAGAAGCTTATGGTCAGTGAAACACATGGCTGAAGCCTGACCAACAGACTGCTGTATGCTGACAAAGGCTTGTGAGTTCTGCTTGACCAGGTGAAGCCAACTACAAAAAGAACAGAGAAGCAAAAGGCAGTGATGGGCATGGAGTCCATAGATCAAGCACAAGTGCAACATTGCAATACCTGGGGACATTAACAATTTATTTTCATTGATTTGGGCTGTATTTAGAATGCTGTAGACTCTTATCTATGATACTTAGTGTAAGGTAAAGTGGTAAGACATCTCAATTATAATACTTAAAAATGCAGATTCCTTTGCCTGTGTTATACAGCCAAGAACAGATGTGTTCAGGTAAAAGTAGCTGTAGGATCTATCGCTTTACAAGGGTATGGCTGGGTAGCAGAGAAGGTCAGAGGGTTCCCTGCTTTCTGTGTCCTGTCTGCTACATCCTGAATTGTTCTGAACCT
Organism: Colius striatus; assembly: GCF_028858725.1. Classification (NCBI taxonomy): domain Eukaryota; kingdom Metazoa; phylum Chordata; class Aves; order Coliiformes; family Coliidae; genus Colius; species Colius striatus. Next base: position 93,064,229 of record NC_084762.1, on the reverse strand, counting down.
TCTGGAAAAGGATTTTTCCCTCTGGAGAAGCAGGTCAGAAGCCTGGAGAAGGACACAACTTTTACAAGTGAGAGGTGAGAAAGGGGAAAAAGGAATGGCTGAAGTGATGGGAGCTCAACCTCAGCAGCCAGGAAGACTCATGGCAAAATGGGACTCATAACAAAAATTGGATCCTCAGCCTGCTCTGGGGAAAGTAACTTGGCCAAAAAGTGACAGAGTTGCTGATAAGGATAAGATGTATGTGCTACCAGTGCTTTTAAGGAAAGGTGGAGGATTTTAAATTCAGCTGTTTCTAATCTTGTATCATGAACTCGAATTTCTAGTGGTGGAAATCTCCCAATTTAGTATCACAGAATTGTTTCTGGTGGAAGGGATCTCTTGAGATAGTCTGGTCCAACTTACCAGGGAAAGCATGGTCAGCTAGAGCAGGTTATTCAGGGCCCTGTCTAATCAGATTTTGTGTGTTTCCACAAATTGACACTTCACAAGCCCTTTGATCAGCCTGTTGAAGCATTTCACTATGCTAACAATAATAAAACTTCCTGGTGATTAGAGGGAATTTTCTGCTCTTTCATTTGTGCCCATTGCCTCTTGTCCTTCCATTGGAAGCCATTGAGAAGAACCCAGCTCCATCTTCTTTGCTCCCTCCCATTGGCTACTTTTACACATGGATAAAATCTCCCAGAGCCTTTTCTTCTACAGACAGAAAACCCCAAGCTCTCTCAGCCTCTCCTTGTGCAACAGATACTCAAATTCCTCTGCCATCTTCCTGGCCTGGGCTGGGCTGTCTCTGCTGTTTCTGTGTGTCTCTTGTACTGGAGAGTCCAACACTGGACACAGAACTCCTGATGGGACTCAGCAGCGCAGAGTAGAAGGGAAATATCACCTCCCTTGACCTGCTGAGGGCACTTCTAGTGCAGCCCTTCATAATTCGCCATGATATAATCAAATTTACATGCTTCCAGACCACTTGACAATGTGAAAGAAGACTCAGTAAATAAGAACAAGTAGGAGATTGTGGACAAAAGGATCTTCTCAATCCAGTCAAACCAAAACCTGAAAATTCCCCCATGAAGACCGTCAGTGGATTGTGAAGAGTTCACATGAGGTCACCAAGGTGGACTGAGAGAATTGTAGAATCCTAAAATATCTCGAGTTCAAAAGGACTTATAAGGATCCTAAGTCCAACTCCCTGCTCCTTGCAGGACTACCTAAAACTAAACCATATGACTACGAGCATTGACCAGACACTGCTTGACCAGGCTGATGCTGTGACCACATCCCTGGGGAGCCTGTTAGTGACCGACCACCATCACAATGACAAAGAAAATGCAAAAGAATGTACTAAAGAGGTGAAACTTATTTACAAAGCTTTTAACATTCTGTTCTGCCTCATTTTGCCTTTTTTAAATTAAATGGTACCTGTTCAGAAAATTCTAACTCTGAAGGGTGGAAAAGGGAGGCTTTTGGGAGACAGAAGTCTTGATGAATCTATCTCAAAGTTTTGGCTGACTTCAGTTCCCATCATAATTTTGTAGCTAATTTTATCCTGTGGTATTTCAAACCTGGATAGTTTCTTTGAAATATTTTGTTACCTAGGCACAATTTCAGTACCAAATATTTGAAATATTATATATAACTCTGATAACTCACATTTTCCTGAATACATTTGTATTTCCTTTTTTAAATCCATATACCTTCATTTTTCTCTGCTAGAATGCAGATAGGTTGCTTTAGGCAAACAATTACAAATCAACCCTCAAGCACAGTCCTTGGGAGCAGTTTACACTTTTCTTATATTAAAGCTGCAAGGTTTATGTATTTTCAATGATTTTTTCCTGTGCCTTTATTTCAATAGGAAAAAGTTACCCTCATGTTACCTGGTAAAAATAGATCTTAAGTTGCCAAACAGATTTTCTACCATTTGGTGTGGGGAAAAAAAAAAAAAGTGAGAGATGGACAAGAACAACTTGATTCTTTATAATTTTATTATTTTTATAAGACAGGGTTTGACACAATCTAGATGCAAGACTATCTAGTCAACTATTTATACTTCATTGTTGCTTGACCTCGTGTTAGGGTGAAGATAATACAAATTTATTGGTAAGCAGTTAGTGACTTTTAAATATGACAGGTCCTAACTTCAGTCAGGAAATACCTATGTGCAATAGAGTGTGAGTGTGTAAGGTGTGATGTTTGTTTCTTGCAGTGAGTAACTAAAAAGAATGAATCTGGGAATCAGAAGGAAGCACTTTTTAAAAGAAAAGTTATATTAAACCATCCAATGATAGGACAAGGGGCAATGGGTGTAAGCTGGAACATAAGAGGTTCCAAAGAAACACATGGAGAAACTTCTTCCCTGTTGAGATGAGGGAGCACTGGAAGAGTCTCCTTCTCTGGAGACATTCCAAACCCACCTGAAGAGTTCCTGTGTGACCTACTGTGTTTCTTTGGAACCTCTTGTGTTCAAGCTTATACCCATTGCCCCTTGTTCTATCATTGGCCATCACTGAGAACATCCTGGCTCCATCTTCCTGACACCCACTCTGTATGTATTTGTAAACATGAATCAGGTCAGCATTCAACCTCTTCTCGAAGCCAAAGAGCCCCAACTCCCTCATCAGAAAGAAGATGCTCCATCATCTTTATGACCCTGCACTGAACTTTCTCCAGCAGCTCCCTGTCTTTCTTGAACTGAGGGGCACAGAACTGGACACAAGATTCCAGATGTGGTCTCACAAGGGCAGAGTAGAGGGGGAGCAGAACCTCCCTCAACCTACTGCTCTTCTAATAGACCCCAGGATGCCATTGGCCTTCTTGGCCATGAGGGCACGTTGCTGGCTCATGCTCATCCTGCTGTCCCCCACGACCCCCAGGTCCCTTTCCCCTACACTGCTCTCTAAGAGTTCATATCCCAACCTGTACTGCTTGAAGCTTTCAATAGAAAAAAACCAAGTAGTTTGCGGAGAAAGAGCTTCAGGATTGTTGCATGTTATTAGAGCATGTTTCATTTGTATTTTCTCTGGGGAAAAAAAGGTTGGCAATGTTTTTCTTTGGGGTATTGGTTTTTTTTGAATCAGTCATTCATTCTTAAATAAGGTGAGGACAAAATCTGCCCAAGCATCACTTGTAAGGGAAAGAATTATTGTTCAATGCATGATTATATGAAGTAATTTTTCCATGCAAGCTGCTAAGAATTAGCACTCTTCCCAGATACCTGGTTTTGCTTGGTTTTTTTTTCCCCATAGCATTCTTATTTTTGGAGATTAGTGATGGTCAAGTGGAATTCACAGGAGCAGAATGCTTTTGCCTTAGGATTTCATCAAGCATGAGTAACAGTTGGAAGACTCGTGATTATTTGTCTGTTGAAAACCTCCAAAGTTATGAGTCACTGTTTGGGAGTTTCCTGATGCATATTTATGAAGTTCTCTGAGTGAGCTGACTCAGTGTGTTTTTTAAATAAGCATTTGTAATCCTGTTAAATGTGTGCTAACCACTTAGATTGGAAATCAAGTTAGCATCCCTAATAGAATCAAAAGAGTGATGTAAATACGAGACATCAGTACCTTATATTTGTCTCTCTATCTATCTATCTGTTGGTCTGTATGTTTATATTTATATATAAAATGTGTCTATATGTATTTTGCAAACAATCATTTAAATTTAAGGATTGGTTTAGGTCAGTTCAACATTAGGGATCCCCAGAGAGTAAAGTGGTCCCATGAGAAAGTGCTTTTCGCTGAATGTTTTTTGTGTATAAACAATTGTTGGAAAATAGGGAAATATCTTTAATTTTCATGAGTATGCCAGAGAAAAAAAAAGAATCAGAGACTGACAATGTTTTGTTTGACAGAAAGGAGATTTTCTGTTCCTTCTGTTAGAAAGTGGAGAGTTATGATTGATTAAATGATGGTAATAGTTTTGCAACAGAGATTCTGGAACTAGATTTGTCATGTTTCCTTCAGGAAAAGATCTCTCAATCCACTGATTAGTTCTCTTGTTATTGATGAGTTTCTGGATGTTTCTGGATCCAGTTGCCTTTTGGCATTTTATTGGAGGAGGAAATCCTAAAAGTAACAATGTATATTGAGCCTTTTATTGGATGTTATTTTTATATCTTACTCTGCTATTTTTATAGCAGAACTGATCTATGTGAAGAATACAGATGTGTAAGTAGTGACAGCTCAAAAGCAGTGTTGTCCAGCAGGTACAAAGTCCAAGTATTGTCCAAATTGTGAGTTCATGCTCAGAAATCAGTGGTAAACACCCACTGCAGAGTAGTCTGACATACACAGTTCAAATTGTCACTCAGTGACCCTTTGTACATCTGTATTTCTGAGAAAACATTTGGTGAAGCCTTTCATCTGCTTTGAGACCTTTGCCTTTGTAAAATTGATGTCTTTTCATTGTATCATCACAGAATATAAAGCGAACCCTCAGCCTTCGGGAGTCTTTAGTGCAGGTGGGACTCAGTATGGGTGATGGTGCTGGAGCTCACTGGCATGCACCATGTTTACCTGGCTGAAATAGGGAAAATAGGATCAGTGAAGAGAGGAAATGAATTTTAGTGTCATCTTTACTTCTGTTTCATATCTGCAATTATCTTCTTGTGTTTACTGAAGAGCTAAGTCCAAATTCCCTATATTGAGGAAAATCATTTGAGGAGATCACATACACAGAGTTTATTATGAGAAATGTATGCTTAAATAATGTGAGTGAATGCTTGGTTGCTTGGCATATTAGCTTCCAGATAGCATGCCCAGTGAAAGAAAGAAGATACATTAGAATGGGAAGTGTCACCATTCTGCAACTCTAGGACTTGATGTCTAGCAAGACTACAGGACGAATTGAATTCTAAAGTGTTAATCCCCGAGCACAAATGTCACTATTTTAATTTTGTTTTTTGATCATGATGTTAAGGAGTAGGAATTTGCAATATTGAATCCATATAAAACTCATTAAATCAGGGATAAATGTAACTAAATAACTTTACTGATTTTGAAATGATTGGGCTAGTAGAGCCTCTATTTCCAACCCAAGTAGCAGCTGGAAAATCTCAAGTAGTCAGTCTTCCATATTTAAATGTTAATGGCTATGCTGAATAAACAGATCTATTGATTAAGTTGTTCAAGCACTCCTGTTTTAAACCCCCTTTCTTCACTTACTCCTAGTTTTGTACAATGACTTAATCGAGCTTGTCTCTCCTAATCACAGGAATTCCTGAAAAAAAAGGATAATTGTTTAACATAAGAATACAAAAGAGCTCTTGTGTAAAATTGATCCCCTGGTTTCAAGGATCTTTTATGTGTTACATGTTTTTCTCATTTGCTGGATGCCTTATTTCTCTGTAAGGTACTTCAGATATGGAAGACAGAAGTTGTTTTATCTTTGGAGGCTGAATTTTTGTTTAGAATACAATCCAGCAATATTATGAACAAAAAGATATGAATAGTGAATGGAATTGGGTTCTTCAGGAGGCTGTTTTGAACACTGAAGGGGTCTGAAATCTTCAGGAAACAATTTGTACTTTCTGTGTGCCCTTGGTATGGGATCAGTTTGTGCATTGTAAAAAAGAAACTCTAAATTTTGCTTACTTGGGTAAAGCAAAGACTCAACATAAATTCATCAAGGGGAAACCCTGCTTGACCAACCTGATAGCCTTCTGTGAGAGTATAATTAGCTGACTAGATGAGGAGAGAGCAGCAGATGTCATCTACCTTGACTTCAGCAAGGCTTTTGACACTGTCTCCCATAACATCCTCATCAGAAAGCTCAGGCAGTGTGGCTTGGATGAGTGGACAGTGAGGTGGATGGAGAGCTGCTGAATGACAGAGCCCAGAGGGGGGTGATCAATGGCACAGAGTCGAGTTGGAGGCCTGTGGCCAGTGGGATAACACAGGGATGGGTTCTGGGGCCAGTCTTGTTCAACATCATCAATTACCGGGGTGAGAGGACAGACCCTCATCAGACTGGGAGGACTGGCTGATTCCCCAGAGGCTGTGCTGCCATTCAGCAGGATCTCTGCTGAGGTTCAACAAGGACAAGTGCAGAGTCCTGAATTTGGAAAGGAACAACCCCATGTACCAGTACAGGCTGGGGATCGAACTGCTGAAGAGCAGCTCTGCAGAGACAGACCTGGGAATGCTGGTTGATAATAAACTGACCATGAGCCAGCAATGTGCCCTCGTGGCCAAGAAGGCCAATGGCATCCTGGGATGCATCAAGAAGAGTGTGGCCAGCAGGTCGAGGGAGGTTCTGCTGCCCCTTTACTCTGCCCTGCCGAGGCCTCATCTGGAGTCCTGTGTCCAGTTCTGGGCTCCTCAGCTCAAGAGAACTTCTGGAAAGAGTCCAACACAGGACCACCAAGATGATCAGGGGACTGGAGCATCTTCGTTATGAGGAAAAGGTGCAGGATCTGGGACTGTTCAGCCCAGACTGAAGGGGGACTTCATTAATACTTGCAACTATTTAAAAGGTATATGTCAAAAGCCTGTGTGACCTGATCTAGGTGACCCTGCTTCTGCAGGGGGATTGGACTAGATGATTTCTAAAGGTCCCTTCCAACCCAACCATTCTATGATTCTATGAAAAGAATGAGCTGACACTTTTTTATGTATTGTCCAGTCATAGGACATGGGGTAATGGATAAAAGCTGGAACCCAAAAAGTTGCACTTAAGGAAAATCTTTACTGTTGAGGTGAGGGAGCCCTGGCCCAGGCTGCCCAGAGAGGGTGTGGAGTCTCTTTCCTTGGAGACCCACTTGGACATGTTCCTGTGTGACCTGATCTACGTTTACCTGCTTCTGCAGGGGGTTGGACTGGATGATCTCTAAAGGTCCCTTGCAGCCCTACCATTCTATGATTCTATGAACAGAAAGCAGAACTGCTCGATTTCGTAGCACACAGTTTTCAAAGAGGTTTGGCAGTTGTCAGTAGGCAGTAAAGCCTCGATAGGAATGTTGCACATAAATTTACTTGTATTTAAATTATTTTTAATCTGTCATCTGTCTGTATGTCAGCCAAGGATGAAATTCTGTGATTGCTATGGTCAGTAGTGCTTGGATGTAGGCTGATGGAGATAAAATCCTTCAGGCATTTAAGAACACACATCAGACACTTGGGCATTTGGCTGCAGTTGTACTGCCCTGGAGGCCAAGGGTGCAATTTGCCTTTAATTAAAGAAAGCAGAATTCTGTAATTAATATTACAAGAATAATTCTGTGTTGTATTTCCTGAATATTTCTAGAGGGAAACTGAACTCTAGGAAGGAATACTGTCCAGAGGAATAATGCTGTATACTCCTAGCTTCCTTGTGTCTTTTGGAAGGAATAACTGGCATTCTAGCTAAGAAATGCACACAATTTGGGAATGTGTGGCTGCAATGGCCAATTAGCAAGTGCATCATTTAATGAGAGATGAATTATCTCCTTTAAAAAATGGCTGTATATTGTATTTTATCTGTCTGATCTCTGTATCTGTTTGTTAGGATGACCTTTGGTTCACCCGATTTGTTAATGCAGAATGACTATAGCATGCCTGCCTTTTATACTTAATATTATTCTGCTCACATCTCCATTCTCATTATAAACATGGCTATTTTTAGCTAGCACAGACTCAGAATGTGCCTTGTAAGCTTAAGGGGGATTTATTGAGCTCCTGTGTGTATTCACTAGAGATTCCTTGTTGAAGCTTACTGATTTAGGACTGGGGAGGGGTAAAATGTACTATTAAATTCCCGGCATATGCCTGCAGGAGCTATATTTAGCTTCAGCTACTTGTCATTGCCATTGTGCTATTTTTACAAAAGGATGCAGCAGTTTCATTGTTCAGGGGCTTAACTAGACAGAAATGTAGATGGATGAGCTAGATAAACATTGGTGTACTGCAGAAATTGCTCCTGAAAGTCAGTGTGTGTGCCGTGGGTGTGCTTTAGTAGGACTGTACTAGAGCAAGAACACAACAGGCACCTTGTTCAATAAACTGGTTGTGTAAATTCACCTGATGAGCACACGTGCTAAAGCTGATGTTTCATTTTGCTTTAGACTGATAAAGTAGTTTACCAGGAATACCAATGTGGGCTCTGTGTTTGTGCATGAAAAGGTCTGGCTGATGGCAGTGGCACCATTTCATTTCACTGCTTAATCACCTATTAAGAGTTTTGCCATAGCTTTTGGAGTTGCTATGTATATTTTTAATAGAATACAGAGGAGGAAAATTAGTATGGAGAATGCTTGCTGCAGTTGGGTCCTAGAGAATGATTACATATGCACTACAAGATGATTACATATGCATATCCTTTTTATAGTGCATGTATTGGGCCTCTTGCTATCAATGACTATACTATTTTATGCTTTAAGGAACAGTGTCTATTGAGAGAGTTTAATTTTCCTATTTGAGGAAAAACAGGAACCCTACCTTGAACAATTTAGTATTCCAGTAGCTAGAAATGTGCTTTGTGATTTGCATGCAGAGAAATGTGTAGCTACTTTCTGCTTCCTTTCTTGGCTGTTTAATTTCTCTTTAAAAAGATAGAATTGGTGTTTTAGCAAAAAGGAAAAAGTTATCATGTCATTTAGGAAAGTGGAGAAAACCTTGCAATATATTTTAGGTATCAGAAAATCAGATAGATCTGCCATAGGTTAAAAGGCCAGTGAGAGAAGGAGTGAACGAATGGACTCCTTTCTGTGAAGTTGCATGATGTCACTGCATGATCATTCATAGAATCATAGAATGGTAGGGGTTGGAAGGGACCTTTAGAGATCATCTAGTCTAACCCCCCTGCAGAAGCAGGTCCACCTAGATCAGGTCACACAGAAACATTTCCAGGTGGGTCTTGAAGAGCTCCAAGGAAGGAGCCTCCACACCCTCCCTGAGCAGCCTGAGCCAGTGCTTATTCCATTACTTATTTTCATGTAAATATCTGATTTATGATACATTTTACTTTTTCTGAACCGTGATATGGTGTTTTCTACAGGTAGAAAATGTCATACATCTTTGTTCATGTATTCCACTTCCAGTCTTCATTTCTTATTGTGCACCTCTCTCAGGCAACCTGTGTGCCAGATACTAAAGACTGGAGGGAGAGAGTCAGGGAGAACTGTTGGACTGGATGATCTCTAAAGGTCCCTTCCAACCCTACCATTCTATGATTCTATGATTTATTTTCAGTTTTGGAATAATACTCAGCCTGAAATTAACCTTGTGAGGTTAGTTGTGAGCTTGGTGCTGTCCTTATCTCAGATAACATACTCTCCTCCCAAATGTCGTTTCAATATTTTAAGTAAAGGAAGGACTAAGTGTTTGAAGGCATGTTGTGAATTCCTGAATGGATGAAGTTTTAAGATATCAGCATCCAAGATCTGAATGTCTGTGTTTTGCAGTAAGAGACTCGTCCAAAGAGTCAATGTGTTTATCTCAAAACCAGTAAAGTATGTGATGAGAGCATTTAGATCTCAGAAATACTGTTCTTTGCTTAGCTGTCATCAACAGGGAGTAATGAATAACAATCCTACTGACATTTAAATGAAGGATTTTTTTCTGTTAGCTAGATTTTTGTCCTATGAAGGCAGAATTGCAGACTCTCCAGCTAGTCAGCAGTTTCTCTGCTTTTTCTCTTTAGTGAGGTGTGTGGGTGTGTTTTTTCCCTTTTATCCTCCTGAGAAATGGGCATGAGGATATTCAGCTTATGTACACAAGGGCACCTGTTACTTATCACAACACTATTGTTAAGCCTCATTTTCTGTATACAGACTCTCCTTTAAGCCTAGCTTTTATACAGACTCCATCCTTTGTCAGGTTAACCTGTGAAATCATGGACTGTAGGCTTAGTGATGGGAGGAAGAAGGAAAAACCACAAGTATTTGTCTTTTGTGAAACTGTTGTAAGTTAAAACTCAAGAAAATGCTAATCTAAATTAGTCTTGGTAGCTGAACAAATACATAGACAGGTGAGTGCATTTCGAAATGCCAGGACTGGTTTTCTTTTTTCATGAGATCAACTCCAAACTTAGACACAGTCTTTGCCTTTGTAAATTAGCCTGGAATTTTGATGTATGAAACTGGAAGTTTGATGTCTTTGAGTCCTATCTTTCTTGGTTTCTGATCTGTAGGCATCTCCATTTCCCTCATAATCCTCAAATTCCTGTCTTTCCCTGAGAAAAGATTCCGCTGTGCTCTATGTGCTGCATTTCTGTAGGGACCATGTAGCTGGAGCAACATATCCATCGTGCTTGCATTTGAAAGCTTGCAGTCTCCAAGACTGGACCTTTTTAGGTTTGATTTATCAGTGCTTAGGCCAGGTAATTTTAATAGTAAAGATGGAGCTTTACATCACTGCACCCATGGACCTGAGACTGTGAGACACTGAGTCTGCACCATTGGCCCCTTGAGCATGCTTTGGGTTGGCCATCTCTTTGCTGTTGTCAGTAGCATATTTATTGCCAAGGTTACCTGCTGCTGTTGACAAAGAGTGTGATTAATTTGAGAAACTTGCTTTCTCTTTGTTACTGCCAGATAATTTAATTAGTTGCAGTTAGGCAGCTGAAATTCCTGATCCATGATTTATTTACACAGTCCCCAAAGCTCTTGAGAGAATTTAAGCATGGCACCCAGCAGAAGAAATTGAGAAATTAATTTTGTTGAGTGAGATTTTCTGGTGCCTTTTGTGAGATGGAACTGATGAACTAGTACATATTTATTTCTCTCTATTACTGCTGAATATCACTGATTGCCCATCAGAATTGAATATGGGAGTAGAATGGTCAAAAAGGAGAGAAAAGGAGGCAGAGAAAAATTAACAAAATTACGGTTTATAGTCTGTGTAAGGAAATAAACCACCCTAACAAACCAGAAAATCAGAAGACATCCAATGAGAAAAGGGGGTAGAAGTCAGAAAGAATGGCTATAAACATTCCTGAATACATGGAGCAGGTCCTGCTAAAGCTAATTTGCCTGAGGGGCAGAGCAGGAGCATGATGGGATTTGAGAACAAAACATGTTTCCTGTTGGGCAAGTAATTTCATGTATTTATTTTTAATTAAAGGAATATATATTTGAAGATTACAGGCATAGAATAAGTTTCTTTTCAAATTTTGAGCTCTAATCCTTCTGGCTGATTCCCCAGAGGCTGTGCTGCCATTCAGTGGTACTCGACTGTCTGGAGAGTTGGGCAGAGAGGAACCTCATGAGGTTCAACAAGGACAAGTGCAGAGTCCTGCAGCTGGGAAGGAACAACCCCCTGCACCAGGACAGGCCGGGGGTCAAACTGCTGGAGAGCAGCTCTGCAGAGACAAACCTGGGAGTCCTGATTGATAATAAACTGACCATGAGCCAGCAATGTGCCATCATGGCCAAGAAGGCCAATGGCATCCTGGGATGCATCAAGAAGAGTGTGGGCAGCAGGTCAAGGGAGATTTAGCTCTACCTCTTATTTACCCTGGTGAGACCTCATCTGGAGTCCTGTGTCCAGTTCTGGGCTCCTCAGCTCAAGAGGGACAGGGAAGTGCTGCAGAGAGGCCAGTGCAGGGCCACCAAGATGATCAGGGGACTGGAGCATCTTTCATATGAGGAAAGGCTGCAGGACCTGGGGCTGTTTAGTCTGGAGAAGAGGAGACTGAGGGGAGATCTTATTAACATTTATAAATATCTAAAGGGTGGATGTCAGGAGGTTGAGACATCCCTTTTTTCTATAGTAGCTAGTAACAGGACAAGGGGTGATGGGATGAAGCTGGAACACAAAAAGTTCCATTTAAATATAAGAAAAAACTCTTGCACTGTTTCAGTGAGGGAGCCCTGGCACAGGCTGCCCAGAGGGGTTGTGGACTCTCCTTCCTTGGAGGTCTTCAAGACCCACCTGGACATGTTCCTATGAGACCTGATCTAGGTGACCCTGCTTCTGCAGTGGGGTTGGACTAGAAGATCCCTTCCAACCCTCCCATTTTATGATTCTATGAATCCCATGAGAATCATAATACTGTGAAATGATATTCATTAGTAAGAATTGTTTTCTATCAGCAGTTTGGGAACTAAACCAGAAAGTTCTGAATTTATGTATTTTTAACCTGGTCTTCATGCTGCCTTTTTTTTTAATGTTATATCTTGATGGGGAACCTGCAATGGTACATTCTGGTATTTCTTCATAGTTACTGCAGTCAGTATCTGCAGAATCTCAGGAGCAAACTGCCTGTAGCTAAGTACTGGCATTTCATCTTGTATTAAATGTTGAGATCTACTTAGTGTCATATTTACTGTACTAAGGACATTTAGAAAAGACCTGAAAATGCAGCCCATGTAAGCCTTTCATATAAAGTATGAGCTGTTAATTGAATTATGGAGAACACCGAAAATAAATATATGAAAAATAAATGTTCCAGTTTGGAAAAAAATTGAGGACAAAAATCTTACTTTGCTGTCTAAAACACAAAATGCAGTATATGTGGTGATGGGATGCTGTTAAAAATAAATCCTCTAAACCAGAATCTACTGGTTCTTCCAGCAGCAAGATACGCCCAGGGATAAAATCAGAGTTACTACTATTGCTAGTAAATTTGCTTAGGTATAAAAAACCCAAATGTATTAAGCAAAATAGATTACATAAGAATTAAACCCAGAAGCTTCTGTCCTCAACTGTTTCCAATCTTGTAGAGTTTTCCAAAACCAAAAATTTAGATGCATAAAAGTATTTTTCAGCAGTGAAGTAGAATGGATATGAACATCTTATTGATGGTTTACTCATTAACAATATCTAAATTCACCTATTCTTTACATTTTTCATTATTGGTAATTTCTTTGTTGATTTTATCTAATGTTTCTGTCCAGTAATTATACTTGTTTGTAAAAGGAAATGACTCTTTAAATGGGTTTTTTTGTGTGTTTTAAAGGATTTTTTTTCTTTACAAATAGACTGATTTTCAGAGTTGCCAATATTCAATGAAGCTAACAAGATGTGTTCTCCTCAGCAATGTTTATCTTCTGTTATGTAGAACATTTAATGATTATATCACTGCAGGTGGAATGCTTTATCCTTGAGTTATGGTTACCTTAATGTACTCTTGTTCTAAGGCAGTTTTTTGAGCTAAAATAGTGAGTTTTGCTACACAGAACTTTTCTAAGGGCAAAGCTTCTTGCTTCTGGTGCTCAGTCAACCCTGTTACCTGAGAACAAGCAAGCAAAAAGGATTGAGTACCAATATATCCTGGGGTGGATTAGAAGGGCTGTGGTTAGCAGGTTGAGAGAGGTCCTCCTACCTCTCTACTCTGCCCTCCTGAGACCACATCTGGAATCCTGTGTCCGGTTCTGGGCCCCTCAGTTCAAGGAGGACAGGGAGCTGCTGGAGAGAGTTCAGTGCAGGGACACAAAGGGGAGTGGAGCATCTTCCTTCAGATGAAAGGCTGAGGGAGCTGGGGCTCTGTAGCTTGAAGAAGAGGAGATTGAGGGGTGACCTCATTCATGTTTACAAATACATGAAGGGTGGTGTCAGGAGGATGGAGCCAGGCTGTTCTCAGTGATGGCCAATGACAGGCCAAGGGGCAACGGGTACAAGCTGGAACACAAGAGCTTCCAAAGAAATATAAGGAAGAATTTCTTCACTGTGAGGGTGATGGAGCACTGTAATAGACTACCCAGATGGGTTGTGGAGTCTACTTCTTTGGGAACATTCCAAACCCACCTGGGCAAGTTCCTGTGTGACCTACTCTAGGGGGTCCTGCTCTGGCAGGGGGGTTGCACTGGATGATCTTTCAAGGTCCCTTCCAATTCTGTGATATTTAACTTCCCACACAATAAATGCCCTTCATGACTGCTCTTTCCCCCTTAATTTCTATGTTTCTTGTGTCAGCTGTTTTAGAGCCATCTGTTCTCAAGTAATAATATTCTAATTTCTGCACAAGTAGCAATATTCTGTAGAATTCTATGGAAATTAAATTCACTCTCAGCTTCTTGGTAGGAAATACTATAATAGGAGTTCAGTAGAAAGCAGATAATAATTGTTTGAACTGTCAATTGGAAATTGGTTTATGAAAAGTGCACTGCTCAGATAGGCACTAGTGAAGGATTGGCAGAGGAGTACAAACTGTTGTCATTGAGTTAGGAAACTTTAATGTTTTGCTTCTTGTTAATGTCAAATGTCTTCAAGTTGTACCAAGGGAGATTTAGATTGGATATTAGGATATTTTTTTTTCTTCAAAAGGGTTGTCAAGCCCTGGCACAGGCTGCCTGGGGAAGCTGTGGAGTCCCCATCCCTGGAGGGACTTAAAGCAGTGTAGCCATGGGGTTGAGTGACATGAGTTAGTGGTGACCTTGGCTGAACTGGGTTAATGGTTGGACTCAGTGATCTCAAAGGGTTTTTCCAACCCAAATGATTCCATAATTCTAAATAGCAGTTCTTTTCTAGTTTTACTTTTATTTCTGCTATGAAAGTGAATATTGGAAGAATTTCCATGAGCAGACTGAGAGATGATTTATTTGAAGTAAAACCGGTTCCTGCTCTATACAGAAAATGTATTTGAGGAGAAAATGCATGAGAGAGACCAAAATGGTACCTTCTTGGATCCATGATTTGTAAATTATTTCTTGTCAATACAGTAGGTGATATTCATGCCCGGTGCCATTGGTTGAGAGTCTTATTCTCTGGAACTTACACACAGAAGCACTTTCATTTCATTTACTTCATCAATACAAGAAAGTAGCAATTTTTACTATTGAGTTTCCAGAACATCACTCTGCTTAAAAACAACCCCCCCTCCCCTTTCTATTCCACAGGTATTCTGGATTCCAGATGTATTCAGTTCACAATAGGCTTCTTTCCCTGGCTGCCCTGAGAGACCTGTGTACTCTTTCCTTCCTTTTTCTTTTTTAATAGATCATCTACAGGCAAAATTATCTTCCTAGTGACATGCTGACATTTCTTTTTGATCTGCAGTGATGCAGTTTGGAGAAATCTAATAAATTCTATTGGTATTTGTGAAAATGAAGAGAATTTGCAGCTCAGTCTTTTATTTGTGTAGGTTTGACAAGGGCACTGGAGTAAGTATATAACATTATTTAAGTCAGAGGCTGTAGCATTCTACTCTGCAAGTGCTGTGGGAGAGAGTGGGAAATTGTTTTAAATAGAAGCTCAGTAAGTTTATGAGGGTGTAGGATTTTTGTTTTCTATCCTGGAGTTAGAAAATGGATCTTTTATATTGTATGTGGAATCTTTTCCATGGTAAGTGTGCATAGAGGGGGTTAAAGGAGATTGAATTTGGATATTTTTTAACATTTTATTCATATTGTATGAATTCTAAGCAATAAAACTTTCATCACCTGAAGGCTCCTGAAAAAAATGACTTCTTTCTAATCATGTGCCTCTCACACATGTCTACACTCCTGATGTAGAAGTCTGCCTGATATTTAAGTCTTAGATTTTGAGTAAGAAGAGACATTCTCCTGATGATTAGCGTTTGTTTTCCTTGTTCTCTATCATGGGATGAGACACACACAGGGTCATCAGCACGTTTTCTTTCTGTTCCAACAGAGACTAAGATTATGATGATGCCTTTAAACTCTCCTGCTCACTAACAGCACATAATGGTTGTAATTTTTAGCCTTTTTATGGAAGTTTTTAATTTGTAATTGAGTTAGGAAGGGTTTTATATCTGGAATGACAATTATCCGTGACTGCAGGGGGATTGGACTAGATGTTCTCTAAAGGTCCCTTCCGACCCTACCATTCTATGGCTCTATGACTTTTCAAACTAACATTTATTACATGGGATTATATGGAACTAGAATTAATAAAGCAACCATGTGCTACGTTCCTATGTAGAACAAACCATGGGTCAGTACCACAGGAGTGTTAACAGCAGTACTATAGCACATACATAGCTAAAGTGTCCTAATTGAAATTGAAGTCCATTCTCAAATTCCAATGTAAGTACTTAGAGAGTCTGGCTCTGATTCTTATTACATGGTCCAGCTGGTTAATTAGAATGAAGGATGTTTTAAATGGGTTTATGCTTTCTTTTTTATTTTTGTATTTAATATTGATTAACTTTCCTGACATAACATAAACTTGAGTTCATTAACTACAAATTAGGAATTGACATAAACAAGGTAGATGAGTATGTCCAGAGTGCCCAGTGAAGGTTTTTATTTGTATTGTAAGGTGACTCTCATTGAATTTTAATGAAACTAAATTAAGAGTTGGAGTTAACCCAGTTTACTTAAAAGCAAGCTGGAAATAGGCAAAGTACATAGGCACACACATGCAGCAAAACAGTGAACTCTTGTTTTTTGTGTTCTTTAAATGACTGGATTGTGGTTATTTTAAGAAATTCATTGTATCTGTTAGACAGACTTAGAAACAGAATGGTATCATTTTTTTTTGGTAAGTTAGACAATCCTTAGATTGAGCTGTGTGTCTTCAGTTGAAAGGGAGGAAACTTTTACCTGTCTGAGGATTTGTGACACCTGGCTTGAGGTTTGGGGTTCTTCTTTTGTGTTTTGGTTGTGTTTGTATTTTTTCTTTTTTCTTAATAAAGAATAAGCTAAAAGGTGATCCAAGAGGAAATAGGCATTATGTCAAAATCTTTTAACAAATGACTGCCATGGTAGACATAGGCATAATATTGTAATATCCAAGTTAGGCTAGAGGTCTGTCTCTACCTCTGTCCTTGCTCCGAGACTTGGCAATGGAAGGTGACTAGGGGCCAGAATAACAGCTGAAAAATAATGCAGTGACACTTCCCTAATTCTCCCCTGGCTTCACAACCAATTGTATTTTAGGACTGTAATGAAAGAAAAGGTGGAGTGTAGTCTATTTGGATGAAGCAAAGGTTTGTCCTGAGCTTGAACACCAATGATAACATGGGGATTGGTATGTTGGGAAGCTTCTTACATGCTGCTCATTAAGGGAAAAGACACAGAGCCCAAAACTTCATCACCAAAGTAAAAGCTCAATACTACTGGGAGTAATGAGTGCATAAGAATAATGTTAAAGAATTGTCCTTGTTTTGAATAATTGCTAACAAATCACTTTCTATAAAATGATCATCAAAGGAAGACAAGATTCATACACTAGTCACCAGTGTTCTTTTAACCTGTTGGTTAATGCAGATGACTTGTTAAGAGATTAGGGGCTTTAAGTTTGTCTGTCCATACTCAAAAACTTTTCACACTCAAAAAGGAATTTCCATTTGTTTAGGAAGGTAAGGAAATGGTGAACATTCTTCAGGACTATTGAAAGAGCATTTAATAAACCTTAAACTCTTTTAAGCAAAAATAAGCTTATCCATTTTCGTATGTTAAATGTGGTTTGGAGAGCAATTATACAAAAAGAAGTCCAGTTGACTTTGTTTTGTGCTCATTAGCTTTTCAAAGGATTAGGAAAACATTGCAGCCATTTACCTAAGATGCAGTTATTTGTTAGCTTGCTTTTTTCCTTGAGATAATCAAATGAATGAGTTAGGAATGCAAATTCTTGAGGGCATAGGAACTTTGTTGGTGAATCACTTCTTTGGTCTAATTTAATTGAACTTGTGAAATGCATAGTAATGAAACATAGCTAATAAGTAATTTACCTTTATTTCTCTAGACACTTGAAGCCATTTTGAATTTTAAGTACTCTGGTGGACCAGGACATGTTGAAGGATATTACCGGAACCTTTCACTAGGCCTTCATGTGGAAGTCGAACCATCTGTTTTCTTTACACGTGTTAGTACTCTTCCAGCAACAAGGTAAGCCTGGTTTTCACTGGTGTACAATTTGACTCACTGTCTTATAATATTGGCTATAACTTCAGGACCATGCTGGAAACTTCCAATGTCATCAGCAACATGTAGGTAAAGAACTATATGAACAAATTTTCTAAGTTCCTAATTTAGGAGTTTAGTTTCCTTTAACTACAGGCTATGAGTAAAGCTATCCATGTGAATTGGACAATTTCTGAGGTTCAATTCTGGTCTCCTCAGCTCAAGAGGGACAGGGAAGTGCTGGAGAGAGGCCAGCACAGGGCCACCAAGATGATCAGGGGTATAGAACATCTTTCATATGAGGAAAGGCTGCAGGAACTGGGGCTGTTTAGTCTGGAGGAGACTGAGGGGGGATCTTAATAATATTTACAAATATCTATATGGTCTGGGTGTCAGGAGGTTGGGACATCCCTTTTTTCTATAGTAGCTAGTAACAGGACAAGGAGTGATGGGATGAAGCTGGAACACAAAAAGTTCCACTTAAACATAAGAAAAAACTGTTTCACTGTGAGGTGAGGGAGCCCTGGCACAGGCTGCCCAGAGGGGTTGTGGAGTCTCCTTCCTTGGAGGCCTTCAAGACCCTCCTGGACATGTTCCTATGCAACCTGATCTAGGTGACCCTGCTTCTGCAAGGGGATTGGACTAGATGATCTCTGGAGGTTCCTTCCAATCTTACCATTCTATGATTCTTGTAAGCCACAGAGTAGTTTCACATGTTGCAATGAGTTTTAAAAATCATGGCAGCACATGTTAGTGGTCAAATGTCATAATAATGAAAATCTGGATGCTTTGAATTCATCAGCCACTGAGTGCAGTCAGTTTTTATAATTCTTTCCTTTTGCTAAAATTGTATTTATTTGCTGCTAAATATACAGTTCCCATTCTGGATGTTTTGTTATTTTTGTATTGTTTTACATCCTGTTTAATCAAAGCAGCTTTTGCAAGAATGAATTCTGGAAGTAAATGGTTTTACTGATCCTTAGTCAACAATTTTTTGTTAATGTAAATTCACCTATGTCAGTAGCTAAATTTTCAAATATTTGGGATGTTTTCAAACTCTGGCAGTTCCAGAGGTGGCCTTTGAATAACTGTCATTCAAAAGATGAATAAACAAACTTGATTTTGTTGGGAAGAGAGAAAATCGAGAAGTGACTTTGTTTCACTGCATAGGTACTTCTGAAGTATAAATGCCAAGTGAAAAAATCCTCTTTTAAATGAGGGATGAAGTTAATGCAAGAAAGAAATTGTTACAAATTGGACAGGAATACATTTTCATAAAAATCCCCGTGTACTAGTCAAGTAGTAGGATTAGTGATAAGAAAAACTTTATAGTGAGAGCAAGAATTTTGTTAGGTTTAAATTCTGAAGTTATTTCAGTGCAATAATGTGAGAGTAGTGAGAACCTGGCACAGATTGCACAGAGAGGATATAGATTCCTCATCCCTGGAGGTGTTCAAAGACAGGCTGGATGGGGCTTTGAGTAACCTGGTCTAGTGGAAGGTGTCCCTGCCCATGACAGAGAGGTTGGAATGAGAGGAGCTTTAAAGTCCTTTCCAACCCAAACCATTCTATGATTCGGTGTAATACCACTACTAATAGTTGAGAGTGAACTCAATTGATTCTAGAGATAATTAGAGTGGGCAGAATCACAGAATGGTAGGGATTAGAAGGGACCTCTAAAGATCATCTAGTCCACCCCCCCTGTTTAAGCAAGTCCACTTAGATCAGGTCACTCAGGAACATGTCCAGGCAGGTTTTGAAAATGTCCAGAGAATAATCCTCCACACCTTCCCTGGGCAGCCTGTGCCAGGGCTCCCTCACCCTTACAGTAAAGAAGTTTTTCCTTAAGTTCAAGTGGAATTTTTTGTGTTCCAACTTATGGCCATTACCCTGATCCTCGCACTGGACCAGAAATGTCACCTCATGCTCTTGACATACATCTTTAAAATACTTGTAAGTATTAATGAGATCCCCCCTCAGTCTGAACAGCCCTGGATCCCACAGCCTTTCTTGATAAGGAAGATGCTCCAGCCACCATGGTGGCCCTGTGCTGGACTCTCTCCAGAAGTTCTCTGATTCCTACTGATCCTAGGATGTTTTGCATAATAGACTCAGAAATTAAACCAAAAGATAGGCAAGAAGGAAATATCAGCCTAAGAGACAGTGGGAGCATATTTCATTTTCAAAAGGCAGAAGTGAGTCATCAGTATCATACCATTGCAATAACATCAAAGGGTGGATGGACAGCAGCATAGCTTGCAAAACATAAAATGTTTCTTTTGTTCCTTGAACAAAAGATGTAAAGCCTCAAGAAAAGATCTAGTTTGGGGTTTGAATTTGAAGAAACATGAACAAAAGCATCCAAGTTGAAGAAAGTCTAGAGCAAAAAGTGTGATAAAATGTGACATGCTGAAGTCTTGGTGTTGCTGAAGCCAATGAGAAGACTGACAGGGGACTTAATTTCATAGAATGGTAGGGGTTGGAAGGGACCTTTAGAGATCATCTAGTCCAACCCCCTGCAGAAGCAGCTCCACCTAGATCAGGTTGCATAGGAACATGTCCAGGAGGGTCTTGAAGACCTCCAATGAAGGAGACTCCACAACCCCTCTGGGCAGCCTGTGCCAGGGCTCCCTCACCTCAACACTGAAATAGTTTTTTCTTATATTTAAGTGGAATTTTTTGTTTTCCAGCTTCATCCCATTACCCCTTGTCCTGTTGCTAGATGCCATCAAAAAAAGGGATGTCCCAACCTCCTGACACCCACCCTTTAGATATTTATAAATGTTAATGAGATCTCCCCTCAGTCTCCTCTTCTCCAGACTAAACAGCTCCAGTTCCTGCAGCCTTTCCTCATATGAAAGATGTTCCAGTCCCCTGATCATCTTAGTGGCCCTGTGCTGGACTCTCTCCAGCACTTCCCTGTCCCTCTTGAGCTGAGGAGCCCAGAACTGGACACAGGACTCCAGATGAGGCCTCACCAGGGCAGAGTAGAGAGAGGAAGAACCTCCCTTGACCTGCTGCCCACACTCTTCTTGATGCATCCCAGGCTGCCATTGGCCTTCTTGGCCAAGTTTGAATTATATAAATGAAAACTGCCAAGAGGATAGGTTTTCAACAACAAGTGATAGGGGAAATAATGACCTTGGCATATAGCAAGGGAATTTTAGGTTAGTTAAAGATAATGAAACACTGAAGCAGTTTTTGTAAAAAGTATTTAAAAACAAGACAAGCAAGAATTTTTTTTTCTACAATAAGCAGATTGTGTCCAGCTGTTGTAAAAGAAACCTAAAACTGTGTGGTGAGCAAGCTTGTCAAATATTTTGATGCTTGAAAGTATGACATAATAGACATCACTATTCTTTTAGGAACCGATCTACTAAAGTAAATCTAATGCTGCTTGTGAAATCAGAACATAGCATCCAGAAGAGCTGTCTGTAAAATTCCAGAGACCTTATTAATGATCAGAGTTTCATCCCTGCAATGGCACATTCTTAGGCTTTTGTAAGGCTTTCAAGCCTTAATAAGCTATCTGTCTTTCTTCATCAGCCTGAAATACCACAACTTTTACTTTTTACATTATGCAGGTTAAAATGGCCAGTTTGCATTTGTTGTTTGCATGCATATTCCTCTTCGTTCAGTGTCCAAAGAAGTCCTTTGTGCTCTGTCTGTGTATAAACAGACAGCTTGGCTGCTCTTTGGTTCACTGCAATTACTTTCCTATAGTCACAGAATAGCTTGGGTGTGAGGCTGCAAACCTTCCATAAAAGCTTCAAATACAACATGATGCTTTTATTCAAAACTCTTGTTGGTAAAGCTGCCTTTTGTGCTTGGTTTCCCCAGCTGTGTTTCGTCTAAGACAAGGTTATCCCATCCCTGCCTTGACAACCTATTCTAAGGAATCTACTATATGTGGAAAATATTTAATCCTGAATTCTTTAGAAGTAGATCAAGGCTAATTCAAAAGCAGAGTTTCTGCTTTGTTCAGCTGTGGGTGATTTCACAGTTCTGATAGCTGCAGGTGCTACATAAAGTGACTCCAGTTCAGCCAAGTGTTTTGGCTCGTTATTGTACGTTTGCTTCATTCTTTACCTGCTCATCATAACAATCAGTGGAAGTCAGTGGAAACTTCATTTTAAGTGATTTCCTGATTGGGGATGTAGTTAAAATATGTGACTGCTTTAAACTTGGGTGTCTAAACCCTTGGCTCAGTTGGGGGAATATACTGTAATAATGGAATTTATTTTAGAAATGTGGAGTTTTTGTTTTGTTGTTTGTTTTGGGTGTGTTTTTGTTACAGTAGGTATATATTATCTGCTGAGTCTTAAATGCTTATTATGTCATGGTGGGTGTTCCAGACTGTAAGCTTTAGTGATCAGTAACACCTTTCCTTTACTCTTGTGCTTCCCTATGTTAAATCTCCATCAGAAGAAGTCATCTGTCACTCAATAGGATGTTTGTAGATGGAAAAATAGCAGAAACACGTCATCTTCCAATTTGCTAAAGATAAATATTTATCATGGAATGAAATAAAGTTTATTTTTTAACTGTTGATCATCTCTGCCAATATCTGAGGCTTACTGACAGTCAATTACACATCAAATTTAGTACTTTTACTTGCTCTGTTAAAATCTTGAGTCTGATTTCTTTTTGATTTACAGACGTTTCACAGCTTATATCCATCTGAGGCCCTGAGCTATTTTTGTTTAGTCATTATGAGAAACTACGTTTTATAATTTACCTTCTTAGCTGTCATTTCAGAATGAAAGTTATCAATTGCTTTAGTTTTCTGGGTTTAATCTTTTCCCCAACTGGGGATTTTGGTTTGCTTTATGATTTTTCTGAATATTTTGCCAAAATGATGTCTTCCATTCATGCACAGGTTTCTGCTTTAGAGGGAGAAGTTTCATTAACTGCATCTTCAGTATGTCTCAAGAAGTGGGCCTTTTAACCTTTATCTGTGCTGGTCTGTAGAGGCATCCGTGGTTAGCTTGATGCAGCCCGCAATATGCTGCAGTGCCTAATCTGCTGCCTAATTCTGATTCAGATACCAGCTCTCCTGTCAGAAGACATGATGTTCTGTCAGTAAACAGCCATAATCTACTGCAACTTTTTTTCACTGGGTAGATCAACCTATGTTCACTCAACTGCCTACATCCTAAAAGACTGACAAAACAGCCTTATGCTGGGGAATTGTTTGCCTCTGATCATGTTACCTCTGATCCTTAATTCTGCTTGTTTATGCTTGCAGGGAGATTATTGTCTTGTGATGCATAATCAAGAACATAGGTGTTTGAAGCAGCCCTGTATCAGGGTTTAAGAGATACTGAGTTAATCGTGAGACTTCTCCCAGTCAGTACTACAGCTCAATGAAGTCTTAAAGGACTTCAGGGATCTAATCCCTTAACCATTTCCTTTCCACAAACCACAGATAAATCTGTAGATTAAAACTGTGTTCATTGTTTTCTGTAATCAGACATGCCGTGTTAATTGAGTCCTTATCAGAATACCCCAGAATTACTTCTGTGATCTCAGTCCTCAAAACAGTTCAGTTGCTAGCAGATTATATATAGACTACAATGGAGATGGGATGATCTGATCCTAGACTGCCAGTGGACATCTGCTGATCTGATCGTAGTCTACCAGCAGAGATCTGATGATCTGATCCTAGACTGCTAGTGGTGAGCTGATGCTCATGGTTCAGTCTAAAGAAAGTGTTCTGTTTACAGTTTCTTGTGATATACCTCTTCATTTTGGCATAGTGCATTAACTCTATCCCAGCCAAAACCAAAGCTCCAAGAAGGTTGGCTAGTGCAGCTTATGCTAGCTAGATTGTCTGTACCGATCTCCTTTATACATGTTGATCCTCTCAAAGGCATTATCTGCCAGTTTTGGTGGCTGCTGACTGTCCTTCCTTAATGTCTTTATCAAAGAGAGCATGAAAAAATGCCAGAAAAAAAAATACTGCTTCACTCCACACATTTGGTAAGAATTCAAGTCAGACCTGCTTTGCATGCCGTGAGGGGCGTGTTGGTCTCTTTGTGTCCCTTGCCATTATGCTACAAAAGTGTCTTACATAGGAGCTGTCTTCAAAGGTCAGAAGATCTTGGTCTTGATTATTACAAAGGTGATGAGATAGTTTGAGTTCGTAGATGAAGTTACTGCACAGTGCAACAAGGATGCTGCCTTCCCTTTCAGCCAATATTCAGAAGTCAGATAACAACATTCTTAGCTGTAAATTCTACAAATCCAGTATGATGAATAAGGTAATTATTTTTTAGTTTGAGGCAGCAGACTTTTCTTTCTGTCTTAAAACTACCAATCAGCTGGTGAGACATCAGCTGCAGATATCTTTTGGCAAGTGCAGAGGCTTTGACTCTGCTCTTGTAGTTAAGAGGAAAAAATAAAGATCAGCTCAAACTGTTAAATTCAAAGTGTCTCTTCCTCTAACTGTAGGTTTGAGTTCATTTTCCTTCGTATCATTCATTAATGTATCATGTGATGAAATGTTTTAGTTTTGTAAAGGCAGGAAACAGTTCATAATAAAGCCTCTAGTCTAGACCTTTCATTATTTTGTATTTAAAGCTAGGATATAGTTTTTCCAACTTGATTTGACTGTAGTGTATTTGAAGACTGAAAAAGAACAATCTTCACTAGGGGCAATTAGTATAAATTGGAACAGAAGAGGTTCCAAAGAAACACAAGGAAGAATTTCTTCCCTGTTGAGGTGAGGGAGCACTGGAAGGAGCTGCCCAGATGGGCTGTGGAGTCTCCTTCTCTGGAGACATTCCAAACCCACCTGGATGAGTTCCTATGTGCCCTGCTCTAGGTGGTCCTGCTCTGGCATGGGGTTTGGGCTGGATGATCTTTTGAGGTCCCTTCCAGCCCTTAAGATTCTGTGATTCTGTGTGACTATGTTGAGGTGATCGTTAGTTTGGTGGGTAGAACTTTGGGTCTTAATGAAGCTAGAGTTACTTTTCACAATTTCCATTCTAGTTTTCAGGGTTACCTTCATTTCCACTACAATAAACTGCAACACAGCCTGTTCAGCAGTCAGGTTCAGGTTAGAAATCCTATCGTGATATATTTACAAATCATACAAGGGAAAGAATAAACAACGTGTTTCTTTTGGCCATGTTCTAACAAACAATTTTTTGCTACACAATAAAAAGAGTTCTGTAACATTTTTGGAAACATTTCTTGCTTTTAGGTAGCCAGATTTTAAAATGAGATGTTCACGTTTGCTACCTTCCTAACAAGAATCAGCTCCCTACTGAGAAGTGACTATTTCTGGTCTTCAGTTTCTCAGTATTTCAATGTTCAAATGTCATAGAGCTTTGAGAGTGGAGTTGTCTTTTTTGTTTGGGTGCTTGAAGAGCAATTTGTTAAGTTTAGAGGAAGGCTGGGATATGACCTGTTTAAAGAGAGTGGATGTTTCTACATGGAGAAGATATTTAGTCTTAAGTCTTTATGTTAATGGAAAATAAGAAAAACAATAAAAACGAGTCAAAATGGAAACCAGGCAAATTCAACTACAAATAAGGTCTCATTTTGATCAATTAGACTGATGAAACATTAGAAAAATCTTTTAAGCAATGGATTTAGCAACCGTTTTTTAATGTTCTCATGACTGTTTCTAGAATATATTGGTTATTGAAACACACACAGAATTGTGCTCAATGAAGACTCTGCCAAGTGGGACCTGTGACACGTAGCAAGTTCCATCCAATAGATAAATCATCTTGCTAACCTTAAGCTCTGCAAATGGTGCAATGTTGCAGTGGGTTCACGGAGAGCAGTAAAAAAGCAGCTTACAGGTTGAGAGAATTGATTTTGGAAATGAAAATGTTAAATATGTGGTTTTGGCACATGAAGACTGGGGACATAAATCTGCAAATATTTATAAATGCGCTGGGAATATTTAGCGTAACTGTAAAGGTTTACAACTGGAGAAGTCAGATGAGGACAGTTCTTGGAATATGTGAAAAGACCTTTTAAATATAAGTTAGATAATCTGACTTAATCATCTGAAGTTAGTCTTGAAAGCTTAATTTTTAGAGAGTTAAATAAAAATGAAATTGGATTACAGTAAACACAGCAATGCCAACAAAAATGCTCTAGATCATTATTTTGCTGTGTTTGTCAGGGGCTTTTTGTGAATAGGGTTGTCAAATACACCACTGCTTGTCACCATTGCCAATGCTTCACTTTCTGATGACTCCTTTTGAATAGGGATGCCTGTTGAAAGAAAACAGAAAAGAAGGAAACAAATGCTCTTTAGCTTGGAGAAGAGGAGACTGAGGGGTGACTTCACTCATGTTTACAAATACATAAAGAGTGGGTGTCAGGAGGATGGAGCCAGGCTGTTCTCAGTGATGGCCAATGATGGGGCAATGGGTACAAGCTGGAACATAGGAGGTTCCAAAGAAACACAAGGGAGTATTTCTTCCCAGTTGAGGTGAGGGAGCACTGGAAGGGGCTGCCCAGATGGGCTGTGGAGTCTCCTTCTCTGGAGACATTCAAACTCACCTGGATGAGTTCATGTGTGACCTACTCTAAGTGGTCCTGCTCTGGCAATGGGGTTGCACCAGATGAGCTTTTGAGGTACCTTCCAGCCCTTGTGATTCTGTGAAAAGCCTGGATGTGAAAATAATCCATGGTTTCAGTTGATGAGGAAACTGAGCTCACTCAGGATGTAGGTAACTTGCCAAACTCAGGTGTTTCTTGTTTAAATTGATGTTAAAACTCAGCTAGAAACAGAACTGCAGGAAGATTATTCACTGAAGTGAGCCATCATTGCATCATGGCAGCTGCCTCTGTTTTTTAATACTCTGTTAACTGTTACTGAAGAATATCCTCTGCTGTCATTTCAGAGTGGATTGGAATAGTAATTACAATACCCCTGAAAGAAAGTTCTAGATCCCTGAGTAATCATCTCCTGCCTTAAGTTCCCATGGCCCCAATTTTGTGACTGTTTTTGAAATGGTAACTGGCATTATAAGATTTTAAAAATACAGCATGATTCATCGTGTCACTAACTTTAGTTTCTGTTATATCCTGAGTTCTGCAACAGAGGATAGGAGAAATTAATTTCTACAATAGCTCTTCAAGCCACCATTGAATTAACTCAACTTTTATTAAAGTTTAAGAATTCTTATTGTTTGAAATTAGTATTGGCTTACATTTGCATTATATTTTGACACCACATTATAAATCAACCGACTGAAAATGCTCCCTTGTAATTCTGGTTTTCAGCTGTACAGCCTTCTGATGTATAGACTTCTGTATTACTTGTAAAAGAAAATCTTGAACATTGAATTTATGGTAGATTTTTCTGAAAGAAGCATCATGGGCAAATAAGGAAGATGACTGAAATGGAAAATGTTTGCAAGATGTGATTTTTAGTATTCTTCCACTTAGGCTCTGGTATTGTTTGACACAAGCTTATCTCCTTTCCATTAGCAGTTGGAATGACAGATGGAAAGAAGAGAAAAGCCCTTTCAAGGACTTTTGTTCTTTATCCTAGCATCTATATGATCCAGTGCAGCTTTAATTCATCTTCACTTAACATGGACTTTTGACTCAATGCAGTAATTTGTACATGGTTCCATTCAGAAAAGACAGATGTTTGTGCTGTCTGCTGTATTTTTCCAGATAATTTTAGAGCTTATTTCACAGGGAAAGGAAATATATATGGTCACCCCTCTAGGGAAGTTTTGACTAATTTCAGCCAACTATTTAGGGAAAAGTTAAATATATTCCTGCAGATTGGTAACTGGGCAGAGAAGAGGTGACCTTTTCTATTCCCTGTGCCTGATGGCATGGAAGAACTGAAGCTGAGCCAAAAAAATTGTGCTGCCCACTGTGTTTGATGGGTAGTTGAGAAAGCTGGAGAGAGAGAGAATGTACAGTGAGGAGATGGGAATGTGGATAATTCCTGTCCTGTATTTGGATATACACAGAGCTATAGGAGCGAGTCTAGAGGAGGCGATGAAGATGATCAGAGGGCTGGAGCAACTTTGCTGTGGGTACAGGCTGAGAGAGTTTGGGTTATTCAGCCTGGAGAAGAGAAGGCTCTGGGGAGACCTCATAGCAGCCTTTCCAGTATTTAAAGGGGCTGACAAGGAAGCAGGAGAGGGACTTTTGACAAGGGCATAGAGTGATAGAAAAGGAGTGATGACTTCAAACTGAAAGAGGTAAGATTTAGGTTAGAAATAAGGAAGAAGTTCTTCCCTGTGAGGGTGGTGAGGCACTAGCACAGGTTGCCCAGAGAGGTTGTGGACTTTCGTGTTCAGCAAAATCACACTGAAGTTACTTTATGTCATTTGCCTGAATGTGATTTGCCTTTCAGATCTTATTTGCTGACACTCCTGTCTTGCATGGGATGGCCTTCTCTACCTTCACTTGTAGTGAAAATTGATGTGAACAGTTCCTTTGGCTTTCTTGCTAGTTCTTTGTTTTCCTGGAGCATTCACTCAGATTGTAACCCAGCATCATCAGTTGTGCACAGTCATACTGACTGTGCCATGTTACAAATGCTTTAAAAAGTCGTACTGCTTTCCAGATCTTTAGCAAATTGCTCTAGAACAACTTGAGGGGTTCTTTTTTTTCCTTTTTGACTTTATTATGGTGCTGCCTCTAAATTTGCAGAGCTTGTGATTTGTCCTCATTTCCTTAGTTGGAAACAGCTTTCAGTATATAGAGGCTGCTGGTTTAATTCAGTTATTTTTGTAACCTTTAGTTGTTTGTGTTTTGTTGCTGTCTTTGATACTGTCTTGTATTTATTCTGAGTGTCTAACACTTTCTTAATGTTACCTTCAATATTTTTATACCTATATCTTCTGAATTTTCAGAGTAGTGTAATAGTTCTGTAACTTTTCTTCTATGGTTTTGAATTAAAGATTTCCCTGGAGAATTACCTTAAAATGAACAAAGAAAGAATTGTTTCCCCTACATATTTATTTTGTGTAGTGTTTGAAGAAGGGGAAATAAATGTCATGATGATGAATAATTTTCACTGCATAGTCCAAGAGTTCATATTTGGGAATTCTTAGTATGAATGGTGATGTTTAGTCCTGAAGAGATGAAGCTTGTATATGTCCTTTACGTTCATAGCATGAAATGTTTCATCTACAAGTGTGTCTTGCAGATAGTAACTTTGCATCTACTGGAGAGAAAGAAGTTTGTTGTGTCTTTACAGATCTTGTCCCATTCTCCCAATGATGAAATAGAAACCAGGCTCTTTTTCCCTCTCTTTTCCATTCCTTGCAGGTAACAGAATAGCTATGGACTCAAATACTGCCCTCCCCTTATTTCTTTCTTGGGAACTGATAAGGAAGGGACTTACTAATAAGAGCTTTGACTCTTTATTTGTTCTAAATTCTTTAGTTTTGACATGTTTGCTTCAGGCACTCATCTGCCTTCATGATTTTTTCTCTTTATTCAGTATTTATTGGGATTTTACCCAAAGTGAGTGAAAAACCTTAATATATATATTATAAAAATCTCTTCCTCCACGTTTGCTTTTTACCCTTGCTAAGAGATATCCTACTGTCTCCAAGCAGTGCTTGCTGTCATTTAGTGCCTGACTGCATGTGACATGGCTATCACTTTTGAGACTTGAACCTTAACCTCTCATCTTTGTCCTATGAGCCTTCTCATCTCAAGGGTTTGCAAGGTAGCAACACAGTTCCTCTGATGCATGCTCTCAGAATGGTATCTTTTGGTTTTCAGAAGAGTTGAATTATGAACCAGATAATCGTTTTCCAAATAGAAGAGCAGTTCTTGAGTTTAATTGCCTTTGAGAAGGCTGGCATTTGAGTTGAATTGTACATTATTGTAAAATAGGATAAAATAGGATGGTTGCCTGAGACACAGAACTGTATCTTACTCCATTTGAATATGCATGTTGTTTGAAGGATGGCTCTGATGACTCTCACCTTACCAACATACTCTTCTTGTCTTTTGGTAAGCTTCTGATCTCAAATGAATTCTCAATACTGTGAGTGGCTTCCATTTCTAAGACTGAATACAAGTTAATTTTTCCAACTTCCTGATTCTGATAGCAATTATATGTAGTGAAACAATCCATAATCTTTGTGTAATGACCATGCTACTTCATTCTATAGCTCACAAGAAGTGATTTTGTTATATGTGCATTTAAACCTCGTTAATAGCTAAAGCCAAATTGTAGTGATGCTTAAGGTTGGGATATTTCTCTGTTGTGAAGTTTTGAAATTCAGAGTAGATTGGTGAAGCGTTATTGTAGTTGTGTGATTACAGAATCACAGAATCTTAAGGGTTGGAAGGGACCTCAAAAGATCATCCAGTGCAACCCCTCTGCCAGAGCAGGACCATCTAGAGTAGGTCACACAGGAACTCATCCAGGTGGGTTTGGAATGTCTCCAGAGAAGGAGACTCCACAGCCCATCTGGGCAGCCCCTGCCAGTGCTCCCTCACCTCACAGTGAAGAATTTCTTCCTTGTGTTTATTTGGAACCTCTTATGTTCCAGCTTGTACCTGTTGCCCCTTGTCCTATCATTGGCCATCACTGAGAACATCCTGGCTCCATCCTCCTGACACCCACCCTTCATGTATTTGTAAACATTAATGAGGTGATCCCTCAGTCTCCTCCAAGCTAAAGAGCCCCAGCTCTCTCAGCCTTTAATCATAAGGGAGATGCTCCACTCCATCATCTTTGTGGCCCTGTGCTGAACTCTCTCCAGCAGCTCCCTGTCCTTGAACTGAGAGGCCTAGAACTAGATTCAATATTCCAGATGTGGTCTCCGGAGGGCAGAGTAGAGGGGGAGCAGAACCTCTCTTGACCACAGCTCTTCTAATCAACTCCAGGATGCCATTGGCTGCCTTGGCCATGAGGTCATGTTGCTGGCACCATCATGCTCATCCTGCTGTGCACCAAAACTCCCAGGTTCCTTTCCTCTACACTACTCTCTAACAGTTCATTCTCCAGCCCGTACTGGTACATGGGGTTGTTTTTTCCCAGACACAAACTCTACACTTGCCCTTGTTGAATTTCATTAGATTTCTCCTGTCCAGGTCTCACTGAATGGCAGCACAGCCTCTCCACCAGTTTAGTATCATAAACCTCCACCAGTTTAGTATCATCAATGTCAACCACTCCACCAGTTTAGTATCATCAGCAAACTTGCTGACAGTGCCTCTGTTCCCTCATCAAGTCCATTAATGAATACATTGACTAGTAATTGTATTTGGCATTTGGATATCTGGTTCTGATATTTTTCCACGTGTATTATATTCTAATCACTCAGTGCTGCTATTTGTGCTGAGTTTCACAAGGAAGAAAAGGTTATGAATAAGGATAAAAATGTACAATAAAGTTTGTTTTCTGTGGCTTTGTCAGTGTTATTTCCTAAGGTTACCAGAAATGTAATTGTTATATTTATATTGAATGCTTCTAGGGAATTTGGATTTGAAGGATAGTAGCTCACAAATACAAGAGTTTCTAAAGAGTTGCCTGTGTTTGTTACAGAAGGGGCAGAGTTGTGTGTCTCACAGTGGTTGGTATAATGGAAAAGCACTCTGGTTGCCTGTGGTGTGTTGTTGAAATTCTGCTATTCTTTTCTCCCCCCTATCTGAACAGCACTCGGCAATGCCATCTACTTCTTGACGTCTTTAATTCTACAGAGCACGAGTTGACCATCAGTGCTAGGAATAACGAAGATTTAATTCTGCATGCTGGGGAATGCCAGCGGTAAGTGCTTTCAGTATTAAAAGGGCCTTGGGTTTAATCCTGTTATTTATTTATACATAACTGATGATGTTTGAGGCCTATATTTCTTTCCAAATATTGTACACAAGTCAAACAATATGAGAGTTATATTTTCTTTAAGACATGTCACTGAGTTCTAGCAGTATCTTAAGTTCATTTCTTTCATCTGTGAATGAGATACAAAGAATGAGACACAAAATAGTTAGTTCTGAGGTGTGAAGCTTATTTAACTTGTTTTTGTACAATGTTTTAATGTAATTTTCGTGGTTGTGATATTAAAACCAGATCACACTAAATCATTATCCTTTCTCAATTTAAATACTGTTTTCTTGATGTGGTTTCCCAGCCGTTTCATCAGGTTTTGTAGAAAGAAAACTGCAGGAAAGAAAAACAGAATTCAAGAAAAAGAAATCACAATCTCTATGGAGAAAAATCTTTAGATTAAGTAGGCTATTATGCATATTGGTTCTTACAACCCTACTTTAATGTTAAGTTCATTTTGGAGCTAACTATAACAATTATTTGCCATAGTATACATACTTAGCATTCTAACTGCTGACTGTACCCTAGGTTACTTGGTTTATCTCCTTCATTACATCTATATGACACCATTTTCCTCTCAAAAGGATTGAGGTGTGGAGAGGGAAACTTTTCCATTTGGTCTCCTTTCTTTGGGAGATTTGCACTGCAGTTTGAAGGCATGCTATTGATAAACATATTTAAAGAGATATACTTTCATCTTCTCCAATCTCAGTTCAAACTAGAGCCACATGAATCACATTGTCAAAAAGAAGTAGGGGGCAGGTAACAATAGCAGCAAATTCAGAATGCTTTTTGCCTTAGTGACTCCAAAAGCACAACTACAAAAAAAATACATCGACCTGACCTAAGGCTGAATTGTCTCAATTTTACTTCATTAAGGAATAGACAAAAATATCACACAGTGCTTGTTCCTTCTAGTTAGAAAGAATTGGCTTGTTTTCTTGTCTTAAAAGCAGCTTAAACATCCCCCCAAATGTTCCAGTTCTTATCCATATTGTTTTGTAATTTTGTTATATCTCTTGCATTATTTTTGTAGTTGGTTAACAACCACTTGAGATTTTTCACTTCCAATTTTAGGGACAGTATGGAACAAGTAGAAATAATGCTACAAATAAGGCTCTGAAATGACTTTGCATCTTGTTGATTGAATTACTTTTATTTTCTTATAGATTTAATAATTTAAATACCCTTAAATCATTCTATTGTAGTGGCTATAAACCATTTCAATGAGTCTTCTGAAACAGTCATATATCAAAGTGGATGGTGTATTTGTGGCAGGTATTTAAACCTTTTAAAGGTTTTTATTCTTAATGCAAAACGGTTACAAATTGCACTGAGTTTTCTGTCAGTTATGAACTCTTTTGTTACCTATTTCTTGAATGATGAGTCCTTTTAATGGTAACAATTTCTGTAGAGGACTTAACGTTGCTTAGAATTTAAAGTTTTAGTGGGATGAATCTGCTACAGAAACTTAGGTGGAACATACAACTAAGCCTTAAAATTAGGCCTTAAAATGTTTCCTCTTTCTAGCAAAGGGCTTTTAGTAATCTTAAAAATGAAAATGAGAAATTAGAAAGCTTCCCTCCCCCTTTTTGAGCAATCCTTTTAGATCTTTCTTTTTTAACACAGGACTATCATTCTCAGGAGTTTGCATTCGAAACAAGGATTTTCAGTCCAAATATTCACAGCTCTTCAGTGAGACTTATTCTTAGATTCTCCTTTTATCACTTTTTCTTTGGAAATCAATATTTAAGGAGAGACTCTTCAGTCATATTTAGGTTTTTTTTCTTCTCTGTATCTTTGATTCCATTCTCATTCTGGGTGTTTTCCTCATTCCACTTTAAATTATAACCTTTTTTTTGCCAGTTTTGGTCACTCTTGCTTCCTTTTCTAATTTACTCTCTCTCCATTCATCACTATCATTTTGAAATCTCCTGTCCTGATAAAGTGTAGATACCAGGAAATTGTTTTCTTTGTTGTTGTTCTTATTTTTCTACTAGAGACTAGAACTTTTTTCATGTTGTCTGCCTACAGACATAAAAAGAGGGATAATGCTGCATCCTGCCTGCACTTGCCTCTGTTTCCCACTTGGTGTGTTTAGAAAGTGAAATAACTTGGAAATCTGATATGTTAGAATCATTGAATCATTATGGTTGGAAAAGACCCTTAAGATGGAGTCCAACCACTCACCTCACGCTGCCAAGCCCGTCACTAAACTAAACCACATACCTCAGCACCTCACCTACGAGTCTCTTAAATATCTCCCGGGATTATGGCTTCACCACCTCTCTGGCCCAGCATCAGTGTCTAACAACTCCCTCTTGGTGAAAAAGGTCTTCCCAATGTCCAGTCTAAACTTCTCCTGGAACAGCTTCAGCCAATTTCCTCGTGCCCCATCATTCATTACTGGAAAGAAGAGATCGACTCCCACCTCACTACAACCTCCTTTCAGGTAGCTGTAGAGAGTGATTGTATCTCCTCTCAGCCTCCTCTTCTCCAAGCTAAAAACCCCCATTCCCTCAGCTGCTCGTCATCAGACTTGTGCTCCAGACCCTTCCCCAGCTCTGGTGCCTGTCTCTGGACACGCTCCAACACCTCAGTGTCTTTCTTTTAGTGAGGGGCCCAGAACTGTGTCCAACACAACACTTGAGGTACTGCCTCACCAATGCCAAGTACAAGGGGACAATCACTACCCTGGTCCTGCTGATCACACTGTTTCTGATACAAGCCAGGATGCCACTGGCTTTCTTGTTGCTTCACTTTTCCATGTTATGGAGCCATTGCTGTGGCTACTGTGGCTACTGCTCAGTGAGAGGGAATTTGCCAGAGAATCTTCAGTTGCTTTTATGAAAAATGAACAATGGTGATGGAAGGCTCTGGATGCTAAAGCACTTTCTGTAACCTATTTGGTTTGTAACAAAGGTATACAGTTGGCCACGGTGCTGGGAATGGGGAGGGTGGAGGAAATGGAAGCAGAAATGACAGAAGAAAGTCTGGGATCATCAGCTGCTCAGTACTGACACTGCCAAATCTGGCTGAGTCCAGGCAGGTCAGTCCCTGGTGTCTGTCTTATGGCATCCATAACATTTGGTGCACTCCAGCCTCGTCGTGTTCTCTGTCTTTTGTGTTTATGTTTAAGTCTGAAGTGAAGTTTGCCTCAATTAACTTAGAGACAGGGAATTAAGAGCTGTTACAGTAGCACTGCTTGCGGCAGGAAAAAATAGTATTATACTATTTAGGAAAAGTGACCATTAGGCCATTAAAATAGTGTCTGTAAAATACATACCTTCTTGTACAATAAGATTATTCTGCTGACTAGTGAAGCTTATTGTTTTAGCTTTCAGAAAACCTTAAGCTTACAATTTACTGTAATTTTGAAGCCATTGATTGGAATATGTAGTGTGTGCATTGCAACTGTTCTCAGATATGTATATAAGCAGTGCTGCTTTGAAACTACACTGTTTTCCCTCTATTTTAGGATGAACATGTGCTTTGCACCCTGTGGTTTTGTAGTAAGAAATGATATTTGCGCACAGTGATTGTTTTATTCACTCATTTTGCTGTGTTCTATTGCAATGTTCTCTGCAGACACACCGAAGGAAAGGATCAAACTTTCATTTGTTTTTCCTGTACCCCAAGATGGTACTTGGGGATCTTCCTCTTGGTTTCCATGTGACTTAAAATGTTCCTTTATGGACCACAGTGGGGCCATTAGTGAGTTGTTTTACTTTGAACTCTCTTCTTCTGAGAAGATTGTAGTGGGGAGGAGAGAAAACTAAGACTCATTCGAAGGAGAGGAAAGGAAACTTGCCCTCACTCTCCTGTGATGTAGTGTGTTGAAGAAAAGCCAGGAGCAAGGACTTTGAAAGGTGCTTTGTTAAACTGGAAATAAATCTGGGGTTTATTACAAAGCTAGATTTAAAATATTTTTTTGAGGTTTCCATCTGCAAGAACTTTTCTTAAGCTTTAATATCCACAGGGAGATATATTGGACAATTGATGTCCTGAGAAAAAGTTATCAGACAAGTTACTATAGTTCTGGCTGCAGTGGGTGATTCTACAACTACTTGGAAGGAGTTTGTGGCAAGGTAGGTGTTGGTCTCTTTTCCCAAGTAACAAGCAACAGGTCAAGAGGAAAAGACCTAAAATTGTGCCATGGGGGGTTTAAATTAGATATGAGGAAAAACTTCTTTCCTGAAATAGTTGTCAAGCATTGGCACAGGCTGCCCAGGGCAGTGGTGGAGTCCCTATCCCTGCAGGGGATCCCATGTAGCTGTGGTGCTGAGGGGACATGGTTTCGTGGTGGTTCTGGCAGTGTTGGATTAACAGGTCAACACGGTGGATCTTAAAAGTCTTTTCGAACTTAAGCTATTCTATGGTTCTGTCATTCTGTGCTGAGATGTTGGAAATGTCTTCAGTTAATGAATAATATATTTGATATACCATACTATGATGTCTACATGTTTTATTAATCTGTCCAGTTGAATATACTTCACATGATTAAAAGAGAAACAAGTTCTCTCACATATGTTATTGGGAAGTTCAGCCTTCAGATGTTTTTCTATTCTAGCAGAGCCTTCTGTCTGTAGAGCTATTTATTGAAGTACTGTGAATGACAGAGCCCAGAGGGGCGTGATCAATGGCACAGAATCAAGTTGGAGGCCTGTGGCCAGTGGAGTTCCACAGGGGTGGTTCTGGGGCCAATCTTGTTCAACATCTTCATCAATTACCTGGATGAGGGGACAGAGTGTACCCTCAGCAAGTTCCCTGATGACACCAAACTGGGAGCACTGGCTGATTCCCAGAGGCTGAGCTGCCATTCAGAGGGATCTTGACCGGCTTGAGAAGTTCAACGAGGAAAAGTGCAGAGTCCTGCAGCTGGGAAGGAACAATCCCCTGCACCAGTACAGGCTGGGGATTGACCTGCTAGAGAGCAGCTCTGCAGAGAGAAACCTGGGAGTTCTGATTGATAATAAACTGAACATGAGCCATTGAATGTGCCCTTGTGGGCAAGAAGGCCAATGACATCCTGAGTTGCATCAAGAAGAGTGTGGGCAGCAGGTCAAGGGAGGTTCTTGTCCCTGTCTACTCTGCCCTGGTGCCCTGCCCTCATCTGGAGTCCTGTGTCCAGTTCTGGGCTCCTCAGCTCAAGAGGGACAGGAAAGTGCCAGAGAGAGGCCAGTGCAGAGCCACCAAGATGATCAGGGGACTGGAGCATCTTTCATATGAGGAAAGGCTGCAGGAACTGGGGCTGTTTAATCTGGAGAAGAGGAGACTGAGGGGGGAATCTCATTAATATTTATAAATATCTAAAGAGTGGGTGTCAGGAGGTTGGGACATCCCTTTTTTTTTATAGTAGCTAGTAACAGGACAAGGGGTGATGGGATGAAGCTGGAACACAAAAAGTTCCACTTAAACATAAGAAAAAACTATTTCAGTGTGAGGTGAGGGAGCCCTGGCACAGGCTGCCCAGAGGGGTTGTGGAGGCTCCTTCCTTGGAGGTCTTCAAGACCCGTCTGGACATGTTCCTGTCTGACCTGATCTAGGTGACCCTGCTTCTGCACGGGGGTTGGACTAGATGATCTCTAAAGGTCCCTTCCAACCCCTACCATTCTGTGATTCTACTCAAGAGCACACTGTTGAACAGGCTTTGCTATATGAATGTAGAAATGTTTTGAATGTAATCAGCAGCAAATCTGAACTTATTTATCACAATGATATGGCATTCAGCAGGGTGTTCTGAAATGGAGAAATATAACAGACAGCTGGTGGAAGGGAATTGTATTACATACGTTCACAAAAACGTGTTACCACTAGCAGTGATTTTAATTTATTGAAAAGCTGAGGTATGGTAATTATTGTGTTTCTTACTTGATTATCAGACCATTAAAATTAAATTTCATGACAACCCTCATTTATGTCTAAATCACTTCATAATTTATGGTAATAGATGTTATCTCGTTATGTGCCCCAGGATATCTCATTTTGTACAACATACCCTGCATTGCCTTTACATTTCCATTCTCTGCACAGTGTGTCTGGCATTCTGGAATGGCAAACAACATTGTCAGTGGAAGATTTATGATGGTGATGGTCTGAGTACATCAGTCCTCTCATCTATCCTTGTGGTACAGGACAACTGAGTTGTTAAAGTCCTCTGTGTAATGAGACTTCATAGTTGGTGGCTGTAGATGTAACCCTTTTAGACAAGAGAGTTTCCAGACTGCTTTGGCTTTGATTTGAGGCCCATAGGGATTAAAGCTTGGGACTGCCCAGGGACAGGACTAGAATGAGGAGTTAAGAAGCCATGAGCCAAGAGGACTTGAGTAAGAACAGGCTGGGGAAAAAAAGGATCAAATGCATGGAGAAGCTGTGGAGGATCATACAGATATCCTCCTTACCAGAGAAGATATATTCTCCATTAGATGCTGGAATGAAATCTTAAGTTTTTTAGTGAGAATATTAAGAAGCTTCAAAGCTTCTGGATGGGTGTATCACAGGTACAGGTCAGCATAAATGCTGAAATATTTTTATTACTAATTCAAAGGACTCCTTCCTTGGAGGTGTTCAAGACCCTCCTGGACATGTTCCTATGCGACCCGATCTAGGTGAACCTACTTCTGCAGGGGGATTGGACTAGATGGTCTCTAAAGATCCCTTCCAAGCCTACTATTCTTTGATTCTGTGAAAATATGAGTTCTGGCAAGTGCTGGTGGCCCATGGGAGTACTGATGTCAAATAACACGAGAGAATTCTGGCCTCTCTGTCACTGTAACGTTTCTTCAGCCTATTTTTTTCTTAAGTGAAAGAAAAAACAAAGTCAACACTCACAAGATAAGTACTGCCAAGCATCTTGCAGGGTTGGCAGTTCCTGCCTTTCAGCAGGGTTGTAGGGTTAAATGAGTGAGTTTGCATATACATATCCACTGTAGTAAGCTTAGCTGGGTTTTTTTAGAGCTGCAGTATAGAATTTTTGTGTGTATTGACTTCACCTGTTTTTAAATACTTGTTTTGTTAAATTCTAATGAGTCGAAAATAATTAAAGAAAAAATACTATCATTTTCATTTTTATACTTCTCATCATCTAGTGTGGTGTTTCATCCATGGAAAGCAAAGCTTTTTTAAAAAGCCCTTTGTCTGCATACTATTAATGAGGGTCATTGACTACTGCTTCATTATTTTATGTAAATGTGTTGATTAATTGAGCTGTGAAGTCTGTGATGTGATCCACTGAAGTTTCTGCAGTATTAGTCAACAATGCACATGCATGTTAGAAAACATTTGGAAATAAGACCTCATCTAAAGGGTAAGAGAACTAAAAATTCTTCTCCTTTTTATACCATAAGTTCCCTCAATAAATTTATTGCCCATGTGTCAGTAAATCATGATTGTTATTTCTCGTAGCTGCCAAGTCAGTGTTTAATTTGTGCATTTGTTTATAACAGGGCATGTTGTCTCTGTGAGAGATTAATGATTTTTTCCTTACGTTGCTGTTACAGTTTGCTTTAAAGACAAAGCTGCTATGACTAAGGCTTTGCATACTGTCACCAAGAGAAAATAAAATGTCACGGTAATTTCCTTGGGTCTTCATGTTAAACCCATGGCAAGCAGGAAATTTCTGAGAACTTCAAGTCAAAGTAAACAATATCAAAGGCTGCATTAACTAAAACATGGAAATCATCTGCACTTTTCAGTGTAGTGTTCTTTATTTTCTCTTTTATTTGATGTTTTGAAAATACACATTTAATTTTCCTTTTTAGTTTGCTAATAGCAAACCAGTCTTTACATAGATTACATAATTTGGAGTGAATAATTAATTATTTGAAAAGGAAAATGTTTGTTTGGGTAGGGAAGGGTGATATATCTAGCACTGGTCAGATTCATAGTGTGATTGAGGCTGCACCTTGATTACTGTGAGGCTGTACTTCGAATCTTGTGTCCAGTTTTGGGCCCCTCTCTACAAGAAGGACATTGAGGTGCTGGAGAGGATCAGAGGCAGCTATCAAGCTAGGAAAGGATTTGGAGCACACCTCATATGAGGAAGGGCTGAGGGATCTGGGGCTGTTTAGCCTGGAGAAAAGAATGCTCAGGGGAGACCTTCTCGCTCTCTACAACTACCTGAATGGAAGCTGTACTGAGACAGGGGTTGGTCTGTTCTCCCCAGTAACAAGCAATAGAACAAGAGGAAACGGCCTCAAGTTGCACCAGAGGAGGTTCAGGCTGGATGTGAGGAGGAATTTCTTTGGTGCCAGGGTTGTCAGGCATTGGAACAGCTGCCCAAGGAGGTGCTGGAGTCACCATCCCTGGAGGGGTTTCAGAGATGGGTGGATGTTGCACTGAGGGCTGGTGGCTGATAGGGCTGGGACAAAGGCTGGGCTCTATGAGCTTAGAGGGCTCTTCCAGCTGAAAGCACTCTATGATTTTATGATGGAGTTCTAATGCTCATATTTATTTCAAAGCACTTTACAAAGAAGAATCTGCAAAAATTAGAGGCTGGCAAAATAATAAACAGGATAATGAAAAAGTAAAGAACAATAGAAAGATTAGTAAAGGGAAATTTCAGTTTTGGACTGTGTTATTAGTTAGAGCACTCAAGGAATTCCTTCCCTTGAAAGGGGAATGCTTCCTATGAAAAGTTAGTTCAGATGCTCTTTTGAGATCCCTTCAGACTTTGGCTCTTCTATGGTTCTGATTCCTTGGTAAGATGCAAAGGCATGATGGCTGATGGCAGAGTGGCTGTGAGTCCTCAGTGTGCATGTACTGCAAAAAGCCAAATCTGGTCTGCGAGCACGACTGGCAAATAGGGAATAAGGAGTGAGAATTCTGACATTCAGTTCTGGTCACACATACACAAGAAAGAGGAGAGCCAGTGATAGAAAACACAGATAACTGATGAAAGTGACACAGCCATTGACTTGGCTTTGGTATGTGCAGTAAAATTGAAAAGGGGTTATTAATGTATTCGATGAAGCTGGAGGCAGAGAAGGGCTGTCTTAAAGGTTAATGGAGGTGAGGACATCAAGAAAAATTGAGCTTTGAGCTGTCTATAAATATAGTAGAATTGAAGAGATTTCCAGACTTCAGACATCATCAGATTGTTCATCAGCCTTCCTCACAGAGATGTGAGAGGAACCTGACTGCTTCTAATTACCCTTGGCATGACTGCTGATGACTTGCCTGCAATTACCCCACTTTCCAACTGGAAGACCTTTTCCAGTATTCTGTCCCTGTAATTGATGATGGGGAAAACAAATGCCTATGTAGGTTTTCCAGGAACAAATATGTGAATAGATACTGGTGCCTCCCAAGTGCAGTATCATCCTTTTGTTCCCAATGTATATGTCTATGTTATATGCCTACGTTTTGCATTTCAATTTAAGCATTTCTGTTTCTGTCAATAGTTGGAACACAGATAAACCTCCCTTCTCTAATGCTCGTATGGAGATGTTCCCTTTGAGTAGACTTTCTCAGATGTGTCTGTATTAGGTGTTGCTCTTCTCCTCCAGCTTCATTTGAAAGACTCAGTGTGTTCATCATATCAGGTGGAAGATGCTACACTGGTTAGGCAACTGCTTTGCTATTATATCACTTCTCATCAGCATCTGCTCTTCCTTCTTCTTCAAAAGTAGGTCCAAATGAAGAGACTGTTTTCTGTCACTGAGTTGCTGGATCTCGCCTACATGGCAGTTTTTCTGACCTCTTTGAATGTTGACTTGACCTCAGGACACCCAATTTGCACTATTTCTAATATTCTGTGTATGCAACTAGGGAAACAGGAGGTTTGTTAGTGCAGGCCAAGTTGCTCTGTGACAGGATTTATCAAGTCTAATAGGACACAGCATAAACATTATACATTGACCCTTATACAAACTATCACACACATTTCCTAAGAGGTTGCTATTCTAGTTTTAGATGATCTATAAATCACTCAAAGTCCAAAACAGTCATCTTTATTTTCCTCTTAAATCATAGATGACAGCTTGTAGAAAGTGCAATGTTCCAAAGGTATCTCTTAAAGAAGTTCAGAATGATTGATTTCAGAATTCAGATTTAGAAATTGTTCAGAAAGGGCTCTTTTAATAAAAGAAACCAGACCTTTTCCTTCATTCATTTTTACCAATATTTGGAAAAATGAGTTATTTGTTGAGATTTTTGGGTGCTAGACCAATAGTTTTTGAAAATATTTGCCAAGTTGCAGGCCTGTTGAAAATTTGGCTGAAGTGCTGATACTTTTTAATTGAGTTTTCATTTCGATGCAAGATATGTGAAAGAAGAAGTGGGAACGTAAAAACAAATCATATATAGAGTAATAAGATAAACAGAAAAAGACACTGAAGGATGTCCTGATTAAAGTGACTTGTTCTTGCCCTTAATTCAACACATTTTCAAGCCAATAGATTTGTCTTGGGGTTTATAAAAATTATGTCTCAATGTGAATGAATGGTGGAAAAAAGTGGAGAATGAAGATGAATGTTTTCAACTATTATCGACTGAGAATTAGTCCCTTCAGTAAATAGTTACAGGAAGAAATGATTCCATGGAAAATGTGGGGTTTATCTGTTCTTTTTCTAGTGAACTTTCTGAACACTGTAGGAGAAGAGTAAGTATTGTTAGTCTACATTGTTTTTTTTCTCACAGTGTTTGTCACTATTTCTGTGAGATGGGAACTTAATCAAAATTTCTGGCTTGTCCTGAACCCACCGAGTGTTCTGCAAACCTGAGATAGGCTGTTTCTGTCTCATTTTATTTAACTCCAAGTTAGAAACCTAAGAATAGTAAGTGAAATGATGATAAACAAGCACAAGGCAAAAAGAGGTGCTGTGGAGATGAGCACAGACAAGGAGAGAAGTGCATATCTGCAGCTCTGCTCATACAGCTGGCATGGCCCAAATTTCTTTCTGCAGACTTGCCTTACAGTGTAAATTCAAGGTAGGCTGCAAGCATTGTTATTGCAGAGGTTATTTCATAGGTCTTTCTTACCCAGTTGAATGCAGCACTGCCTAAGGCATTATAGGTCAAGCACTGTGTGCCTGGATGGGAACAGGTCTCTGAAAAATGAGTATCGTTTGTGCTGCAAAAGTGGGTCTTTGTGGTTGACTTCCAGGCTAGCTCTGCTTTGGGGTCTAAACTGCATGACCTACAGAGGTGTCTTCCAACCAAATATCTTTGATTTGAAACTCTACCCACACATTGATGAGCTCACTCATTTCTCCCACAGCCAGCGGTGTTATGGGCATGTGCCGATATGAATTGGTTCATCTGTCTCTTTCTTTTGTCCTGTAAGACTTTGTCATCCCCACATGTGTCCTATTCTGTCAT
This sequence comes from Colius striatus, assembly GCF_028858725.1. Taxonomy (NCBI): domain Eukaryota; kingdom Metazoa; phylum Chordata; class Aves; order Coliiformes; family Coliidae; genus Colius; species Colius striatus. The sequence goes on along the minus strand of NC_084762.1, from coordinate 93,021,396 downwards.
TCTATTTGGGTTTTTTTTCCCCCCAGAGGATTAATTCCTTTCCTTACCCTTTTCTCCTTATTTTTGCTGCTGTTAGAGATGACACAGTACCACTTCACGGTAAGGCTCTTGGCCTCCAGGCTTATTTGTTGTTTTCAGCGATGTGATATTGGGTGTAGAATGTATCTTCACAATTCTCCTTTGTAGGTCCAATCAGATGCATTAATTTTTCTGTTCTCTCACATCTAAAACCTCATGTCTTATATATTCATTGTAACAAATGAAAAATTGAACTAGAATTTATTTTCCAGTGAAGTTGCTCTAATTCAGTGTTTGGAGACTTGGAAATAGGGAGTAAAGGGGATAAGGAAGTGTAGAACCTTTAGAGCTGTAGGTTCAGATGGTGAAGATAACAGAGTAGTTTTAGTTCATTTCCTAATTAACCATTGTGGGGTTTTGGTGGGAAAAACTGCCAAACATGAAACCATATAATGGTAGGGGTTGGAAGGGACCTTTAGAGATTATCTAGTCCAAGCCCCCTGCAGGAGCAGGTTCAGATAGATCAGGTCTCATAGGAAGACCTGTAAGGAAGGAGACTCTGTTTCAGGACATTTTTGTTCACACTACCAGTAAAAGAGTGAGCATTTGAGTGTAGATACAGCTGCAGGTCACAACTGCTTAGATAGGTATCTGTAGGCAGATAGATTAATTTAGCCTATAGCTCACTGTATTTAGGAGCACTTGCTGTGTTTTTTGGTTGTGGTGACATGGTGACTGCATTAATGGGATGAAAGAGGATTGCCTTGAGTGGCTGCCAGTTGTGTCTGCCTTAATGGCCAAAGGATTTATTAAGGTTGCACTCTGATGTTGCACTGATTTGGCTTTCTGCCTGTTTTCTGATGTTCTGTAAAGATCATGCTGGTACAGTGTAGATTTCCTCAAGTTGGAAATGAAAACACCCAATTCCTATTAATTTATTTTAGATGATCAAAAGTATAATTAAAATAGCAGGTTTAGGAGTCTTTCCTAAAAGAGAACAATCATTTAAAACTAGTGCTTCAGCAGCTTGCATTTCTTCTTCAGTCTTGACATCCATGTACTTCTTCCTTCATTAACTGGAGACAAAAGCTTAAACAACAGTGATCTGAAAACATCACGTAAAGATGTTACGTAAAAGCCATTTTTTAATGGTTCTTTCATTTGGCAGTTATAAAGATGTCTCCAGAAGCTGGTTTGCAATGGAGTTCCTGTTTTCTGGCTTTCCTTCTGATTGTAAGGCAAAAAATTGAAGCCTTCTTTGGAGTAATGCAAGGATTTATAGGTTCTAAATTCAACTCCCCAAACAATATTCTGCTAAGTTTGCATACAATGTATGATTTTCCTTACAGAAAGGTGTAATCTTGGCAGGGAATGTAATGATGTTAAATCCATCATCTTTCCTCTTTGGCCTCTCTGTCTCTCTGCTCTATGGTGTCTTACCCACCATAGCTTGGAATGCTCTTAGTCCACATTGCAGTTTGAAGAGCATTTGCTCAGTTTTCACGTCTGTGGCTTCTAACGTGTTTTCTAACAGTTGACAACTGCAATACAAATGAAGAATTCTTCTTTAGCTTTGGATTTTTAAAGAATATCAGACAGTTCTCAAACACAGAGGTCACTGGAGTTGTTTAATCTTCTGGCCATCAGAAGGACTGCTACTTGAGGGAGAGGAACTCTAACTCTGAAACTTGTAGTGCTGTGATTTCTGTCTGGTGGGGCAGGGTGTGAGGAGCTGCCCTGTGGCAGCCCCATGCTGAAGCAGTTCATGAGGAGCTGTAGCCCATGGGAAGGACCCACGCTGGAGAAATTGGTGAGGGACTGTCTCTTGTGGGGAGGACCCCACAGTGTAGCAGTGGGAAGTGTGAGGAGGCCTCCCCCTGAGAAGCAGCAGAGGCAAAGCCCATCTGTAATGAATTGATTGCAACCTCCATCCCCCATCTTCTGTGCTGCTGTGGGGAGGGAAGGAGAGTCCTGGGAAGAGGGAGTGGTGGGGGGAGGTGTTTCAGGATTTAGTTTTATTTCTCATCTCCCTGTCCTTATTATTCCTTTAATAAATCAAACCTTTTTCTCCCTAAGTTGAGCCTGTTTTGCCCGTGACGCTAATTGCTGAGCGATCTCTCTGTCCTTAGCTCAGCTCACAACTCATAATGTTTCTCTCTCTCTCCTGTCCAGTTTAGGAGAGGGGGTGATTTTATGACTTGTGGACATCATTGTTAATATTTGATTAAGAGAAAGGTGACAGAGGAGTGAATATTCACTTGTAAAGATCAAGTCATCATTGAAGTTGTTCTGAGATCTGGGTTGAGCTCTGCTCTGCTCAGCCTCTTTGGAAGCTGTGTGGGAGGAGGTGTGATCAGTGGGCTGGGAAGGTCATTGACAGTAAACTCAGGGCTGTAAAGGAGGAAGGAAGCTGACTGCAAGGAGCTTCAGAAGGACGGGGTAATAAATTGCCAGGTGAACTTCAGTCTTAATAAATCTAAAGTGATGAAGAAGGTGGAAAAAGAATCCAAACTTTAGTGAATGATGAGCTCTGTGCTGTCTTTTAGCTCTTAGGAATTGGATGCATGTTTTAATACATCTATGAAAATGCTGCCCACAGTTCAATACTAGTTGAAACCAAAACAATCATAGAATGGTAGGGGTTGGAAGGGATCTTTAGAGATCACAAAACAACCATCACTTTGAGATGTATCAACACAGGATAGGATGTTTTCACTTCTTTGGTACAGCCTCACCAAATGAGGAGGTGATCTCTGAAAACTGTTTAAGTTCAAAGAAAGTGCTGGGAAGAAAATATTTGCAAAAATGGAACCTAGTGAGAGAGACAGATATAGACACTGTTTTATTTGAGAGGGAAAAAAGGAAAGAAAAGCAAGTACACGTTGTAAATTGAAGAATAAATTATAAAACTATTTCAGGTTTAACAGCTTGAGATGATTAGTAGCATCTTCTTTATTTTGCTTTCTATTATGGGATTAAAGTTTTAGTGTCTGATGTAACTCTTGGTAAGGTGGTTAAATGGAAACTGGTTTATCGATTCGTATCTTCACAAACTAAATTATTTACTTCTTGGTGAAGGTTTTGCTGTTGTCTGCAGATCTCTTCCTGTCTCCTGCAGTTGGTGCAGGGTTTGCACTTCTGAAGTGCAGCTTTAAGGAGAGGAGCTGCTAAGGGGTTGGAGCCTGTTTCAACTAGATTGTTTGGGGATGGAATACATATTTTCTTCACTGATGATGGGTACTCTTTCATGTTCTTCAAATGCTCATATTTCTCCCTTCCCCAGTTGCCTATTTTCCTCTTCCTGTCTGAATCTTCTATCCCATGAGTTGTACCAGTGCCAATCAGCTAGTTGTAGGTCTATCCTTGGACTGAGGGGGGAAAGCAGTGGGCAAGCAGAGACAGCACCCTATGCTATAATGTTGGTAGTCAGCTGAAGCCATTATGAATTACACCCCAGAATAAAAAATGCTCTTCTGGATAAATTCAAGTCTGTATTGAAACTAGATACATCCAGTATAGCAGAATGCTTTGGCCAGTGGTTTAGTGTGGCTATTTGCCTTTAATAGAATTGAAGAAATTTTTCCTCTTTGCAGTATAAGTCTCCAGAAAATAATCCTGTTTTGGAAAAAAGAATCTACTGAGTCATTGCTTCATGAGGAAATTGTTCTCTCTAAATTACTCCTGCTGTAAAAATTTACTAAGTCATCTGTGTTTTTCCTGAAGTGTTTATTTGTTGTCTATTTTTTTTTCAGTTCAAATTGAAATATATGTCAACTCCACAGAACACTTGGCAGAATATTAATTCTTCTAGTAGTTGGTGTGAAATGAGTGGTAAAAACCCAGGAGAGGATGTATCTCAGACGAAACATCTCCCCTTGAGAAAGAAGGGCCTAACATGTAAATTACACATTCTGATGCCAAAGTTTACTTCCAGGGTTTACTCACTGGGAAGTCTTTGTTCTCAGCCCTATCTTTGATATCAATATGGTGTAAATGAGTTGTGCATCTCTTGATGAGTTGGCAGAGACTTCACAGCTTCAAGGAGATCTAACACCTGCTAATACCAGTGTGAAAGCTTGGCTGCTGAGTTGCCAATTCCACATTTAACCTATTTAAATCACAAGCTACCATTAATCTGGCTTTCTCAGTCTGCTCTCTGGAGTGCTTTGGTTTTAGGAGATATATTATTTAAAGAAATCCAGGTGGGTACCAAGGAGTTGTAGCAGCACACATCTTATTTTTTCACAGTCTGGAAAAAGATGTTATTTAGGGTCCTGATGGGAATTGACTTTTCTGTGTACAGTAAGGAGTTAATACAGACTTGCTTTAATAAGGGTGCTTGTGGTGCCAATGACAGTCCAGGTTTGAGAGTGACTTGAGAAAATTCATTTTTTAAAGCTATTCACACTGATACTTGTTTATGTGTATCTGGAAAATATATGAGACATATATCTGAGGTAATTTCCAGCTCGTAAGGTATATTTTGTAAAGACTAACAGCTGTATGGGCAAAGAAGAGAATTTATATGAATTGTTTTACAGATATTTATCTTTAAAAATGTCTCCTGTCACACTTTTTCAAACTATTATTTTACTCCAAGTCCTGTGGCTGTATCTTTTTTTGGGTACCTAGGTGAAACGTTTCACATTTTGCTCTGGAGGTTTTGTACAAGTTGTGAGCTAAAATTATTCTGCAAAGAGTAGCCAGAGCCTGGGTAATGTCTGTAAATCTAACCTGTTCCATTTATATAAAGCTTACATTGAGCTCTTAACAGTTCAGTGACTGAAGAAGGGGAAAGGGAATGTAAAATTAGAAAAATACACATATTAGAGCTACTTGTGTAGCAGTTTACTCTCCTGCTGCTCTTTGCAAAAAGGGGGGCAGGGAAAAAGCCAGTTTCTTTAAATAGCCTGTCAGGCTGTGGCTGCATCTACTTCCTTGTGTGACAGATACTGCATTTCTCATTAATGGTACCTTGCAAGTGCCTGTGGTTGCCATAGTAACTATCACCGAGCCTTATACCTTAAATTTATCTTGACAAAGGTTATTGTGGCAATTCCTACTAATTGGCTTTTTTTACTGCTGCTATTTTTAACTCAACCCCTCCTCCCCCATTTAAGCAACAGATCCTAAATGTAATGAATTGGCAGAATGGCTCTGGGAGAGAAAATGACTAATTGGCAGCTAAACTCTTTGTTTTCTTCTTCAGGACTTGGTCAGAAAAGTCTAAGTCATAACTTTCAGTGGTAACTAAAATGTCATCTGTTTTGTCCTTCAAACGTTTTGCTATGAAATAATATCGATACTCTTGAAACACGATGTCGGTTTGCGCAAGGCTCCGACTGTTGTTTATTACCAAATATTAGTCATGTTGTTTATTACCAGATATTACGACCAGCAGAGATATGAGGAAATAAGCCATATCCTGAAGACCTGAAAAGCTAATTTAAAGCAAGTCTGTAATAAACAGAAGATTGCACAATAAGAAGAGCTATCCTTGTGCTATATTAGCACCTGGGACGGGTGCTGTATTAGTACAAATGCAGTTACCTGGCATCTGCTGGTACAGCAAGTTGAATTAAAAAGTTATTCATAGCCTGATGATATCATTGTTTAATTTCCTGTAGATGTTTTAGAGGACTACTGCTACAATGTTTCCAGCATCTCAGACCTCTCAAATTTAATTGCTTGATTGACTTTCAGTCAGGTTTTTCAGGCTCGGGACCCAGGCAGCGAAGCGGTGACTTGATGAGCAGTCACAGAGTGTTGATTTCATAGGTACAGAGCAGGAGAGCAGAAAAGTTACAAGTAGAATGGGGGCTTTCAAGCACTGTGACTTTTGATAGCGTGGAAGGAATAGTTCAGTTCTGCTGAACAGCAAAAAATGTGATTACAGCTATGATAAGGCACAAAATGTAGCCATAAAGAAGCAACATGATAGGAGTAAATCAAACCGTGCCATTAGAGGAAGGGAAAGGGCAGAGGATTCTCAACTTTTCAGTAAGGTGAAGGATACAGCTGCACATTCAACCCACTGTTTTACACTCAGCCAGTTCCTGTGTGGTAGAGTTCACCCAAAGGCAGAGAAGCAGTCATTTGACCTTCTTTCTATTGAGATGTATGAGAAAGACTCTTAACTTCATGACCTTTAAACATTGAGCTTTCTTGTTTCCTGATGCAGATGAGCACTTAAGTTTAGGGCACAGCAAACTTGACTTAAGAAATGTTTATTCACAGTTGACTTCTGAAATGCTCAGGCAGATGCATTCAGTTCCTTTGAAGCCCAAGAACACATTCATTCAAACTTATTAGAACAATTTCATTTTCTTTTTGTGCCTTGTCACAAGGAATTTACAAGGACTGTAAATTGGTGTCTGGGAATGTAAATTTGCTATAAAGCCAGAAAGATCCCTATGGATTTTTGTGGGGTTGTTTTCAATAAAGGAGATTTGGGAATTCTTTACCTCCTGTAAGGCTATGCAGGTATATGTTTCATTGAACACTGTTTTTTTATGGTGCATAAATTTGACCAGAAGCCTCTTTCTCAATAGAAAAATCAAATTGAAAGATCTGGAAGACTGTCATTGGGTTTCAACATTTTTAATTCTCCTCCTTCAAGTTGAATGATGGAGACCAACTCTATGCTAAGTCAGTGGACAGGATTTATATCTTGTTTACAGTAAGTCTGCCTTTCATATAATTTAGAATGAAGGTAACAGAGCTTTGTGTGATAGAAAATTGATATTTTGTCACTGGGAAGCCAGTTTAATGTGCTTCTGTAGAAAGTTCCTTCTCTTTCTTTGTGTATTTAATACTACAACTCCTAAAACCCTGTTGGAGCTTTCTAGATTTTCCTGCATTCTTCACTTGGTATGTCTCAACAGGAAAGAATTCAGAACTGAAATTTGCCCAGTGTTTGGAAATTTCAGTGTTTTTATGTAACAGGTGGTGAACTGGAATAACAAACTCCTTCTCATATGTTTTAAGTACATTATAAAAGGAGTGCATGTTGTGATTTGGGCCTAAAGGACAAAATGGTAAATGATTTTCTGGCTGTCACGCAGCAGGAAAGTGCCAAGAGCAGAAGCATAATCTGGGTTTGCTGTAGCCATTGCTGAATGCTGAATTCACTGCCCTGGCAGCAGCTGAACATGTACTGTATAGCCAAATGTAGATATAAACATGGTGATACCAAGAGGTGGGATTTGTAAAGAGCAGCTTGAAGATTTCCAGGAGTTTGTACTTTAAATACATCAGTAATAGTGGTCAGAAATGTAAATGATGATTTATCATCACGTAGAACATCACAGCATTGGTGAAAGTGAATTGTTTGTCCCCATGGTCAGTGCTGGAAAGGCCAGAGCCCTGCTGGGAATCTAAAACTAAATATGAATTGAAGAAAACAGTGTTCACATGCTGGTAAAATCTATCAAGCTTTTGAGGCATTTAGACTTGACTTTTGTATAGCAAATGATACTTGCTGCATAAAAGAATGAACACCTACTGAAGAGTTTTTCTTTTTGTGTTTTTTCCACTCTGTTGACCATTAACTGTAATTTTTGTTCTTCCCAGCAATTCTGTATCTTTGTTTTGTTTACAAACCCATTGACAATGGGATGTCTTTCTCCTTTATGTGTGCCTCCGTGACACAAAGTGATTCTGATCAGTACTTAGGTTTTATACTTGCTGCTGCAGGACTCACAAAAGATGAAGAAATAATACAAAGTTATGGAAAAAGAAGAAAATATTATTTCAAGTCACAACAGCAAATTTGTTGTTGAGCCAGCAATGTTCTTGGCCAATGGCATCCTGGGATGCCAAATAGATGTTGAAACGTCTTGATCAATGTATGCAACAAAGCTGTCTGTGGCTGCAGAGGAAGAGATTGTTGGGAAGAGCTATTGGTGATACTCAGAAGAAGGCTTGCCTAGAGTGAAAGCTACAGGAAAGAGATCCTATTTATTACTAACACACTGCCCAAACCTTTGATGAGCAGAAGGTGCTGAAGAAAAGTCAAAGGTAACAGTGAGTTTCAATCTGAGTTACTCTTACTCCCCATTTTAGGAGAATTTCAGTTAGTGTAGTTTAGCATTTCAGTGAGTTTTCAGAATCTACTTGGCAATCTGTATTATATCCTAGATCTAGGCATTTTCAGATAACTAAGCAGACTTAGAAACTGAATGGAATGCTGATGCAGTTAACACATTGCTGTGTCTTCTTGTCATACAAACCCAATTTGTGAATGACTCACCTTAGGAGGATTGTGAAAGCTTATAGAGAAGTAGTGGTCTAATGAAATCTGCAACAAAAATGAATTTGTTTAAAGTGATGTTAAATTTCATCTTCATGAATGAAAATATAACTCATAAGCTCCTGACAGCTTGAACTACAGAAGGTTTTTTCTTTATTAATGACAACAGATGTGGTTGAAATACACAGGATATTTATTTAAAACCATTTTTGGCCTACAGAAGTTTGTTTGAGGTCTATTACCATTGGATACCAGCCCTGGTAAAAGTACCAGACCACCAGAGAGAGAGAGAGCTCTCTCAGTAGACAAGAGAATACAACCTCCCTAAGAGACCAAAGTTGTGGGAAGACCATTCATGATTCTTTGCACCTCCCAAATATTTAACAAACTGACAGAAGCTGAAGCTTGAGACTTTACTGTGATTAAATCTAATTATTTTATCAAGAAATGGCTGAACTCCTGCAAAAGGTAATTCCACGTGCTGCAAAGCCATGCATACAATTTAAACACTGAGATTTTGTTTTCATTATCAGAACCTGAAATCTCATGGCTATGGTGAGGATTAGTGCTCTGCCTGACCTTTCCAAGCTCTCTTTATGAATCTGGCTTTCTATCAAAACAAGTCTGATGCAATTGCTTTTTTCTCTTCTGTCTCCACTTAGTTTTGAATTTGCCAGTAAATTGAAGACTAGAGATCTCAAAGATGGATTTAATTCCTAAAAGTTCTGTCAAAGTCATTGATGGTAGAGGGGTAAGAGAAAAATTACTGCCTCTATTCCAAGAAAGATGTTGAATCAAATATACATTCTCTAAATAACTGGAGCTTTTTGATTGTTTGTCAAGGAACATAGAGAAATTCAGATTAGAGGATGAAGAAGAGTGAACAGTAATCCATATAAAACAGGTTTTATTATTATTCTTCCTTATGAAATAACTTCTTGGATTAAAAGTAGTGCTCTAAAATCTCTTAAAGGGAAGGATTTTGATCAAACACTTCCTCAGCTTCTGTTTTTGTTTTGTTAAAAAGGCTTCTGAGTTTTATCTCCACCTGAAATAACTTGTTCCATTGTCTTTAAGGAACATAGTAACTTGACAACGAACAGGATCCGAGTATTAAATATACTCTTTGTGTTAAGGACTGAGTTTTCTTAAACATGATTGATTTAAGCTGCTATGTGCCTTCTACTCACATGTCTTTGAAGACCAGTTTTAGAATTCCAAGCATTTATCTCTGCTTCTGATGGAAGTCATACCTGAACGATGAAAGGAGTAGGAAGGTTCACCCCAGAGCAGCTGATGAGTGAGTTGTTCCTTCTTCAACTGACATTGATCCAAGAAGTATGGTGCCCAATAAGAACTGTCCTTTCTGGAGCCCAGCCTAATGAGTTTTTGCCTCTTATTTTTCAAATCTCCCTCTTCTAAAAAAAATAGTTTTAAAGGACTTTTTGTATTTTCCTGTTCTTGTCTTTTCAAGTTAACAAGTTCAGATACTTCTTTGAATTGTTCTTTATCACTTGTAAAGCTGTGTTTGTTGGTGTTACTGTTTGAAATCTATTCAAGCTTTTTGCCTATATCCTGAAAATCAGGAGATTCATTCCATTATGTTCATGATGTCATTTTCCCTAACACTTTCATGTGTTTTCTTTACAGTAGCTAATGGGAAATTTTAATAATACTCTTCCCAAAATCTGTCTTGACATCCCTATTTTTATTGGTGTTCTTTCTGCAGTGCCTTTTAATCCATTCTGTTCATGTCTGACCTGTGTTAGAGATTAGTGCCGCTTTTCACAGTATCACACAATGGTAGGAGTTGGAAGGAACCTTTAGAGATCATCCAGTCCAACTCCCCTGCTCTAGCAGGTCCACCTAGATCAAGTTGCATAGGAACATGTCCAGATGGGTCTTGAAAATCTCGAAAGAAAGAGCCTCCACACCCTCCCTGGGCAGCCTGTGCCAGGGCTTCCTCGTCTCAACACTGAAATAGTTTTTCCTTATGTTTAAATAGAACTTTGTGTTCCAGCTTCATCCCATTACCCCTTGTCCTGTCATTAGATACAACAGAAAAATGGGATGTCCCAACCTCCTAACATCCACGATTTAGATATTTATAAATGTTAATAAAATCTCCCCTCAGTCTCCTCTTCTCCAGACTAAACAGCCCCAGTTCCCGCAGCCTTTCCTCATAAGGAAGATGTTCCAGTCCCCTGATCATCTTGGTGGCCCTGCACTGGACTCTCTCCAGCAGTTCCCTGTCCCTCTTGAGCTGAGGAGCCCAGAACTGGACACAGGACTCCAGATGAGGCCTCACCAGGGCAGAGTAGAGAGGGAGAGGAACCTCCCTTGACCTGCTGCCCACATTCTTCTTGATGCATCCCAGGATGCCATTGGCCTTCTTGGCCATGAGGGCACATTGCTGGCTCATATTTAGTTTTTTATCAACCAGCACTCCCAGGTGTGTCTGTGCAGAGCTGCTCTCCAGCAGTTCAATCCCCAGCCTGTGCTGGTGCAGGGGGTTGTTCCTTCCCAGCTGCAGGACTCTGCACTTGTCCTTGTTGAACTTCATGAGGTTCCTCTCTGCCCAACTCTCAATCCGGTTGAGATCCCACTGAATGGCAGCACAGCCTCTGGGGAATCAGCCAGTGCTCCCAGTTTGGTGCCATCAGGGAACCTGCTGAGACTTGTAGATTGTGTGTGTGTATATATGTGGGATTTTTTCACTAAATTTGTATTTTTCCCAATGGAGACTTTTTCTTTTCTTCACCTTTTGTATCCCTTAACTTTCCCTACCCTTTTGTTTAAAAAGGTGTTAGAAGTAGGTTGCAAAAATTAGAAATTACTTGTTCTGTTCAGAATTTTATTTTCCCATTCTATGATAGTCAGGAACTAATTAGAGGTTCATAACTCAAAGGTTAATTTATTAAGTGTGAATTTGTCATTTTCAAATGATAGCAGTGCTTGTGGCTGATATCTGCTCTCTGAGAGCAAAGGTTGTTTGAGTTTGAACTTTTTTAAAATTGAAGAAATATCTTTACTGCCTCAATACTGTTCAATTTGGATTTGTTTTAAGTTCTTTTGTATCCTCCTCTCAGGTAAAATGTTTTGTTTTGCTTTACTGAAGAAAAATTACAAATAGCTTATGCCCTTCTATTAATGAAAACTGAAGAGATGCTCATTAAGAATAAAATACATGGATCTAAAACAAGTTAACAGGTTTTCAGAATTACTTTATTTACTAGAAGATACTTCTGTTGAGTCGAACTTTCAGCTCGTCCTGACAGACAGAATAGATATGAGCATTAGAGATAGATTTTCCTTTAGTGATGTGAGCTAATGCTTATGTGTATAGAGTTGCAGAGTACCTGAATGATCAATTCTGCATACCTATTTCTGAAGCAGAGGATCCTTTGCTCTGTTGCAGTCTCACATAGAGTCTCAAAATTACTCTATCTGTGTTCTCATTCACGGGCAACTGCAACAGATTGTTTCACAGTCCTGCATGTGATCAGTACATGACTGTTGGTGTGATGCTTTTCCTAAATAGGAAGCATCCCCGCTTTTCTCAGAATCACAGAATGGTAGGGTTGGAGAGGACCTTTAGAGATCATCTAGTCCAAACCCCTGCTCAAGCAGGTCCACCTAGATCAGGTCACACAGGAATGTGTCCTGATGGGTTTTGAAGACCTCCAAGGAAGGAGCCTCCACCCCTTCCCCGAGCAGCCTGTGCCAGGGCTCCCTCACCTCAACAGAAAAGTAGTTTTTCCTTATGTTTAAATGGAACTTTTCCTATCCCTTTTCCTATCCCTTTTCCTATCCCTTTTCCTATCACTAGATACAACAGAAAAAAGGGATGTCCCAATCTCCTGACACCCATTATTTAGATATTTGTAAATGTTAATAAGATCCCCCCTCAGTCTTCTCCAGACTAAACAGCCCCAGGTCCCACAGCCTTTCCTCATAAGGAAGATGCTCCAATCCCCTGATCTTCCTTGAAAAGGAAGAGGTTCTACACTCCTGATATCTTAACCATCTTTTGGCAAAAAGTTGAGTCTTGCTGCCTCCACTGCATGCCAAACAAAAATGACCATGTCAGATCCAATGAAATACTAATGTAGCCACTATTCAGTATATAACTGAAGCCAGTAGTAAGAGCTGGGTGCCTACACTGAATCTAAAAATAGTTATAATTCTCTATTAACATATTTTACTCTGATGAACTAATTGAACAGGTAGACTGTAGCATATTTAGCTTTGATTTAGGCTTCCAAAAATTCTGCCAGTACCTGGCAAGCCTACCAAGTGATTAGCAATGCCTTGCAGACTACCTGTGAGCTCTGCTCCACATCAGACTTTAGCTCTGTATCTACTATCAGCAATACTAATGCCATGAAAAAGTACATAATTACAATTCTGTAGCTGAAAATACGTTGCATTAAAAAATAACAATGAGTAGAATGGGCTTTTCTGAAACTACTGAAAAACAAACGTGCTGAGAGCTAATCACTTGGAAATTCATCATTTTTTTCAAGTCTGGTTCAGATAATACCAGTGAAGCCTATTCATGTTTAAGTGTAGTGTCTGATATGTTTACACAGATGTAATGATCTTGCACAGACATAATGATCATCAAAGGGATTTAAAATAATTTAAAATAAATAATACATGACAGCATTCTGTTGCTGGTTTGACATTCTTTTCCCCCATGTTATATGCTGAGCATGAACCAGCATGAGCTAACCATGAGCCGGCAATGTGCCCTCGTGGCCAAGAAGGCCAATGGCATCCTGGGATGCATCAAGAAGAGTGTGGGCAGCAGGTCAAGGGAGGTTCTTCTTCCTCTCTACTCTGCCCTGGTGAGGCCTCATCTGGAGTCCTGTGTCCAGTTCTGGGCTCCTCAGCTCAAGAGGGACAGGGAACTGCTGGAGAGAGGCCAGCGCAGGGCCACCAAGATGATCAGGGGACTGGAGCATCCTTCATATGAAGAAAGGCTGCGGGAACTGGGGCTGTTTAGTCTGGAGAAAACAGGAGATTGAGGGGGGATCTTATTAACATTTACCAATATCTAAATAGTAGGTGTCAGGGGGTTGGGGCAGCACTTCTTTTCTATGGTATCTAGCAACAGGACAAGGGGTAATGGGTTGAAACTGGAACACAAAAAGTTCCATTTAAACATAAGAAAAGACTATTTCACTGTTCAGGTGAGGGAGCCCTGGCACAGACTGCCCAAGGAGGTTGTGGATTCTTCTTCCTTGGAGGTCTTCAAGACCTGCCTGGACATGTTCCTATGTGACCTGATCTAGGCAGACCTGTTTCTGCAGGGAGTTTGGACTAGATGATCTCTAAAGGTCCCTTCCAACCCCTACCATTCTGTGATTCTATGAATGCCATATGGTATGGAATGTCAACTGTCCTGACTGTGTGCACTCCTAACTCCCAGATGACTTTCTGGTGGGATGAGAGGCAGAAAAGGCCTTGACTCTGTGTCATCACTTCTCAGCAATAATGAAAACATCCCTGAATCATCAACCCCGTCTCCAGCACAAATCCAAAACGTAGCCCTCTACCAGCTACTGTGAAGAGAATTAACTCTACCTCAGCCCAAACCAGCACAGTAAGGAAAAGAACCAAGAGGGGAATTATGCTTGTAACCTCTCTAGTTCCCAACAGTACAATTTCCTCTCTCAGCTTCAGACCCCCCCCTCTGACATACACCAGGAGACTGGACTTTGTGTGGTTTGTGTTTATCTGCCTTCTCAGACTCTGTGTTCTTCAGGGTGAGTCTGAGTCATCTTTGAGACCTTGATCTGGTAAGGCAATAAAACATCTCTCTTGTCTGTAAAATAAAGGTTCAATTTTGCATGGTGTGCTAGAAGAGTGATTATATTTGACAGTTTCAATATTTTGATTTCACACCATGCCCCATTTTGAATTGCATCTGTCAAGGTAAAGGAAAGGTTTGCACCTACAGAGATGGCTGTCTATAAGACATGATAGTCTTTATTATGCTGCTCAGCAAATTTGTGTATTTATCTTCAACTTTGTCTTCAGAGGGCAGAGAATCAATTCCATTTTGGGTATGATTAAAAACAGAAAAAACCAAGAAGGAATTCAATGATCATAGGTCAGATAAGTCCTGGTAATGATGGAGAGGTGTGTTATAATCTTCTACCTTTTTTTTTGCTTGCTAGAGAAAGGAATGTGCAAGAATTAGGAGCAGGAGTTACAGAAAGTAACTAAAAAGAAACACCCAAATTAGCTGTATTGTGGTTTAATGTTTGGGGTACACGGCCTGCCATTATTTCTGTCTTTTCTTCTTGCACTCATCAGTGATAATGAATTGAAAATAACTTGTTTTGAATGTAGTGGCATAACCCCAGAAAATTGTTGTAGTTGTTTTGGTAATTTGCTCCTTATTTCTATTATTCTAGCCTTTTACTTCAGAGAACACTTATTATTATTACATGATAAGTAGTGGTTTCTAGATAAAAGTAATAATGAGACTGGTCAAGGACTTGGTAGCTGCAGTAAAGACTTGACCTAAATTAATTACTACGATATTATTTATGCTCTTCAAGGCTTTTCAAACTGATATAGACTCCAGTCTCTTGTCATGAAGCCTCTTAAGTGTCCTCTTGGTTTGTCAGGAGTGTTAATGAAGGCAGCCAGTGTTTTGGCCTGTTATAGCAACAGAAGCTGCTGCTGTTGAAGGAGCAGTAAGTAGTGATATGCTTGGATGGAGAAGGGGATGAACAAGAAGAGTTGGTTATCACAAATATTTCTAGCTCTGATTTAAGCAGAAGGGGTTGCTGAAGAAAATTCTGCTTGTGTCATTAATCTTGGAAATGTTTCAAATTGTGGAGAGTTGTGGGAAAAAAAATGAATTCAATGTGAACCCATAAAAACTAAGAAATGGAAGTATTTGTAAAAGTTGTTGCTGTCCATGTTTTTTGTGATAATAGAGTCAGATACGTGCTTAGGCCTGAAACTTAGCAGCAAGTTATCACTGAACCACAATTTAGGAAGGCCTATGTTGCATCCCAAGTCCTAGGGATTCAGGATGGCACCAAAAGACAAATGATACTGAACTTAGATGCACTAGCTTCTGTGACCTTCTGAAATGAAAGAGAATAGAGCTTACCGTTACAAATTCTCCATCTGAAGTTTAATGATGCATGTTTCATCTGAGCTATCTTGGTGTATTATGCATAGTTTTACTTACAGCTCTCTGAACCAACAGCTTCCTCCTTGTATGGTAGCACTTAGCACTTCAGGAGATTCCCATTAAACTCAGTTTCCTATTTATTAAGGAAGCTGTAAGTAACATGCATTATTAATACTCAATGTTGTTGAGTAGGTTGGCAAGCTTAAACACTGTAGTAATTAAAGCCATAGTAAAATGCAGTTAACACAATCATTGTGATGACAGGGCTTTCTTGTTAAAACACTCATTAGATCAAGTTCAGAGCTCAGTTTGAAAGCTGTGGTGATTTGGAACAGCATACCTGTATGAGTTTGCTTCATGTTAACTATATGTCCCTTGGTGCTCAAGTGCTAAATTCAGCATACTGTGTTCATCAGATGTTCCTACTGGTTTTGTGCTCAAGTATTGACCTGGAATATGCATTATGTCTGCCTTGTATCAATTCTGGATGCTTTAATTAGCCATGGATGAAAATCAGCCTTATAAAATTACTTAAGGGTTGTCTTGCTTCCCTTTTCTCTAACTTATTCCTTAGTTTAACCTCTAGTTTCTTCTTACACTTTCACCTAAAGCATCTCCTCATTTCATAGAATCACAGAATGATTTTGGTTCAGAGACTTTAAAGATCACCTTCTTCCAACCCCCTGCCATGGGGTTCCACTACACCAGGTTGCTCCAAGCCCCATCCAACCTGCCCTTGAGCATTGCCAGGGATGGAACATTAACAGTCTGTCTGGACAGCCTCTTCTAATGTCACACCACCCTTACAGTAAAAAACTTCTTAATATCTAATCTAAATCTATCTTCTTTCAATTTCAAGTCATTCCCCCTTGTCCTATCACTCTGTGCCCTTGTCAAGAATCTCCCTACAGCTTTCTCGTCAGCCCTGTAGGTACTGGGATGCTGCTCTAAAGGTCTCTCCAGAGTCTTCTCTAGGGTGAGCAACTCCAATTCTCTCAGCCTATCTCTGTAGAGCTGCCTCAGCCCTCTCATCACTTTTGTGACCTCCTCTGGACTTGCTCTCAAATTAACAGGTTTCTGAAGCAAAAGATTTCCCCTTTTTTCCCCTCTCCCTTCAAGTAATATTTTGTGTAGATGCTGAAGATTGGAGATTTCCTTACAGCCAATTTAGTTTTGTGAAATTAATTGAAACAGCAATATGAAACGAATGTACAAGTAAACTTTCAGGTTTTGTGAGGGCAGAGATAATGAGCAGGGGATTATACCTCAGGTTCTTGTGTACATTTCCTTTCCAGTGTGTTAACATGTTTTCTCAGCCAACTATGCCCTATGCAAGTACTGTCAAGTACTTGAATGTAAAAAAAAATGAACAACCCAACTCTGCATAACTCCACCTGATAAACAGGAATGCTCTGCTTTTGCAGATGACATAAATATTTATTCCTGTAGAGCAATCTTCCAAATGTTTTGTTCTGTGTTTTTCATCTCCTGTAATGTTTGGCAATATTTTATTTATTATCAATTGAAGTCTTTTCCTTGTGGCTTTCTAATTATTTAGTAGTAAACATAGCCTGGAATCAGGAGCTGTTAGAGGATAGACACTCTGGAATAACCTTCAGACTGGCTTTTTGCCTATCTGGTTTTCCTACAGAGTTTGGAGACAGAACTGGTAATTTTATGAGAAAAGTTAGAGAGTCACACAATCACAGACTGCACAGAGACTGCACAGCCTCTTTGAGCAACCTGTTCCAGCATTTGACCACTCTCACAGTAGAAAAGATTTCTGTCTATTCTAGGTAAAACTTTCCATTTGTGCCCATTGCCTCTGGTACTGGCAGCGGCCACTACTGGGAAGAGCCTGGATGTGTTTCCTTTACTCCTTAGCCCCATCATCCTGAGGTTATTCCTCTCCTGGGGCAGGACTTTGCATTACATGATATATTGCTTCTTGCAGTTGGAAGCTGGATTCTGTGACCCTGGAGAATGGTTCGAGCTATAGGGTTTAATTAAGACTAAAGAGAAGATTAATGATCATACCTTGTTTATTACTTTTTTTTCCCTCTATGAGTTTAACTTCAAGCTGTTGCTTAGCTATTTTCCCCATTGATGCTGGTTGCTGTGGAGCCACAGAAGCATACATTTTTTATGTCCTAGGAAATAGTGATGCAAAAGGTCTTTATTTCAAAATGCTGCTGTATTTACTTTAAAAAGGGAATACAAAACACTACACATGTTGGTCATGTAATTTCCTTTTATTTGTTGCCTTAGCTTTCTTTTCAATGAAAAAAAATCAGTCAGTTGTTGATTTGGGATACCAAAATTTGAGTGGCAAGGTTTTGGTAGCAGGGGGCTACGGGGTGGATTCTGTGAGCAGATGCCAGAAGCTTCCCCCGTGTCCAATAGAGCTGATGCCAAGATGGACCCACCACTGTCTGAGGCTGAGCCCTTCGATAGTGGTGTTAATTACCCCATGGATAAGGTATTTAAGGAGAAAAAACCCTTCTGTACAGAAGCAGCCAGAGAATGGAGCAAGAGGGAGGACATGAAGAAGTCGTGAGTCAACTTAAGCCACGGAAAAAAAGGAGGGATGGGGGAAAGATGTTCTAACATTTAGTTTTTATTTCTCATTATCCTACTCTGAATAGAATGGTAATAAAACTGACTTCCCCAAGTGGAGTCTGGTTTGCCCATTATGGTAGTTGCTGAGTGATGTCTCCCTGTTCTTGACCCACAAGCCTTTTGTTCTATTTTCTCTCCCATGTCCAGCTGAGGAGAGGAGCGATGGAGCAGCTTTAGTGGGCACCTGATGTCTAGCCAGGGTCAACTCACCACACAACTCAAACTTCATTCCTTTCCTTTCAGCTCTTCACCTTTTGCAGTGGTAGTTTTTAATATAGACCTTACTAGGGTTCGTTATGGGTATCACATTTCTAAGTTTTCATTAGAATATCACTGTCTCCTGATCACCAATGTAACCACAGACCATTTCAAAACTACTTTCTTAAAGGTATGAATATTTGAGTTAGCATTTACAGTTTAGAAGAACATCTTTACTTGCTGAAAGCTCTGCATAAATCTATGGTTTTCCTATAATAAATTGATCTGTAACTGTGTAGTACTCTAAACCTTATCTGTGGAGTGCTGCAGTTTACACTTCTCAGAGACAGTATGGTGTTCCAGTTTTTCTTTGTGTCCTGATGGCTGGTACTCTTCTGATGTTGGATGAGTCTTCTACCAATGAAGCAAGGAAATAGAAATTTGCCATTTTGTCAAAAGCTTTGTTTCCTGAGTTTCATTTAACAGTAAATCAATTGAGCTTTCCCGTTCTTGTCTCCAGTGAGATAAGTATTCTACAGAGGAAAGACATTTATATCTATTACATCAAGAAAGTAGATGTTACTACCAATTTTCAGTATTTTGTTAAGGTTTCCATGCACAGAAATATATATTTCTTATTTTTAATATATGATCAGCCATTTTCCTTGAAGCAAAATCATAATCTGTAAAGTATAGATCTTGATCAGGCACAGTCTGCCCAGGGAGGTTGTGAGGTCTCCTTCTTTGGAGGTCTTCATGACCCACCTGGACATGTTCCTATGTGACCTATCTAGGTGACCCTGCCTCTGCAGAGGGGTTGGACTAGATGACTCTCTGAAGGTCCCTTCCAACCCCTACCATTCTATGATTCTATGATTATTAAACAGGTGCTGCAGATACTCTGTATCCTGAAATGTGCTAGAATTTTTTAACACACAACAACCTCCTAATTTATTTTGCCATGTGTCAATGTATGACTGTATTGTCCTTCTTCAGGGATCTAACAGGCAAATTCACCCCTATTTAATTCAATGCTTAATTCTTAAGGCATTTAATATTTTTTCCCAGGAAGTTATTCATTTATCCATTTGCAGGGAGATTCTCAAAAGAAAGAGAAAAAGCTGTTTTAGTGTTCAGGACTTATTTTAGATTATATTACCAAAACTTAACAACAACTTAACAGTAACAAACTTAACAACTTAACAGTAACGTTGAACCTGAAAATCCAGTATAATTACTGCACAAACTAATATTTTTGTACAGAAGTTTAGCTAAAAAACATGAAAGAACCTCAAGACACATCAGTGGTAAGTCTATTTTTAAAAGAGCACATTGCTATTTAATGAAATGCTGAGCCTAGGAATGCAGTCAAGGATAATCAGAGGCACTTATCACCTTTGACAGGCTGCAGTATTTCTTATGGTTTTGTTTCAGCCCGTGACTTCTTCCTTTAGTAATCAAATAATTTCTCTGCCCATTTTTAGGGAAAGCATTAAAATTTTAAAAAAGCATAGTAAGAAGAAAAGTATAGCTGGGGGGGATGGAAAATGCTTGAAACATTGGATTTGAAATATTTAGTCTCCTTAAGTCAGTGGTTCATATCCCAGGAGGATTGACTTAGTCCTTCATCTTTTGCAAGCTAGATAAACTTAACTTGATGCACAGTTGTTGAAGTCCCTAAATTGTTGTGTCAAGAAATCACTTTACTGGTGTTCAGAAGACACTTACTGATGATCTTACTAGGTTGTTTTTCAGGATCTACAAAAAGGAGCACTCTATCTTGTGACAGGATATTCTGCCAAGCAAAGACCTGCCACAGCCACCAACAAAAAGGGAAAAAAGTCTCAAGGAAGTCAGAGCACTCTCATTATCCCAATTTCCACTGTTTTTTTTTTCAGCTCTGGGAAGCATGAAATATGCTGAAGTAATGGTTGTGCTGTGATGCATCTGATTTAGTTTCCACCAGGAGTTGTAGAAGAATCCTCTAGATGACCTGATCTAGGTGACCCTGCTTCTGCAGGGGGGTTGGACTAGATGATCTCTAAAGGTCCCTTCCAACCCCAACCATTCTATGACTCTGATCCACATAGACAATGTTTCTGATGTACTGTGATCAACGTTGTATGTGTTCTCTACATTCATAGTAAAGAGGCATACAGGACTACACCAAATTGTTGAGAATTTCTGGGTTCTGCCTCAATGCATCTCAAAGGCATTCATCTCTCTTCTCCTTTAGTACATCATTTGTAAAGAGTGGAAATGCCATGCACTGAAGTTTAATTTCAGTTAGTAAGTTCAAACCAGTTTACACCAGTGAAGTGGTTCACTGGTGAGAACTGCATGTTTAAGATCACTCCTATACCTCAAGCCATTTTAATGTCAGTTAAAACATTATAGAAATACCTGTGAACCAGTGGCAACGTCTCCACTTTTGCCAGTAGTGTTTTCCTTATTGGAAGCTCTTTGTAGAGCTTCAGTCCTTTGCATTTGCTGCTTCTGACCTTGAGGGTAGGCAGCTTAAAGTTATTTTTAGACCATTTGTGAGCATATATATGTGTCACTGACTTTTTTTAACATTTGAAAAGCCACGTAGCTTTTTTATGTCGTTGTTGAAGAGGCAGTGGTCATGGCTCAGTAGTTAAACTTGAGTTCTGTTTTGCACTTAAAAGCTGAGATTTATCCTTTTAAGCCCTGGGCTGGCTGAACTATTCAGTACAACTCTATGTTTGCTGGGAAGTGATTTCTGGCTGCCTTGCTCTGTCTGTGTGGATCTCTCCCTTAAAAAGTATAGTTCATGTTGTGGATCATCCTTATGTGATCTCCTGTTGCAATGAGTGTTCAGTTCTGACGTGGTACATGTTTTGAGAAACTGCAATTTCAGGATAAAATGAACCTCCAGCTATACCTAAAATAGCCTAAGATTTGAATGTACCAATCAACAAGGTATTCTAACTATTCCCACATTAATCACTACATTTTCAATAAATGTACAGTTAAAACTTAGCCCAAAGAAAGACTGATGTGTAAGGTCCTGCAACAGGGCAGTTCAGACATGCAATGACTTACAATTTGTCTAACTTTTTTTTCCCTAATGGAATTAAAAGAAGCTTGTCTTGGAATCTCATAAAATACCTTGCTTCTTCTGCACACATTATTTGATCAAAGGTATTCTTCTGTTAATGAAAACTGGCTGTGGAAATAGTGCATTAAAGGAAATATGTTTGTTCTCTTTCTATGCCTTGTTTTTGCTGCTCTATTTTTTGGTTGTTCTTAGAACAAATACAGAGGTTTTTTTTCTTGGAGTGATTGCTCCATGTGTGTTTTCTAAGAAGAATGTGTGCATTTCCAACTGCTTCTCACCAAATACTTTAACCTCTTCTATATTGAATGAAGAAATGCCATTAAAATATGTGGTTGCCTCCTGCAGGAGACTCCATTTACCTGTGTCACTCTTGGTATGGCATTAAAGCTGCACTTTTTCACTTTCCTTGCTGTCTCTTTTAGAATATGAACTTTCTTGTGTCCTGAGTGCTTAGATATAAATATTTATAGGTGATTTACTCTAGATGGCTCTGACAGGGGATTGGGGTGGATGATCGAGGTCCCTTCCAACCCTTAAGATTGTGTTGTTCTGTGATTTGCAGTTTTGGGTGTTGACTTTGAAAGTGTTGGGCTTTGAGGGTCTCACTTCTTTCCAACTGTTTCTATCTCTCAATCTCAATTTTTGATGTTTGATTCTAGAGCACATAGATATTCTTTTCTTGGTTTCCTCTTTTTCAAAGGAATAAGGCAAAAAGTTTCATAATAGTCCTGGAGAAGGTGGTTGGTTAGTGCTCTGCCAGGAATAGCAGAATTACCTTCTCTGTTGCCTTATAGCCCTGTAGGTATTTACTGTGTGAGGTGGAACAGACCTCAGTCCAGCAGCATTTATCAGCCACAATAGAAACAAAAAAGTAGTCTTTGTCTCCTCTGGTGATGGTTATGGCCATTGATGCCCTACTGCAGCTCTCTGTCAGGTCACAATGTTCTTCAGTGAGCCCCATGTTGCACAGTTTTGGGGAAATCTCAGTCTTTTCCTGGAGTTTCCTCTGCAGTGGAACTTCCAGGACTTCCTAAGAACATGAAACTTTTTCTTGGTAATGCAGTTACCTAAATAGAAATACATCATCTACCTACATCCCCCAGATACCCAGAATTATTGCCATCCATAACATGTTATTTGCAACTTACCTCATCTTACAGTTGATGTACTGAATTAAGGCAAGCCTGTGTCATTACTGTGTCACAGCTTGATGTGATGGGCATGTCCTGTGGCTTTGATACTGTTTTCTCAGAATTGTAGGAGAAAAAGTACTTTGCCAACAAGAAACCCCAATGTGGAATTGCTGGAGAACAGGCAGATACAGTTCTTATGCTTAATGAGCGTGTCTGAGACTAACTAACTTTACAAAAGCTGGCATTTGTTCTCTGAGCCCCCTAACCAAGCTCCAGCAATGATCTTTAGCTTCAGAAGGAGATATCCAGTCTCCCTTATCTGCTTTGGCTGCAGTTGTTAATACACAGCAATAGTGGCATCTAAGATCTCCAAAGGTCCATTCTCTTTGTCTCCAGCTGTGAGTTTAACAGGTGTTTAAACACCTGTGTAGGGAACAACACAAAGTCCTTTTCTTGAAGTAAATCCCACTGTTAGATCTTTTGCCAGTAAGAATACTTTACCCAATGGCTTTTGTCCATCCTTTTCAGGAACATTCCTCATGAAAGGCTGCTTAGAAACACTACTAAATGTCTTCCTCACAAGGTTTCCTCTCCTTTGAGAAGAATGGAGCTTTTCAGCAGCTTTTTCTGGTAACAAGGAGAAAAAAAATGAGGCAGAGACTTATTCTGAATTCCAGAAAATGAGGAACAGTTTGTCTGGTTCAAGTTAGATATGGTAATGGTCATTAAAATACAACTCTATCACTTCAGGAAAGTGGAGTTGTTTCTGACTGTCTTGGGGTGTGTGCTTTTCATGTTTTGCATATTCCTGTGTAAATAGAATCACTTTTTTTCATAGATTAAGACCACTATCAGTACAAGAATGTATAGTTTTGATTCTTTGTAACCCAAGGCTGTTTATGGAGGTCTCAGTACATATGTATACTTCAAGTTAAATGAAGTTATTTTTTAATGATTACTTCAAACAGTACAAAGGTTCCTAGAGATGATTGTGCAGGTCTTTCACTTACATTAACTTGAGCCATGGTTTTTGTGCAATGATGAGATGTGGCCAGCACTGGCAAAGAGGAGCCTTTTATCTTCAGCTCTTACCCTGTTGTTTTTCCTGATTAGGACAGAAAATCTCTCAGGTATGTGAGTATGTTGCACCTTTGGGTTCCTTTTTCATCATCAGTGATGCAGGTCCTGGTGGGTACTAAAAGGACCACTTAAACATAAGAAAAAACTGTTTCACTGTTCAGGTGAGGGAGCCCTGGCACAGGCTGCCCAGAGGGGTTGTGGAGGCTCTTTCTTTGGAGGTCTTCAAGACCCACCTGGACATGTTCCTATGTGACCTGATCCAGGTGACCCTGCTTCTGCAGGGGGGTTGGACTAGATGATCTCTAAAGGTCCCTTCCAACCTCTACCATTCTATGATACATAGTCAAGAAAGCAGTGTGAAATGAAGCATAAAGCATTTTGATTTGTCTGAGTCATTTCTGGCTTCTAAATAAAGGAGCTAACATCCAAGATAATCTCCTCTACTTAATTTTCAGTACTGAATATGTCTCGAATTTCATTTATGTGGATGCCAACCAGAGATCTGATTCCACTGTGGGTACTATGCTGACCCAGATCAGATGTGATTCTAGTTCACTGACTTATGTTCCTGATTCACTGATTGTAACTAATGATGGATGCTTTTCCTCAATTCCAGCTCTCTCTGAAAATACCTTAGGAAAAAACACACTAAAGCTATTATGGTAGTTATATTTGTATTACCATGTATAAGTTTCCAACAGCTGCTTGGTCTTTTGAGTTATGAAATTTCCCCAAGGTTCAGACTAAAAGTACGTGGTCTGGGGAGCATCTCTGCACTTAACTGAGTGGCTCACAGCTACAGCAAGCTTATCCCAAGTCAACCAGACCTATTTTCATTGATAGCAGGTAAAGATGCAACTTATCTTGGTGATGAGGCCAGAGAACAATTTGACACCAAGCTTGATGGACTTTATTGCAAACTCTTTAAAACCCACAGTTTAAAATGTCAGGTGACTTTTCCCCTTTATCCCTATTTATCCCTCATTTTTAATACTGAATTTAATTTGGACATTGAGAGAAGCTGAAGGAGTTGAGGGAAGTGTTCAGTCCTTTTTTAGGTCATTTTTCAGCAGCATGTGAATGGGTCAGGGCTTGAGTGAGATGTTCAATGAGGTGAGAAGGCTAAGGCTAAAAATGTAGCTTACATCATATAGATGAATGTAACCAATATGTAAACACTCATCTTAAAAAAACTTCTAATCTTTGGTGAATAATGTTCCTTTTCCATATTTATAAATATTAAAAACTACTTAGCCATTAAGTGGAAGAGCATGATAAAGGGTTTCATTAAAGCCTGGACCTTGTATTATCTACAGAATGTTAACTGAATTATAGTTACTGGGAAAAATTTGGACCTTCCTTTGTACTTCCTCCTCGTCTGGGCAGAGTAGAGACTTTGGAAAAGTTTGTTATTGATAGTGATGAATGGGAAAAAGATGACAAACATTAATAATCTGAGTGTGGGCATTAGAAGACTGGATGGGAGGAATGAAATGATAAACAAACTAAATTTGACTTGGAGTCACTGACCCAATAAACTGTAGGATAGTTTTTTAGAGCATGAGTACATATTAAACAAAGAATTATTATCCTTCAAGTTAACTTAGTTTAAGTTATCAGGATTTATGGGCAGGGCTAAAGCTTTATTTAAAGTTTTGGCTATATTTTTGAGAGAACTTTTCTGTTACAAAAAATCTTTCTAAGTATGAATAGGACCAAGATTGGGAATAGATGGTTTCTTCACTGAAAGAAATAGTACCTTGAAATCAGTAAACATCCCTTAAAGCTGTCAGAGAGGTTATTTATATTTCTAGAAAGACTTATGACAATAAAAATCATGAAACAATCAAAATATTCACCCTTAGAAAAGAATCTGCATTATTAAATCTACCGAACTTTGGAAAAAATGGGATTAAAAGAATGCAATCAGAACTGTACATATATAAGTAAATATTTCATCTTTATTAATCCCATGCACTTGCAAATCTTGTGTCCATTATTTTTATAAGTGTTGTCTTGATCAGATCTTACTGCTTTGGATGCTGAAAGGAATGTAACAATGTAATTGTACTTCCCCACCCTGAATTCACTTTATTTCTAGGCATTACACAATCTATTACGTATTATTCATTATTTACTGGAGAGAAAAGCACAGTACATATGTAAACTTAAATGAAAGTGGAAAATTAAGAAGTTCAGAAACATGAATTTAAAGATAGGAGAGCACATGCATCATCACATTGAATTCGTGAGCCGAGGTCCCATTGGTCATTTGAATTTAGATGTGTACTACAGGAAACATAGAAAGGGAAGTTTGTGTTGTTACTGAGATCCTTTTTAAGATATTCGTAGGTTTGAGTAAGATACTGTGCTCCTTTCATTAAATAATGCTCTAAACTGCTTCTTCTAAGGTTTTTTTTGTATTACTCATGAGTAGCCTTTACCTCTTCTCATCCTCCAGCATCACTGCCGCTGCTAACAGTGTCAGGAACAACAAATATGTCATACTTTACCAATATTTCCTTTTCCCCCTCATATATTGGAGACAAGCATACCTTAAAGTAGACAACACTAGCAGCTTATTTCGACTGTTGCTTGTTTCCCTTCTGAATGCACATGTGAGCAGGACAGGACTTCATTCGGAGTCACCACCTCTGTCATATGATACACAGAATTTCATGGAAGTCAATTATGGAGTGGTGAGTGAGTGATGGTACAATAGTGGCAACAGGCATTAAGTACAAATACACAGGCTTTAATTGTAGGATTTAAATCTAGCTGAGGAATTTCTTACTTCAATATTCCTTCTTGTTTGATTCCCAGGCTGTTCTATGTGGGTTCAAGTCAACCTCTTTCTTGATTCTCTCTTGTATTTTGATGTTAGGTCTCCTTTTCAGGAAAAGAACCATCACCTGTAATTTTGGAGAAGAGCTTCTTGTCTTTTATCTGGCATTATCTGAGAGGCTGTGCAGGCTAGACTCCTGTACAGTGATATTTTCAAGTACACAGTGACATTAGACAGTTGGTTATGTCTGAACTATTTGTCCTGAAAACAGGCTCACCAAAACAAGCCCTGGTTTGTGTCTTTTTTGCTCTTCTCAGTGCCACTATCAATTATCCAAACTCACTTATTTTTAATTTCTTGTGCACAGGAGCTGATTTATACACATAGAATCACAGAATCGTTAACTTTTAAACAAATCTAGTGTTTTTATTAGTAAACTGTTTGTTCTTTTCATAGAAACTGCTCATATTTTTTCCTAAGGTAATTTAAGCCACACGGCATTTTTGTTTTCTGTGTTTACACATTGATCAATTGAAAAAGCAAATCACTTGATTTCCTTTCCAAGTCTTCCATTTGTGTACATGTGTGAAAGCAACAATAAACTGTTATTTGTAATAATGAAATAATGATGATTTAAGTGATGTTTCTAAGCCTGCCTGGCAAAGGAACTACAGCAGGGCTGGAACTTTCTCAAGACAGAAGGTCACAAATTGTCTATTGAAATGGTATTACCTCAAGAAATAGAATGTAAAAAGAGATAAGTGAGTTATTGGGAATTAATTGAAGGAAAAGAACAATTTGGCTTAGGGTGTACAGGTTGTCCCAGGTTTGTGAAACATTTTGCCTCCCTTGTTTTCAGAAAAAATTGCAGAATTAATTTAGTTGCAAAAGGCAATTTCTGCTTGAGCTGTTAATCCATATCTGCTGTTCTCATTACCAGCTAGAACAGTTATTGGTTTAGCTAAATCCTATTGTATTATTCTCAAAATGAGGTGAAGATACCTTATTTTTTTATCTGATTTAGACAATTTCCAGAAAGGAAAAGTCTAGAAAAGCACCATGAGGAGAGGTAAGTGTTGCATCTTCTCCTCCTCTGCCTTCTGTAGGCTTGGAGAATCACTTGCCTATGCTTCATAGACTATATTGCAATACCTACCTATATTCCAGCTCCTGAAACAGCTGCCAAGGGCTGGACCAAAGGGCCCATGCAGTGGCACAAGGTCAGAGCTCTGGGAACTCATGAGCTGGTGCCTGCAACGAGCAGTAGCTTGCCTCAATGCTGAGACTGCCAAGACATGAAAAGCCTGAGAGCTTGTAAATAAGAATTGTTTGCACTCTGTTTTTTTCTTCCCCCTCACTGTGTTGTTCTTTTTGATGATGTTCATGATTGCAAGGCAGATTTATCCCCACTCATTCCAGCTGACAATTAAAGTGCTGATTTGATTTGGTGACTTCCTGTGTTCTATGACAGTGCATGATTTCTGTAAGAGAACGGTCCAATTGAAAACAATGTGTGTAGGCACCTATAACAGCTAAAAAAAACCCCTACAAACTACTTTTTTATGACTTTGTACTCAATTATGCATCATTAGAATCTCGTGTGTTTAGGAGACAGTGCTTGTGTTCAGCCCATTTTCTACCACCTGGGAGTAACTTGGTTCACCATTAAGAAAACTGCTCTTTTTACTAAGATCAAAACTCTTAATGGCTATTTTAGTGACATATCATAGAGTGTGTCACGTGCTGATTAAAGTCAAATTTTGTCCTTTTTGGGAAAGGATTCTAATGTGGTCTAGTCAAAGAATTTCATTTAATTACATGTGTAATACAACTCTCTGCCTCTTACTTAATTGGTCTCGCCTACGTTGTTTCTGCCTATTAGATGATAATTTAGCAATTTCCAATTTGTATATCCCTGAGGGAGGCTCAGTGGGAATAAATGGGAGTGAAAAAAAATCTCTGCAGCTTTATTCCTCAATTTGGTGCTTTATGGCATCTCTTTTTTAGTTGTATGAAGAAAAGAAATGGAGAGTAGTAAGCAATAAGAAGGGAAATCTTATGTGTAAAAAACATAGATTCAGAATGAAGCAGATTGTGTAATCTTTGCTGAGTATATTTACAGTATGAATTGCTTAGTATAGGATAGATAAACCTCATTTTAATAATATATGCTTCCAGTTTTAATATTAATCCTATAATTTATTTATACCTCTATAATTGAATAACTCAGAGCAAATTAGCCCATCAGAAGAATTGAGAATATCTCAGCTCTGGATAGGAAAGTTTATACACCTACTACACAATTAGAGGGTACAATTTATCATGTAGCAATAGCCTATCATTTTGAGGTAATCTGACTGTGGGATTTGTTATGGTAAATTGTTCATTCTAGATGGGAAAGAATAGTTTATTTAATGTTTTGTAAACTGTCAAATTGGCCTAATCCTGTGTGTGTGTAAATATGTGTGCCTCTCTGTGTATTTGTTTGAGGGGTTTCACTTCTTTGCACAACTGGGAAGCAGATGAGACAGAATGGTTTTAAAAAGATGTTGGTGATTTACATACAAGTGAATTTCAACTCTCTTGTAAGTTGGAAGTGATGATACATTGCTTTTTTTCCTCCCCTAAAAGTAGAGAATAAGGCTGATTCCTAAACTGGGATTTGTTATGAAAGAGATGCCTAAATCTAGATATGCCTTCATATGTTTTCATAATAGTCAGGAAAATCTTGTCAGTCAGTGAAAAGTAGATGCAATTTTTGTAAAAGAGACCTCAACTCATTGTTTTCTACTCTAGTACCTTTGAATTTTACCTTGCAGTTTGTATTTTTTTAAAAGGAAAAATGGTCTTTCAGACATTTAGACAGCAACGCATTCTGAGCTTTTATTATCTATAAAGGAATCCTGCAAAGAAACTGATTCACAGAATCTTTATTACATTTCTTTTCTTTGTCAGTACAATTTAGGTTTAGATGAATGAGCAGACATTGTAAATTTCTATGTTAAAATAAACACTGAAAAAACCCACCTTCAACAGTTATGTATTTTAAAACATTATCAGAGCTTCTAAATGATAGCTAGTTAATTTTTTACTTGAAGTAGTTGTTTCTCATCTTATTAAGCACTGAAGATATCTTTAAAGTTAGATGTCTGTAAAGCATTGCTTCCAGTAGATATGAGTGAAATACTTAGATGAAAAACTACATAACTCCCTAACCCTGATAAGATAGTCCTCATTTTAAGAAGAGTTCTTGCTCTTAAAAATCATGAAAATTTCAAAGAAGTTTAGTAGCATACTTGAAATGGTACCTTCAGGGTAAACTTTTCATTGAAAGGTCAT
Organism: Colius striatus; assembly: GCF_028858725.1. Lineage (NCBI taxonomy): Eukaryota > Metazoa > Chordata > Aves > Coliiformes > Coliidae > Colius > Colius striatus. The sequence goes on along the minus strand of NC_084762.1, from coordinate 92,991,732 downwards.
AATTTGGGGGGTTTTATTTAAAAAATGCTCTTCTGCTGGGGTCTCTGTGCTTTCATTGATAACAAAGGAAGTCTATCAAAACCAAAGTATCTTTGTCTCAGATACCATTTGTTGATTGTTCACAGCTTGTATTTGTAATCCTTCCCTTCCCTTCCCTTCCCTTCCCTTCCCTTCCCTTCCCTTCCCTTCCCTTCCCTTCCCTTCCCTTCCCTTCCCTTCCCTTCCCCTCCCCTCCCCTCCCCTTCCCCCAAATGTAGTGAAGAAATCTATTACCATGCAAGACATTTGTGTATATTAAAATGATACGGAATGCTGTTTTATTAGTGTCACCAAAAAATCCCGTGACATTCTTTGCACTATCTGCATATTCTGTGAAAGCTTTTTGATCATGACATTGCTCACAGGTGAAATTTTCCTTTCAAAAATTCAAACCACTATGTTCAAACTACTTCTGAACCATAGGACAGAAGAGTAAAAAGCTTTTTGATCTAGTTCAGTTTTCATAGAATCATAGAATTACAGAATGGTTTGGGTTGAAAAAGACCTTCAAGATCATCTCTTCTGTTCCCCCTGCTATGGGCAAGGACACCTTCCATTACACCAGTTGCTCCTAACGTGCCCTTGAACACTCTCAAGGATGGAGCATTCACAAGCTCCCTGAGCAACCTGTACCAGGGCCTCATGATGAAGATTTAAATGTGTTTTTTTAAATTTGCTTTAGTTCTTTGAAGATGGTTGTGTCACTGCCTGAACATTAGACAGGCACAGAAACAGGGCTGTACAGTCCTTCGTGTGTAGTGTTTAGTTTATACCACCCTAATGGTTTGAGATAGGTTAACATGGCAGGCAACTGCTCCAAAATGAGTATTTTTCCATTTTAATAATTAAATAAATACAGAATTTCTAGCTGTGGCATTCAGATCTGAGGCTGATGGTCAGTTAGCTTTGCTGCCCTTTCCCATGGGAGCTCCAACTCGTGGCTCATTGAATAAGGGGGCAACTGGCAGGGCAGTTGTTTGATAAGATACAGTGGTTTCCAAATAAAAGTCACAGCAATTGAATTGGCTAAAATATCTCAATGGTGGGTGTCAGGAGGCTGAGACATCCCTTTTTTCGATGGTATCTAGCAACAGGACAAGGGGTGATGGGGTGAAGCTGGAACACAAAAAGTTCCATTTAAACATAAGAAAAAACTTTTTCAGTGTTGAGGCGAGGGAGCCCTGGCACAGGCTGCCCAGGGAGGGTGTGGAGGCTCCTTCCTTGGAGGGCTTCAGGACTCACCTGGACATGTTCCTATGTGACCTGATCTAGGTGGGAGCTGCTTGAGCAGGGGGGTTGGACAGGATGATCTCTAAAGGTCCATTCCAGCCCCTACCATTCTGTGATTCTATAACATGACATTTTAAAGCCATGGTCATTTTCTGATACACTATTCAGACAAATCAGACAAGACAATAATATGTGGGGCAAAATGTGTGAAGGTCAATCAACAGAAACATGATGAGATACAAGTGAAGACAATCCTAGCTCTGCATATTGCTGAATTGGGATCCAAGGCTTTTAGAGGCTGAGTGTACTTAATCAAAAGAAGCAATGATTTGGTTTGTTAGCTGTTGTTTCCTGGGCAGAGGGGAAGTGCTTTGAGGCCACCACTTTAAGGGTGTAACTGTTGACAAGAATTAATAAGATCAACGTGGTCTTTCAGGCTGCTGCATTACTCAGTTTGGTTTATGAACACAGCTTGTTTCTGAGCATACTTCTGAACACACATATGGATGTTAAAGATGGATGAAGCATTAAATAAACTTCTCATGCATAAATATGGTTTAGGTGAAATGTTTATGTACATGTGTGAGATGTGTATAACTTTTATTACAATGCTGAGCAGTTGACTGCTGTGGACATGTGCATCTCCTCAGGTGAAGCTTACTCATTGAAGCTACGATTTAGGGAGCACGATTCAAGTTTCTTGTGCCCCCACTCATGTTTGTGAACGTTATTCCTGAGGCTTGTTACAAAGTAAACTCTGTAAATCGAAACTCATGGACCACCTTGCTCACTCTGAGAGGAAATGAGTTGATGCTCCATGTTTATCATGTACAAGAAGCTGTGAGACTGCTCAGAGGGTCTTGGTGTCCTACACCAACCCAACTCCACAGGACAGAGACCGTGCTGTGAAGTGATCTGTTGGTGATTCCTGATCACAATGCTCCTTACCAGCATTTCTAGTTTCTTCAGAATGTTCCAAAAGCAGAGATATCTTGTGGTTTTGCCTCCCATTCCTTAGTGCTAGTTGTGTGCAGTCAGAAGGAAGATAAGGGTTGCAAGACATTAGTGCCTGGTTCTTTCTCTTGAGGCTACCTGGGAAATGGCTACCAGCAATGTTTGCCTTGTTCCACTCTATGTTGTGTCCTCATATTTTGGGGTGGTCAGTCTTTTCAATCTTTTCCCGAGAAGGCTAGGAGAGTTGGAATGATAACTAGACATGACTGTAGAATGAAGTTTTTTGGTCGTGTTTGTTATATCTGGCACAAAATTCCATGTTTTTAATTTACATATGTTTTCTTTTGAGTGTTCTGCCATATAAAGGCAATACTGAAATACACAAATGAGCAACTGAATGTCAACATATATCTTTTGAAACGTATTTCTGTGATTGTGAACATTCCCCTGGGAGGTAGGAGGTACAGTATGGCATTATTTTGGAAAATGACAGGATTACAAGCTTTGCATAGTTTAGCAGTGATAAATAAATGGAGGATATTTAACTCAGTCTTCAAGTATTATCATATTTAAGCTTTTCTAGCTTTCCTAACAGACTGAATGACTATTGATTGTTAGTCTCTTATGCCTCCTATAGATCTTGGTGGTTTTATAGAGTAGGCTATTACCATTAGTTATTGTTTTATGTTTATCTTTTTATAAATAGCTAACAGTTTAGCTGCAGGATGATTGCTACAGAAGTCCAAACTATTGAAATTGGCAAGTGAAGAAAGATACAAGTGGAAGTTGATTGTTCTGCCCCTTCATTTCCAGTTTATGGTTTTCAGATTGGAGTTAAGAATTAAGAAGGTAGATTTTCAGCATGCATAGTATAATCTCATTTAAGCAGAAGACTTATGTAGCTGACTATCTCTTAACACTGTTCCTTTTTCAAATGTTACTTTATATACAGTGGAACGATTCTTGTTTAACTTTTTATCATCCAAAACGCTGTAGATCAGATAAATGTAAGCTGTTGAATTTTACAGACTTCAGCACTGTGGTTTGACTTTTATCTCCTCTTCAATTATTTTAAATAAATAATTAAGTTCTAAATGCAAATTCTTTAATTTAATTGACCTTTCCAAGATTAATGGAAAAATTTATCTTTTGCTCTGCATAGTTCAGATATTAAAGCAATCCTTTTTCTTTATGGAGTCAGTTTTAGGCTAGGAGGAGAGATCATTACTTATAGGTCGCTCGAGCTACTTATTTTTATAGTTGTATTTTATGGTAGTGAATGAAATATAGATTGCCCTTCTGAAACAGTGAGACAATTAGAAGGAAAGAGAAGGTGTATGTTAATTTGCATTACTTTCTTATTTTCATCTAGTGATACATATGTATGTATCTCAGGAGAGATTTGATTCTTGAGGTCCCTCTTTTCCTATAAATTATTATATACTGAAGTGTCACTACTCAGCCACTTTTCATTTGAGCTGCAGAACTTGAATTTAGGGTGGGATTACGTGTACCTGAGACATGATGTTGTAAATACATCATTACTGAGATTTCACAGTGGAGGAATCAGGTGAAGTTTCCTCTTTTTCTGAAGGATTGTGTCTCGATGCATTTTATTTTACCCTGTGAAAGTGAGAACAAAAGTATCATCCTCACTTCTAGCTTTCCCTGAAGTTTAAAGTCGTTGAACTATTCATGTATATAAGCATTTTGCATAAGTGGTAGCAATACAGCCTGATTCTGTGTCTCTGCTGACTACTTTATGTAAGAAAGGAGACTGAACAGGAAACATAATCTTGAATAAAGTCTCCAACTGGCTTGTTTCAGCTTCATTATGGAAACAGCTTGCAAACTGGTAATATTTAAATAGTAAGTTAGCCGTGAGGGAGAGTTTCTGGGTTCCTGTTACATCATTTCTTCCTAAAGATAATTGAATAAGGACTATATCTAGGTTTTATTCTTCCAACCTAGGCAGCAGTATTTTATTTAATTAATGAAAGATGAAATCTAGTTATGTTAACTGGATTGCTGTTTTTCTTTTAATACTATGCCTGCTTTTAACTCTGTTTTATTTGAAGCGTGCAATGTATTTAATTTTGCTTTATAGACTCATCCTCTTCTAAGAGATGAGGATGTGAAAAGAGCCAAGAAACATTTCTAGGGGACAGGTTATGCCTGTGACCTGCCCACTCCCCTGCCAGGAACAAGGGTGGGAGATTTTAGCACTACAGGCAAAACTCCCTTACTGAATTTTTTCACCTATTCATTTTACTTGCCGCTTCTGTGCAACCGTTGATGTGAATTGTACCTGGCACTGGTTTAGTACTGTGGCCTGTGCCACAAAACAAGTGTTTCATTTAAACATAAGACAAAACTATTTCACTGTGAGGGTGAGGGAGCCCTGGCACAGGTTGTCCAGGGAGGATGTGGAGGCTCCTTCCTTGGAGGTCTTCAAGACCTGCCTGGACATGTTCCTATGCGACCAGATCTAGGTAGACCTGCTTTTGCAGGGGAGTTGGACCAGATGATCTTGAAAGGTGCCTTCCAACCCCTACATTCTGTAATTCTATGTGCAAGGTGCTGGTGCAGAAGCAGTTGTGATGCCATTTACAGGACTTTTTTTGCCTTGATGCAACATCCTTTCTGTTACACATTTTAAAGTTGAAACTTGTTTTATGAGAATTGGTGAAACAAGCTATCCAGTGTCATTAATAATTGTGTGCTGTTACTTTAATAGGATTTTCGATAACTGTCATTGAAATGTCTGCTGCACCATCAGAAGGTTTGCCATTTTTTTTTTTCCTTATAAGTTGTCCTGACAGGTGACGTGAGATCATACCGTGCAGACACATCATCAGCATTGCCAGTGAGCTGACCTTTTCCTCTTCATTCCCTTAATTTGTATTTGACTAATTTGCATCCCTGTAACAATGCTTGGTTGTCTGAGTAGCTGTCACAACTGGCTTGGGCTTGTTTCATGACAAAACCCAGTAGTTTCAAAAGACAACTGTTTCATTATTCATGAAAACTGTTGTTACTTTATCCCTCCTCCCACACAGGCAAGGTTAGCCAGAGAGAAACAAAAGCTGTCTTGTGGTTTGCAGGATTTGCTATTAAATATTTTTACATAATGCAGTGTTTTTGTACAAATATCTCATGATTTATTGAAAACTCTCCTGGTAGGAAATTTGAATAGCTACCCACGAGGCAAAGAAGGTTAAAATAAAATTCTAGTCTCTTTTCCTGAAGCAAGTATATATTTAAACTTTTGTGGTTTAAGATCTTTTCAGTTTTCCCTGATGTGCAATTACTGTGAAGGGCAAGGTACAGGGTATACAGTTACCTTTGCACAACATGAGCCATCAGTATCCTGGCTGTTCCTAATAAATGGAATACCCATTTCAATATCTGAGTTGTCTTGGTGATTCTTTTACTTCTTTAGCTATAGATTCTATAGATTCTTGTATATCACGACAAACAGGGAAAATTTGATGAGAAAAGAAGTGCAAAGAACTCTTGACAAGAGTTACAGGCTGTAAAGTAACTATAGATTACTGCAGCAATTTCAGTGGAGAAAGACTTTTACAGCTAAAATACCTCTCAGTTCCATTATTTTGACACATAGCACAGTGACAAAGTTGAGCGATGGGCAAGAGGTTGCCTTTCTCTGCCTTCTCTTTCTTTTAGGATAAAGCCCATGTGATACACAGATCACTTAAAAATGGAGAAATCCCTTTTTGATGGGTGATTGTAACCCAATGTCCAGCTTGTCTGTTTTCTCCTTCAACTGACTGTGGGAATTGTTTGTCCATTCATTAATTCCTCACTGGTGAAATGCTTCTTTGGAGGCAGAAGAAATCATCATCTTAAAAGTGCAGCGAAGAAGCTGTGTTTGTGTAGGGATACATTTTAAAGGATGAGTGACAGATTTAGGTTACAATATCTTTTTCTGTTGTTGTTTTGATTTTTCTGTAAAGCACTCCAATTTACTACACGTTCCATAGGCTGGAGAATAAACACTGAAGCAACGTTATCGATTAAAAATTCAGAGGCAGAACTTGACATAAGTATTTTTAGCACAAGAGAAAGCAGAGCACTGATGATAAAAGGCATATATGTTTAAGTAAAAGAGCTGGGATTTAATTTTGTCAGGCTTTACTTCAAGTGTAACTGTAAAGTTTCATTTTTATCTCCATTTGTGGCTTTAATACATTCTGCCTGTAGCTGTAATATTGTTTTGCATGATATTTTTCTCTCCATAGTTCTCCTTTGTTCAGACCTCTTCACTTTCTAGCTGGTGAATGTGTTGTTGGGGGTGGTTTTGTGTCTTCTCATGTGACACAAGATGTCACTCTGCCAAATACATATATACAGTATAAATAAAAACATGGTTTAAATATGTGAAAAGTAAGTAGAGGTTCTGTGTACTAGGAGCCCCATTTACTAAAATGTTCCATACCTTGGAGTTTAATAAAGGCTATTTTAACCAGAACTGAACGATGAACCACTGTTAAGAGTAATCCAGGCTGTATTCATGAAGCTCATGTGGGTTTAGTGTAGACTAGTGGGGAAATAAGTACTCAAAGACATATTCCATTTCCAGAAAAAATAAATTGCCATAATACCAGTAATGATCCAATAACAGAAGAAAGCAGTCTGGATGCCCTCAGTTATGTATGAAATACTGGTAGGCAGGAATGCTTTTCTAATACATCATTCACTTAGAAAAGTGTGGCACGATGTTTAGATGAGAGCTCTTTTCCAGGTGTCTTGGGAGATTGATTCGAAATACAACTGTTCAGAAACTGAGATCATTTGTTGTCAAAAAGCAACTATTATGCTCACTGACTGTGAGTATTTAGGTGAGACTGTAAACAGTGCTGTGTATATTATAGAAATCAAGTGCTGGGTTTGCATCTGCTCTTGTACCACAGAATGATGAAGTATCTCAGAAACAAAGGCAAAAATGATTTCCTGATGTTCCATCTCTGTTTCAAACATGCACTGCCAATGCAAAAGCCAGGAAACTCAACCTGCATTTGCAGAATCAAATCAGTCTTCAGTACCAGTAAGAACTGATGTTGTTAGCTATAGTTTCAGGCCTGACATTTCTTTAGAAATCCACTCTGCAGATCATACCTAGGTGTTCCTCACGTCAATGTTTGTTTCTGGCTTGATTCAGGCAGTTACTGTGATACACTTTAGTATCTCATGTTAGCTTTTTTATATGCCTAGCAGTTGATGGTCTTTGCATGCAAATGAAGAACTCTTAATGATCTCTTGCTGTAGAAAAAATAGCCAAACCTAAAACATCTCTTAGAGAGGAATAGATTAGTTATTCAGCCTTTTTTGATTGTTACGTGTGAAGATCAGCAAAGATGTGGTTTGCAAGAAAAGAAAGCTTACAGAAACATTGGTTGTGTCACCTTTTGTCTCAGAATTTGTACTTTTTAATGATGGAGGTAGTCTTGGAATATTAACATCTTCCCCTGACATGTCAATTTTTTGCTCAGGGTGAAACATGATGAATGTGTTTGAATTCATCTTTCCACAGTAAACTTCATAAGGTCTTAATTATTCCTTACTCTTGTAATTGCTGTATATTTCCTCCCAGTTTCTCTTTAGGGTCAAGATTCTCTTAAATTAATGCTAATTATAGAAAACCTCTTCTTGTCTGAGGGGATTTCAAAGCCCTTTCTTGTTGACTTTTGTTACTAATGCTTTCCTTTTGGCAACATTTATGGAATACATTTCCCTCTTTACATGTAGATATAGGGATAATAATAATACTGTGGTTTTGTGAAATGACCTTCTCACACCTCTTCTTAGTCTGTGATTGTGTTTCATCATGAATGGGTTTTCAAAGCTGTTGCTTGATCTGCTGTTTTCGTTTTGTGCAAAGTCATCTCAAGGGCAATACATTTTAATTCTTCCCTAATTATTTTTCTATTTCAGATGATTCAAGAAATTAAAGCTGTTTTGGCAGCACAGTATATTAGATCTGCTATAACCACATTTCATGTGAGGAGAGCAGGTCTAAATTCCCTTTTATATATTAGATTAGTGTTTCTAGTTTAACATACAAGTATTTAGTATGCATTATAGCGTAATATGTCTGATTTAATTTGCTTTTATGCCTCACCATACATTTAATAAAGGATTTATTTAACCATTTACTACCAATGAATTATACTATGATATTGAAATAAATATTGACTGCAATTTATGAAGCTACATTAAGCAAGAGGGAAGTACTGTTTTTATTTTTTGCTTCCCGAGTTTTGTCAGGAAGTTTTTAAAGGCAGTGTGTTGCCTCTTCAGGAGATATATTTGTGTGTAGTATTTTGAATCACTTGTGTAAAGTTTGGTATTGAGAAACTAATTTAAACAGTATGTTCATCAGCATTTGGCCCAGTCTTGTTGCTTTTTCCACCAAGTCACACCAGGAGTGTTTACATACTGAGAGTGAAGCAGAGGAACCTTTGCAGAACCACAGTGAGGTCAAGTGGTTGTGACTGCAGAACAGGTGGCTTGTGTACCACTCACAAAGGCATTAAGGTTTTGGTTGGTGGTTTGTAAAAAATCTTACCATCTTCAACAGACTTAGACTTCTGTTTTCAGTAGCATAAATCCTATGCTTTACATACCACTAGTATACCTATATATATATCTATCTAGTAGACTAGATACCACTGAGACAGATGTACTAATACTGTTGTGCTTGGTTTCACAGTGGTCTGCATTTTCTGCAAAAGTAGTATATGTAAAACTGTTATAATAAGAATCCTATGGTTTTTTTTTCCCCTTTCTTTTCCCTTTGCTACAGGATGGCTATCCAAGTTGACAAATTCAATTTTGAGAGCTTCCCAGAATCCCCCACCGATGGGACACAGTTTGCGAATGCAAAGCAGCTGGAAGAAGAAAGGCAACAGGCAAGAGGTCTGGAGATTAACAGCAAGCTGGAGATTTGCTGGAAAATTATATCCTTTCATAAATATTTGCTTTAAAAAAAGATATAAATAGATGCCCTGACACATTTTCTTTTATAATTCAACTCACATTATATCAGTGTTACTGATAAGTAATTAGAACTACGAAGCTTATCATAATTATAGACTGTGTAAGGTTTTTTGTGCTCTATATGATTTAGATGATTCTTGGGTGTTACTAGAATGGCTTTTTCTGAGTCATTGAGCCTGCCACAAACCCTGTTTTCCCCAACTTTCGGGGAACTGAAGTACAGAAAGGATTGATGAGTAGTAGTTTCATAGGGTCAGATTTTTCTCTTCTCCCCCACTCCAAGTAACTGAATCATGAAGAGATACATGAAGCTGGATTTAGAGAGTTTTTATATTTAATTGAATTTGAGCAAATCAGAACATAGAATAATTGATTTCCAAGTCCTCTTTACACAATTAGTAAAATAGCTCATCTTTGGCAGCCTATTTAAGTCTTAAAAAAGATTTGCATTACTCCTAAACACGACATCCCTATAATCAATCTAAATGCTGTAAAATGGTGCCTTATGATTATCAATAAAGAAATTACATTCAGTTTAGAGTTAAACCAATGATGTTGCTGAAAAATTCATAATTTTCACAAAAAACCTTGTGCTTGACTTGTCAAAAAATACATTTTTTCATGATTTTCGTCAGAGAAACATTCTGTGCAGCCAACAGACCCCCAAGCCATGTGTTGATACTCAGCATCTTCCAGGAGATTTATATTTCTTACTCAGATCATCCTCAAATTCATGTGATAGTGGGTGGCAGAAAAGGAAAGAAGAGTGGCAATCAAATCATGGTTTATCTTTAGAGATGTCTTTTTGTACTTTTACCTAATGACTTGAAATTGTTTTTCATTACTAATTATTAGTTTAACTGCACAAGATTAGTCAAAAGCAAGGCCTGAGACACAAATGAGGCTGCTAGTGCCTGGTTCTATCCATTCTCCCTAAAGAACATTTCAGAAAGAGTTCTGTTGATGCAAAGATGTCAATATTTGACTAGAACCCACTTAGAAAATTTCTGTGTTCTGGAAAGATACAAATATGCTTTGATAGCATAGTTGATAGCTGGAATTGAATCATGGTTGTTAATAATTTTGTCAGGCTGTAAAAAGACATTCTTATTAATTTCAGTTACCGAGAATGCTGTTTCCATCCATTCTGTGTTCTGTATTTAAATCCAGTTTTGATACCAAAACTTGTCACAGCTGACAGGTAAGTCAGTACCTTAGAAAAAACAGTAGAAAATGGATCAATTCCGTGTGTAAAATCCAGTACAAGCAACAGTTTCTGTATTTTTAAGGTGTTATGAACTCTCTCTCTTCCTAGAACTAGAACTATTCTAAGGAGATGCAATGAACTGCATGTGTGCCTAAAAAACGTGTGTGTTGTTTTCCATATTTCATATCCCAACTAGTGTCAGTCTTTGTCATCCTTTCATTTCATAGAGCAGCATTTAAATGTGAACCTTTAAAAAAAACCAACCCTCCTCTCACTTCTGCTAAATTTGAGAAACTTAGAAATTTCTGAGACGTGTCCTCACAGAATCTTAAGGGTTGGAAGGGACCTCGAAAAATCATCTAGTCCAACCCCCCTGCCAGGGCAGGACCACCTAGAGTAGGTCACACAGGAACTCATCCAGGTGGGATTGGAATGCTTCCAGAGAAGGAGACTCCACAACCCATCTGGGCAGCCCCTCCCAGTGCTCCCTCACCTCAACAGGGAAGAAGTTTTTCCTTATGTTTCTTTGGAACCTCTTATGTTCTAGCTGGCCAGTGGAGATTATTTCAGACATACCCATGGACAGACATATGAAGAAATGGATGGATAGCTTAACATAAGCTTTATTTTCCTTCAGAAGCCAGTCTAAATGGAGCCAAGAGATTAAAAGCATTTGCAATAACTACAAAGGGATGTAGTTGCTTATATTTCTTAATAGAGAAGGCATTTTTGCAAAAACCTTTTGAATGATTGATGTCTACTGTCTTTGAGCTGCCTTGAACTCTCCTGCTAACCTTTCACTGCTAAGTATATGCATAAGAAGAGAACAGTGGATTTTAGAGAACATAATTAAAATGGTTTTGTAACAAGTAATCTTATGTTGTTTACAATGGAAGGACTATATTGTTTAGCTTGCAATTCCTTTAATTCTTACTGTGTTGATTGTTACCTGATCTAGGTGACCCTGCTTCTGCAGGGGTGTTGGACTAGATGATCTCTAAAGGTCTCTTCCAACTCCTACCATTCTATGATTCTATGGTACCACGTGAAACCACCTCATAAACAAAGGCTACAAACTTTGAGTGTGTGGATTAGATTTGACTGCATTGAAAAGTTACATGTACCCCTTTCAGGGCCAAAAATAGCTCAAAAAAGATGAGGATTTTAGGCTGTATGTGTATGTCTTGAGGAGCACCAGAAGTATTTTCCAGAGTGGAAAGTCCATTTTCCATGGCTTTATCTTTTGAAATAATCAGAGTTTCAGGTGGTGAGATTTTCAGTGCTTCACTTCTGCAGGGGGTTGGACTGGATGATCTCTAAAACTTCCTTCCTACCCCTACCATTCTATGATTCTATGATCTGTGAAAGTATTGTAAAACTTGAGTGGCTTTCATACATTTTGTGAGGGCTGAAGACAGGAAGTGAAAACAACACAGAGTGTTATTCAAGTCAATTTTTTAACATCTTTGTTAGAATCAAAATTATAAGGAAAATAGACCTTTTCCAGCCCCTAAGATCCTGTGATTCTGTGGCTCTGTGAAAGCTTGCTGACATGCCTTTTCAATTAAGAAAAATTCTAGAGTAATGTAATTTAGTGCCTCATTGAGATTATAGCTGTTTTGTGATGATTTAAATTAAGAATGTGCTGTCTCATTTTTCAGCATCTATTAGATGGCACTGGATATCAGCTTAACAACTGGATTTTGTTATAACACAGAATTTGACCAAATGGAGCTCATGGAGGCTAACATTTTCAAATTATGCTTCTCTTCATATCTTCAGAATTGGTTTAAACTACATTTCTATTTTCTTCAGGGAAGTTCTATGCATTCTGACTTGTGGGTCAAGGCACCTGCACTAAGTGTCCTTTGAAGTTTCTGGAGTACTTTGTCTCTTGCTGTGTGCTCTAAAAGTTTCATTTTTTTACTGATGTTTTCTATTTGAATTCTTCAAAATCTTGAGTTAAGATCTGCTATGTGATGAATTTTTTTGTGTATGTGTTCTTTGCACACTCTGTTAGACGCACCATAGATTTTTTTACTCTTGAGAGCATTCCATTGATCTATGGCATCTACATTTTGACTTCAGAAATTCAGATATGTTGAGAATTATTTCACAGGTGATCCTTATCTTTAGAGTATAGACAAAGATTTATCAATGTGCAGATGACAGAAGGGATTTTTCATAAGAGCATGAGAAAGTTTGGCTAAGAAGTTATTTATCCTTCAGTTTTCTTATCTTTTGTTTGTTTGTTTGTCATAATTCTTGCTGCTGCTTAATGAACAGTCTTTCCCTGTCCTCTAACTCTGGGTACATTTTGTCACCTTCCTGATGAACTGAGGTAAAAACATCTTTGCCAGCAGATTTCCTAGGCTAGTGAGTCTGGCTTGGTACCTTGAAGGATGGAGCCCAAAGCTGGTAGAACTGTGCAACTGAGGGGAAATGTGGGCAGGAGAAAGTGATGGGTTAGGATCACCAAATCCGCTCTGAGGTGTGACTGAGAGGCCATGTAGGATGCTAACACCTGAACTTGCAAAAGCACGTGGTAGAGGAGGTCAATGTTGCAGAGCGCTGGTGTCACTGGGATTTCAGACACAGTAGTTAGTTTGGGTGAAAAGGGTGCACCAAGAGGTGGGTGTGAGTTGTTTGGGAAGATTGGGCACAGATGAAGATGTGCACAAAGAAGTATTAGATAGTGAGTGATGGGCAATTTGAAAACTTTGGGATCAAGAACAGAGTCCAAAATGGAGATGCAGTGTGCATTTGTTACAGAGCTCTCAATCAAGTGAAGCTGGATGGACTCTTCCTTTAGTAACTGAAAATATTCTTCCAGTGGAGTTCCACAGGGATGGGTTGTGGGGCCAGTCCTGTTCAACATCTTCATCAACGACCTGGATGAGGGGACAGAGTGTACCCTCAGCAAGTTCCCTGATGACACCAAACTGGGAGGACTGGCTGATTCCCCAGAGGCTGTGCTGCCATTCAGCGGGATCTCGACTGTATTGAGGGTTGAGCAGAGAGGAACCTTATGAGGTTCAATAAGGACAAGTGCAGAGTCCTGCAGCTGGGAAGGAACAACTCCATGCACCAGCACAGACTGGGGATTGACTTACTGGGGAGCAGCTCTGCAGAGACACACCTGGGAGTTCTGGTTGATAATAAACTAACCATGAGTGAGCAATGTGCCCTCGTGGCCAAGAAGGCCAATGGCATCCTGAGATGCATCAAGAAGAGTGTGGGCAGCAGGTCGAGGGAAGTTCTGCTGCCCCTCTACTCTGCCCTGGTGAGACCTCATCTGGAGTCCTGTGTCCAGTTCTGGGCTCCTCAGCTCAAGAGGGACAGGGAACTGCTGGACAGAGTCCAGCGCAGGGCCACCAAGATGATCAGGGGACTGGAACATATTTCATATGAGGAAAGGCTGTGGGACCTGGGGCTGTTTAGTCTGGAGGAGACTGCAGGGATATCACATTATTATTTGCAAATATCTAAATGGTGGATATCAGGAGGTAGGGGCATCAGGTTTTTCTGTTATATCTATTGATAGGACAATGGGTAATGGAAAAAAAGATGGAACACAAAAAGTTCCATTTAAACATAAGGAAAAGCTACTTTTCTGTTCAGATGATAGAGCCCTGGCACAGGCTGCCCAGGGAGATTGTGGAGTCTCTGGAGGTTTTGAAAACCTGTCTGGACATGTTGCTGTGTGATCTGATCTAGGTGGATCCGCTTCTGCAAGGGGTTGGACTAGATGATCTCTGAAGGTCCCTTCCAACCCCTACCATTCTATGATTCTATGGAATTCAAATTAGGAGAGTTCTGGAGCATATTAAGGACATTTTTTTTGGGTACAAGTGCTGGATGGCTTGATTTGACATGTGTTGTGTGGGATCTGCTATTTGCAAGTAGCGATGATACAGTTGGAGGACTGAGGTTTGATGTCTACAGTGACTCCAAGATGATGGAGTTTAATTTCCCAAGGCAGTGAGGAAGGTAAGTAGCAGAATAGTGACTCTGGATTTTAGGAGAGGATCTTCTGGGGAATTGTTATGCAGGATTGCACAGGAGGCTGCTCTCTGGAGTAAGGGGTCCAGGAGAACTGATGGACCTCGAGGGACAAGCGTTTCAAAACACAAGAGTTGCAGCAGTCAACAAGGTACATCTGACTCTTCAAGCAAGACATCACGCGGTGTCTGTAGCAAGTTGTAGCCAGTTAAGTTCTGCTAAGTGTCAGGAAAAATCCTTTTCACAATGAGGGTGCTCAAATAGTGGAACAGGTTGTCCAAAAGTGCTGTGAAATTGATCTCTTTGAAGATATTGAAAAATCCTGGATGAGGCTTTAAACAACCTGATGCAATTTCAATATTTTCCATACTTTGAGCACAGGGTTCCTTTTTAATATAAATTATTCTGTGATTTGTGTAGCCGTGCAGTGGGCTGGATCAGAGAATGACAGTGGAAAACTAAACTCCTTTTCCTCCTCCTTTTCCTCTCCTCAGGTTTGATTGCAGCCATATAAATTTTCTAATGTACTGTGAAAGAATTGCTATTTCAACAAAATGAGACTATAACATTTTGTGTCATTTTCTTGAATGTATTCTAAACTCGGCCCTAACAGCCTTTAAAAAAATGAGACTTCCAGCCTCACTTAAATATCATGTTCCATTTGAAACTTTTTTGAGAGACATTCTTTTCTTGCCTCAGTATTATTTTCTGTGATTGATATGAAGCCTGTCCTATTTGCAACATTTTCTTCCTTTTTTTGAAGCCCTTTTCTGTATGCCCTTTCCTCAGTTTTTTCTTTTCTATATTTAAACCTAATGGCCAACTTTTTTTCCAAAGCACTTTTTCTTTCACATTCTGGATGTTGTTCTGCAGAATAGCTATACTCTCTTGGCACATGTGATCCAAAACTGGAAGCAATACTTCAGGGGAGTTTTCTTATAGAAGAAAAGCTACACCTTCCATGTCTGAATGACTTTTTTGCACGTGATCCTGCATAACTGATTAAATAATTGCTCCTGACTTCCATTTATAGATTTCTTGATCTTCAAGTGATCTTCCTAAATTCCACTCATTTATTAGGTTTGTGAACAGAGACATCTTTTCCAAATACATAAATTTTATGAATGGTTTTGAATTTTATCATCTAAGTAGCCAATCAGAATTTTGAAATGATTATGTATTGGACAGAACCTTGAGTCATCTCATCTGATGTGCTGTCTGGCCTTGACAGCAAACCACTGATGACCCTTATTGAAATTTACTTTTCTGTTTGTTCAGCTTTTGATGACTTTGACTTGATCATAATTATGAATCTTTGATTATGAGAATATTGGATGTTCTGGAACTTTTGTACACCAGTAAAGGTTCCCTTAGGAACACTTTAGTTGGATGGAGCATTACATTTCCATGCAGCTTCTTGGCATCAACAGTTGTTTGCAAAAGTAACTATTATTTAAGAACCTCAATAACTGCCTATAATTAGTTCTAATAATAAAGTACCACAAGAATAATCAAGCAGAAAGCTTAAAATATGACTAAGGCTACTGCTACAATGAACTATCATCATTAATCATTTAAATTTGTTTTTTATTAGTATAGTTTTTATTTATGAACACTTGCTAATTTGTTTGTGATTATGTTCAGGCTTCCACGTGTATTTATTTGCAAAGGAACTGAGAAATGTGTTATTGAAAAATAAATCTTCTCAGAAGGATGCAATATATGGAATGCTGCATAGCAGAGAAAAAAATCACATGAGTAATTTTAAAGCTAGAAACCATTAAAAAAAATCTATTGTCTTTTTAAGCAATAGGTTCTAGGTAATATGCTGTGTTATAATTATGAGTACCCAACTACACATTGGACAGTCAAGATAGGGTAAAAGACCAAAGATTTCCCTGGGAAAATAACTAGTTCATTTGACAGACATTTAGGGTTTTGTTATGAAACAATCTGTTGCTAAAGAAACATAAAAGAAAGATATCTACTGTGGGAAAGCAGAGGATTTGTTTCTGCTTCTTAAACAGCATCTGATGGTTGGATGTTCAGTGACTCTGAGGCCCCTGTTGAAGTTCATTTCTTGTGCAAATGAAAATGTCTTGAAGTATCAAATGTGAACAGTTGCACTGGAAACTGGAAAGCATTTCAGTTCTGTATGGTGCATGTGTTGTTATTAACAGAGATTTGACTGTTGACTGAGGCAACAAAGGCATTTAACAGCTTGACTCTTATGGAAGGACAGGTTTGTAACCACAGTGAGATTGCAGCAAAATGTTTGGAGTTTTGGTTAAGTAGGTAGATTCTACAAGGCAAAACTTAACTTTGGTAGTGTGCACTTTCTCTACACATTATTTTCCAATTACTTTTAAATTCTGAGTCTTAACTTTCGTCTTTTACCAGGTTCGAGCTAAGAATGAAAGGGTGTATTGGCAAATGCTGTTCCGACTGCTTTGTTGTCATTGACTTCTAAAGGCTTGTCTTAGAAAATAGGCAAACTCTTGAGTTAAGCTTTTCTGTCTTTTTCCTCTGACATTTTCATGCTGTGTATTTTGGTTGCTTTTCTTCTCCAAGATTGAGTTTGCTACCATATTCGATTTGTACTTACCCTATAATGAGCAATTTTATATAATTGCTCAATGTATGTATAATCAGGAGAGAAAGATTAATGAGATGAAATTCCATTTTGTTTGTGTCTCTTAGCAATGGTTAGATCTTATCAACTGCACTTTCTGTCAACTTCAGTGAATTCAGTGCCTCTCCTTCAAGTAAAGTCTGGCACCATCTTCTCTATACCCCCCCACTCTTACAGACAGCAATAAAATTTCTCCTTAACTTGGTTTCTTTTCTCTGGACAAAACAAACCCTGTTTTCTCAAATTCATAGAATCATAGAATGGTAGGTGTTGGAAGTCACCTTTAGAGATCATCCAGTCCAACCCCCCTGCAGAAGCAGGGTCATCTAGATCAGGTCACACAGTAATGTGTACATGTGGGTCTCGAAGACCTCCAAGGAAGGAGCCTCCACACCCTCCCTGGGCAGCCTGTGCCAGGGCTCCCTCACCTCAATAGTGACATAGTTTTTTCTTATATTTAAATGTATCTTTTTGTGTTCCAGCTTCATCCCATTACCTCTTGTCCTGTTGCTAGTTAAAATAGAAAAAAGGGATATCCTAACTCCTGACATCCACCATTTAGATATTTTTAAATATTAATACCCCCCCCCCCCCCCCCCCCCCCCCCAGTCTCCTCTTCTTCAGATTAAACAGCCCCAGTTCCCACAGCCTTTCCTCATAAGGAAGATGCTCCAGTTCCCTGATCATCTTGATGGCCCTGCACTGGACTCTCTCCAGCAGTTCCCTGTCCCTCTTGAGCTGAGGAGCCCAGAACTGGACACAGGACTCCAGATGAGGCCTCACCAGGGCAGAGTAGAGGGGGAGCAGAACCTCCCCCGACTTTGTTGTCTGTTCCACCACTGTAATCATCTTCATAGCCCTCCAGGGAATTCTATCCTGTATTTCAGTGTCTTGAGCTGGGAAAGCAAAACTGGACATAGGATTCCAGAAGTTTAGGTATGTAGTTTTTTTATTAGTTGAGGTATATCTATGCATACATTTTGCACTCAATCTAAGAAGCAGTTAGTTTCAGAAATAGTCTGTGACTGTCTTGAATTGAAAATTTAAATGTATTTTTTTTATGAATCACAGAATCATTTAGGTAAAAGACCCTTAAAATCATTGAGTGCAACCATTAAGCCAGCACTGTCACGCCACCACTAACCCGTGTCCCTCAGCACCGCAGCTACATGGCTTTTAAATTACTCCGGGGATGGTGGCTCCACCACTTCCTTGGTCAACCTGTGCTAGTGTCTAACAGCCCTTTCCGAGATGAAATTTTTCCTGATTTCCAATCAAGACTTGACTGCTGCAACCTGAGATGGTTTCCTCTCATCCGGTCACTTGTTACCTGGGACAGCAACCCTGACCTTGCTCCAAGTTCCTGTCCAGTAGTTTTAGAGAGAGATCATGTCTCCCATCAGCCTTCTCTTGTCCAGAATAAACACCCACAGTTCCCTCATCTGCTCCTCATCAGACTTATGCTCCTGACCATTTGCCAGCTCAGGTGCCCATCTCTGGCCCTGCTGCAGCCTCTCAATGTCCCTCTTGTAGTGAGGGGCCCAACACTGAACACAGCACTCGAAGTGTGGCCTCACCAGGGCCCAGCTCAGGGGGACAGAAACTTCCCTGGTCCTGCTGGTCACACTATTTCTGATCCAGGCCAGGATGCCATTGGCCTTGGCCACCTGGGCACACTGCTGGCTCATGTTCACCTGCTGTTGATTAACACCCTCAGATCCTTTCCTTCCAGTAGCTTTCGAGCCCCTCTGCCCCAGGCTGGTAGGGTTGCCTGAGGTGGTTGTGGCCCAAGTGTAGGACCCGACACTTGGCCTTGTTAAACCTCATACAGTCGGCCTTGACCCGTTGCTCTAACCTGTCCAGGTCCCTCTGTAGATCCATGTATTGCTTTGATAGCATTAACTAATGATAAAATACAGAGAATCACCTATTTTATAGTAATTTTATAGTAATTTTATAACAGTATCTGAGACATTAAGCTTTCCATGAAGCTTTAAGCAGTAAAAAATGGTAATATTCCAGGCAACACTGTGAGCAAGTTGTAAGCAAATGACACTGAAGTTAGTTTAACGTTACAGTTAATGGCAGCCACTGTTTCAAAACTTCTTTTTATACTGCCTTTTCATTAGTATTTTCTCTCACATTCCTTACATTAAAGATGTGATAACAGAATTATTTATGTGCTGGTTCTATGAAGTAATCCAAATTAGGTATTCTCTATGCTATAGTTTAGTTTATGGAATTCACTCTGTTGTGCTTGTGTCTTGCATCTTATTTTTGAGCAGCAATGTTTTTCTGAGGTGATATTCTGCTACCATCAGTTTCACCAAATAGGCACTTGCCTTTAATGGTTTTTACAGCTTTCAGGCTCTGGGGTTTGTGACTGTTTCATCTGTAGACATTTTAGGAAGAAAAAGATATTTTAGACATCTTTTAGGATGTAATGAGAATATTAAAAAACTAGTGAAATGCTATGCAATGAGTTGATTTTCCTCTTCTATCATTTCCTTCAGCTCTTGAGTCTCAATACTAATTGTTAGACCTCATTTTGGTCTGAGATTGCGAGACTATTCTTTAAAATTTGTGAAGAGCCTGTAAAATTACCTCCTGTGGTAGAAATTAGTTCTCTGCATTAATTTTCTGTTACATGACACATGAGAACATGCTTTATCAGTCGTATGGTGTGTCTCTCTTTCCAGAGTTTCACAGAAAAAGGACTGATCACATTTAGGGAACTGATTTTATAAAAGCTTACATATTCTTCTATTCTTTTTAAAAAAATCTTTTTTTCAAGGAACATGATTCCAGTACTTTTGGAGTCACCGTTTGAATCCTTGATCAATCTTGCTAGAAGCTTAGCCCTTAGTAACAGTGGGACGCCGCTTCACCTATGGTGGTTTCATTTCAAGATGATGAAGTTGGAAAAGGAGAGGTTTTTTTTTTTCAAATCTCAGAGACCATGCTTTCTCTCTCTTGATTTTTGTTTCTATGTGTTTCTCCCCTTCTGGGAAAGCATAAGCTGAGCTGTAAAGATGATGAAAGTTTTGCCAGAGGAATTGCAGTATAAGTACACAGAGGCTCATATGTTGTATGTGCATCTATGAAGGGGCTGTGCTTGCCTCAGCTCCACTTCTTCCTCTCAACCTAGCTGAGGTAGGGGCTTCTTGTGGCATGCAATTGTACTAAGGCTACTGAATGCAGCTTTGGCCAAGTGTGCTTCAAACCCCTTTGTATTCAGTGTCTTTCTGAAGTCAGGGAATTGGAAGAAAGAAGTCCAGTACTCTTCCTGTTACAAATACATGTTGCATGAATCATCACATAAAATCATTAATTTGTTTAAATGGATCTTTATGTTATGTTGGATATTACCTACGCTTTGATTTTAGTACTTGTGTAACCTGTCCTAAAGCCTTTTAAAAACAGAAACTGCTTATTCCAACAGTTTGTTTCAGTGCTTCATTATCCTTAGGGTAAGAACAATTTCCTAATTTTTTTCTCATTTCAGTCTAAACTTGTTACTGAGCTCCTACCCAAGTGAGTAGAAAGAGGAGCTTACAGGTTATATGCCTGTGTGATTCTGCTATTATATTTGCTGCTGGTAATCACACTGTAGCTACACTTTCAAACATCCTTGTACTGCCACAGAACTGGCACTGAGCCAGTATTCAAAGCTGTCGTAGCCCACATTTGTTCTGTTTTGTATTGCTCTATTAAATTTTATCCTTGTTGTTTTCAGATTGCTCTTAATTTGTCATTTTGAATTCTGATCCTGCACCACATAATGACAGATTCTGCATTTTTATAGCTTCCAGACTTCTTTCCCCTCATGTTTTCTAATGGTTCAGTTGTATTTTACCTTTACATCTTCACATTTAACACTTCTTAGTGGATTTTTTTTGTTTTATATTCTAAAGCTATCAACTGCTCTAATTAATACTGTTAGCCAATTCATGAGTTAATAAACCAAATATGTAACATTAACCTTTAGCAAATCTCTAGCTTGCAGTTTTAGTTTGCACTAATAAAAGCTGTACACATTACATGCTCATTTTCTCCCTGAAACAAAATTTTCCTTAATTCCAATTTACCCTTCTTTGAAGCGTGAAGGGGAAGCAAGTGTGGAAGGTGTTCTCAATCAACTGGTCCTGGAGCATCTACAATTGGCTCCTCTCCAGTGGGGTGAGTAGTGTCAAAAACTATTGATGATCTTTTGAGAGGATATACTGGCTTGTAATATTTAGCAGCATGGGAATGATAATATGTTCATTTATAGAAAACCTATGATGCAAGAGAATTTGGTAGGAATTTCACATTCTTTTACATGTTTTATTTAGCTGAAGATAAATGTAAAATTGACATCTATTCTGTTTTAAATATACTGTTCAAGGGTTGTAAATTTGAAGCCTAAGTATGCAATTTGTCTTGCAATTTGTGGTCCTAGTCTTGTTGTATGTGAGTTGACGCTACTTAATTTTCCCCTTTGCCAGACAGTGTGTGTTTTTAAGTTCTCTAAAACATTTTCATATGGAATTGTATGAATAGAACTGTATGGAACTTTGTCCTTCATTTTTCTTATCATGGTCTAGACATTTGCATTAGTAACTTTTTAAGGTACAGAAAAAGTTGTTAGACTGTGTAGCAGGGAAGAACAATTTGTTTTAGTTTCGTAGTTAGAATGAAATATTGAATAAATTTCACCCTGAAGAGTTGGAATAATGTCTCTTCTGTCTGAGGTTCTTAACAAGGCTTGTCCATAGGCTTTGGAACATGAGGTGTTTTATCCCCAACAATTCTATGTCAGTTACAAGTTTCAGAAAAAGTCCCTGGTTCATCAGAAAATTGTTTTCAAAACTTTTATTTTTAAAGTAAACTTAAATCCTTACTCCATGTGTTAACTAATTTTATGACCTAGAGAGGAGCAATGGTCCATCTATGTTAATATTGTCTATGTTAACTAGTAAAACTAAAACAACTCCAAAATTAGTGAACTCTTTTAGATACTTCATTGTTTTTTTGAAGCATGTGGACCAGTAAAACTGCTAATGGTTTGAGGTTGTTTCTTGTAAAGATGTTGAACTTTAACCATAATTATCTGTCTCTGAAATTATGCTTGTCTGGCCAATGTTCTTCAGAGGATTCAAGGATTTAGTAGCATTTGCTTGTGTGACTGGCTTTGGCTATAATTGCCCTGGTCCTCATCAGTAAAAAAGTGGCTTGTGTCAGGTTCATGTTGTGAGTTCAGACAGATGACTTGAGAGTCGTCTTGCTTCTGTGGAGTGACATTGACCTTCAGCAGGTTTGTAACCTGGGCTCTGTGTTTGAAAATGTTCCCTTGGCACTTTTGCATGAGAGATCGGTTAAAGGATGAAAAATGTAGTTTTTATCTTTTCCCATGTCCTTGGTTTTGTGCTTTTAATTTTATTTTTATGCCATATTATACTATTTTCTTATTAAAGAGGCTTGTATTTGATACTCCTGCCTAAACAGTGATATTCATTGGGACTTTGATACACTAGTTGAAAACCATGAACATAGCAGTGATATACAGTAAAATCTGATTCCCTGTGAAGCTGGTCATTTCTCAGACTGTGTCTTAAATCAATTAAAGAATCCTGATGGCTTTAGTTTTTAGGACGTGTGATCACCAGCCAAAGCTCTGTGATATTGCTGCCTCTTAAGTGCAAAATATCTTGTCTGATTGTGGCCTACATGTGAATTTTCTGCATCAACTAAAGGAGGGACAGTGATATCCTATGGCACAGCTTATACATGATATTTCCTTTTTGGAACGTTCTGGTGGCAGAAAATACTGGTCTTGCAGAAGTCTAATACTTCCTGAATCTGAAGTTACCATTGAGTATTTTATCTGCTTTCTGTCCATGTAGAAGTAATAATTCACTACAGAGATTATTGAAAAGGATGTTTTCCTTAAGGGCCTGATTGTTCTTAAAAAGCAAAAAAAGAAAATTAAAAACAGTGGAGAAAGTTTCATTTCTTTAACCATAAATTGAAATATTCAGCAGTTAAATCTTTGCCAGTTTGTTCCTCAGCATTGCAGCCATATAGCACCCCTGTCTATAGTCATCAAGATGAAAGCTACTGCAGTCCCTCCAGAAAATGTACCATGGCAATACAGACTAATTTTAGATTTATTAATGAGGGAGAAGGAATTAAAAGATTGGGTTTTTTTCAGTTTGGTAAGTGGGAGTGATAAGGAGCTGTTGCAATGTCTGGACAACGTGTATGCGTGTGTGTATAGACACATAT
This sequence comes from Colius striatus, assembly GCF_028858725.1. Taxonomy (NCBI): domain Eukaryota; kingdom Metazoa; phylum Chordata; class Aves; order Coliiformes; family Coliidae; genus Colius; species Colius striatus. The sequence continues at coordinate 92,968,381 of NC_084762.1, read as the reverse complement.
TTAGACAGTGTGACATACTGTTTTTTTGAGTTGAAATCGTCTTTTGGTGCCAGAATGTTTGCTATTCAACCCTTATAGGCACGGAAAAGTGTTTTTAGTGTTCAAATCATTCAAGATGTAATGTGAGTTCTATTTTCCCTGTATTTTCTCAATATATTGATTGACCATTCTTGTAAGAATCTGATCTTACAGTGCTCACTAGTGGTAGTGATCTCTATCGAGTTATCAGTAATGAGGTGAATGTATGCAAGCTATCTTAAAAGTTCTTTGCTAATTCTACTAAAGGAGATCCATAATGTTAATATATATAATTAATAAGGTGATAATATACAGATATTCTTTTCTTGTCCTGACTCATCCACTATTTTGATGTCATTAATAGCAAAGATACTTTAAAAATACTGTAATATTGTGTCAGCCAGATGTTTGCTTTCTCTTGGTCATCACAGTATTTGCAGTCACAGCCTTGCTTTGAGTTTTATTTTTCTGTATGTTAGGAATCACTTGTTTTTTCATGTGAACTCTTTACAACTAGACATAATTGTCATATATATTTTGCAAGAATTTAGCCTTAGTGTTATACAGTGAAATTGGTTCTATGATTATTCAAGACTTTTCCTATATTGATGGTTAGACTGAAGGGTTTACTTCATTATAAGTGCTCACAGTGAAACACGAATGAATATTTAACATGGTTTTGATTAAAAAAAATGACTGGCTCTTGTTCAAATTTATAAAAGCTGGACTTCAAAATTCCTTTTAAATTTGGCATGTTTAATTCATGTTAGAGTTAATATTATGTTTCTAAAATTATAAAAGCACATTGAAATAATTTTTCATGTAAATTTGACAATTCTGTCCTCTTTTTCATTAAATGCAAGGCAAAGAGTAGAATTGAAAGTTAGTGGCATTGAAGCTTTGGTCTGAGGATAAGAAGCCAGGTCCGAAGGTTGTTAGACAGAGGGAAAACTTGGTTGTGATTTCACATGATTAAATGACCGGGGAAGGGAAAAGTATTTAGAACGTGAGGAATCATAAAAAGAAAATATGTCAAAGACTAGAGTGAGAGTTCTTAATATGTTGTTAAAATTGATTTTAAGATTTAGGACATCTCTCTCAAATGAAGTTGTCTATTAGGCAGGTTAGTAAATCACACGTAATTGAAAAACATAATCTTGCTCAACACCACCGAGTTCAATGTTCTCTAAAATTTATGACATATTTTCTTTTTACTGCTGGGCAACAAACCAAATGTAGGAATAGATGTGGTTTTAAGGTGAGTATATTAATATAATCAAATCAAGGAAACAGCCTGCAAAGTTTAATGAGGAGAAGCAAGGCTCTTTAAAGGCATATGTCACATAAGTTCCGTGGTTAGATTTGAAAATGATCAGATGGAGGCATTTGTACTTGCTGGCTCTGTGTGTTTTAAAAATCTTTATTTGATTTATGTTGCTAAGTTTTGCAAGTGAGCAAAATCCTGAAGCCAAACACTTATCAGTTTGATGGTACTCTTCTGCATTTCGTTGCAAAATTAACCTAGGTACAAATGCTATGCATGAAATGCTGTTATTGAACTTGAAATAGACTGAGTTTGAGACAGACTCTTGGTTTCACCTGGAATAGACTGGACTCAGGATATTACTACATTCAAATGAGAACTACCTCTTAAGTGAGAGATTCCCAACACTTTGCATGCTGTACACAAGTTTCACAAGGAGAACTTCTTTTAAATTCTCATATATAAAACTAAATTAACTTAACCTGCTTCAGTGCCTGCAACCTCAAGGTAAAGACATCGTTTGCTGCTCATCCTCAGATGTCTAAGAGTGAAGATTTATTAGAGGAATCTGATTTAGAAATGTAGAAATGTAGACACCTAAAAGTGATGAACGTTTCACTATATTGGGCAAATTGCTTTCTTTCTCTACAAAAACACTGAAGATCAGTGATTATACATAAACCCTAAAGACGGTATTTTCAGTAATAGTCAAAGAAACATGTATTTGTCAAGCTTCACCATTGAAAGTTTTTTGCTTTCATTCATTACTTTATTTCATTTATTCTTCCTTCATAATAGAGATGAATTTCAAGAGCATTTGTAACATTTAAATTGATCACAGATACCTTTTCATGATGCAGTACATTTCATTTTCTAATATGTGATTAAAAGGAAAACTAACAACTCTGCTGCTGAATGCTGTGCAGATCATAGTTAAGCAAAGTAATAGTTAGTAACCAAAGTCTTAATTATCTACTTATAGGTAGAGAATGCAAAACATATTGTTGTAGTTTGGTGATAAATTGTGTGTCTACCTGCATCATGTGAGCATATGGTACTTAGAGAAAACTCAAAATTGAACAGTGGTTTTAAGTTGTCCCTTACAGGCAGTTGTAATCAATAGGAGAAGTAGGTTTATAGGTATTTTAAAGTGTTTCATGAGCATGTGTTTCATGGCAGCTCATTTGGAAGTTCTGTCTGGTTCAGTTTCACAAAACATCTTACAGAGACATTACTTTTAAAACAAATTTTCTTAATATTTCGTTGTATGTTTTAGAGGGGACCAAATCAGAGTCAATTTTCACAGCTTATATATTTCATGGATCTTTAATTACTGAAGCTACTCACCCATTTTATTTTACATTTTCCAGTCTGACCTTAGGCCATAATTAAGTCTTTCTTTCCACAACTTATGTGATGAACTCTGGGGGATTGCAGCAGTATCAAATCACCACGTCCTGAATACGGAAGAAAGTATCTGTCAGTGAGTAGATGAGGAAATGATACAACTCTAAGTCTGTGTTTTGGATGCTGTCTTGATACTCTGACAGCTTGTCCCCAAGGACTTAGTTAAGAAACATCCAGATCTCTGCAGACATGATTATTGTTAATGGTTTTGCTTTAGTCAGAGCAGTCCTACAATATTGCTCTTCCTCTATATTTGAAATTCCAAGGCTGTCTGGACAGTTTGTTCAAGGACTAGTTTTAATGGAGAGCTGTAAGGAAGTAGTTTTACTTTCCCATTTAATAAACAAACCCCTCATAGACTCTCCACGGAAGCATGTGTATTATATAGATAGAGGCTTGGAAATACGGAGACATCAGCAGGATATATGAAGATCAGCCCTTCAAAATAATTATGAATGTTATTCTGTTCATTCATTAAAGTAAAATATTCTTTAATTATTTCTAATTTAGAATTACAGTAGTTTGGGCATTATCATCATTAGAAAGATGAAACCAAAAGTATTAGCCAGACAATCTCAAGAGTAAGCTGCCTATAAAGTAGAGAACCACAGTCTGATTCATAGAAGACCGAAATGGAGAAACAACCTGATGGTAAATGGCTTTTACTAGGTAACCAACCTTTCCCATCCATTTAGAAACATTTTCAGGTTTTTCATTTTTATTTTTAAGATGCAAAAAGTGGTGGGAACACTTTCATATCTTAACAGCTTGTGTGCAGGCTGTTTTGGGGGATATTTTGGCAATGTCAAACAAGCAACATGCTTTAGTTACTGGGAAGTGTTGAGGGACTGGGGTAGTACATTGAAAAAATGGACTGACTTGATAAAACTAGGGCATCTGGCACACAACTAATGTTCTGGCATGTCAAAACATGCTATTGTGTGATATGCTTTGAATCAGCTGTTATTTTTATTTCCTACCAAAGCCTTGGTTGCTTTAAGCTGAAAGGAAAAACTTGTAGAGAAAGGGTTTCAGATGCATCCAGACCAGTGGTAGTTTCAAAGAAAAGATGCTTAGAATAAAGAGACCACCCTAAAATGAAAAGGAATTCACAAAACTTCCTATGTAAAGAGAGTTTGAGACAGGTTGGGTGGAGTGCCATGGTTACTTCATATCAGGTTTCTGAAAGAACTGTGGGCTGAAGCTGCAGGTCCAGCATTTGTAACAAAGCTGTGAGAAGAGTAATAAATACTAATGGAGTTGTGTAAGTGTTGATCTAGGACCAGTTTCACCAATGTGAATCATTAGTGATTTTTACTTATTAAAAAAGAAAGAAAAAAGGAAAATAAATATGAGGGAAAGGAATAAAGTGATGAAATATGCTGATGGCTCAAAGATAAGCACCACCAGCTCCAAGAATAGATCAGTCTACTACATAGAGTCATAGCATGGTTTGGGTCAGAAAGGACCTTCAGAGATCATCAATTCCAAACTGCAGGCAAGGACAGTAGATGAGGTTGCTCAAAGGCCCATTCAACCTGATCATGAACACTTGGACTTACAGGGCATCCACAGCTTTCCAGGCAATCAGTTCCACTGTCTCACCACTCACCAATGTGTTCCTCATGTCCAATCTAAACTTAGCCTCTTTCAGTTTAAAACCTTTACCCCTTCTTGTATCGCTACAGATAAAAAATCTCTCTCTATTTTTTCATAATCTTTTGGTATTCTCAAAAAATCCCACAAAGCATCATAACTGAAATGGATGAAATGTAGTCCAGAAAAGAAGGTTATCTGTTCTGAGACTAGTAACACAGGAACCTAATAAAGTGATTGGAAAGGATTTGATTGTTATTCCGAGCTACTAGAATAATTTAGCTATGAAGATAGTGTATGTGATGTTTGATCAAGTCTCTAATGAAACCTCTCATGATAAAATTCTTATGGAAGATTTCAAACTAAACCAGAGTAGGAAAAAGTAAAGTTCTGGGGGTGATCAAGGAGCAAAGACTTACTGTTGGGTTTATGTTATGGAGATAGGACACTGAATTAAATGAGGTCACTTCTCAAAAGTCTGGCAAGTAAGTAAGTTCTGTGTTTTCTACTTAGACATCTAATGCAGGCTTGCTTGCTTTGAGTTGCAGTATTTCTGAGACACATTTCTTTACCAAAGTCAAGAGTTGACTGATCTCCAGGAATCCATCAGGGACCAAGCCTCAAGGAGGGGCAAAAAAAAGCTGAAGTAGAAGCACTTTTGGCATGAGAACATAGTGAATAGAAACTGCCCATTAATAAATGCAGTGTGGAATTTTTTAAGGTCATTAGGGTTTTCAACACAACATTACAGCAAAAATACTGGCAGAGAGGAAAGTACCAAATAATGATGTTGAATCAGATATGAAAAGGAGAAAAGGAACCAGGGCACTGTGGTAGCAGGAAAATTAACTCATTCAAGCTTGATTCAGGCACAGGTGAGTGAGTGACTTTGTTTTCAACATTTGATTTACAAAACCATTGTTATTTTTAGAGGAAAAAAGAAACAAGCAGCTCTGCACAGTTTAGTTCATTATAGGAATATTGATGATGACACTTCAGTTAAGCCACAACAGTTGATTGAGGAACACCATAATGATGATAAATTGTTACACCATTATGCAAGGTACTTAATTTTCTAGGTATTGTTGAAAGCAAATTAAATAATAGATTAATTGAACAACCACATCAAATAATGAAAAGCTATCAAAATAATAAATGAAAATGAGTTATACCTTCAAAAAGAGCTGTGAAGATAATTGTGAGGAAGAAGATTGAAAAGACAAAAAAAAAGCTGTCTTGTAAAGCAGTTGATGAAAAGTATCACTGAATCTGAACAGAAATAGATTTCTATAACATTGATGGACACACAAGATACAGTTTGAATAAGAATTTAGAAAAATATGGTTCAGCTTGTGGACAATTAAAAAGAGAAAACAGGAAAAAGGATCAGAAGACGTATGTATTAACAAGAGAGGCGAGAAAGATGCTTTGATCAGGTAGGACTTTAATTGCCCAGTAATTGAACAAATTGTACAGTTAAATATGTAGAGAATGAGAAACGGAAAATATGCTAATTGTAGTGGAGGAATATTCTGAATAGCCTATCTGGGACAGGTTCAATGTGTAATTGGTTTCAGGCAGTAAGCAAGAAGAGAGGCCTCATTGCAGAATGCTTGTGCTGAGCTTTCCTTATCTGGCTTCTGACATTTTTCAGCTTTTGTTTTATTTCACTTGAATACATGTGCTTGGAACTGAACACTATGGATGTTGTAAATGAAAGCAGTCTTTTCACTGATTATGTCCCTCTTTGGATCAGACTCTTTACTCGTAGAGTGCATCATTTGACTGGGCCATTGCATCTCGGTAGAAGTGCAAATGTACTCTGTTGCAGTTGAAAGTTAGATGCAAAGTTTTCATTTTATATTTTACTAAAAGGAGAATTTTACAGGTATTTCAATATGTTCTCCTCCCAGCTCCCGTGTGCTTTGACTCAGTGGTTGAGGCTGGCATGATCTGTCATCAGTAGAAGCGCTGTGGCAGACAGACATTTTGAGGGGAGGGAAGTTGGTGTAATTTTCAGTGCTCATTCTGAAGTAGGCCTTTATTCATCAAGGAAACAGAAGCGAATTAACGACTGTAAGGAACATAAATCTACCTCAATAAGCCTTGTAATACGGAAATTAATAGCTTCCAGCTGTCAAAGCCTCAACAGTACGAGCACAGCCCAGAACAGACAGATTTGTACTAGGAAACGTAAGCTTTGAAGTGCTCTCTCTTTCATGTTCTTTCCTTTTCTCCTTTTTAGTGTCTCTCAAAATTGGCAGCTATTTGTCTATTTTTTAGCATAGGGGATTTATTCTTTTTTAAAATGTATTTTCCTTAGGCTATTCCTTCTCCCCATTGTCTCTTCGGTAAAACAACATCCAAACTTGACTGCACTTTTGTTTTTGTTTTGTATCCCAGACCTTTGTATTAAGCAATCATAAACTGTTTTTTAAAAAGAAAGGTTGTACAGTTTTAGGCAAGAAAGAAGTTAATTCCATTTGATTCACTTGAACTAATGGATTTGCTTTTACAAAGGAAGCCAATCAAACAGAAAATCTTCCCTGAGCTGTGGTTCTGTGGGCTTATTGATACTATATACTTAGTAGTGAATTTAGACTTTTTGTTTCAATATCTGTTTCCTTATTAAGCAGAAATTCAGGCTCACTCTAGTAACATTTCTGATTACATATGGATACATTAGAAATGACAAAGAAGGGCTATTTTTTGGGATCTTAAGATAGAAAAGAGGAGCTGAACAAGTGTTCTGTAGGATGGCTTTGTGCAAGAGGGCTTTAATCAAAAGATACTTGAGTCATTTTCTATTACTCATTACATTGTATATTATCTTATAAAGCTGCCTCTCAACAATATCAGACACGTACAGAGTTGTTACAGAACTTCTATATCAAGGCCAGGCACAAGAGATGAAATGAGGGAGAATCTTAATTAAAAATGTTAGTAGTATATAGAAAGGGTAAAATGTCTTGGCAGTGTCTGGAATTACACAAAGAGAAATAATTGGTTGCCTCATGTGCAAACTTCAGGAAAATAAAAAAGACAGCAGCAGCAATCTTCAATGATTAAAAGAAGTGTTAAGGGATAATTACATTTCTGTGCTGTGATAAACAGTCAACTGTCAGTTATCTGAGTGAGTGATGGGGTTGGGTTGTTCAAGCTGGAGAAAAAAACCCAGGTATTGAAAGTGTTTGAAAGCATAAATCAGAAGCTTCAGAGCAGAACTGGGTGCCATCAGGCTCCGATGGTTCTGAGTGGAAGCCTTCCAATAGCATTCCCAGCTGTGAGGGCACTTAGCAAAGTTGGTTAAGTGGGACATGAAGTCTCAGAGTTGGTTTTATGCTGTAACAACCCCAAACTCCAGCTGGAGCACTGTGGAGTAGGAAAATCCACAGTTCAGATCTATCAGGGCTTCTTGGCTTGGACTTTGTCTTACTCACAGGTCAGACAGGTAAAACAAAGCTCAGACTGGGTAAAACATGACTTTGCACCTATTCATCAGACTACTTTGATTCAGAGCCCTTGTTTGAAATGAGAGATATTTGCAGCCCCTCCATTCTCCCCAAAAATTTAATGACCTGTATAAATCCTTCAAAGTGAGAGGTGACCCCACAGGGACAGGTGTCCACACAGTATTGCCTAGTAGGCTTCTTCATGGCTTTTAACTCCCAGTATCTGTATCACGTCTTGCTTTGCTATTACAGATTCTCTCATATGTGCTTCATTTCAGGAAAGAAACATGCAGGTTTCTCTCACTAATGAAATTGCCACAGAGTTGTAGTGAAACAAAGAAAACGAAAAATGAATGAGAAACATAATCTAAGTTTTGAGAGTTGGGTGAAAATAAGATGAGTAAACAGCTGTGAGTTAGAGTGAACATCCTGAACTTTGCTTGTTAAAGAGGCAAAATGACCTCTTCTGGTTTCCCAGTGACTATAATTTTCTCTAACTTGCTGGAGCAACCAGTGACTTTCTGAACATCTGTTCCTAATGAAGGTATTAATCAGCAGTGTGCTCATTATTTGCTGTTTATGAACTGGTTTTGCTAAACAATTAGTCTACATTTGAAGGAAATCGATTCTGTTTAGGGTTCCTTAATAGTGATATTTATTGTCCACATATTTTTTAAAGATTAATCTGATAAGATGAAATATACATCTTTATGTTATTTAATTCAGAAGTAGGTTGCAGAAGATGTTTCAGTATAATTTTGTTTAGAGAGCTTTTATAAACTTATTGAGCTCCATCTGAGAACCTCACTGTGAATAGGAATTTCAATATTAAATTTATTTGTGACTCATTTCCAGTCCTTTTGTTCTCATGTCAATATTGTGCTGTAGTTTAAAGAGCTTTTCCTCAGTCTCTGCTGTTTGTCTTTTTTTTTATGTCTTTCTCTTTCTGTTGTACATTTCAAGACAATAATCAGGACTACCACTTCTAGTCTCCTTGATAGCATAGGTGGGTTTTTGTAATTGCCCACTCCACAACTGTCTCAGTATCCTCTGTGGTTTTCATAGAATTATAGAATGGTAGGGTTTGGAAGGTCCCTTCCAACCCTACCATTCTATGATTCTATGACCTTTAGAGATCATCTGGTCCAAATCCCCTGCAGAAGCAGGCCCACCTAGATCAGGTCTCATAGGAACATAATAAGATCTCCCCTCAGTCTCCTCTATTTTGTGTATTAAGACCAATGTGAATTTTGTCAGTATCTGGCTAAAACACAGTGGTTAGCAAGTTGCTCCTGTTTCTTTAGCATAGCAGAAACTGGAATGTTGAAGGTGAATAATAATCTAATCAGTGAAAATAAAATTAATTAAATCACCAAAACTTTGAGTTTCAGGTACTCAAAACCATGACCAATAGTGCATTAAAGCAGTATCAGACCTAATTTCTAGCAGAGATTAACGTTATATTGTGAAGAAGCATCTGTAATATTTTAAATAGAGTTTGTTTACTGATGTGAAAATCCTGTGTTATGAGGTTTTTTCATCACTTGAAGTCTTAGCAAGCAGTAAGGAAGATACTCCACATGACTTTGGGAGTCATTTCTCTGAACAGCTGGAATGTTGTCGTATTTGCCAGGTTTGTGACATTCCTCTGGCTGTGCTGATGATGTTGCTATAGAAGATATTTTCTGAAGAAAAGGCTCCTTCCTGCTGTCATTTGCCCTAATGCTGAGAAAACCATCCATTTGTGGCTGTAAACCCTGCACCTGGGTAGCTGTCTAGTAGGGATTGAATTGGTACCTGCAGCTCAATCACTAAATGGTCAGATACACAGCAGCCTTTTTTCCTGTTATCTAGGCTTGTATTCTGAGTGACAAAGTGACATTTGTCTATCCAGGTGAGACAACACAACTGGTGTTGTCCCCATGACTGTAGAATCAAAGATGTGCCTCTCGTAGTATCCCTTGGTGTTGCTACCTGGGATTTCAACAATTGTCATGAAACCCTGATACAGAGACAAATTCAAGTTTAGGCTAGTTTTCATTAAACAGTTGTGATATTTAACATGTGCATATGCAAAAACTTGGAAGTAAAAATGTAAGGGGTGTCAATACCCAGGTGTTGTGTCAGAAGGAGCCTGGCAGAGGAGGAGGAAGCTGAGGAGGGAGCAGGAGCAGAGGGACTCTGAGAATGGAGGAGGACGAGGGCAGGAGGTGGTGCAGGTCAGGAGCAGGGATCCCTGCAGCCCTGGTGAGACCCTGTGGGAGCACAGACCCACCTTGTTGCCCGGGGAGGGACCCAGACCACAGCAGGGGGGAGATTTCCTGCAGGAGCTGCAGATGGGGAGAGCCCCAGTGGGAGCAGGTTGGCCCTGAAGGATGCAGCCCAGGGAAGGGCCTGTGCTGGAACAGAGAAAGGGGGACCGTTTTGCCTGTGACAAAGACTGATAAAAGATCTTCTCTTTATCTTGCCTCATGAGCTTTTTTATCTTTTCTTCCCCTGTCCTGTTGTGGAGGGTAAGTGAGCAGCTATGTGGACCAAGGTCAACCCACCGAAGATTGTTACTTCAGTATCTAGATATTCAGTTTCAATTCCTATCTTTCCTCTGGGGAGATTGTAGTGCTCTCCAGTTCCTTGGAGCCACTAACACTCAGAAATCTCTGCAAAAGCAACAGATACTAAACAGAGGTAAAGACTATGCTAGAATGACACAAGGAATGACAATGAGACAATGCAGGATTGTTTGCTGGTGAGAAACTGTCTTGGCTTTCTGTCTGTCAGGGTACATACTTTTGGTACAGGAGGGCCATTTAGTCTGTGCAGGATTCAGTCAAGTGAAAACGAGCAGAGGGAAACCAGGACTGAGACATGTAGTGATACATGCCTGATAGGGGAGGCAGCTTGTAATAGAGGTTGGTGATGATAATCTGGGAGCTGTTCTTCAAAACAGACAATGACATCCTTCTGTTATTTGGAGTGAATGAAAAATTCCAGCTACTTATCATCAAGCAGAGCTAACCTTCACAGTTTCTTTCTGTTCCTGTAATAAATTGTTTCACAGGCAATGTATTGCGTGAGATAAAGAACAGCTCTGACATACCGTATAGCATCATTCTTAATCCTTCTTGTTCTCTTTTAAAGTATCTTTTGTATTACCTTGGTGCTGTCACCTTGGTAATAATCCAGTAATGTTACTTAATTTATGTGAAATACCACAGATGGTGTTTACCTCTGTCTTTCATCTGGAGTTTCAGTCTGCAGAGCTGTTCTTTTGCCATACAGTATGCCATAACAATCAGCAAACCTTTAGTCAAATTAAGTTGGATAGCTTGATGGTATGAACTCAGCAGAAAATGATTACAGTTTAAATTTAAAGGTGAAGGGACTAAAGCATTACAGAAAAACAGAGATTTAATTTAGCCCAGGAAGTACATTTTTTTTCCAGGTCTTATGTGTAGCTACAGACTAAAACGTTGCTCCATTGGATTTTTGAAGCACGTTGTCTGTGCCTTTCAGTTATCTCAGTATTCAGTTGCTTTTCTAATTAGAAACTCACTGTGTCCTATATGGGATAGTGGATGTTTTTCAACTGCAGAGATTCCAAATATGACTCTTGATTATTCAGTTCTTTTTGTTTTTCACAAAAGTTTAGGCTAACAATGTGCATATTCCCTGTACACCAGTCTTTTCAATATCATTGGTGTCCTGGTTTAGGTTCATCAGGGAACAAAAGACCACGATTTAGCCTCAAGTACCAAAGACCTGAGAATTGCCAAAGGGCAGGGAGAGCTTAATTGCCACTTAAGGTTCAGGACAAAACAGAGCAGGCTACTGGCTTGGGGAAGAAAACAAAATAATTTAATGCGACATCAACTAAAACATAACCTTAAAACCCCAAAACAGCCAACACAAAACAACACAGCATGGTACAACTATGAAGAGCACAACCAGCCCTTTAAGACCATCTTCTCCTCATCCCTCCTCTCTTCCCGGGCTCAGAGACCTGATCCTGGTGTCTTTATCTCCTCCCCTGCTGAACAGCTCAGTCCTCCCTGCTCCTCTGCAGAGTCACACACACAACAGCTCTACACAGGCAGTTCCAATGTCTGTTCATCCCAAAGGGTGCAGCTCCTCTCTGCCTCTCGTGTGGGACTGCTCTGCAGCATGCAGGCTCCAGCACAGCCTGCACCAAGGCTGCCTCTTCACACAGCCTCTCGCCCATCTGGGCTCACTCACACAGAGCTGCTGGTGGCTCTCAGTCCTGCCATGGCCCTCCAAGGGTTGCAGGGACACAGCCTATGCTCTCACTGTGGGTTGCAGAGGGGTTTCTGGTCTAGTGCTCCTCCTTCCTTCTTCCTTCTCTGACTGTGGGGTCCATGTAGTCACTTCCATCTTGTATCACTCTTACACCTCCTGCCAGTACTTCAAACTCCCATCCCTAAATAGTGATGGCAGAGGCGTCAGATTGGCCCAGCCAGGCCAGAGGTGGGTAATGTGTTGGATGGTACCACTTATACCCAAACTTACAGTAGTAAAATCTTTGAACCACCTTTGGGAAGAAACTTTAAACTGAAATACTGTAATGTACCTTTGCTTTTCCTGATGTGCTGAAATCTAGACAGGAGGCCAAAGGAAGAGCTTTTCTGAGCTCTGAGCTAACACTGAATAAAGAAGAGATATAGGTGCAGATTCAAATATTTTCAATGCTGAAGTGGAATTGCCCTGAGCATTTCATTAGAAAGTAAATTTGACTACACAATATCAGGCAATTAATAGCAAATTAAAACTAGCTTTATAAGCCATGATTAGACAGTCTTTAACTGTCATTACTTCTTATTCTGATGGCAAAGTGAATTTATTGGTTTGCAAACACTGAAGTAAACACAGGTAGATATTTTGCTCAGTAAAATTTTACTGATATGCAATAATCTCTAGGTGAAAAGTAATTTGGGATTCTTCCTATTTTGAAACAGGGATTAAAATGAATCTGAGTCATCTTGCTATTCATAAGTAGCTCACTCCTGATCCATCATAAATAATAAATTATGTGATGGGAAGGCTCATCACTTCTAAGTGAAATTTGAATATCAGCATGTAAGTTAATAGATACAAATAAAAAGCAAGCTAGTGTCAGCATAAAATGTGTCTGAAACTTTCTAAAACTATATGGAGAAGATCAGGATTGGATACCTTCTACTGCCTGAGAAGGTGGAAGTTGCTGAGATCTACCTGTATAATATTTTCCTAATTTTTTCATTCCCATACTCCATTCAAACTGGCTGTAATTGGTGAGAATATAGAATAGTTTCTTGGGCTTTACCCATGAAACTGGGTAATTAAAAAATGTTCAGCTAAGCTTATTCTTAAAGATCCTCAGCATGTCAGAAATAGCTGCATATTTCTTTCTTTCAGTCCCCGATAGTAGAGAAACCTCATTATGGAAAGCTAAGGCACTGTAAATACATACACACTACCACCAAAAAAACCAATCCCCATCCCAGCCCATCGAACCCCACCTGAGATCTCCACCCCAGTTCTAGGGCTGAATATCCTAGAACTTTTATGGGAAATCGTGGGAAGTTTAAAAAGATGGTGCTGTCAATAGAAATGCACCTTTCGTTCTCCTCTCTCACTTTGTCCTCTCCTTTTCCTGTGTGTGGAGGTCTTTTGCTGAAGTCAAATCGTGGCTGTGAGTTTGAAGATACGTAGATTAAAATATTGTAGGCTTTGTTGGATGCCTGGAAGCACCAATGAAACTAGAAAATTTATACTTTACTCAGCTAATTGTTGGAAAATATGAGCCTTTGATTGGTATGCAATTAGAAGTGTAACATTCTGTTGAACATATCACACAGCATATGGCATGTTAGTAGCAAATCCTCTAATTTAAAATGAAACAAGTATGTAGTTCTGCATATTAGCAGTTTTTGCAGGGAATCAAAATTTGCCATTTATGTAAATGTCAGAGGGGAAGAAGCCATCCTTAGTTATTTTGGTAATCTCAATTTGTTTTTTATATTTGATAAAATTCCTGTTTGCTAACTATAAACAAATGTAAAAGAGGAAAACACATAATATAGTTGAATGTGCCATTAATTCCAACTAATCAAAACTGTGTTTTATTAACAAAATGAGTTACGACATCTGCTTTAATTCATACAAGTAAACAAATGTTGAAACAAAATCATAATTGCAGAATCACAGGCAACAAAACCCAATAGTCAAAGGATCATGTGTGGAATTCATTGCTGGACAATCAGGTGGTGTGTGTGCAGTGTTTTGTGAATTAGAAACATAGAGCAGATTCATAGATGCTTCTTTCTTTAACATCCTCAGTGGACTGAAGGCTTGAAACATTTTCTAGTCTTTCAGTACATATTCTCTGATCACTTTTCTTTTGGTGGTGTATTTTGGGGATTTTGGGATTTTCATATATATACCAAGGTGCTCCAAGAAATCTGTTAGAGGCTGAAATTTGCTGTATGGGCCCAGGGCTGACTATTGCTTAAAATATGTACTAGCCCATTTATAAGGCTAATTGTAAGTACTGCTAATTTTAGGCATGGTTCCTTGAAAGAGGGCTTGGCTAAGATGTAGTACTGGAGTCCTATGTCCAGTTCTGGGCTCCCCAGCTCAAGAGGGACAGGAAAATACTGGAGAGAGTCTAGTGCAGGGCCATCAAGATGATCAGGGGACTGGAGCATCTTCCTTATGAGGAAAGGCTGTGGGACCTGGGACTGTTTAGTCTGGAGGACACTGAGAGGGGACCTCATTCTTAATTACAAATATCTGAATGGTGGATATCAGGAGGTTGGGATATCCCTTTTTTCGATGGTATCTGGCAACAGGACAAGGGGTGATGGGATGAAGCTGGAACACAAAAAGTTCCATTTAAACATGAGAAAAAACTATTTCACTGTTGGCGTGAAGGAGCCCTGGCACAGGCTGCCCAGAGGGGTTTTGGAGTCTCCTTCCTTGGAGGTCTTCAAGACCCTCCTAGACTTGTTCCTGTGTGACTTGATATAAGTGGACCTGCTTGAGCAGGGGGGTTGGACTGGATGATCTCTAAAGGTACCTTCCCACCCCTGCCATTCTATGATTCTATGATATGAGCAGGTAAGCTGCATCTGAGAATGAAATAGCTTCCTTTCACAGAGCATGTACAGGGTTGCTGTGTGTCTTCAAATACCATTAGTCTTGGAGGGGATTGCATTTCATTGATTGACTGCACATACAGCACAATTTTTATCAGTGGAGTTTAAAAGTCTTTGAATGATTCAGACATGTTGTTGGTAACAGGATTACTTGACAAGCTTGTTATTTCTAATATTTGTAGATGGTCAATTTATCTCATGTTTGACAAGGAATATTTATCATCTCCCTCAAAATTCTGGCTTTCCAGTCAGTCTTTCACTGCTGTTGTGATAGGTTAACCCATCACTTAAATAATGTTCCTTATTTCTGCTTTAATTTACATCTTGTCTTTGGCCTTTTTCCCATGGCATACTATTTGTGAGACATCAGTCTAGTGGTATTTTATGGGATATTTGCCAACATATCTCAAGGGAACCTCGTAATGCTGGTTTTGTTGAGTATTTATGCTGTAATGGTAAGTAGGATCCCCATTCTGCTTCTCTCCTCGACCCTGCCTTTTTCACCCTCCTACTTCAGTCACCAAGAGTGACTCCTACTGCAGTGTAACTGAGCACTGCAGAGCTGCAGCTCAGCCTTGGGAGAATTTGTGTCCCTGTCTTCAACTGGTCAGGAGAGAAAAATTTTCTGCTCTAGCAGATAACTGATCATTTATTATGCTCAAGTCCTGACATCAGTTTTGTTGTGATTTTCTACTTCATTTTGACATTGCATTATACAGTCAATTTGGCATTGAACTGGAGAAGATGAGGATACTAGGAAGCTGATTCCTCAAACTATTAATTTTATATCAAAGACAGCTATCCAAAATGTTGTGTGGGGAGGAGGCAGTTCTTTTTCATTCTGTTTTACTCACCAAATTACACAGTTCCTTTGGAAATCTTCAGTCTAGTAAATTTAAAATCAGTTTGTGCTACAAAGCCTGAGGTTTGGTATCGGTTGTGTGTTGTAGTCACTAATCCTTTTAATGAAGAGCTTTTAGCATTGAAGAGATTCTATTTATAGTAAAGCCATTAGAGCATAAAGCTCCTCATTGCTATTCTGCAGCATGTAGCTGTAATGTTTGTCAGTGGAGAAAAGATATTTTTAGCTGCAGCATTGAAAACCGAGGCTGAAAGGTCAAGAATCCTCACGGGGATGTGTTCTGCTACATCAGTGCTATCACACAGCTGCTGTTTACTCTCTTATCGTTCTTCAGTAATAAGAAGATTTCTTTATTGTGACAGTAAAGGTATAAAGCATCAAAAGGATTTTGTGCATGAAATGAATACTCAGGGAAGGATGATGTATCCAATCACATTAAATGTTCCACTTCTCCTTAAGTGAATGATTTTATTTTTCCAAAGACTATCTCAATACCTGTTCATCAGAAGATTCATTCTAGGAAAGTTTTTTATTAGAGGGTAGAAGACCTAATGCAAGCAAAAGGCAATCTGCTGAAATGGTGAAGAATTTGAAGTACACGCTATTCTGCCTGACATCGACACCATTCATTTTCTTAGCAGTGTACTGATTGGAAGACATAATATCAACGTGTGGTTTGGCAAAGAAAAAAGAGCCTGTAGATTTCTATTGGCAATTTGAGGAACAGAATTGTGGGTGGTGGTGATTATATCTGCTACAGGACAGCACTGGATAGGTACTCAGCCAGCACAAAAAGATCATGTGGTCCTATTGAAACAGGATATGATAGATGATATATTAAAAGGGAGAAGGGAGAAAGGAGGGGGGAAAAAAAGGGATAATTATAGGAATACAAGGCTGCATATATTATCTGAGTGTACAATGTGGAAGCTTCAGAGAGTTTTCTAATATCTTTATATAAAGATCAGGGGGAAAAGAGATTAATTGCCACGTTGAGAAAATTAGGGCTGTATGATCAAAGGAAAGGCAGAGAAGAAATGGCCTGTTGACAGATGGCTTATAAAAATGAAAAGATTTTTCAGAGTATATGAGTCTGGAGTTTTGTGCTGCTTGGGGAGACTCAGGCACTGTCATCATATTTTAATAATAATAAGCTTCTATGTAACCCTTTTTATTCACCAAACATTGTGTAGCATAGGAAAAGTATGAGTAAAATAATACACTGATAGGTACTCTTTCTTCTCAGACTATAATGAAATTAATTGTACTTCTCCTCTAAGAATCTCTTGGAGATCTTGCTGCTGGATATTGTTCTTATCTTCTGACACCTGGAGTCCATTATCATATACCTTTTAAAACAGGTGCCTTCATATCAGGAGATGACTTTAATTCTACTCTTTCTGTTTACCCAAGCCATTTTTAAGACCATTGTTTCCAGGCCTTCTCTGTAGGTAGGATTTGACTTAGTCCACATGGTTATAACTGCTACGTTGTTCTGTCTGCTAGGGTCGAGCCAGGCAGCAGCACAGAGCGAGACACGTTAACAGGCAGCTCCTGTGTCCTCAGGATCTCATACAGAAATAAACCAAAAATGCAAGGATTGTCAAAAAAGAATTGGAGAAACTGAAGAGATCTCAATTTTACTGTTATTTTATTTTGTAACTGTATTAGATTTAGGTAAATGAGCATTAGCTGAAGGAAATGACAGAGAAAGTGAGGGTATGGCTTTATGAAAAGACATTAATGGCTTGTTCCTATCAAAACCGGCAGATGTTGCTTAGTGCCATTATCTCTCACTCTTTCATGAAAGAAACTCATGTTTCTTTTGGTTCTGTCACTTCATGGCACAGTGACTCAATTCAGCTCAATAAAATGGCAGGGAAAAAAAAAACAACCCAGACAAAAATATAGTAGTTTCTCTTCTTTTGAGGGAGTGTCAGGTTCAATCAGTATGCCTTGTAAAGAGGGCAGTCAGTGCTGGGGTGGCTCATGTGGTGGGGAGCCAGGGGTGGGCAGATGTAAAGGGCAGAAGGGAGCTTGGCTTCTCCTCCCTGCTAGGTGATGAGCTCCTAATTTAGCTTAGAGAATCTCAGAATGATGAGGGTTGGGACCTCTAGAACTCATCCAGTCCAACTCCCTGCTAAAGCAGGTCCACTATTTAATTCTTGATTGGGCTTAGACCAGCTTTTAATGACTGTGTCTTTGTTGCAATTTAGGAATCACTATGATGTCTTTTTTTTTAGTCACTTTTTTTACAGTTAGCTGTTTACATACTACCCAATTTCCTTTATTAGCCAAACATTTTTGGGACAAACAGAGGAGTTTTATTCTTCTTTTACCATCAGTGGCTCTGGTTAGTGAAAACAAAGGGCAGCTCTTTCAGAATCTAATGGGCTAATGCTCCTGCTTGGTGGTCCGTTGGCATGAAGTTGAAGACTGGTAAATTTTGGTGTCTATTGACATTCAACTTGTCTGGAAATTTTAAAATTCAATGCAGGTCAGTTACTAAAACACTTGTTTTTCATTAAATTCTCTTCTAGGTTAAAAAATAATTGCAAAGTAGACATTCTGGGCTTTATTAACATAGATTCAACAAACATACAACAATTGACACTTCCCTTTTACTGGTTCCATATTTTCCCTTTAAGCACATAGCTTCTGTGAGAGAGTGTAAACGTCAAAGCTATATCTGTAGTGAAGACAAAAATACTTGTCTCTAATTACTGTTCTCTGAAAATATTTGTTGTGAGAGAGTTTTTATCTGTTTGCCTTTCAGCTGTATTTGAGGCTTATATATTCCTTTATTGATTTGGGTTTTTTACCCAAGAGGAATCTTTGTCTTCTTACTGTCATGTTTTGAGATGTATTGTGTAAGTGCCTCTAATTTGAAACTTGGCAAATTTTATGAAATATAGGAATGTGACCTAGTTCTGACCTCATATGTCTATGCTGATTTTGCAGTGATGCCCCTGCTGTGTTTGATGGGCCTCCCATGTATTTTTACTTGCAGTCTGTAATCACAAAATGTATTGGGCTCCTGGTTACTGTATAAAAGTGTTAATGATATAAAAGTGTTAACGATTCCTGACACAAGTGAAGTTTCAGTTTAGGAATCTCAGTTTAAATTTCCTCACAACAACTGAAATATCAAGGGCTGTTACTAGAGAAAGATTGAGTCTCTTTGAGAGATGTGTGGAGACCTGTGCAAAATTTCATGGATGTTGGAGAATCTCATAATTTCAACTGCACATTTCAGGCTGGCACAAAGCAATATCTGGAGAGTTCAGTTTATCTACTTGAGCTAATCTGTGACTCCAGTTTATTGTACATACAGAGCCTTTGCTGTAGATCCAGTTCAAATTGAAATGAAGTACTAGGTCTTAATGTTTCTCTCTCTCTCTCTGAAGCAGCAGTTTGATGATAGCAATGTTGAGAACACTTCTGTACATAGAACTTCAGGCAGTGGCTAACATTTTAATTGTCCTGTCCTTTAAATTTGCTCATTTTGGGAGTCCTGTCAATACTAATGCTGTGTCCCTAATACAAGCTAGGATGACTTGTCATTCCACTTCTGTTTGTTAAGTGGATGTATTTTTTGTGTAACTACTCACTTGTTGCTAGTGGATGGTAACTACTGACTTGGTTTATTGTCTGTTTAAAGCTCTTGTGAACCTCTGAAAGAGTCTTAAGACACATTTTTGCTGTGTTTTCCTGCTTGTGGTTGGTTGCCAATCAAGATTTATAAGGAAATAAGAGCTGTAGGTAGCTTTGTCTGAATGCATCCCTTTCTGTATGGCATTTGGAATCCAGTGCAATTTATATTAACAGTATCCAAATGGAATACTTACTGATAAAACATATCTGGAAATGAACTTTATTGTTCTTGCTGCCAATTAAATGACTAAGTCTCAGTGTAAATTCTTCCTCTTTCTTCAAGATTCTAGCTTGTGTGCTGTTGACATGCTGGAAATGTAGATAACGTGATAAAAGGTACTGTTACTATTGCCTGCCCACATATGTAATTTGTTTGCTGCATAAATACACCTACAAGCCTTTTCCATACAGAGATCTAAGTAATTACATAGAAACATAAATTTGTTTTGTTAATTCACAGGTTTTTTTATATGTTCTGTTCAACAAAGACATAAATAAATAAGCCAAGACTTCATCAGAGAAAACCATGTTTCTGCCAAACTGCATTATAACAGGCCAATAAAATTCCTTCCAAAATATTCCTCGGTAGTTCTGAAGGGAATACCTTGACCAGTGCATGCAGCTTCTCAAATAATCAACCTTCTTCCTAGGGAGTAAACGGTGAAGATGAAAATACTGCTTTGTCTTTTCACCCAGTAACTGAGTCTAGGAATTGTACAACGAATAATCCAAGCTGATTTTTAAAAATGTAGAGAGAATGTGGAGAATGTAGATATGATGTGAAGGAGTCAAAGCCTATGAAGACGTCTAATTTGGCCATAATGAATTACATCTATCACAAAATGAAATACAAGCAAGAAACATGGTGATGTAAGCAGAGAGCCTTTTTGATAGCTGAAGTTTCTAACTACTTCCCAGGAGAAAATGTTGTAAAATTCTCCTTCAGAACTGCTAGAGCTCCTCTTTTGTACTTTGCATAGCTGAAGAAACGTATCATTAGCAGCCTCTGCAAATGCATTGCCAACCAAGGCTTCAGTAGCATTTTACTAAAACAAATGAGGGAGTCTGTTTAACTGCAGAAGCAAATCTTCTCTTCACTATTTTGTCTGATTCCTTCCCTGAACTCCTCCCAAGTCAGCTTTCCAGCTCAGTTTGTGCTAATATGCTCTACAGCATCTCCTTCATTTTTCTTGGCTTGTGTTGCCTTCTTAGCTGACAGAGCTCAAATATTGTCATTCCTGATCTCTCTCAGAGCTCATGGGATGATGTGGAAGATCTCATCCCTCTGGTTCCAGATTAGAAGTCCAGATACAGTCAAAAGGGAATCTTTCTGTGAAGGCAGGATGAACTTCAGACTATATTCTTTTGGCCACCATTACATTTCTAAGGCTGGAAGCTAGCTTGGGAAGCTTATTAATTAATTAATTAAAGAAGATCCAACCCTTGGCGAGCTTGATACCAGAGAATGGTATCTCTCTAGGTAAAACGTCAGGTTTTGTGACTTTTAATTTGTCCAGCTGCACCAATGTGGGAAGACAGTTGTTTTCACTCTGTTGCTTACCTCTTGTGAACTTCTGATACTGTTTTTGTGTCAATGCTGAAATATTTCTTATCATCAGTGAGCGAATCACATCCCTGTGAGAAGCATAATGTGCACATTACATATAGACAGACTGAGAAAAGATCCTTACTTTGCCTCAGGCTACAAAATAAGACAGTAATATAGTGGGAAGCTCAGTCTCGCAGTCTCCCTGTACCACCAGTGAATGACTCATGATACTGGCATAAAATGCACTAGGAATGAATGACAGTGAAGAAAGCTTAGACAGTGATTGGTCAGAACGGTGTCTTCTATTCTGGGTTTAATAACGTATGACTTTCACACCGGTTTTGAAATGAAATGAAAACAATGGGACTGTATTTTGCTTCTGGCAACATCCGTGATTATTAAGCAAAGCAAATGTTTTTTTTACACTCAATTACTTTCAGTATCTTTATTTACACATCAGGGTGTCAGAGTAGTCCTTTCACTTGTAATTTGACTGTTGAGCAAATCATTTTTGTTGCTCCCTTTAGCTGCCACTGTCTTGGCAATGAGGTGGTATTAGGCTTATGTCCTTCTGAACACAAAGACTTTCAAATATCCTCCTCAGCATCACAGCAGTATTTATATACAAAGACCTTCCTGACTCAAAAATGGCAAGAAACCACCTCTAGGAAGAGTTTTTATTTCTAATTTCAGGTAGAGCATCCCCAAATCAGCTCGTTTTTTGCAAGTCCAGTTTGGTATCAAGGCTTAGAGAAGCTTCAGATGGTATGCCAAATTCCAAGTATCTTCCTGATCCTGCAACCCAGTGCTTTCCTTCTCCTCCCCCAACTGCAGTTTGAAGAGGACTTTTAATCGGCTTAAGATGAGGGCTGCTGCAAGAGAGTGCCTGTGCATTCTCTTCTTCCTGCTTGGGAACTACTGGCTTTTGGTGCTACTGTTTGTACAGCTGATGGATAAATCAACTTAAGGAGTTGATCTCTCTGAAACCAGTTTTCTCCCCACATTGACAAATCTTCCTCCAAATTATTTCCTCAATTAATTTGTGCACTTTTAGTACCTAACTTGTTCCAGCTGTGCCTCATGCCAGACTTCCCTGCACTGGTTTGACACACACTCAGAAGACAAATCCAGTGAGAAATGCAGCTGCTCTTCTGTGGTGTTTTGGGTGATTGGTGGGAAGATTGCTCTGATTGCTTTGAGAACTGCAAGCTCAGATCCTCTGTTCTCAAAATGAGAGAGAAAATAGTGTGCTAAGGAAGTGGGATCTCCTTCATCCCTACCCTGACCCTTCTTTATGTGATTCTCATTAAAAATTGTGTCTTATGACCAGTGCCCTTTTCTATGGTCTTCAGCGTGACAATCTTAAGACCTTCCACTGCTGGAATACTTTGTAATCCATGTCTGGTTCTGTGCATATGAAACCCCATCACTGACAATCCGTTGGTGTGTATACCTGTTTATCTAGATATTTTAGGATACAATAAATACTCCTTAAGAACTCACTGCTCAATTCTAACTAGAATTTGCAAATTATCTGTTGAAGTTTCGTTTTTCTCCAGAGCTGTGTGACTAAATGTGAGAAACGAAAACAGTGTAATCATCGATGAAAATAAACAAATAATGACTTAATAATCACAAATCTAACTTAATAATTACACAACTAACCGAGAATGCATTATTAATTATTCACGGAGGCTGATTGATCTTAAAACTTCCAGTTAGACTGTCAGCTGAAATAAAGGCAGATGTTTCTGCTTTGTCCCAGAGGGCCTGCAGATACAGGATCAGAGTCAAATATTATATCCATGTAATGAGCTGAGAGGGTGTGGAGGTCTGTAGAGTTGTTATTTGTGTGTGAAGTTTGTCTGGAATGGCAGATGGAAGCATTTTTTCCCACTATATATACTGTTTCTAGTTTCTTCTGTGTTTTGTGTAGACTGCACTGCAACATCTTTCCTTTAGCACTGTTGCTGTGTATAGGGCAGCAAATATTTACAAGAATAAGGATGAATGAAAAATGCCATGTATTAAAATTTTAGAAGATACTTTTAAATTATGAAACCAGTTCTAGGAGATACATTTCACTCTTGAAGTGCTTTGCAAATGCACTTAAATACCACAAACTCATAGTTGCAAAATACAAAATTTAAATTAAAGGTGAAGGCACTAAAGCAAAGAGAAATGAGAAGGAAGAAATAAATTTGTGACAAAAGCTTGAAGTTCCAGGTCTCAAAAACAACTGCTTTTGTCTTCCACCTTTATGGCAATTTTTTCATGATACTTTGAATAAGTTGGGTTTGTTTTGGTTTTGTTGAAAGAAGTGTTGTGAGTGAGCTATGAGAGAAAGAAACTGAAAAGCACTAAATAGTGCAGTGTGGAATCGGTACAATGTAGCTAGATTGGATCTGAGCCAGCATCAGGTCCAGACCCCACTCAGAGCATGATCAATCTTAAAAAGAAATGCCAAGTCAGACCAGGTGTGAGGGGTATCATCGTTATTTTGCAGCTTCCCAAGGTCAGCCTGTGAGTTAGAGGGAGATTTGACTGCATGTTTCCACCCCAAGCCTGTTTTCTAGTTAACTTGCTTATAAATTATCTGCAAAGGCCTCTTATGTGCACTGTACATTTTCTTCAGTAATTACATTTTTTACATTTAGAATTTAAGGTGAGATGAAGGACATAGGGTTATGATGAGGAAAGAGAAAACAAGTTGTGACAGTTAAATATTTTTACTAGAATGGAAGTCCTGAATTTATTGCCTTACTCAAGAAGTTTAACAAGGTGCAAGAAAACCTTGTTGCTAGAGAATTTCTTTCTCCTAGTATCATCTGTTCTTTTGAAATAATATATATTTAAAGGTTTGACTAGTGGTTTAGCTTCTCAGCATTTAATTTCATCTGGCTGAGGTACATGGTATCATCTTTGTTTGAAAGGTGGTAATGTCATCGTGCATTCTAACAACCCAACCCAAATCAGCAAATATTTATATCATCAGCACATTTATGCAAAAATAATCTTGAATTTAAGAATTAATCTATAATTATTTGTCATTATTAAATAAAATTCAGTAGCTATTATGCTATGCTCAAGCTTTCCAATCCCAGGATTCTTAATTTCTAAGCTATGACAAAACGTACTAGTTTTTAACATATTTTCATAAAATCACAGAATGGTAAGGGGTTGAAAGGGACCTTTAGAGATAATCTAGTCCAACTCTTCTGCTCAAGCAGGTCCACCTAGATCAGGTCACACAGGAACATGTCCAATTGGGCTTTGAAAACCTCCAAGGAAGGGGCCTTCACACCCTCCCTGGGCAGCCTGTGCCAGGGCTCCCTCACCTCAACAGTGAAATAGTTTTTTCTTATGTTTAAATGGATCTTTTTTGTGATCCAGCTTCATCCCATTACCCTTTGTCCTTATTACTTCATACTTTTCCTGGGCACTCTGAGAATGTTTTCTACCAACATCTCTGTTTCAGAGATTTTAACCCCGAGTAGTTGTGGAGTCTCCTTCCTTGGAGATCTTCAAGACGCACCTGGGCATGTTCCTATGCGACCTGGTCTAAGTGGACCTGCTTCTGCAAGGGGGTTGGACTAGATGATCTCTAAAGGTCCCTTCCAATCCTACCATTGTATGATTCTATGATTCTCTAACATTTTCTTTAGAGAGTAAATTCTTTTCTGGAAGCTTGTTGCCAAACTAATTTCATCATGTTATTATTATTTAGCATTTTCCATTGAAGAACAGTGGAACTTCTAAGAACTTCATTTTCTGAAAGTGGTTGACCTTTCATGGTAATGAAGACTGCACATTTTTTATGGGAAGATGATTGTATGTTATCTGTAGGACATCAGCCTCAGGTCTTGTCAAAAAAGGAGAGATCTAAAATTTTGGTTTTCTATTGAAGATGGTCATTCTTTTGCTTCAGCATTAGCAGAATTTGGGTCACTGATTTAAGTGCAGTGCTGACTATTATTCTGAACCAACATACACCCAACCTCTTATCTGTAAGCTGGACTCAAGATGTAGGGACAGATCTTTTGGCTCTCAGGTGTCTACAATCTATTTTTCAGTAAAAGCAATTTGGAAATTATCTGTGACCATTCTCCTGAAGCATGCATCTTCTATGTATGTTGAGTGAAAACAAAGCATGTGAGTAATGGATATTTGATCTCCTTGGAGAAACAGGGTTTTACCACATGATGTGGGGATTCCCCTGCTGGAGAGCAGCTCTACAGAGAGAGATAATAAACTAACCATGAGCCAGCAATGTGCCCTTGTGGCCAAGAAGGCCAATGGCATCTTGGGGGCATCAAGAAGACTGTGGCCAGCAGGTCAAGGGAGGTTCTTCTCCCTCTCTACTCTGCCCTGGTGAGGCCTCATCTGGAGTCCTGTGTCCAGTTCTGGGCTCCTCAGCTCAAGAGGGACAGGGAAGTGCTAGAGAGAGGCCAGCACAGGGCCAGCAAGATGATCAGGGGACTGGAACATCTTTCTTATGAGGAATTGCTGCAGGAACTGGGGCTGTTTAGTCTGGAGAAGAGGAGACTGAGGGGAGATCTTATTATTATTTACAAGTATATAAATGGTAGGTGTCAGGAGGTTGGGACATCCCTTTTTTGATGGTATCTAGCAACAGGACAAGGGGTAATGGGATGAAATTGGAACACAAAAAATTTCCACTTAAATATA
Source organism: Colius striatus (assembly GCF_028858725.1). Taxonomy (NCBI): domain Eukaryota; kingdom Metazoa; phylum Chordata; class Aves; order Coliiformes; family Coliidae; genus Colius; species Colius striatus. The sequence goes on along the minus strand of NC_084762.1, from coordinate 92,942,739 downwards.
AGAAAAACCTATTTCACTGTGAGGTGAGGGAGCCCTGGCACAGGCTGCCCAGAGGGCTTGTGGAGTCTCCTTCTCTGGAGGTCTTCAAGACTCGCCTGGACCTGTTCCTATACCACCTGATGTAGGTGACCCTGCTTAAGCACAAAAGTTGGACTAGATGATCTCTAAAGGTCCCTTCCAACCCCTACCATTCTATGATTCTATCAATGAATTCTGGATGAATAATTATTACTGATGTTAGTGTTAGCTGTGGTTGGCACATGGCAGAACAGATTCCTACTCCTGACAGGTAAATCAAAGTTACTCAGGGAAAGATAATTGAGTATTTGCAAAAATTTGTGCTCTTTGTTCCTTTAGCCAAATCATCTTTCATATTCTTTCTAGGAGATTCAAGTTTTTGGTCTCAGGTTTCACATTGTTCTATAAAACGTGTTTGTTGCTGTTCTTATTTCTAGGCAGAGTCTTGTGTGTTTGTATTTATAACGTTTGTATCAGATGTATGTTCATGTATGTGTACAGAAAGTTTACTGGGGCCATATAGAGGTGAGTTAATGTGGATGATTGTGCAAAAAAGTTATAAATTTGGAGGAGAAAAAAAGGCTTCTAGACAAGATTATAGAATCCAGAATACAGAAACTTACTAATTTAGTCTTTGAAGACACGAGTGATATTTTCACCCTGCATTCGCTTGCTGACTGTTCTATAAATAGACTTTATTCATATCCCTCTAGGAGAGACGTGACTGCAATTTATGGAAACCTCATCATGCTTCATGAAAAAGCTGAATGCTGCAGCTTTAACTGAGGCACATTGCTTCATAAATGTTGCAATGTTATGAGCAGTATAAAAGTGTACCTTTTTTTTTTTGCCTTTCTGGCAGGTGATATGATTTTATTGCTTGAAGATGATTCCTACAGAGTTCAAAGAGAAAAAACATGACCTCAATGAATTTTTGAAAGGATTTGATACTGACTAGTAAAAAGATTTTCAAAATAATCTGACAAGCTGATTGACAAGGTGTGGTTTCAGTGGACTGTTGCTTCTGCTTCTGTTGCTTCTGCTGTGACCTGTATACAGTGTCGTGTTGCAATCAAGTCACCCATTCTTCATTTGCCTGTCAAAAACTGATGGTGAGAGAGAAACGGCTCTGGGTAGTGGAAAACTTTAGAGCTTTCATGCATTGATGGTGGTTAATGTGTGAAAAGGACTTTGTTGTGCAGTGATACATTTTTTTTCTGAATATGAAAGCTGTTAGTCACAACAAATGATATTATTTCCTTATACTAATAAGTGCATACATGCTGAATAGAAAGAACACCATGATGAAATGGGCTGCCCATATGGGTTGTGGAGTCTCCTCTGGGGACATTCAAAACCCAGCTGCACAAGTTCCTGTCTGATCTGCTCTAGGTGGTCCTGCTCTGGCAGGGGGGTTGGACTGGATGAGCTTTCAAGGTCCATTTCAACCCTTAAGATGGTATTATTCTGTGCAACTGGTGCTTTTAGTGTCCCTGCAGTGTCCTTGGCAAACAATTTGATGGATTAGCAAGAGAGTAGTTCTATTACACAGATTAGGGACAACTCATTCTTCATAATTACAATTGATTATGATGCAGTGTTATTTACCATTCCACGCACACAAACCTGAAGTTTTAGTACAGTTATAACAAAGTCATATATTAAATAAGAAAAAGAGGGAAAAAAGGATTTACTTGCTGGATTTGAGTTTATGAAGCACCTACAGCTCTCTAGTGGGGCCCACAACCTCAAGTTCTTAGTACCTCCTGAGGCTTGGGTGAACAGGATTCTGTCTTTAAGGAGGAACCAACTTTCCTCCCGCAGATCTCGTATGTTTAAATGTTAATGCCCCAACATAAAGTAGACCTGAGAGTACAGATGGAATATAGAGAGTACAGTCTAATAATGCTTTAAATGGGATATGGTGTACAACGGATTTCCCTCATTCCTGTGACCTGCCTCCCACTTCTGTTGCTTGCAAAGCTGAAAATAGCATATATACTTACTGCAAAGAAAGCATGTTGGTATTGGATTTTTGCTTTTCAGTAAGTGGAACAATCTAGAGTATCAGGAAGATGTAAGAAAGCCCTAAAGAAATATTGAAATGAATGAAAATTTCAAAGGGATGACTTTTCTTTTAATAGAATGTAATTAAGTATCATGAATATTTTGGTTACTCTGCAATAAGCAAATCCTTAAGGGATGAAAATATACTCTAACGAGCTGCTTTGCAAGTATATAAAATTCATAATGTATTTGATTAAAACTTCTGTATTGCTTACTTAAGCTGTGCACTGAATTCTACAAACATTTCGTAAAGAGCAGCTCATAAATCCTACAAGGTATGCTCGTCATCTCTGTCCAGATCTGATGTATGCACTGTTGAGAGTTAAACAAAAGTGTTCAAAACTCAATAAGAAATTAGAAATATGGCAAAGAAAGAAAAATATCCTTGTATTACTGAGCCCTTGGACAGTGCTGGAATTGTTACTTAGAATTTCCTTATATATATGATATTTCAGATCTTCAGCATGCTAAGGAGAGGTGAGGAAGGACGAATGGGAAAGCAATGCAGAAAATAAAGCAGAAATGTGGAACTTGAGTTCTAAACTGCAACAGATTGTTGAAGGGATTTCTAGCTGATTTATTTTAAGATTTTAAAATAGAATAGTGAGGGTGATTTTACATTCTTTTCCTAAAAACCTTTAATAGGCTCACCATGAAATAAACATTTTCTTCCCTAATTATGAATCTGTGGGTGAATAAACTATTTCAATCCTCTTAGTACAAACACTTATAAATAAAGTCAGCAAATTAGCTTATAAATTCTTCTGATGAATACATGAATTGCATTATAATTAGAGGTTATAATCAAGTCTTAGATAAAGTGAGTTTATCTAAATAATACATGTGCTTCAAATGCTGTTAATAGACCGTTTTTCAAGAACCTGTTTCTTGAATGATCATCTCTAGGTCACCTGAAGCACCTTCTTACCTCTTCCTCTGCTGAATTTTATTATACACCCTAGTGATTTTCCAACTCAGAAATAACGGACCATAATGACATTATTGCTTTGGTTTTTGTTGCTGAAGTTTTCTCAAAGCCCTTGAGCAAAGTGAAACTGAATCAAAATTGGTGGCATTCATCAGCAACAGTGAACAAACAGGATCACTCTTCATGTCAGAAAGAATGTTAATGTTTCATTACAATCCATAATTAAGTACCTGATCTTTCTTCATCTTCCTCTTCCTATTATGTTTATTTGACCATTCGTAACACTGACATTTCCTCTGACCTCTGTTCTTTAAGATTATTTCATAGGTCTTTCATTCCATTTTCCAGATTACCCTGAGGTCAAAATTTTTTCCCTTATCTTCAATGACAAAGGCTGTTAGAAACACCAGCTTGTGTTAGTATAGCCTTAATCTCAAAATTCAGTTCCAAAAGCTTCAACGAGAAGTACTGAACAGAAAAAAGGGAGTTGCATGAAAAACAATGTCTGATGTTTCAGTTGGAGGGAAGGAATAATCAATTAGTTGTTTTCATGTGTTACAATGTCTGAAATCTTACATGATACAGAAAAAGATCGAAAGATCATTCAGTCCAATCCCTGCCAGAGCAGGACTGCCTAGAATAGGTCACACAGGAACTCATCCAGGTGGGTTTGGAATGTCTCCAGAGAAGGAGACTCCACAACCCATCTGTGCAGCCCCTTCCAGTGCTCCCTCACTTCAACAGGGAAGAAATTTTTCCTTATGTTTCTTTGGAACCTCTTATATTCCAGCTTCTACCTGTTGCCCCTTGTCCTATCATTGGCCATCACTGAGAACAGCCTGACTCCATCCTCCTCACACCCACCCTTTATGTATTTGTAAACATGAATGAGGTCACCCCTCAATTTCCTCTTCTCCAAGCTAAAGAGTCCCAGCTCCCTCTGTCTTTCATCAGAAGGGAGATGCTCCACTCCATCATCTTTGTGGCCCTGTGCTGAACTCTCTCCAGCAGCTCCCTGTCCTTTTGGAACTGAAGGGCCCAGAACTGGACACAATATTCCAGGTGCAGTCTCAGGAGGGCAGAGTAGAGGGGGAAGAGAACCTCTCTCAACCTACTGCCCACACCACTTCTAATCCATCCCAGGATACCATTGGCCTTCTTGGCCATGAGGGTTTTTGTGTAGGTGTAAACCAGAGGCAAATAAAATTTTAAAAACCGGTTTGCATATCTTAGTAGATTTAAAAAGGGAATAGTAAGGGATATCAACTTAAAAGAAATCAAACTTCTATATCTTTCTGAGTCTTTGTAGTTAATTCTGATCATTTAGCAATTTCATTCTGTTTTTTGAAGTAACATCATGATATTTGATGACAGAAAGTGTGATAATGTGCAGCAGTTGAGTTTTGAAGGACCGAGATGTTGGTATGCTTGTGGCCATGAAAGCTACTCCAAAGTGTGTGGTGGGGGAAAGAGCAAAGACTATTTTTCTTTTCATGGTTGAAATGAATCATAGCTCTCCTTGCCCATGGCCCAGTTCAGCATGAGAGCTTCTGCTTCTTGTTTTCACTTTGGTGATTCAGAGCAGATTAAGTTTGGAAATTCCCAGTTTTTCATTCTTGATGTAATTGAATACATGGTGCTCCTTTTGAGCCAAAGTCCAGCAACAGATGCATGAGAGCTTGCAAATTCAAAAGACTTGTGGTGCAAGTTTATGAGATTTCATTCAGCCCAAGAGGATGACAGTAGTTGTTTATTTCAACAGAAATGCAAAAATCTGCAGAAGCAGATCGTTCTGCTGTAAGAACAATTACCAGTTTCAAATTATAGATTTAAAAGAAACTCTGAGTGCAGCTTTAGCTACAAACTTTGCTTTCAGTTTTATTCTGTGGTGCACAGAAGTTTAAGAGCAAGTTTGTGCCTGTTAAGAAATACATGCTTTCTTGACTGTAACCTTTCAAGTTGATCTTCACTTGGTGCAACCCTTTGTAGTGCATCTCATCTGGTCAACTTAGCGATGCACTTCAGCACATGGGATCAGCATACAGCAGAAAAGCAATCTGGGAAGTCAGATCATCTGGAAAACAAACAATAATCTGATTTTAGTCCAGAAATGTCAGTTTATTCTTAATTTTGGATGCTGTGGCATTTGCCTGTTGATGAGATTACAGAAAACTTGTTTTCCTGTGTCGACATGTTTTCCCTTATGGGCTGCTTTCAGTTGTGCGTTGCAGTTTCAGAGATTAAAAATAGTAAAAGAAGAATGTGGAGATTTATTACAAGTTTGTCCACATTTTGCAACAGTATTGAAGATGATATGTATTGGAGTGATTAATTTACTTTGCCATTAGTTGCAGAAACCCATTTGAATTTAACTGACTTTTTATTCCAATTTGGCAAAGCATCTGTACGTGATGGCAGGCACAAGTGGTTTTGAAATTACAAATCAAATTGATTAACAAGCATTTAATCCCAGGGAGATTATTTTTCTTCTGAAGACTTTTTTTTTTTCACTCCACTACTAATAGCCATCAGTATTTTAACAACTGTTCCCTTTAAATATTATGCAAGTTTGTGTTAATAGAAAATGTCTTTTAAAAAGAAAAATTGCAATGCCTGTTTTACAAAGAGAAGTAACTGGTGTTGCATGTAAGAATGGAAAGTAATTAAAGCACAAATTTGGGTGTTTGCAGCCCAGAAATCAATCCTGTCCTGCACTGCATCCAAAGTAGTGTGGGCAGAAGGTTGAGGGAGGGGATTCTGCTCTGATGAGACCCTCCCTGTAGTGCTGAGTCCAGCTCTGGGACCCCAGGCATCAGAAGGACCGAGTCCAGAGGAGGACACAAAAGTGGTCAGAGGGCTGGACCACCTCTGCTGTGGAGACAAGCTGAGAAAGAAAACCAAATGAGGTAATTTTCCTTTTAAATGACTCCTCAGGACAGATGGAATTTGAGTGTATTTTACTAGAATTCAGTTGCTTACCTACTCTGAGTATTAAGCATTCATGGTAGAGACAAGTAAGTCATATTATGGAAAGTATATTAAAGGCATACATGTTTGATTACCAAATGCTTCATAGTGGACTGTCTTAGCTGATAATTTAAGCTTCAATTCTCTAAATACTTGGACATCGAGGAATTTTACACTTGGAAAACCTTCCAGGTTTGCAACATTGCCACTCTAGTCTGTGCACAGACCTGGGAGCTCAAGGCACTTGTCTTAGCTCTGCTACCACCTTGGAATAAGCTGCTGAATTCTTGTATTTTTGTTTCTGCCTCCATAAATTTCTGAGACCAAATCCATTTTCCAGAGCTCTTTTGGCTTCTGACTGCATATTAAGAAATAAAACTGATTTTTGTCTCTGATTTGGAAGGAATTTGGTGAAGATCTTTTCAGCAAAGGTGAATGCTATTTGACAGAGAAATTTAAATGATGTAGCAATTTTCATGGCATGAACTATTTAATGATTGTGTAGCATCACTCTATTATTGTCAGAGAGTCTTTAGGTTACACAGTGTCTTGATAGACACTATAAAAACAAATTAATAAAACAAGGCTCTCCAGACCACGAGTGCTTTTGGGATTCTCCTGATCTTTGTGAGGGAAAATTCTGATAACCATCATAGAATGGTAGGGTTAGAAGGGACCTTTAGAGATCATCTAGTCCAACCTCCCCTGCAGAAGCAGGTTCACCTAGATCAGGTCGCATAGGAAAGTGTCCAGGTGGGTATTGAAGACCTCCAGAGAAGGAGACTCCACAACCCCTCTGGGCAGCCTGTGCCAGGGCTCCCTCAACTCAACAGTCAAATACTTTTTTCTTATATTTAAATGGAACTTTTTGTGTTCCAGCTTCATCCCATCACCCCTTGTCCTGTTGCTAGATACAATAGAAATTCCCAAACTCTGCTGCAAGAAATCAGGAGCACAGCAATGAATCCATATCTGCCAGCTCCTCATTCTTTGCCATATCCTCCAAGACCAGCTCTTTTCTCATTTTATTGGAAAAAAATTACTTTTTTCCTTATATTTCTTGCAGCAAAATGCCCTTTAGGAAGTCTCCCACAGCTTCCCTAATCTATAGCTCACTATTTGACAGTGCAGTTCTTTCTGTCTTGTGTGTAAATGGGAAAGGGACAGATCTGTAGGGAAAGATTAAATCCAAAAGCAGTTTCACACTCAAGCTACTTGTTCTTTCTCAGGGATGCTCATGCAGGCATCTTATTCTGGTATGCCCTAAGCCACACTCTGATTTGTTTTATCTTGGGCTTTATTTGCTGATTGTGGGCTATCTCTCACTCTGCATCAAAACTATCACAAATGGTATTATTTGAAGATTTTTTTTGTTTACTGTTTCTGTCCATACCAAATTCTTTTGTGAGATACTAAGGCAGCATATCTTTTATGCACTATTGTTTTCTGTGTCCTTAGTAAAAATCATTTCTATGTCTACATTTTTGCCTATTCTTCCTCTCATAGGAAGCTGACAAAATAGGGGTTGAAAGTGGAAATATGCATAAAATCAAGAATCAGTTCTTCCTGAAATATGTCAGAAACCTCACAGAACTGACTACTTGAATATAGGACATATATATGGGTGAAAAAGGCATGGAGTGATACTGTTGTATCACACTTTGTACTGCCCATGGGAGTGAAACAGCAGATAACAGTGTCCCAGCCTTAGCTTTCAGCTCACTTTTGCCTCTATTTTTTCTGCTTTAACTTCTTTTATCAAACTTACCCAATTTGGTAAGTTTATCAAATGAAGTTCAAGACAGTGGTTTAGTCCAGGGCTTAAATCTAGACACATGCCTAATTTTAGGAAACTGGGAACAACAAAACCATATTTAATGTATAAGTTGTTCACTGCTGATAGGTTACTTTTTCTTCAATCTAACATTCAGGTATTTTTCCTATGATTTTTTAAATGAAACAAGAAACATTTGCCTGACAGGCAGAACACGCTGATGTTAAACCAGCAGCTTACTAAATCTTGCTCTGAAATAAGCTTGTTTGGAAACTTGCTTTCATCCAGAACCTCAGTGAGTGACCACACAACTTCTGCTTCCTCCACTTACCTCTGCAGCCAAGTCCAATGTCCAGACACTAGTGTGACAGTCACATAAAACACTGCAATGCCACAGGCATTAGTTGCAGATTTTAGCATCAATTAAGGAAACAGGAAGGACTCTCAGAGTCTTTGTAATGTATTTCTAAGTGAAAAAAAATATGTATTGCAATGAATTTAAGTATTGTACTACATTCGTGTCACCAGCTTGTATGTGCAGTTTGCAGATAGAAACGAAGGTTGCCCATATGTAAGATTTCATAATTTAGGTTGCAAATTCAAACCAAGAAGGACTGTTAGCCAGGTTGCCAATTCTACAGTGAATTAACCAGTACTAGAGAGGTGGTGTAGGATAGGTGGTTTTATTATGGGTTCAGGAGATCTTAAAGCAGTCCTGTTACACAGCTCTAATATGAAGTTATTTGTTCAATGTTTGTTAAACAGAACAACAATATGGAGTCTAGGGATGGAGAAAGATTAATTATTAGTCCTTTCTGGATGAGGAATTGGTTCAAGTTGGAGACTTTCCTCCCACAAAGGGAGACAGGCAGAGGGCCACCTCACTGGAAAGGGGAGGACAATCTCAGCCAACTCCTGTACAGTCTATTCCTGTATGGGAATAGACTGAATCTGTGGCCACTCAGGAAAATGACACCAAAGGGAGATGTTTAGAGAGAAAAGAAATAGGAGAAGGTGGCAAGGCTTCTTTCAACATCAATTTTCATTCTCCATCATCTAGTTGTTCTGAGCAAACTCTATTTAAAGTAAACTTCTAGTTCATATAGCAGGAAAATGTAAGATTGTTGGTAATTCCACTAGAAGTTGTGAGGGTTGTGTCCTGTCTCCCTTCATGTGTGCATTTACAGTTGTATTCATCCTTGCTTTCCCTGCTAGCTCTTACAGCAAATTGGGATTTTATTACTGTGACAGATTCATGTCAAGTTTACAATTTGCTGTAGAAATATTTCATCTAAGCCAAAGAATTTACACTGAATAAGCTTTCAGGAAAAAAAGAGTTCTTCTATCTATTACACTCTTGGGGTCAGTGTTCAGTGCATTTCCATGTACAAAGCATCCCTTTAGAAAAGAATTCAAGTAAGGTTTATCCTGGTTTACGTTACTTGGCAAATTTCTCTACAAAAACAACCATCAGTTGGTTCTGAATTACTTTATAACTTCTTTCAAAGGTGTTTCTGTTAGTGGCTGAAATTGTCATTTTTAGGAGGTCAAGATGTTTGGTGCATAATTTGTTTAGTGCTGAACTTTTTAGCTACTCATTCAGCTGCTTGTGTTGATGTGCAGTGCAAGATGTGAATGACTGCAGAGATGACCTTATTTTGGTGCCAAATAACAGTCCTGTTCTTGTTCATTATTAGTGATTCTATACTCAGGGAAAAAAAAAGATCTTAAAATACTGGAAACCTTTATAAAACTGATATGATTTCAGACAGCATGTTGTCATCTGTGTGGCTGTTTGACAGTGTGGACAAATAAGATGGTTATCTCATCAGAGTTTGTCTTCAAAATTGAAGGTTAACAGGCACTGTGTACAGCTGTGGCATCAAGGTGTGCTTTGAAATTCAGCCTTGACAGTGGTATGTGGTATGTTTAATGGGTTTGTAGTCCACCAGTTGTTCCTCATCAGAGCGTTTCTCAGCTGTGAGATTGATCTCTTGAGTGGTGATTAGTTCTGTACACCTGTGTTTTACTCGTGTACCTTGCTTAGGGAGCCTGGCACAACCTGGCCTTTCTTTGTGAGGCAATGTTAAAAAATAGGGAGATTTCTCAACCATTAAAATAAAATACAATTATCTTTCTTCCAGGTTTAAAATTCCATGACTGTCACACCATACCACTCCCAGATGCATTCTAATGTCATTACCTGTTAGGGGGACAATGATACAACACATGTACAAAGTTTTCTGACAGTGTCTGCAAAAATAGTTTGAAGATTTTCTTTAAAATAAGAAATTTTCCAAATATTTATCAATTCAGCTTTAGATTCCTGTCCTGTACTGGCTGACTTCCCTATTCCTGAATTTGTGTATTAGAGTTTTGACATCGGTGACAGATCCTCTGCTCTCAATTACATCCTGGCACTCTTTTCAGTGCAGGAGAACAAATTTACCCACTCTGCTATGTGAGCCTCACATCTGAAAGTGGGATGTGTAGAGAATTGGGATGTTTCTTATTGAACACACTAAGCTCTACAGCTGCAGCACTGCAAATAAAGAGGGAAACAAAAAAAAGATGTCAATAAATTAATGAAAAAAGTCTACTTTTTTCACATGTATTTTATTGAGTGAAACCATAGTGATACGATTTTCACTTTAGAATAGGAATTCCAAACATGACCACTGACATTTGGGACCTCTGAGCAAAACTTTCTTGCATAATTGCCTTATACAAAACCTAAACTGAATCCTCTGCACATCTGAATTCCAAGAAATCATTGCTATTAAAGAAAATATCAGTTTTCAGAATTAGACTGGAAGATTCATGGTTTGTTAACAAGATGTGTGTGCCATTTTGTTCTAGAAACTTAAAATGATGTTACCTGGAGTAAGCATCAGTAGAAGTAAAAACAATGGTCCTCCAAAGTCAAGGAATGAGTGCAGGAGCTGATTTGGTCTCTTCCTGTTTAATGCCTACTGGTTTTAAGAGGCATCAAGTAAAGTGCTCATCCTGATTCTCAAAGCAAATAACAAAATATTCCTGCTTATAAAATATAAATGAATTATAAATATATTTTTGTACTCATCCCCGTCAATGTTGCGTTATAGTGTGTGTTCATCTATTTTTTATTCCTTTTACCTTAAATTTGTCAGTGTTTGCACTCCTAGGGGATGAATGCTCTTGCAAGGGGGAAAAGGGAAGAAAAATAAAGTTTACAAAAGTTGATGGCAATAGAAAGGAATGAGATATACATTAATAATGGAAATAGTTTTCACTCGTTGGCTTCAGACCACCGGTGTATTTTATTGAGGATTTTGGTAGCAAAGGGAATGAATAGTTTTCAAGTTGAGTGATGTTGCCAGGGGCTCTGATGTAAGTAGAAGGATCTAGAGACATGAAGCAGGTGGTTCTTGTACACATTAATTCAGTCTTTCCTAAGCTACCTGTCAACTCCTTCAGTCCAGAGCTTTGTGACTAGATAAGATGGAAGAGAGTGGCTGTTGAGTGCCCCTGGCTTTGAATTAAATGTCAAATACAACCATAGTTGTAAAAATAGTCATTTCAGAAAAAAACTCACCAACCTATACTCATTTATCCCTATGGGATGTCAAAGGGAAAGCAGTGAATCTGTGTATGCATTGGCAAGTTTGTACAGCACAGAAAGGGAATTAGTGCAGAATACAGTGTGCTCTTTGCATCTTAAGCTGTCAGAAAGGGATAAGATAAAGGTAACATATTTTCATTTTGAAGCAGTCCAGTTCTTATAATAAAACCTAAATATCCAGGAAAGGCTCAGAGGAGTTTTATTGCAGTGCTCCAGCCATGCAGACCTGTTGCAAATTGTGTCATTTGTGTGAAGGGTGAAGTGGCTTAGGAAAAAACAATATTTACTTTCTTAAAAACCAAATCTCATAAGACCTGAAAGGAGAAGGTATAATTTCAACCTGTTTTCTGAAGGATGAATTCATAACAATATGTTAAGTTATGCTGGGAGATGCCTTCCCCTGATGATTCAATTTTTCTCAGAAAACACAGTTCTGCAAATTTTTCTGGTCATTTGATAATCTCAGTCCCTGAAATTAAGAGTGTGCTTGTCTGTTCCACAGGCTTGGAAGTCGTTAGTTCTCCTGGGTCAGTTGGCTTGTGTAGACAAAACAATGGTTAAAGATGATGTTCTATAGTGTTTAAATATGATGGGCTATTATGTGTATTGTATGAACTCTAATAGTTTGTAGCATACCCATGTAGTCTCAATTGGAACAATCTCTTAGTGATTTGCAGGATGTTGAACCAATGTCTTGAAGCTGTCATTTATTGGTAGGATGAGAGAACACTTAATCTGTAGGTTTTATTGTTGCAGAATGTTCATTAGCACCATGAATTCCTCTTGAGAAAAAGACAAAACAAAACACCACCAACAAAAAAAAGAAAACCCAGAAAATGTTGAATTGATAATATGTTGTAAGAGTTTGGAGCTAGAAAGGTGAAGTGTGATGAGATGCTGTAGATGGGTACTCTGTGTTCCAAGCTCATGAAAATATTATTATTAACCTACTGTAAGATGTTGAGGGAAGAAATCTCTGGTCTGCAAATGGTATCTCATACATTGCCAGAAAGGTCACCATCAATCACTGTGGAAGGGAAATTATCAATAGAAAGTTCTGTAACGTTTCTTTCACAGATCGAAGCAGAATATTGGAAACTATGACCTCACTCTGAAGCTCTGCTCTCAGAATAAAATGCCTGCTTGCTGTAGACTGCTGTTGTAATGAGCAATTGTAGCATTTTTTAAAAGAAGACTGCTTTAAAAAAATGTCCAAATTGCATTCATTTAGTAAAATATCTTTGCTAAGTGAATTTATTTGGAACTATTTATCACGGTTCATGACAATATGGGTCTAAATAAATGGGACTTTGTCATGATGGAATGATAAATGAAATGCAAAGTAGATCTTTAAAAAAATTAAAGCATATGAGAGAGAGATGATTGTAGTAAAATGTGTTGGTAAAAAAATACTTGCAAAAGAACCCTCAAATGAATATACAAGATGGATCATTGATAACTAGCAGAAGGTATCTAGTTAGTGCTAATTTCAGCACAGGAGGAGACAGCTGGCAGAAAGCCAGGAGAGGAAATGTTTCAAGTCCCACATTTTGTCTCTGGATTTTCTATTGGTTATAAAGTAAAAGCTTCAACATAGATTTAGAACTTCTTTTTTATTATGTTGCTATGTTGACTTTTTAAGCTGACTTAGGAGACATTTTTTTCATAGAATCTTAGAACGGTAGGGGTTGGAAGGGACCTTTAGAGATCATCTTGTCCAACCCCCCTGCAGAAGCAGGGTCACCTAGATCAGGTCACATAGAAACATGTCCAGGTGGGTCTTGAAGACTTCCAAGGAAGGAGACTCCACAACCCCTCTGGGCAGCCTGTGCCAGGACTCCGTCACCCTCACAGTAAAATAGTTTTTTCTTATGTTTAAGTGGAACTTTTTGTGCTGCAGCTTCATCCCATCACCCCTTGTCCTGTTGCTAGCTACTATAGAAAAGTGCTGCCCCAACCTCCTGACACCCACCATTTAGATATTTGTAAATGTTAATAAGATCTCCCCTCAGTCTCCTCTTCTCCAGACTAAACAGCCCCAGTTCCTGCAGCAATTCCTCGTATGAAAGATCTTCCAGTCCCCTGATCATCTTGGTGTCCCTGTGCTGGCCTCTCTCCAGCACTTCCCTGTCCCTCTTGAGCTGAGGAGCCCAGAACTGGACACAGGACTCCAGATGAGGCCTCACCAGGGCAGAGTAGAGGGGGAGCAGAACCTCCCTTGACCTGCTGCCCACACTCTTCTTGGCCACGAGGGCACATTGCTGGCTCATGGTTAGTTTATTATCAATCAGTTTCTTTTTCCTTTTTGAAAATCCAACTTTCTTTTTCAGCTGAGCCCTGAGTGAAGGAGTAAAATGGAACACAAAAGCTTAGTGTTTTAATATTAAAATGGTTACCTTTTGTTTTGGAACCACATCAACCAGATTTGACCAAAGATGGGAGGTGACATTTCAGAGATGCAAGGAGATTGATTTCTTTTTTTCTTGGTTGGCAGGGACAGAGAGAGGTAGTTGAAAGCTGAAGTGAGTCTTGTTCCTTCTAACAGCATAAAGAATGCAAGAATGAGCTAGCAGATATCTGCTGCCTTCTTACCTTTAGTTTTGGGGAAGAATTGGTAGTTCCTCTGCACTTTAGCATTCATTTTTCAAGGAGCTGTTCAGAACATTATACTTTTAAGGCTTCTACTCATTTCTCAACTTGGGCTGAAACAATAATAAATAATTTTTTAGTAATAAAAAGGTATTTTAAAACAATTACTAGAAAGGGACAAATTAATTTGGAGACCGTGTGATTGAATAAACCTCATTTTATTAGGAAACCTGGTACACATGAGCAAGACTGAGCCAGACGCTTAGGGATTTTGCCTTTTTTCTCTGCAAGCATTGTCATCAAGCTCAAACATAGCTGGATTCTCTCCATATTTTCCCCCAGCCGATCAATTAGCAGAAGCATTAATTTTTTATAAATGTCACACTGTTATAAAATTACTTTGTGTCAGTTGTTTTTCCCCTGGAACTGTTTTTTATAGCACAGGGAGAAGTACTAAAGTGTATAATTTTTTTGGATCTGAACAAGATTTGTTACAGTAGGATAATAACCACATGCTTTTAAACAGATGGGATATCATTTATTTTCTCTGGGCCTCCTTTCTTTCATCACAAAACATTTATTGAAATAAATGACTGTTTATAAGCAAACTTCTTCTCCCCAAACATCCTGATGAGATACCACCATCAGGTATGAGAATCAGATCGCTGTTACAGGTCATTCTAACCACGTATTAAGTCATAAAATCCTTACTTATTGCTGACCTAAGAAAGGATTGTTGTTGGGTTTTTAATGTGCTTGTGGTATGTTAAACTAATGTTACTTCTATTTTGGTGCATTTTTTGCTTTGATTAAGGGAAATGACTGGCAGCAGAAAGAAGGAAGTCTCAAGATGGATCATTATGGTTGAACTCTGAAATTTTATGTTAAATGTGCCTATTTTCCTTGATGAAAGTTTAACCTCTAAGCAACTAGTTAACATATTTGGCCTTTTCTTGTGACTACAGTGAAATATACCAATGTTCTTGGCATTTCACTTCAATATTTGTACATTTTTACTAATGCAAGGTGAAGATATTAAGAACTAATAGTATGCTTTTGCATACTTGGGAATAAGTATGGAAAGAACACAAGTGTGGACTTTTCACTATATTCACTGATGACCTGCTGGAAAGGAAAGCATTTTCCTTTCTTCTCACTTCTATCTGAATTTCTCTCTCAGGAAGGAGTTTGCAAATTTCTAAAATCTCTTCAATTTCTTAAATCTCTGCACTGCCATAAAGCTCTGCTCATACCATGATGTGTGTAAATGCAGGAAGAAGGAAGTTCTTAAATAATTGTGCATTAACACCCCACATTTCTCCTTATGACTCTCATGTAGATTTTGCTCCACAGTGAATGTAAAGCTGCATTTTTCCTACAATGAGGCCTAGGTAATCTAGTTTTTGAACTAGGGTGTAGCTGCCTGTTTGCTGGAGTCAAGCTTGTAGTTCTCTTTGATTTCCTGTTCCAAACCTACCAGCTAAAAGACACCTGGTAGAAAGACTTTTTACTAAGAATCTGGTTAGGATATGTCTTTAAAAAGAAATGATATTTCAAGGCTACTTAGCAATTCTCCTGGTACATTGTTGCTTTCAGATCAAGTGGCTGAATTTTGTTGCTTGTTTATAAAAAAATGAATCTGTATCTTTATATACAGAACTTTGTTCAAGTATGGTCTATCACGTTTGTTCTTTGTGGCAGCTACATCAACTTGAGTCGTTGTGAGGGTATGTAATTGGAAAAGTAGGCTGTTAATTGCACACTCAGCAGCTTTCATCTACAGTCATTGGCAGACAAGAAACATTGACTCACAAAAATATCAATGTTCCTACAAAGCCATTTATTACTGTCTTTTAAAAACTGGTTGCAGAGAGCAGAGCCGTAATACACTGCACAAATGGAGACATAAACCTGAGGTCCACCAAGAATCAGCACTGCACTTGTACTTGGAAGTGGTCAACAACCTATATCCCATGATTAAGTAATAAAGGATATAATGTGTGCCATTTTACTGCTCTTTCAAGCATATAAATTTTCTGTGTGGAATGGTTATTTCACAATTCTGGTGAATTTTGAACGTGTTCTGCTCATCGAACTGATAACAATGCGGGTTCTGATGTACTGGTATGTCCATCTCATCATTTGGAACTAATGTATAGAGTAAAACCATTGTTAACCTTTTGAATGCCACTGTCTAGAACTCCTACAACTCTCTACACCTTCCTGAAGGGGGTGATGGATATATGGGGGTTGTTCTCTTCTCCCAAGTAAAGGCAAGAGGAAGGCTTCAGGTTGCACCAGGTGAAGTTTAGACTAGGTATTAGGAAAAAAAAAAATCACTGAAGGAGTTGGCAAGTGCTGGCACGGGGAAGTGGTTGAGGGAAGTGGTAGCCCAGGGAAGCCCAGGGAAGTGGTTGAGTCACCATCCCTGCAGATATTTAAAAGTCATGCAGATGTGGTGCTGAAAGACATGGTTTAGTATTGGACTTGATCATATTTCATTTATTCTTGATCTTGATGATCTTAAAGGTCTTTTGCAACCTAAACGATCTCTGTGAAAATAAAAGAAATAATCACAAGCATTAACCCTCAAACAAGGGGATAAAGATCAGTGAGAAAGAAGTGGTCAAAAAGAATGTCAATTTTTCAGGAGGAAGTGGCAAGCCTTATGGAGGGTAAGGTTTGTCACATTCTTTCTCATGACACTTGAAGCTGAAGAGACATGGATTAGATTACTGTATAGCAAATGCAGAACTTGTTGGAAAAAGACCTGTAGAAAACAGTTATGAGTGGTTCCTTGTGAAACTGGAAGAATATGTTGAATGGGGCTTATCAAGGACTGTTTCTGATTTGTGTTTTCATTACCAGCCCAGGTGGTGGACTTGAAGACATTCTCATTCATATTGCACGTTCAAGGAAGCTGGGAGAGATTGCAAGTGTGTCAGAATACAGACCTAAAATTCAAAGTTACTTGAAGAACTGAACTGAACAGTATAAGAATTCTTACAGGAACAAGGACAAACTGCTAAGTTTAAATGGGAGCACTTTGTTGATTCTGTGGTCTGCCTTTCCAGTAGGGCACAGACTAGTTATAGAAATAGTATAGTCATGGTTATAATTAGACATCTGTGCAGCATGATCTGAGAGAAGAAGAAGAAAATTGAGATTATTGAACTTGACAGAAGACTAGGAGGTAAATAACAGCCCTCTGGTACCGATTTTGTCTGGGGTAAAGTTAGTTTTCTTCATATTAGCTTCTATGGTGCTGTGGTTTGGATTTTGACAGAAAACGATGTTGATAACACAGAGTTGTTTTAGTTATTGCTGAGCAGTGCTTACACAACGTCAAAGCCTTTTGTGCTTGTCACACTGCCCCGACAGTGAGTGGGCTGGGAGTGCACAAGGAGTTGGGAGGACGCAGGCGGGACAGCTGACCAGAGGGATATTCCAGACCAGGCAATGTGCACAGCAATACAAGCTGGGGGAGAAGGAGCAAGAGGGAATGTCAGGAGAGATCACTTTTGCCTTCCCAAGTAACTGTTAGGTGTGCTGGAGCCCTGCTGTCCTGGAGATGGCTGAGCACCTGCCTGCCTATGGGAAATGGGGAATGAATTCCTTATTTTGCTTGGTTGAGTGCAAGTTTTCTTTACCTATTAAAGTGTCTTTATCTCAACCCACGAGTTTTCACACTTTTCCCATTCCAATTCAACCCCTATACCACTGAGGGGGGTGAGTGAGCAGCTGTCCAGTGCTTAGCTGCCTACTGGGGTTAACTGCAACACCTCTGCTATGAATAACAAGGACAAAAATAACAGATTGTTTGTGATTTTGGTTAAAACAAGTGTTGAAATAAAGCTGTAGGTAAGAAGATGTATACAGGATATTTGAAAAGAAACTATATAGTAAGTTATCTCAAAGTTATGGAAGAGATTGTCTTGGGAGGCTGTGGTGGCTTTACCATGGAAGCCTCTGAGATCTGCCTAGACAGAAATGTCTCACAAATTGCTAAGTGTAACGACATCCTCTTGTGGGAAAAGGAGATGGAGCAGATGTCTTCTTCAGGACCAAGATCTTACAATTTTCTTGACAGTCTCGCAAGGTTGCCATACGTGGAACACCAGAAATTTATGTGATCATCCATCCTCACCATTTTAATTGGTGGGTGTGTGTTCAGCCATATAAACTTGTCAAGCTGTATCCTCCATTGTTGATGAGTGAATAAATTAGATCTTTTATTTTTACATTTATGAGACTATAAAGGCTTCCCTTGCCTATCAAAACAGAAACTTACACATTTACTAATGGGTTGTAGGAAGCAAATGAAGCTTGAATTCAGTCCTTTTCATTTTGACAACTGTTATTGATATGAAGTGTAATGAAAACAGCCTGTCTGTTGTTAGGCTTTTAGTTATTTAGTATGCTGTTTCCAGCCTTTAATTTACAAGGATGAAATAATTGACCTTGTATCCTTACAGGGCTGACTGGGAATTACTGACTGCAGTTATGTTTTATTTAACTGGTAGCACTATGCTATTGAGAATAAATGGATGTGTGCCTTTAATAAACACAGAGGATGGCCAGGTTAGATATTCCCTTAAAGGTTTTGGGTACTTGGTACCCTTCTGATTGCAGAAATGTGGCTAAAAAGACCTCATGAATGATGAGCAGTAATAAATTCAAAGGAAATGAAGCAGAAAATATACATTAATACCACTACTGCTAAGTTTAGGTTCTTGTGACATA